>NC_045631.1:1200000-1821421 GCF_009829155.1 Mustela erminea
CCATCCATCCTGCACGTTGGGAGTCTGAGCTAAATTTGATGTGACACCAGCTGGAAGGGCATCATCAAAAAAGACAAAGTTAACAGGTGTTAGTGAGGACGTGGAGGAAAAGGAACTCTCATGCACTGTTGTTGGGGCTGTGCACTGCCGCAGCCAATGCGGAGGACAGTATGGCGGTTCCCCGAAAAGTTTAAGATAGAAAAACCATAGGATCCAGCAATCCCACTTCCGGGTGCATACCCAAGGAAGTAAAAGCAGGATCATCACTCACAAAAGCCACCATACAGACACAGCCTATGTGCCTGTCGATGGACAAAGGGTTAAAGAACACGTGGTGTGTGCATAGTCCATGGAACAGTATTTGGCTTTAAAAAAACAATAAAATAAAAGGAAATCCTGCCATTTGTGACATCATGGAGGGACCTGGCATGATCGCTTAGATGCGGAATCGAAAGCAGAGTTCAGTTCCTGGGAGCAGAGGTGGACGGTGGCCGCAGGGACGGGGCATGGGGAAATGGGGACGCCGGTGTACGTCCCCTGTGTGAGCGGGTCATTGCACACTGAGGCTTGGTTGTGCGGAACATTTCACTGTCTCTGTGTATACTCCAAAGCCTCTTACAGACCATAAATACACACAGTCCTTATGCGTCCTGAATGCCTCCGCAGAGCCGGGAGGGGGTTAAAATAATTGCAAATAAATGAGTAACATTGGTGTGGCAGCTGTTGTGTGGACAGTGGCCTCGCGTCGGGCGTCTTCCCATCTGAGTTCTCGGAACGTAAGGAGGAGACGAGCCGAAACCCCACAGAAGGCGGGATCTCCTCGGGATTCCTCTGCGTCTCCTGAGGCCCCCGGGCTTCCTCCCAAGGTGGGAACAATCCTTGGGCCTTCCACACGCACCGACAGATTCCCACACCCGCCGATCTCACACACATCGCCTCGTGCTCCCCGAACGACACGGTGGGTAGACTTCTCCTTGTTCTCGGGTCCCAGAGGAGAAGACCAGGCTCCTCGGGTCGAACGCCCCCCAGCATCATGCGGCGGGGGCAGGCGAGGTAGGGCGTGAATCGAAAGCTCCAGAACCAGACAGCTCTGTCCCCGGAGGCTGCCCCCGCAACAACCCCCAGCCCCCTTGGCGCCTCGGTGCAGGGCATCTGGGGGGGACTGTCAAAGCGGGGCCCCTTCTCTGCACCTGGGAAAGGGGGTCCCTTGCCACTGGGGGAGTGGGAGAGTCAGGACAACCTGCCTTACCGTGGGCACCCCTGGTCTGCTACCCCACGGAGGGACTGGCGCCTGGTCCTCGGTCTGGGGACACGAACACTTCTGCATCGTCTTCCCAGACCAAACCCGCTGAGACCCTGGGGGAGGCGGAGGTGGCCGTGTCTGCAGAATTCCAGCCCACACCTGCTAGGCCATATTCGGACTAGTGGGGCTCAGGGTAGGGTCCCTCTTAGAGACACCTTTTCCCAGGGCCCCCAGACCCACTGGGTCAGAACATCCAGGCACGGAGTCCAGCAAACACATCCCACAAGCCTCCAGTGGTCCTGGTGCCTGAGGACACTCGAGACCCACTGATCTAGGTGTCCTGTCCTCCTACATCACAGGGAGGAGAAGGGGCACGGTCTCCTTAGGGGCTCTCCTTCTTCCCAGTTCTCTCTCGCTGACCCTTCTGTGTCCCACCTGCAGCCCCTGCCTTTAAGCCGGACACCCCCTCCCCACAGCGTGCCTGCACCCTCCCTCCAAGACTGCCCACGTCTCTCTAAGCAGCGCTGGGCTGTGCCCTGAGTTCCACCTGTGCCCTCCGTCTCAGCCTGGCACCTCTGGGAGGGCAGCTGGTGCAGGGGGGAGGCAGGCGAGGGCTCCGAGCCCATGTCTCCTCTGACACCAAACCACCCTGGACCTCGGTCACAGGAACCCCAACTTCCCTTCCCTCTTCCCAGGCTCAGCAAGACAATAAGGCCAGCCAGGTTGCTGTGGGAGACACAATGCCCCCAACTCACTGGGGGTCCCTGCAGGCGCTTCCCTCTCTGGGCCTCGGCCCCACCCCTGCAAAACGGGAGGTTTCCCTGCACGCGCACCAGATCCCTTCCAGCCCGGACAGGCCGGGCTCCAGCCCTGAGGCGCTGAGGACCCGGACAGCGGGAGCCAGCGTGGCCCTCACCCGTCCCCTTCCCTGCACGCAGGACTCAGAGTGGGGGCGGGGACAGCTCCAGGGACACCGGCACCCACTTGTCCCTGTGTGTTCCCAGCCTGGCCCTGGTCATGCTGCTGATAGAATGTCAGGTGCTTAGTCATACTTTTTTGAGTAAATATCATGGTGAAAAGACATGACATTTCCGGGGCCAGTCTTCAGCATTAATAAAAGATTCCAAGAACAGGGTGACCTTTTCACAAAGGATTTGTAAATGCCAAAAACTACATAAAAGCTCTCTTTTTGGAGGTGGACAGGGTTGTCACAGCTCAGCTCTTACTCCACGACACGGAGGCTGGCTCCTGTCCCGTGTGCCGGCCGGCGGAGCCGTGGGCCCGGGGAAGGAGGAGGAGGAAGAGGAGGGAGGGGAGGAAGCAGAGCGGGGCTGGGGCAGGGCCAGCCCTAGAGTGCGGGGGGACAGGCGGCCAGGGGGCCTCCCAGCCACTCAACAGTTTCGCTGAGGACGGAGCATCCTAAACGGTTGCCACACTGGTCTCTGTGTCCCATCCATTCGGGGCCAAGGAAGGGACAGCTCCTGTGGGCGCCAGCCAGCATCACGGGAAGCCGAGGGTGTCTGGGTGGCTGGCCAACCCCACAGGAGCCTGGGCCAGCCTCCCCGGGATGTACATCACAGCCCAAAGTGCCCCTGCCCACTGGCCTCCCCACCCACATGTCACAGACCCTCAGGAGACAGACAGGGAGACACGGGCTAAGAATGTGGGCTCTGGGCTCGCCCATTCCCGGGCTGACTCTCTCCAAACCTCCCTTCCTTGTCAGGGAACGGGACCTCCCTCCTAAGGGCCGAGCAACGCCATGGTGACTGACGTTTCCAGGCACCAAACACGGGACTGCTGGGAGGCTCGCCCCCTCCATGGTGCCCCCGGTCTTGGGTCCCCCGCATGTGCACTGAGGTCCGAGTGTGGGGCGGGCACGGCTCTGAGTCCTTCCAGAAGGGGATTCTGCCCCTCAGGCCAGGCAGCGGCATGGGGGCCTTCCCGCTCCACAGCCCGGGGCCTCACCCTCTGCCCTCCGCAGCCTCGGCGGTGACTTGGACCCAGACTCACGCTGCCCGCAGCCACCCCTGCTCAGACGGAAGCGTGAGGCAGGCTGCTCCTTTGCCGGGTTCATTGTGCAGCGGGACTTGACAGATCCTAATTTTCTTTTAAAAAGACGCATTATTGCAGAGGACATAATAATACACATCAGTGACACGAAGCAATTGTGCAGTTAGTGAGGGTAAAGTGAGTGTCCCCTCGCGACCCGCACGTCTCACTCTCAAAAGGGGAATCTGGGATGTCTGAAAATTGCTTTTCAATTCAACATCACGTTTATGGACCATTGTGGATGGGTCAGGCTGTGGGCTGAGCAGGGGTCAGCCCCACATAGAGAAGCCTGGTCCCTGCCCCTTGAGAACCCCGACGTAACAGAAGACAAGTCCTTAAAACAGAACTTCAGGTCAGGGGACGTAGAACGGAAGCTCAGAGAGAGTAAGAAGTTTGCCCCAGGTCGCACAGCTGCACCGGGCAGAAGGCAGGCTAGGGCTCAGATCTTTGCCCCCTCTCCATGGCTGTTTAGTCAGCCCTGGGACGCGAGCTCAGCCTGACTCCCCCTCATCTTTCCGGTGGAAAGTCCCCGTCGTGGACAAAGCTGAGCAGAGATACGGAGCACGGACCAGGGGTCACTGGGGGCAGGGGCAGGGGCGGGGAAGAGCTGGATTCAGGGAGGGGGTCCAAAGGTACAAACCTCTAGCTTGGGAATAAGCAAGTCGCGGGACACCGCATGCAGCTGACAGTACTAGACTGTGTATTTGAAAAGTGCTAAGAAAGTAAATCTTAGATCTCATCATAAAAAAAATGTTTGCGAGCTATGCCAGGGCCTGGGCTCAGCTGGCTAACCCCACTTGGGGATCACGACAGGAGATGCACAAGTATTGAATCACTGTGCCACACACCGGAAACATGTTGGGTCAGTTAGACCCCAGAAGGGAGGGAGGGAGCTCCCTGACCGAGCTCTGGCATCCTGGCTTCTGCCCGACGTCATCACGCGGATCCAGCTCGTTTGCACTGTTGGTGAACGGGAGCATCGCTTGGATCAGCGAGGCAGCTGGCACCGCCGTAGAGACAGGACAGGAAGTGGGGACCGGGCGTTGGGACAGCCGGAGGGTCCCCACAACCTGCCCCCCGACGCACCCCTGTCCAGAGAGCGTCCGTTAAAGACGATCTTGGATAAACCTGGAGGAGGGTCTCTACTGACCGGTCTGGGGTCCCAGCTGTTGGCTTCGTCCTTGTTATCATTCATTCTTCGTTTATGCAGCACATACACGTGGGCACCTGCAGCGTCCTAGGCCTGCACCTGAGGTGGGGCGGTCGCAGGAACAGAATAGCACAGCCCGGACTTGATGGAATTTATAGCCTAGTGCAGAAGATGGACATCCTGGGAAGCAGCAGTAAGCCCCGGGGGTGCTAGAAGGCACGGTTGCCCAGGAGCACAGGGCTGGGAGCCCCTCCTGGGTGTGGACTGGGGAAGGAGAGGCTCCCACACTGACAAGGAAAGGTGAGGTGCCCGGGGGAAGGAGCGGGACGGGAGCAGCTTAGAGCCAAAGGGAGTAACTCATACGAAAGTCCAAGTTTCAGAGAGAACAGGGATCCTGCTAATAGACCAGTATGGCCAGAGCACAGACTGGGGGGTGACGCGGTCACGCGGTCACGCGTCGGGCCGGAGGAGAAAACACAGGACAAATGGTGAAGTGTGTGGGACCCAGACTTCATCCTCGAATCACGGAAGAGCTCCTGAAGGGCTCTGAGCAGTCACTGTGTCAGCTGAGGAGTCTCTGGTTGGAAACTGGGTTGGCAGAGCAGAGCCTGGGAGCAGAGAGGGCAGGTAGAAGGCCAGGTGCAGTCCAGGTGGGAGGAGGCGGCTGGGACTGGAGTCGTGGCGCTCGGGACAGAGCACTCAGGGACGTCAGCAACTGAAAACAGACCACGGTGACAGGGGAGCTGCTGGGGCTGGAGAGGGGTCCCAGCCAGCAGCAGATCCCTCGAGAGCAAGACCAAAGGGCAGCCTGTACCCCGCGTCGGGGTTCCGAACCAATATCGTGCCCGTGTGAGTCAGTCTGCAGAGGAAGAACCTGGAGGACATTCAAGCTGGTCACTGAGGGGACCACGATGTGCTCGGGAAGAAGCAGGGGGGCCCAGAGTGCGGAGCTCCCTCTTAGCCCTCGATCAGGGTCCCGTCGCCCCTTGCGTGGGGCTGGGTCCAGCCAGGAGGAAGGCCCCGGAGGACACTGGAGGTCCACGGGCATCCCCTCGGGGGTCTGACAGGCAGACAAAGAAGGCAGATTCACAGCAGCTCCCAAAGCGAGCGGCCCCAGGCCCCCCGAGCGACAGGCCTGTGTGCGCAGCAGCCCCAGGTGGCTGCCAAGAAAGCAATTGTGTTCTCCGAATGCATTAGTAGGAGTTTAGTGTCAGATCAATGTGACTATCAGGTCCGCTGCAGTCAGCACTTGTCAAGCTGCATCTGGGGTCCAGACGCCTCGAGGAACCGGCGGCTCAAAAGCTCCCCGGGGGCGGGGCCAGCAGCAGATGGGGGTCCAAAAAGCCCGCACCTCCCCTTCGGGGTGACCATGGCCCCACTTCGGTGGCCCCAGGGTCTGCCTTCCCTGGGAAAGCCCCAGAATCGGCGGGGAGTTTCTGAAACAGGTGAGGACGCTTTCCATGTGCCCAGGTCGCCTCATTTCGGGTAAGTCCGAACCTCACATCTATCTGTGATGCTGCTCCAGAAACCCCTGCGAACAAGTCAGAGGGTAGGGACCAGATCAAGGCTGCTGCCTCCGACCTGACCCCCGTGACCTTGGGATGGTTAATCCCATGCGTCCCCTCGACAGCCTGCAGGGTGCTGATGGCCTCCGGGAGGGCGATTCCGCTGCGGCTGGTCCCCTCCCACCCACAGGGGCCTGAAGAGAACAAAAGACAAAGGAAAGAGGTGCTGACCCGGCTCTCACCCCACCCGTGAGCTGGGCTGTCTTCTCGGGCTCCCTCCGCACTTGCGCGAGCCAAGCCCTCATCACACACGACTCAGTAGTGAAAGGACCACATGCGTGTCCTTGTGCCTGTGTAGGCATGTCACACTGCCCTGTGCCTCCGGAGACCCTGGACCAGCAGGACTTACTCCGCTGTGCAGATGGGGACGCCGAGGCTCAGCCCACACGGCTCGACCCCAGCCACCTCCGTGGCTCCTCTGTTCCTCCCCAGACACACCGGTACCCAGCCCCCCAACGTCAGCCCTCATGCCTGCTGCCCAGGACCCCAGCAGCCTGAGACACTGGTCACCTACCTGTCCCCCGGGGGCCTGGCCTGGCTGGATCCCAGCCCTACGCGGAGGACCCTTCCCACCGCCAGATTCCCTCCCACCTTCCCAACTCTGTATCAGCTCCCTGTTGTGGCTGTATCGAAGTAGCACGTGCACTGTGGCTTGAAACCACACGCACAGTATCTCACAACCCCACAAGTCAGAAGTCACGCGAACTGTGAGGCCATAAAGTCAGGTGTGGGCAGAGCTGCGCTCGCTCCTTCAGAACCTTCCGGAGAGATCTGCTTCCTGGGCTCCTCTGCTTGGGCTCACCACCACTCGGCCCTGCTTCCCGGTGCCCGCCTCCACTGCGACCCAGCGACTCTGGGGTTCCTCTGGGCCCAGATGGACAATCCGGGGTCATCTCATCCTGAAATCCTTGACTTAGTCTCGTTGGCCACGTCACACCACATATTCGGGGCTCCAGGATGAGCACGCAGGCATCGGGGGCCGTTCTCCACCCTCTCCAGGACACTCCCCAACCGCACATGCTCATTGCATGTCTACTGTGTGGCCGACAGACAGGCAGAATGACCTGCGGCAGAAATCCAGATCGAGGGTCCAGAAAGAGAGATACGGCACAAAACAGGTATGTCCAAACCTGCGTGTGCCCGTGTGTGCTCACGCATCTGCACGAGTGTGTGTGTGTGTGTGTGTGTGTGTGTGTGTGTGTGTATTTGCGTGTGTCGCTGTGCGAGGGCAAGACGGCGGCCCCCAGGTGGGTGTCCTGCTCACAGCCTCACGTGAGCTGCTGCCCGGACCCCGGACTGGGAGTCCCGAGCTCAAGTGTCGGGTCAGCAGCTTTCCTCACCCCCAGACACTTGCCAGATTGGATTACTGTGGGCAGAGTCCGTTAAACACATGCAGGTCCCGGCTGTGATTTACCGGAAGAAAACAGGAGACCTTTTCCCTTCTGGGAAGGTATCGCTCTCAGCAGGCAAACTGTGGGGGCTTCTCGGGCAGCCGGTCTCAGCAGGGGGCGCGCTGCTCGGAATCCCAGGGTCGGAGTCTCCGTGCTGACCACGGCTGAGCCCAGGGCGGAGGCTGGAATGGCCAGACCATCCTGGCACCAGCCTCCAGCCCAGCCTGCTGTGGGGTCTGAGGGACCCACAGCGGGGGCGGGGGTGGGGCGATCTCGCAAGATGGCCACCCAGGGTGACAGGGCTGCTGGGGGAGGGGACGAATTTAGACAGGGGTCCTACACTCCTACAAGGGATGGGGAAGTGACTATCTGTTTCCAGACTGAACCACCTTCAGTGTCATCGGGTCCTGCCCCCCCAAGCAGCCATTACGCAGCCCACTCCGGGCCCTGAAATCAAGCAACCTTGCCTTTTAGATCCAATACAAGGGTGTGTCACCACTCCCTCTCCCGTGAGGTGGATCCTCTCCAGGGGGTCCTCTCCATCACCGCCGCCCCTGTCCCCAGGCCTGGTGCACGAGACGTCACCACACACAAGCACAGACTGCTATGCCTCCTGTTCCCTAACCCCCGGCTGACTCCAAGGGCCAGCAACCTCCTTAAAGGAGAAATCACCAACTCACCCTGAATGGCTGCAAATCCCGACCCTGGGTCGGAGCTCTTGTACAGAAGCAACTGTAACCCTACACGCTGACAAAGCTCTTCCGTGTCCCAACCCTGTTACATCCCCACAATGACTCAGAGAGGCAGACAGAACAGTAATTACCCTCCATGCCGTACAGAGAGACCGTCTCGGAGGGGCCAGGACACTTACACAAGGTCACACAGCCGGCAAAGACCAGGAGGGAGACGAAAGCCCGGGTCTCCCAGTGTCTGGGAACATGAACCTGCTGTCTCCTTCCTGCCTCTGCTGCCCATTCAGAGGGTCGAGGTGAGGCTATGGGGCCCCCTACTGGAGGCCGCATCTCTAGGACCGCTTGAAGCCCGGGGTCAGGTCAGGTGCAGATCTGTGGCAAATTCTCTAAAAAAGGAATCACGCTCAGTTCTCTGGGCAACATTAGCCCCTTGTCCTTCCTCATTATAAGGTCAAAACATCCAACATGGGGAAAAAAATCTGACACGGAGCAAAGGCTGCTTCCCAACTTCCCTGGACAGAAGCAGGAGGAGAGCGCCGCGCGCAGCACCAGGCCTTCGAGGAGAGTCTGGATTCTGCCACGTAAGTCCTATGGCCTTGGGGAAATCTCCCTGAACTCTGTGATTAGTCCTCCAAAAGGGCTTTCGCCCTAGCCTGAGCTCCCTGCTTCAGACCCGGGATTTGGGCTTCTCACCCTCCCCCCCTCAGCCCTCCTAGGAAAGAGAAGACCCCCCCCCCGGGGTCCTCCCCTGGCCTTCCTGACCCGCCCTCCTTCAGCCCCCCAGCCCCAGCTCAAACCAGTTATCCGGAGCCAAGACCAGGAGCACAGTTCAATGGAAGAATCAGCCCGAACAATTGTCTGGCCAAATTGACTTGTCAGTCACCTGCCCAGACAAGGCCCAGGAGGATCCCCTGATCTCCTCACAGGAAAGAGTGATTTGTAAGCTTTGAGGCCAGGAGGAAAAACACCCAGAAAGGCCCATCACGGCGAGAAAGGCTCAGGCTGGGTTTCCATAGCAATGCCGGGAGGAACAGGCCGGGCGGGGGGTTGCGTGCTGCTGGTATGACTCAGACCGGCTCCATGCGGGACATCTGACCCCCTCCCCGCCCCTAGACAGCAGGGAACCCTCCAAGGCCAACCCCTTCCCAGACCCTGAGTCTGTGAAGACGTCCCCCTGGAACCCCTCACACCCCCTCTCCAGGGTCTATGACGGTTCCGCAGAGAAACCCTCAAATCTGGTTCATACAACACATTGGAAATGTGTATGATCACCTCATCAAGTCACTACCCTTCTCGAAGCCTCATTGTTAAAAACAGTCCTTCCACGTGTTGTTGTTGTAAGCGTAAATAATGGAACACGGTGCTTGACAGATGGGAACTTACTCACCCTCCGTTGACACAGCGCTCCGCAGTGTGCAGAGAGCTCCTGGGATCTGCCCTGACACCCCCATCTGGATGGCGGGGAGGTGGGCTTGAGGCCTCGTGCTCTTCCTGGGGGCGGGACCTCCCCCAGGGCCTTGGGGCTCTCCATCAAGCAGACTTTTCACACTGTTGTTTAGATGTTTGGGGAAGTGAATTAATTCTGAAGGGGCAAACGTGAAACATGCGATTCAGGAGAAAAGAAGAGACGTTGAGCGAGTCCAGTGTGTTTGGTGGAGGAAGGACGTGGGACCAGGGACAGATCCCGGCGCACAGGCTCTGCCGGGCTGCACCCAGCGTGAGCAAAAGCATGTGGGGGAGGCAGGCGCCGAAAGTGAAGTAGTAGCTGCGTCGTTCACCTGGTTTCCCTCTAGGTCGGACGCTGCCGAGCGTTTACACTGGAAAATCCCATGAACTCTTCCAGGTGGTCTTATGTGACAGGTGCTTCCTCCAGTAGGATGTTTTAGGTTGCAAGCAATAATTTTTGTTTAAAAAAAAAAAGCTTTAAACACTAAGGGAACCTCCAGCCAAGAAGGTGCTGTAAACTCACGCTCTGGGCTCTCCCTCTGATCCCAACACATGGCACCCATAGATAAAATATAAATAGCAAGAACAGAAAGGCCGTCACTACTTTCAAGAGCAAGATAAAGATCTCTCTGGCCTAGAAGTGGTAGAAAAACAGAGAAAAGGCTGGCTGGGCAGCAGGTGTGCTGGGAACTCCTCCCGCAGGATATCAGAGACTACATGTGCCACACATGAGGTAGCGTTCTGATGTAGACTCGCTGAGCCTGGCGTGGGGTTCCCTGGTGAAAAACGAACTGTAATGTGCCTCTGCCCCGGTTGGGGTTCATCTGAAGCCCCAAGATTAGGAAGATGAGAGAAGGAAGGAGCAGCCTTCCCAGCAGGACCTGGGAAAACCAGCCCAGCGCTTGGATCTCCATCTTCCCTCACCTCCTCAAAGAATGGCCCCCTTAACTCCAGGGTGAGCCCAGATCCCTGGTTGGGGCCTCAGTGGAGAAGAGCACAGGGGTGGAATGTGACGCAGGGGACGGAAGGGATCCCCACGCGACATAATCCCGAAAGCTGAAAAGTGGGAGGAAGTCCAGTGCTCAGAGAAGCAGCCAACGCTGCCAGCACTCGGGAGGCTAATTCACTCCAGACTGACACAGAGCAGCAGAGCAGCAGAGCACAACTGCTCTGAGTATTTGGAACCCACAGAGGGAAAGGGAGAAATAACAGGAACAACAGGAACAGCTCGGGATTGTGAAACAAAAGCAAACAGAAAGGAAACAAGGTCAGGGGTATCTTTAAAAGAACAGGAGCCTGCTCGAAGTGCTGGACACAGGGTGGGTGGGCGCTGGCGTTAATGTTTTCCGTAGAAGGGATAAATATGAGAGGACAAAGTCAAAGACAGGATGAGCGCGTTGGATGGTGACGCTCTCACACTGTCACAATGACTCAGAACACAGCTCTGAGAAATAAAAAAGAAAACTAGGAAAAAGCTGTCAAAAAAAAAAAAGACTGGCTCGAACACGTGTCTAACCTGACGCCCAGGAGAAAATAGAGAGGACGGTGAGGTAGCAATTTTCAAAGAGATAAGGGCGGCAGATCGTCCAGAATGGAGAAAAATATGGGTCTTCTCGTTGGACATCTGCAGAAGGCTGAATGAAGTGTACTTGTAAACCACAACTGGGAATGTGCCATGGGCGAACTAAAGAAAACGGGGCGCCTGGATGGCTCGGTCGCTTGAGCATTTGACTCAATTTTGGCTCACTCGGGTCATGATCTTGGGTCGTGAGATGGGGTTCTGTGTTCAGGGTGGCGTCTGCTTGAGATTCTCTCTCTCCCTGCCTCCCCCTGCTCACGCTCTCTCTCTTTCTCTCTTTCTCAAATAAATAAATAAAGTCTTTTTAAAAAAGAATAAATAGAATGTGACTTATAAAAACTACCAGTCCTGGAAAGAAAAAAAAAAAGGCGGGGCAGACAAATTAGGGATAAAAATAAAACTACAGGTCTGTGAATCACCAGACCTGTACTCCTGGGGATAAAAACATATGTTTATAAAAAATAAAAAATTAATAAAAAAAGAAAAAATAAATAAAAAAAATAAAAATAAAAATAAAACTACAAAATGACGGCAGACTTCTTAACACCACAGTGGAGGACGGAAGGCAATAGAGCCCTATCTCTGAGGGGCCGAGCAAAAGTAATGGTCTAGAAGGACATCCCCAAGGGTTCAAGATTGTGAGTGAAATCAAGACATTTTCCAACACAAGAAAATTAAGTGTTTACCACCCAGGGAACATAACAACAAAAAGTACTACTAAAAAGCAGAGAAATGAAAGTCAAGAAAACCACAAACTAAGACGGTAGTCATAATACTCCAGTAATCACCGAAAAGTGAATGTTGGTAGATCAGACTCACCTGTTAAAGAACAGACTAACAGGCAATCGGGTTGGGTTTTTTTTTTATTTGTACGCAAGTCGCTTATAAGTGACAGGGAAGATTTGAAATAAAGGGACCCAAAAAAGATACCTACTGGGTAAACATCAAAAGAAAGCATGTGGGGGGGCCCTGGGTGGCTCCGTTGGTTGAGCATCCGACTCTCGGTTTCGGCTCAGGTCGTGATCTCATGGTCATGAAATCAAGCCCCAGAGTCAGGCTCTGCACTCGTTGCCGAGTCCGCTTCAGATTCTCTCTCCTTCCCTCTCCCCCTGGCTCACTCCCTCTCCCTCTAATAAATAAATACAAATCTTTAAAAAAAAAAAAAAAACTTCTTTCAAAGAAGAAAACAAACGTAGCAAAATGCTAACATGAGGCAAAATTTGAGGGATAGAGCAGTCAGAGAAATAAAGAGGAAAAACATACTGATAAAGAAGACAATCTGTGTGTGGCACCTGAGTGGCTCAGTGGGTTAAAGCCTCTGCCTTCGGCTCAGGTCATGGTCCCAGGGTCCTGGGATCGAGCCTCGCAAGGGGCTCTCTGCTTGGTCGGGAGCCTGCTTCCTCCTCTCTCTGTGCCTGCCTCTCTGCCTACTTGTGATCTCTCTCTCTCTCTGTCAAATAAATAAATAAAATCTTTAAAAAAAAAAAAAAAAAAAGAACACAATCCCACCGAGAGGTCTACAGTCATTGGCTTCTATTCACCTCCACACCCTGTCTTGAAATTTATAAAGTAAAACCCGAAAGAGCGTCCAGGAGCTACTGACCAACACCCAGTCACAGCAGAAGAGTTTCATGCATCCTCATCCAAAAGCAAGCAGATCACATGGTGAGGACGTAGGCTGTTTGAGCCACATTTCAAGGGAGTGATCTAGTAGATATGTCTGGAAACATGCTCCCAAGAATCATGGAGTACTAATTCTTTCTGGGCACACCAAGCACACGGTAAAAGTTGACTGTGCACCAGGTCACAAAGATAATATTGACCAACTGGAAAGAATCTGCGTCCCACAGACATACGTTCTCCAACTAAGGGGATCATGTTAGCATTTCCCAGTGAAAGTAGTTTGGAAATGCATTTGGAAAAGAAAAAAAAAAAAGCTCCAGAAATAATAACATGGATCAAAAAGGAAATTCATGATAGAAATGCATGAAATACTTAGAAGCAAACTACAAAGAATCTGCTCCACGTCAGATCTGTGGGACGTGACAGAAGTTGTACCTAGAGGAAACCTGCACCAGCAATGCGCTTATTGAAAAACAGGAAAGTTTAAAAGTAGATGATTGCTGTGCCTCCCTGAAGGATCCAGGAGAAGGACATCAGAGTAGGAAAAAAGGAAATAAGGAAAATATTCACAGAAATTAATGGCATGGTGAACGTATTACAGAAGTTTAAACCAAAACAGGACTCTGGGATAAAAGTGATGAAACAGACAAGCCTCAAACCAGGAGAAAAGATACAATATGGCTTGAAATCAACCTCCACCAAAAAGAATACCAAAGAAAAACAGAAAAATACCTATAAATAACTTTAAGACAATAAAGACATGGACAATTTTTATAAAAGCACAAATTACAAGAGCTGGGAAAGAAATAGAAAACTTGAGTAAACCAATCGTGTTCTACAAAGGTAACAGGGAGTCAGGAATCTTCCTCTTCCCAAAAACAGCAAAAGCCCGGCTACAGAAGCAAGCTTCAGAAAACCCACGACAGATAGGTAATCCCTATTTTTTTCACAAGCTGTTTCACACAGTGTAGGATGGAGGAGAGGAGGTTGACCTACTCGTTTTTTTTTAACATTTTATTTATTTGTCAGAGAGAGAGCACAAGCAGGGGGAGCAGCAGGCAGAGGGAGAAGCAGGCTCCCCTCTGAACAGAGAGCCTAATGCGGGACTCAATGCCTGAACCCTGGGCTCATGACCTGAGCCGAAACCAAGAGACAGATGCTCAACCCACTGAGCCACTCGGGCCCCAGCACAGATTTACTTTAAACCCTAAATAAAATAGTGACAGATCCATTCCAGCTGTATATAAAAATACAACATGACCCAGTACGGCTTATCCCAAGAATGCCAAGGTAGCTCCCTCCATGTTAGGAAATCTGTGTAATCAACATATCAGCAGATTAAGGGGAAAATATTGAATGGTCCTATCAAAAGACGAACAAAATACATTCAGTAACGTTCAGCACTCCTTCGCGATCAAGAAAAAAGGAAGAAAACTCAATAAAATATAAACAGAATGCAATTTCCACAACCTAATAAGGCATACACACCAGAAACTTCAGTAACTGCTACGCTTGAGGAAAGTTTCACTTCTTTCCCAGTCCAGTTATGGGGAAGTTAAGGGGGACTGGTGTGGGCAGCGATCTTCATAATTGTCCTGGGAGCTCCGTGAGGCAAGAGAGAGTGGGGGGGGGGGGGTGGTGAGAGAAAGTTCTGGAAACGAAGCTGTACGTGAACTTTCCTCATTGATTTCAAATGATACTCATATCTGCATAGAAAAATACGACATAGATGCTCTTGAGGGGAGGGAAGGAGTGACATGTGGTCTGGTCCCTCTCTGGATCGTGCAGAAACAAGAGAATGTCACAGTTCGTGGCATGGCTCATGTCGCAGTTCCCTGGGACTCAGCCGGGGAGGGAGGGAAGGCCAGCAGGTCTGCTCACCGGACCTCACTGCCGTGCCCCCCAGAGTCAGGAAGAGCCGTTCCGTCCTCCTGATCCTGCTTGATTTAAAATGTTGATCGTTTTTTGTCGTGGATATTTTACATTAACTTGGGTTTTCAGATCTCGCACTCAAAGATCGTTTGTCTTGGGACGCCTGGGTGGCTCAGTTGGTTAAGCGGCTGCCTTCGGCTCGGGTCATGATCCCAGCGTCCTGGTATCGAGTCCCACATCGGGCTCCTTTCTCGGCAAGGAGCCTGCTTCTCCCTCTGCCTCTATCCTGCCACTCTGTCTGCCTGTGCTTGCACTCTCTCTAACAAATAAAATCTTTAAAAAAAAAAAAAAGATCGTTTGTCTTGCGGCTGCGTTTTGGGGGGCTCTCTGAAAGTTTGCCCGTGTTGGACTCTCCTGATGCTTCCCCCCACCGGCCCGACCACCACCACCCCCACAAAGGGGGTATTGAGCCTCATGGCTGAGAGGCTCCGGGTCCAGTAAGAGATCCTCTGCTTCCGAGCCTCCCACACACGTGTCACTGCCGTCCTTCAGGCAGACGTGACGAGACGAAGCTGACAGCCTTCCTGTCTGAGTCTGAGGTGGTGGGAGGCCACATTGTGCCCTCCAGCCTTTCCACACCAAATGCCAGGGGGCCGGTGTCTTTTACCCGCCGGGGCCGGTCCTGTCTGCCATGGAGCCGAGCAGGCTTCCGGCTGTCTGATGCTGAAACCCGGCCCTCGCTGGGGTGGGGGGGTCACAGCCCATGGGGCAACCAAACTCCCACCACCTGAAAAACAGCCACACTCGTCCAGACCCACAGAGCCGCTGAGCCTGCCACCCGCTCCCCAGTCCTAGCCCAAGGAGCCGGTGTTGAAGGAGTCCCCCTTACGCTAAGCAGCGAGGTCACGGTCTCAGAGGTCCAAGGCCAGCCACCTCCTGCCGTGAGACCCAGGGAGCCTCTCTCTGAACCTCCCTGGCGTCCACTGCCTCGTCTGCAGAGAGGGGGTCAGACCTCTGCTCCTCGGCGCCATGAAAGGATGCGTTGGGCGTAATGGCTCTGCGGACGTGGTCCTGACCTTGACAAACACCTCGTCCAAATGGTACTGGATAAGGATAGGTGATGTGGGCAGCAAATGAAACAGGCAGGGTTTCCTGGAGGGGTTCGGGAGCTGGACCCGGGGGTGAGAGGCAGATGGCAGACAATGTGGGTGTCCCGGGTGAGATGGGCAGGAAAGCGGGGTGCAGCAGAGGATATAGGATGGCAGAGGGCACAGGACTGTGGTCCCACGGGTGGCGGAGAGCCAGCAAGGGGCTTACTGTGCCCTACCCAGAGCTAGAAGCACCCTGGGGAGTCGCACATTTCCGGGGGATCACGATGGGGTGAGCAGCCCTGGTGGCCACTGGAGGGGCCAACTGGATGTCCGCTTTCTAGCCGTGCATCTTTTCCTTCCAAAGTGTGAGCTCCCCGAAGCAGGTGCTGGGGGAACCCACATCCTGGTTCCAGGGCCGCAGCACACAGAGTCGGACTTCCAGAAAGGGTGAAGCTCCCCTCTCTCCACCCCTCCCTCCCCAGAAGGATGAATCCACACCAAATGTAGGAAAGTTCACTCTCTCAGGGAGGAGGCAGGGTATGGTTGACTGGATATCAGGGCGCCGACTGGACAGACATCTCTTGGGACAGGATTTTTCAGGGGGTCGAAAAGCTTCTTCCCTCCTGTTGGCCAGCCGGCCTCGGACGGCAAACCCTCTGTCACAGCAGAGGGCTAAATTGTGTGTCAACCCAGAGATCTGGTCCAGCAGCCTCCAGAGCACCTCTGTGAGCATGTCTGGACCAGATGAACACTTCAGCCGCGGACCGAGTTGGCAGGTGCCACGCCTGCCCCCAGCTGGGCCAGAATACCAGCAAAGGCTGACCCTCCCCCAGTAAGAAGGACCCCCCTCCCGCCCCCGATTGCATTCGTGCCGGGGCTCCCTCTGAAACACGGCTCTTCCCGCATCTCGGGCCTTCAGACTTGGCCGGAAACTAACCCTTCAGCCTTCCTGGGTCTCCAGCTCGCCGGCTCAGCCCACGGACCTGGAATGTGTCAGCCCCATAACCACACCAGCCATCCCTGATAATATATACGCTGTGCGTCCTGCTGTACGCACTCAGGCCGGGGCCCGTGCCCAGACCGGGAAGGGCAGCGGGAGGACAGCCAGGAAATCCTCTCTCCTCTGCTACCGAGACCTGCTCCCCCTGCTGCTGGCTTCTCTTCGCATTGTAGCAACAAGATTTAGGGTTTGGGTTGGAGCATTAAGGGAGAAAACAGACAGCATGACCACCCTCCCGGCCATGGGTCCGAGGCTATCCAGGCCTCAGTAGCACAGAAGAAATAAGCCATCTGTAGGGGCAACCGACGGACTTGAATCCTGCCAGCTCCTTAAAACAAGAGTTCTTTGCCTCTGTGGCTGGTGGCATTTTCCTAAATAATGCAACCGTATCTCTTACCCCACGTGCTCCGTGTGCAGTGTGACATGAGGTCGGCCATCCTCCCGGACTCTGGAACATCCAAGGGCATGCGAAGGGACCCCTGGTGGCTAGGAAGGATGGAGCTTCTGCCTGGTTCCTGCTGTTTGGGGAACATGCGATGAGGAGCCTCAAACCCACCCACACAGAGTGACCACATGGAGAAAAGCCAAGTCCCCGGCCAGCGGCCAGCGGCAGCCACCAGATGTGTGACATGAGGGCGTGAGCCTCTGCATGGCCTCAGGCATCGTAAGGACAGAATGATGTTCCTGGGTCCTCCTATCATACGGTCCTCTCACGGCCTCCAGGCTTGCCGGTCAGGCACCTGGAGAAGAGGAGGCATGAGGTGGAGAGGAGAGGTCGCTATCTGTGAGGGAGAATGCTCTTTGCCTTCCTTAAGGGCCCCCAAGGTCTCCCCATCCTTGCGGGACACATGAGTCCCTGCCTGCCCCAAAGAGATGGTCAGCCTGGTCAGACAGAGGCACTGGGATTGTCAGGAAGGTCTTTGTGTTCTAACCACAGTCCTCCATCTGCCAAGCTGAGCAGGACGGGAAGGGCTGGTGGCCTGTCCCCAAGGGCTCATGTGCAGGTGTGTGCCCAGAGCAGGGCCCAGGGGCCATGCACAGAGCACCTCAGGGAAAGGAAACCGTCGCTGGAACCCCCAGGCAAGGACCAGATCAAGAGGACTGCAGCAGGCTGAAAGCCAGATCGTGCAGCATCACGGGCCCATGGGCAGGTACGGGTTGCCAGCAGCCCCTCTGTCTACACCTCCGGCAGCCCTACTCCATCCCACAGGCTCACATGGTCATGTCAGTGGCCGCGGCAAGGGCCCATGGTCCACCAGCACTTGATGTGTGACAGTGTGGTCCCAAGAAGCATTGGGGAAGTTTCCAGTCTACACTGGACAGGGCACGACCGTGCTGGTGGGCTGCCCCAACCCTTCCTGGCCCCTTCAGCCTCTGCAGGGCCCCGCCCCAGGAACCGCCTCACCGTCGCCCCCCCCCCCCACCCTGCCTTGGCTGGCTCACTCGCCAGCAGCGAACCCAGCTGGCCAAGGTCGTGCCTGCAGGAAGCCACTCAGCTCAGTCCCCAGCTCCCACACTGGAGCAGACGCTGGCCCATCAGACTACACTCACAGCCAGGCAGATTAAGAGCTGGCCCTTGGCAGCCCCGAATCGGACGCCCTCCCACTTGGCAAAGCAGGCAGGGCCCACAGAAGCCTTGGCAGGTGCCAGGAAACAACCTGAGCGTGAGCCCATTGGGAAGACACAGGGAGCTGCTCACAAGCCCGAATGTCACTGTGCGTCTGTGAGTCCTCTGACTTCCCGCGGACAGACGGGACCCAGCTGGCCCATCGGGGGCCCACGCTGGCTCATTCGACCGAAGTGGGCGCTACACGGCTTCTAGCCCCTTCGCCAATTCAGCTCAGACGCTTTGTCGTACCTACCACGTAGTCAGCCCACGGTGTCCAATAAAAGACTATTTAGATGCCCTTTAATATGGGTCATTCCGTCTGTTCCTGCAGAAGCCCGGCTCCCAGAATAGCCTATCCCAGAGTCTGCACCGAGGGTAAAGGCAGGTTGTCGCAGGCACCCAGCTGCAGGCTGACGCAGCCCGCGCCGGAACCCGCGGGGTCCAGGGGCAGCTGTGACACGCAGGGAAGGCCACACCCCAGCCTCACGCCACGTCTCGGAGTCCGGGAAGCTGGGGGGCTGTGTCCGCTGAGCTCACCGGGAGCTCCGGCCCTCGGAATCCCCTTTCCTGCGTGCTTCCAGCTTCGGGGTGGCCCCAGGAGAAACAGGCACGAGATGCGGACGGCAGGATGAAGCACCGGCCATTACTCTTGGGAGGTCAGCGCTGGAACTCCACTCGCAACGTTGCAGCCGTCTGCTCACCCATGGGCAACAGGGCGGGGGGGGGACACCCGACTGGCCTCCTACTTCGTCTCTTCCTTTGATTTGTCCGAGTCCCGGGCCAGGTGTGTGCTCAACTCCGCAGTAAGAGTGCTGGCTTCTCCCGAAGGCCCTCTGGGCTGTCCAGACCGAGCTGACCTTCTCGTGTATGTAATAAGCAACATAAAGTAAGACAAGTGAGGCAAAGGGAAATCCGAGTCAAAAAGTAACTCTGAAAACCGAAGGAATGTTTCCTTTATTCACAATGTAGCAGGTGCTTCAAGGGCTACAGGGAGCCACAAGTTTCTAAGTTTAACTTTATGAGGGCTTTTCTCCTAGAGCAGCCTAGGCGATCAGTGGTGTAATAAATCAAAGCCTGGTTTAAGCATTTGCCGGTTTCTGTGATGCAAATAGTCCCACCAGGGGGCTAGTGTCACACTCCACCTGCACAGCGTCACTGAACGTGAACTTGGGAAGACGTCCATGGAGGAGCTTCCTTTGTGCACACACAGTGTATAAGACATGAATAGAGTGCATAGACATAATAAGTAGACATAAATAGCCCCAAAAGCTTAAGTAATAATAAGACATAACAAAATCATTAGGAAGTGATGAGTTTTGAGCGTGAGCCCCTCTGTTACTCATGCCATTTGCGTAACGTAAGTTTGTATCATTCCACTTTTCATAACGGCCGCGTTTCGCACCTGGATCACACAATTCCTGCAAACGTCGGGATGAGCCCTCACACGTCAGCACGAGCCTGCTACAGGGCGACAAGAATCTTACAGGAGGTCTGACCCAGCTCCCACAACGGCACAAGGTCTGCTTCCTCTAACAGCCCCCCTTATCCTCCAAAACTCAGCCTGTTTCCACATCTGTGGTTGAGCCCTGACTAACACAGAGATTAGGGGTGTTCATGAGGCCGATGAGGGAGATGCTGGCGACCTGCACAGCCGGGTCCGGGAGTGGACCTTCTCCCAACACAGCAGGGACGCACCCACCTTCCCAACAGCTCCCGGATCGGACACACTCGCATGTCCCCGGGAATACGCACACCCTTCCCGCGGGCACGGGACGGGAGAATGCAGAATGGAGGCTGGACTATGATTCCCAGCCCAGCGAAGAAGTGTTAGGGATGGGATGACCCAAGACGGGATCTGAGGGGCTGCCCCAGCAGCAGAGCCACCCAGACCTCAGGCCATTGGACCCCAGTGAACCACCGGGGTCTCGCAGTGAGTATGGGAACACAGCCGTGGATCCTGGCAGCAACTAATCAAGACAGAAGGGCTGTCCTGTGTTAGCAACCCCTTGCTCGTTCATTTGTGCACACACTCTGCTTTCTGCCGAGCCTTGGGCGGGACTCTGAGGGCGCAGAGGTGAAAACAGATGCTTTTTCTGAACATGGTGTGGTGCCCTGAATGGACTCTGGGACAGAAGAGCGCACTGTTAGGAAAACTGGTGAAGTCTGAGTTGTCTCTAGTTTAGTTCATGGTGCTGTGCCAATGCTACTTTCCTGGTTCTGAACAAAAGCACCCAGTTATGTGACAAATGAACACCGGGGAAAGTGGGGGGAGGGGACACAGATCCTCTCCCTGTTACCTCTACAACTTCTATGTAAAAAAAAAGATTACCTTTGGGGCGCCTGGGTGGCTCAGTGGGTTAAGCCGCTGCCTTCGGCTCAGGTCATGATCTCGGGGTCCTGGGATCGAGTCCCGCATCGGGCTCTCTGCTCAGCAGGGAGCCTGCTTCCTCCTCTCTCTCTCTCTGCCTGTCTCTCTGCCTGCTTGTGATCTCTCTCTGTCTAATAAATAAATAAATAAATCTTTAAAAAAAAAAAAAAAAGATTACCTGAAAATGAGAGGGATTTTTTTTTTTTAAGATTTACTTATTTATGAGAGAGAGAACAAGCAAGGGGAGGGGCAGAGGGAGAGAGGGAGAGAGAGAATCTCAAACAGGCCCCACACCCAGCACAGAGCCCAATCCAGGGCTCGATCTCACAACACTGAGATCCCGACCTGAGCCGAAACCAAAAGTCGGACACTCGACAGACTAAGCCACCAAGGTGCCCAGAAAATGAGTTTTTTTTTTTTTATATATATGAGAAAGTGTGGGGAGAAGAAGAAAAAAGAAAACCCAGATGCAACCTTTCGACCAAGGCCAGGGCCAACCAGATGAGGGACAGGCTGGAGCAAGGCACGGCTTGTCCTCTAGGAAGAAGCCTGAGGACTGAGCTATTTACCAGAATCTGGAGCAGAAACCACGTCCAGAGTCTAAAGTCACTTGGGCCCCAGGCACAGGACACTGTGAGAGCAAGAGGCTTGAAGGCTAGGCTCATTCTTGGTGTCTCAGACGTGTAAGGGGTGCCTGGTTGGGTAGAATCCAAACTCTCCTGGGGAGTGAGATGTACATGTTGTCACTTCTCTATACAAGTGCATCCTTCTGGGAAAACTTGCCCAGCCCCACAGGAAACTACAAGGTGTCACCCATTGCCTCTTAGGGGAGAGCCACTGGACATTTTTCTGGCCATAGGACAGGCTGGTCCCGCCCATCAATCAAGCAGCAGGAAATGAGGCTAAAAACCACCCCCAAGGGAAAGGAAGGTGCGGAGAGGCGGCCCACGCTAACGAGATGAAGAGTTGGTCTTGGCCCCATGCTTGGCTACAGCTGGCAAAACGCCGTGTCCAGCCCAGCGTGTGACATGTGGCCGAGAGCCCATGTGTGGACCAGGCACCTGTTGGCTCAGGAGTCCCCACATGGACCGCACAGAGCCAAGGGCCACACGAGGGAAGAGAACCCCCATCCCCGAGAACAGCGCCATCAGCCAGCCCAGGGACCCGAGCCAGCGAGTGCAGCATCTCAGACACAGGTGGGAGAACACGCTAGACCAGTCTTCAATGGCCGTCCATGCTGACACCCGGCCCGCCTGCTGTCACAAGGGCCGTGTTTCCCAGTTCCACCCGCACATACCCGCAGAAGTCAGACCGACTTCTTCATTTTCGATGGAGAACATCCTAAGGTTTTTGTAATCATCCAAAAGCTCCAAGAGATTTGCTGAGCTTTTTAAAAATACAGCAAGCATCAGGGCTGGGGCAGGAGGGTGGAGGTCAACCACATTTTTACTTGTAAATATAAAGTAGAATGAAATTCACATCCGCAGTTACGAAGCTGGAGAGAGAACTGGTAGAAACTCAATTCAATTCATTTCCAAGTTTTTCCTAATGCGCTTCCCCTGGCTCCAGCTTATTCTGGGATATCCTAGAAAACTTGCTCGAAGCTTTGAACCCAGACTTTAAAAGCATATTTGCCATCTTCAAAGCAGAGATGAGGGCATTTAGTTGGTGGCTGTGGCATGGAGCTGGAAGACAAGACTGCAAGTAGGTAGAAGAAGAGAAACAGCTCGGGCTGCTTGCAGAATCCTTGAGGCTGGGTCTTTGCAGCCAATGAGAAACCCTTCCTGGACTCTCAGAAGCATCCTTTTCAGGGACAACTGTGCTTTCTCTGCACAGATAAGGAATCAGACGCCTAGTCTCCTTACTCTCTGTTACCCAGAAGTGTCAGTGAAAGACACAAACTTTGAAGGTAATTGATGTGAAAGAACACAGAGCAGATGGTGCCCTCCCTGAGGAAGGAACTCCAAATCCTCTTCCCCTACACGCCCTCTGGTATGTCCAAGGTCAGCCTTCCCGATATCTCAGAGTGGATCTGCCAACTCAAGCCCTGATGTCTGCCATGGGGACCCCCTGCCATTAGTCCATGGGGACCACTGGGCCGTGGGGATGCCAGCCACTGCCTATCCTGCAAGAACAAGCCAGGGGGCAGGAGGGGAGGGATGCCAGGAAAGAGACAGGAATCTTGACGTCAAACAGACCTGGGTTTATTTCTCAGCTCTTGCCCTGGCTAGCCGAGGGGCCTTGGGCAGCCTATGTGGCTTCTTGGGGCCTCAGTGTCTTCATCCCTGAAATGGGACAGTAACAGCAAGTACCTTGTGAGGATTGTAATGCATATAAAGTGCCTAACACAGGGTCCAGGTTTAGGAAACGCTCACCAAGGGGGCACCTGGGTGGCTCAGTTGGCTAAGCGACTGCCTTCAGCTCAGGCCATGATCCTGGAGTCCCGGGATCGAGTCCTGCACCAGGTTCCCAGCTCCATGGGGAGTCTGCTTCTCCCTCTGACGTTCTCTGCTTTCATGCTCTCTCTCACTCTCTCTCTCAAATAAATAAATAAAATCTTAAAAAAAGAAGAAGAAGAAGAAGAAGAAGAAGAAAACTCACACACACACACACACACACACACACACACACACAAAAAGAGCTGTTGGAATGTGCACAGCGTTTAGTTTTTAAATTCTCTCATTCCATTTTCTGTTCAAGCCTCACAACGTCTTTATGAGGAAGCTGAACAGATATGCTGGCCCCCAGCCTCAGACGGGGACCCCCATCAATCCTTCAGCCAGGATCACACAGAATTAGCAACTGAAATCTGTGCGTGGCTGCTTTAAGTTCTGTGAGCACGGCTCCCCCGCTCAGAGCCCCTCTTCCCCTCCCTCAAGCCCAGAGCCTTCCCCCACCCCCCGCCCATCAGCGGCTGAAAGGGATCAGAAGAGATGAAATCCCCAGGTCCTCATCATTTAATTCACTTTAGGTGATATTAAAGAAAGCTTCTTGGAGGGATAAAATGGCACGGCCCTCTGCCACCATTCTCCTTGGGAAGGGTTTCCATGGAGAGAGCGCCTGTGTTTCCAGAAGGCCAGCCCCTGGCTCCCTCACCGGGGAGCTGCTCTGCACCACTAGAGCAGGAGAAATAAATCCGCTTCCAATCTGCTTCGCCGCAGTCCAGAGACCAAAAAGGACCTGCTGCTCCAGCCCCCCGTGGAGGCTGTATGGGCATGTACTAGACAGGATTGAGTGTGTTTGTGGAGGGAGGCAGTGGAAAGGCAGCTGCTGTTGGGACTGAAGGGGGTCTCGTGTGCTCCAGGGAAGCTGGTCCCATGAAGGGGAGTTCCTCTACCTGCACCAGCAGATGGAGAGTCCCTGCTGATTGGTGTTCAAAGAAAACCACGGCCATCCATCTCTGTTCCCTAATGAGGGATGGAGGTCTGGACGGCTGTCCTTGTCAGCACCATGGAGAGCGGCCTGCTCCCAGGCCTGTAGGAGCCCACCTTGGCTCTGGGCCTGGGTTGAGGGGAGGTGGGGTAGGAGGAGAGAGATAAGGGTGGGGACCAAGAGGGAAGGGGTAAGGGGAGGAGGAGGAGAGAGGAGGGAGAGAGTGGGGAGGAGGGAAGTGGGGCCTGAGAGGGGGATGGGGGCCAAGAGGAAGAAGGAGAGAGAGGGAGGGGGGAGGAAAGAGGGGCCAGAGAGAACAAGGGAGAGAAACAGAATGAACAGAGACAAAGATCTGGAGGCAGCAGAAGACAGAGCGAGGGACAGAGACAGACAAACAGGCAGAGTCACCAAAGCAGACCAAGAGACATACACAGGGAAGGAGAGAGACAGAGGTAGGGACTCTGCTCCCCAGATCGTCACACACAGACCTTCTTCATGGCGTTCGGATGTGCCTGTATCACTACTCCCCTCTCTGAGGGTGTGTGCACAGCCATTCCACATTCCCTCGCCAGGATGAATGTGTTTATTGCGTTCTCTCTCTCCCATGAGAATGTAGCCCCAGCAGGGATGGAGATGTGTTCATACCTGTGCATCTAACTCCTGGAGGGAGACATCGAACCAGTATGATGTGCATGAATTCTATGATGTGATAATTCTTTTTTCTGGAACCAGCAGTCAGTTGCTTCCCCAGCTCCAGGAGCCTGAAGCTAGAACTTAAGCAAACAATACCTGTGGCTCTGTCTGGGACCCCTGGGGACTAAAGGGTATTCCATAGACTCTGTTTTATCATACTACATGAGCACTGGAAGGGTCATTGAAGTCACGTGACAGAGAGGCCACAGCATCTCCATCAAGCCATCATCCCCAGCACCATGGGCTGCTGCCCAGGTCTGACTCCCTGGCAGCTGACGGACCTCAGCTGAGCTGCTTTCCTCAACTGCCCTTGCCCAAAGAGAGCAGGCTTGTCCAAGGTTAACCCCTTCCTCCAGGGACAACTGCATCCTGTGACTGGTCAGCGTGAGGTCCCTTACTTCAAATCAGGATGGCATTAGTGGACATCCCCACTCCAGGGCACCCTGTGGGGGTCAGGTGTGGCTGACCATGGCTCACCTCATGCGTCCACCCAACTAGGCTACTGATGACAAGGACATGTCCTTATGGACTTGTGCATTCACAAATACATTGTAGAATCATGTCCCAGGGAACCCACCCCAGGGCACCATAATTACCCCCATGTACCATCCCCTCTCCACGCAGCAATGACAGGAGAGAGCTCTGCTTCGGACTGACCAAATGATGCCTCCATTTGGTGTCTTCCATCCACAGGGATCAGTCCTCTCTCTCAAGGCCACACAAAACATTTCCCTCTGCCCAGAGACATCATCATCAGGGAGCTAGAGGAAAGGGAGCCTTTCACACCATATATGTGTATCAAGCCACACAATGGATACTTAAAATATTTTGCAAGTTTATTTATCAATCTTATCTCAGTAAAGCTTAAGAAAAGAGAAGGGAGGGGCACCTGCATGGCTCAGATGGTTGAGCATCCGATTCTTGATTTCAGTTTAGGTCATGATCTCAAAGTCATGGTATCAACCCCTGCATCAGGCTCCGCACTCAGCAGGGGGTCTGCTTGGGGTTCTCTTTCTCCCTCTGCCCCCTCCCTCTGTTTAAAAAAAAGGTGGAGGGGAGAGTGAGAAAGTGAGAGACAGAGAAGGGAGATGAAACTGGCCATCATGTCTCCTGAACGCCTCCAGCCGCCCCCTCCAAGCCAACTGACCCCCAGCCTTTAATCATCCTGACACTGGGCACCCACATCGTGCTACCTGATCTCATAGGTTCCGTACCCCCATGGGCTGCCAGTTGCAGAAAGAGAAGCTGTGCCCCCGGTTGGGGTAACAGCCTCCCCCCAGCACAGCCACACAGCAGAGCAGACCCTCGTGTCCACACCCACATGGGATGTCTCCACGTGAGTAACTTCTCCCGAGCCCCCAGCTCTCTCCTTTAGAAAATGGCAGACGTGGGCAGATCACCTCCCAGGCTGCGTGTACTCACTGCTCGTGACTCTTTCCATCAGAGACTTGGGTCTTTTGTTCTAAATGACAATTTTTGGCCGGAGGAATCTGGCCATCACATCTCCCTATGGCGGCAACCAAGACTCTCACCAGCAGCAAAGACAAGCCTTTTTTTTCCTGTCTCTGACTTTGGTCGGTTGCAAATCCAACAGATATTGCACCAGTGGAGAGATAAGAACACATTATGAAATAGGCTGTTGTCTTTGAGAGGGAAAAAAAAAAAAAAAACCTCATCTTAACGGGCAAAACACATGTTACTATGACTACAGTTTTCCAAAGATTATGAGCAAGCCAAATGTCTCCCATTATTCATACAGAAAAGACAATGTTTTGCCATCAGCCAACGATGTGCCCACATGGAGACGCACCGCCTTCCGTCCGGGTGTGTGGAAGTGAGTGGCAGGTGCACGTCCTCCCCATCCCACCCCTGGCGGCACCGTTGGGAGTGGCACGGAGGGCACGGAGCACTGGAGGGGACGGGGCATCCAAAATGCCACAGAAAACTTCTTCCTCTGAAGCCCAAGCTTCCTCAGCCCCATGCAGTCTACCTCGGGGATCAGCACTACGCATCGGCACCACGGCTGTGCCATCGTCAGTGGCAAGCGTCCTGCTTCAGCTAAGACAGGCTGGGAGAGGCGCCCGTCTCTGAGCAGATTTCCACCCTGCAGCCAGAGGGCTTCGGGGGAGACTGACTGTGGAGGGCTGCGGGGGAAGGAGGGGCTCCCAACCGTGGAGAGCTGCTTCTAGAGGAAAACACAGGGGGCGCTAGCCAGAGAGGAGGTGTCTGGGAGCCTGCATGGGCTGTGCTGGGGAGACATGGTGTCTGAGCCCTCTTTCCAGAGACCACGGGACAGACCAACCAATGGCCTCCTCGGTCTCTATGCCTCCTGCCCGGTGCACAGCCCAGTGTCCAGAGGGAGCGAGCATGGAGTCAGCCCTGTGCTGGGTTCACAGACATGGTCAGAACAAGAGAAGCATGGCCACACAGTCTGGAAAGGTCATGGAATGAGCCCCGGAGGGAGGCGGCTAATTGCAAACTGGGAGCCCCCAGGCCAGAGGCAACACGGCTTGTTGGAGATCCCAAACCAGGAGACGTGGCATAAACTCTCAGACTTGTTATGGCAAAGCAGGTCCGGCCACCCTGAGTCCACAACAGGGCAAAGGGGCATCAGTGATCTAGAGACAGACCACAGCTGCCCGGCACACAGACCCAGGGTCTCAAGCTCACACACGCCCTGGTTCTGCCCTCACTCCCCGGGCATGGGTCCGGAGCCTTCTTCACCAGGAAGGAGCTGTTGTTTTAGCCCCCTGAGGGTGAGCAGGAGCTCTCCAAGCTGGGAGGTTATGCTGTGTGGGAAGAAAAATCCCAGCCAGACAAGGACAGGGACTGAAGATGCACACGGGCATGGGACAAGCCTGGCGCTAGGGTGTGGCTCCCCAGGAGCCGTCCTGGCCCCCCCAGAGTGAGGGGTCAGAGGAGGAACAGGTTCACTCCAGGAACTTGCAACAAGGGGCCTCGTGTCTGAAGGAAGCCCGAGAAACGACGCTGCCCAGGAGGGAGCAGGCCTGGCAGGCAGACCCGACCCCGAGGGCGGCCTGGCGCTCCAGCGGCCACGGCCACATGACAAAGCCCCCCAGGGCTCCATGGGTCAGAAGCTCGGAGGGAGTCCAGCAGGGACCATCTGTCGGGGTCTCAGCCGCGGGTCTCACTGTGGCGGGAGCTGGACCTTTATTCACGTGCCCAGTGCCTGATGCTGGCTCGGCCGGACCTCGGCTGGGCTGTTGGCCAGGACACTCCATGTGGCCTCTCCATGCTCTCCGCATGGGCTCATGTGGGCTCCCTCGCAGCCCCACAGCCGACCTCCGAGAGCATCTTTGGAGAGCGCGACCAAAGCACGTGGCACGGTGACGCTCGCACCCCAGGAACCACACAGCATCGCCCAGCCGTGCTCCATCAGTCAGGACCATCCCCAAGGTCTGCCGGGCTGCTGGGGGTGAGGACATGGGGTCCACGTGGGAGGTGGGATGTGAGGTGTGGCAGATAAGCCTACACACGTCCTCGGGGAGTGCCCTCTGCCACCTTCCGCTCTTCGGAAACCTCAGCACGACAGACCGCATCCCCCCGGCTTGTGCGTTCACCCCGAGAATGTGGGGTGTGCCACTGAGGACCGGGGAGAGCATCAGCCCGTGGCCCTGAAGGCCGACAGGCAGCCACGGGAGAGGTTACAGCAACAGCGCTAAGTCTGAGCTGTGTTTTGGGGAGAAATCTGGGAGTGGAGTGTAGGTGGGGAGACCGGGGGAAGGGGGAGCAGTCCTCTGAGGGCGGGATAGAAACCCGTAACCCAGCTCCGAGGGGATCCGAGGGCCACAGACCCCCTCAGAGAGTGGGGTCTGCAGCTGGAAATGCGAGGCAGAGCCTTACACCTGACCCCACGCCAACACCAGCATCCACCGGCTTATTCTCTTGGCCCTGGACTGGCCACCACCCCGAGGGCAAGGGCAGGGGCTCTTGGAGGAATGGTGGGGACAGAGGAAGCCACACGCCATGGTCCCCGAGCTGCGTGCACCCCATGGGAGGGCGCCGGGGGAGCAGAGCTCTGCGTCATCAATTTTCAAAAGGCAACGTCTTCTGCCTCTATTGGGCCCCAGTTCCTTCTTGAGGGAGCGTCTCCGCTCTCCTCTGCCCGTTTGTCGAAAGCTTTTAAAAACGCCAACGGGCAGACCCGCCTCACTCTGCGATGCCTGGTCTTTTGTCTTGGACTCAGTTTGGTTCTCACGGCACTCGCTTTCAACCTGGGAGGGAAACACAGTCTCCTGGATGACACAACCAGGGTTTCGCTGCCCCGTGTCCCTCAGAAATGCAGTCTGGAAAGCCCACCTTACCGCCAGGTGACGTCTGTGTGCACAGAGGTCGGATCCTCGACCGGGAGTCTGGCACTGTAATGGGCTGCATGTTCGTGTCCCCCACACCCCGAATGCGTATGTGGAGGTCCCAGCCCCCTGAGGTGATGGTACAGGAGGTGCGGTCGTTACGGGGTGCTTAGGTCATGAGGCAGAGGGTCACGATGAGACAGGCACCCACGCAAGCGGTCAGCGACGGAGGAGATCCCACACTCTCCCAGATGAGGGGTCGTGAGAAGCTGGCCCTCGGGTGCCCAGGAGAGGGTCCTCGCCAGACCCCGCCCAGCCGGCCCCCCGGGGCTTGGACTTCTGGCTTCCAGACCGTGAGAAATAAATCGGTGCCATTTGGAAGCCACGGGGACGGGCTTCTCAGAGCTCACCGGGGCCGTTTGGGTGCTGAGGATGCACCATCCCAATGCCTCCTGCCAGCTTGTTCATCTGCTCCCTTATTTCCTTCCTCTCGGGTCAGTGAAGTCTACATGTAAACAGGCTATTCTGGGTACTCGGGGTGGGCCTGACTTGATCAGGTGAAGGCAGAGAAGCGGGACGGAGGTTTCCCTGAAGAGGAAGGCGTTCCACCTAAGCACGGACGCCACAGATCGGGCAGAGCTGCTGCCGTCCCTCCCAACAGCCCAGCCTGCCCCGCCAGCTCTGAGACTGTAGAACACATATATATCCATACTCATCCCGGTTTTCTGTCTGATGGATCCTGACGGATGCAGGGAAGGAGGGGGCCCAGCAGCCCCAGGGGTCCCAGGAGCGGTGGACTCCCCAGTTTCTGGCCATCAGGACACCCGCAAGGATGACGTGCGTGGCCCAGGGTGCTGCTCAGCCCAGAGTTCCCCGTCTCCCTAGAATGGCTTGCTTCGTGGGCCAAGAGATACCAAGAGCCTTTGCATGACGGCAGGGCTGGGCCCTTCTCTAAAAGAACGTGGGGGCTCCCTGACCCCCAGGGACCCCTCGCCCACCCGCTGGGAGGCTGAATTCCAGCCTGGCCTGTCCTGGGGGTCACAGTCCTCTAGAGACGCTGCTTGTGGACCTCTCCACATGGCCAAAATCTTACCTTCTGCTTCCTGCGCAGCCGGGCCCCGGAGTCATCGGAGGGCCCCGCAGGGAGAACGAGGTCACCGGACGCGGCAGAGCCTCGCTTTCCCGCAGCTGCCTGGTGACGACCGCCTGCCTGCCGCTCACAGGCCAGCGTGGAGACAGAGCATAAAGCCAGGCGGGCAATGCCTTGTGGGCTGGAAGATGCCGGAGGGGAGCAGCAGCGGCCAAGGGAATCAGAGACAGGGACGTGTGCCTGGGAATGCCTGGAGATGGCTCCTCAGGCCACACTGGCTCTCGAGGACGAGGAGGAAAGCCCCAGGGACGACAGCAACTCACTTTCTGTCCTTTTGAGAACTCACCCCGTGCCTCCCGTTTTCCTAAGTGCCTCCATCTGCACACGGCCCCAAAACGGGAGCCCTCTCATTGTGATCTCCATCCTGCACACACTGGAAGGTACAGAGAAGGTAAACCCCTGCTCCCAATCCACGCAGCCAGCCAGGGACGGGACTGCGGTGTAGACAGGCGCGGCCCCAAGACCGCATGGGCAGGAGAGGGGCGTCCCAGTGCCAGGCAAAACCTCCTTCCCCACGGCTGGATTCAGAGAGCATGGCTGAGGTGTCTGCGTCCGTGAAGCCGGGAGACGAAGTTATAATAAACTCTGGTTTGAGTAAAAATAAAATATTTAAACTTCAAATAACGCCATGAGTGTTAACAGAGCTCCTCTTCTGTTTTTCAGTACTTGAGTGAACCCTTGGGGGAAAAAAGAAAAAGAAAAACCCATCAAACCACGCTCGAAAGAATGCATCAGTCCCGCAGAGCCTGTCTCTGCATAAAATGCTAACACTTTGCTCATCGTGAATATGTTTTGCATTCGTTTGATTTTTTTAAACATGACTTATCTCGGCTCCTGAGTTTGGGGCACCCCTCAAACTTTGCGAAGCCGGGAAGGTGCCTCATCTGTGTGCCACGGTCCCAGGCAGCCCTCTGCAGGGCTGGGGTGTGGGGGTGCCGGGCAGAGTCAAGGAAAGACATTGGAAAGCAACCTTGTGTCAACGTGTGTCAGGGCTGCCGGCCTGGAGACAAGGGCATCCTCAGGAAGCCCGACGAGGTGGTCAGGCTGGAAGGGATAGGGCCTGCTAGGGTCGGGGTCACAGGGCTCCCAGGACCGAGCGGCAGGTCCGAGCTGCCCAGGGAGCCCAGCCTGGATCCGGGACCCAGCACGGGTAGACACTGGGCATTCACAGGGCTGGGGGGGATGCAGCTCCTGAAGACTGTGGGGCCAAACTTTGCAGGAAACAGGGGATCCTCATCCTTCAAAGCGAAGTGCTTGAAACCACCTTCCCCAGTCTGGGCAGGGTGGGGTTCGGCGAGAGGACTCCAACAGTCCCCCCCCACCCTGGGAAATCAAACACAGAGTCCTACAGCTAGTATCCGAGACAGGGTAACAGCAGACCCTTTGCTTCCAGTTCCCGTCACTGACGTCCAGGGACCCACGCTTGGTTCCCAAGGACCCCCCCGGGAACCCATGGTTCCCCTCTTGTCTGTGCAGAAAAGCCTGCGATCTCACACTGACACCCCAACAAATAATTTCTTCAAAAGCAACACCCCAGGCATCTGCCCAGCCTCACAATCCATTGTCCTCGCCTGTCTCAGAGGGACGGGCTCCACTAAGCCTTTGCCTTCAGATCCAGACCCAGGACATCCCAGGCCATGGGAGGAACGGCGTCCGAGCCAGAAAAACCCTTGACGTCCTCTCGAAGGAGCAAGGAACGGCAGGAAAGCAAGAATGAATGCTCACGGCATCCATGCACGGGTGAACAGACAAGCAGGGGGGGACACATTCCCCGGGAGGATCGTGGCCCCATCTCAAGGGAGTGCTAACCCCCTCCCACACACACACACACACACACGCACACACACACACACAGCGTGCACAGTGCGTGATCCCGGCTCAGAGTTCGAGAACCGGCAAACCTGATGGGCGGTGAGAGGTTTCAGAGCGGCAGCCCCCTGTGGAGGGTGAGGAGCCGAAGCCAAGAGGCATCGGGGAACTCCCTGGGGGGCCCAACTTCCCACTGCAGACCTATCCTGGGGGCTCTCCAGGGGCCTGGGCTCCCTGCCTTATTACGGATTTCTCTCTTGGCTCACCTGACTATCCCCAATCTTGGGAGACGCCCATGAGCCTTAAATTAAGAGGGAGCTGCTGCACCATTATGATGAGCTGTCAGATCCCACGCTCTGCTGGAAATCAGAGGGCACGTTCGGGGGCTAGTAATAGAATTTTACAAGATTCAGTAGATAATGTGTGTGTGGAATCCCCCAGGCTCTACATACCGGGCTTTTCTGGGTAGAATCACAACTACATAGCCGTACACATCGGGCACAGCATCCTTTGACAGGTCAGCATGCAGCGAGCAACGCTGGGAGAAGGGACCCACTGGGCTGGGGCTCATCCTGCCCTCTTCCTCCTCCTCCTCCTTTTCCCTCTGCCCTGAATTTCCTTCCTGTCCCTGCTCTGCAGGAAGATGGCAGGGAGGCCTCGCCTGGCTCAGGCATCATCCCCAGACTGACGGCTCCACAGGCAAGGGCTGCCAGTGCCCGTGACCGCGGCTGGCGCCCGCCCTCCAGATCTTGCCTACACGTCCCCAGCACTCAACAGGGTTTTTTGGACAAATTCACAGATGAACAAATGAGCCACAGAGAGCGACCACCAGACCAGCTGAGCTCACTCTTCGAGGGATAATCTCCACGCAGGGAAGCGGAAGCCTACCAAAGGGACCTCTTGGTCCAATCAGGACCGCCTCTCAAAGGGGAAAGCAGTCGGTGAAACGTTCATGCAGCGAGCACGGACGAGGCCGTCCACCGCCCAGAAAGAAGTCTCCAGTGAGAACGGTGAGAAGGGAGGAAGATGGATCCGCCGCTTCTCATTGGGTAGAAACGGAAACAAGCTTCGTTTTCCTCCAGCCCCAGGGACAAAAGAGCGAATGAATGGTTCCTGTCGGGGGCCCAGTCTCCCTCCCTACACCCCAGGGGGCCCAGCTCGGGAAGGTGCCCTCTGCACAGACAAGGAGGCCCCAAGGGAACGCAGACGCATCTCCACACCTCGCCTGTCCCTCCGCGTGAGCACACGTGCGTGTGAGCACCTGAGCACAGACGCCCGCGCCGCTCACTCACACGGGCCCCCGCCCTCTGCAGACGCCTGGCGCGTGGAGCTTGTGAAATTCAGACACAGGGCTGTGCTGGTGTGTGGCCGGCTGATGAAGGACCAGACGGGAAGGAAGTCTGCAGAGCTCAGAGGTCTGCAGCCCTGTCCGGGCCCCCTCCAGGGACTCCCCTCCCTCAAGGCTGCTTAGACACCTGCGGACACACACGCCCTTAGGAAACCCCCTCTACCCACCCGGGGATATCTACTGTGCTGGTTTCCTACTTCTGCGGCAACAAATGCCCACAAACTTCGTGGCTCAGAAAGACACAAACGTATCAGGTCATGGTGCTAGGGGTGGGAAGTCCAAGATGGGTTGAAACGGGCTAAAATCCAAGTGGGGACAGGGCGGCGTTGCCCGCTCCCACGCGCTGGAGGCTGCAGGATCCTAGCCGGTCCCCGAGGCTCTGATGCCCTCCCTTCTTCCTGCACTCCCGAGGACCCGTGCTGCCACCCGGCTGTCCCAGGCTAAGCGGGACCATCTCGCATCTCAGGTTCCAAGGAGGCACAACCTCGCCAAGCACGCTCACACGCTCCCGGGTTCCAGGGATCAGGACCCCGAGTCTCCGAGAGGCTCCAGCTCCATCTCTCACACACACGTATCCACAGCACAGCAACAGAGGGGCGTGCGGGGTGAGAGCCGGAGAATTTTCTGATCGAGACTGCGGGCTTTCCCGTCCCACCAACTTCCAACCCTGGCTCTGCCTCCTGGGGCTGCGTGACCTGGGGCCCCTTTCAAGCCCTGTCTCAGCCATGGTTTTGTCACCTGGAAAATGCGAATGGGGACAACCTTCTGCTTTAAAAGCGTGTCTTTTTACTCTAATGCCCGACATCTGGGGCCTCCCACGACCAGCCCGTTCCAGGGACAGGTAAGCACTTGCCTGCGACAGAGGTTTCCATGTGCAAACAGACCACCCCTCAGGGCCCGTGCACCCCGCCACCTGCTCTGTGACCTCCCCTGCCCCTGGACCCCAGAGGCAGTGGAAAGTATTCGAACTTGCCAATCCCAGACCTGACCGCTCTGCCTCACCTTTCCTCCTCATGGAGACCCCAGCAAAGGATCTTGTCCACATCTCCCCTAGTGCTTCCCCAGGTGGCCCTGCATGGCAGGGCACGGCCCCTCCTCTTCAGAACCATGAGCAACAGACCGTCTTTTCAATAGTAATCATCTCCTGGTCTGTTGGTTGGCCTGACCTGAACAATAACAGAGCTACATTTTTTTAAAGATTTTATTTATTTATTTGACAGACAGAGATCACAAGTGGGCAGAGAGGCAGGTGGAGAGAGAGGGAGAAGCAAGCTCCCTGCTGAGCAGAGAGCCCGATGCAGGGCTCGATCCCAGGACCCTGAGATCATGATCTGAGCCAAAGGCTTAACCCACTGAGCCACCCAGGCGCCCCACAAAGCTACATTTTATGGGAGAATTATATTATGGAACTGTCGCAAGGTTTCAGTGGGATGGTACAGGCCAAGTGATCGGTCGAACGCCCAACCACCAGTCAGCTATCGCTGGGAAGCCACCCACAAAATCTTGGGAAGCCTTGAACTTGGTCTTCTCCCTGAGGCTGTGTCGTAACGGCCACACCTTCCGCTGGTGAGGAAGCCTTCAGTTTTCCAACCTGGCAACTTCTGGGTTTGAAACTCCGCCTGCCAGCTGGCCAACCCCTTCCAGAGTTTACGTCTTTCACATGCACTTAGCCCCCGCCAGCCCACGCTTCCAACGCCTTGTCTCAAAATCTCTTCCCCCAACGGGACAGGTGCCCTGAGTGCACTTTTGTACCGTGTGTCTCCCCACTGCAGAACATGAGTTCTGAAAGCCGTTGAATGCCGCTGAACGCTGGCCTCGCCCCGCCCACCCAGGCTCAAGGCTGATGCACACGCCTCGAGTTTCTGCTGGGGGAGCTCTTGGCCTCGGTGCACCAGCGAGTTTCTGCTACGTGACAAACACAAGACCTCGGGGCCGTACAGCAACAGGCACGTGGTGTCCCTCACTCCCGTCTGGGCTGGAGACGGAGCAGCAAGGAAGCACTGGCCAGACCATAGTGCCGTCTGCCACAGGGAGTTGTGAGTTCTCAGTGTCTGTAGCGACCACGCCAGCTCCCACCATGCGACGGTTAAACTGTGCACGGGCCACGCCTCCATCAGCCCTTCACAGTGAGGCCTTAGAAAATCCTTTAACCTCTCCAGGAGTCTTTGTCTGAAGAGTCCAACTCTGCTGGGTCCAGAAAGCCACATGCCGGAGCAGCGGTCGCCCCACCCGGGGCCTGCGGCTGACCGTTGAGAGCACCCCTGCCCCCGCCAGGCCTGCACTAGAGCTCAGAATCGCTCCCCGCGGTGCCGCCTGTGGAAGGCTGCACAGCTGAGCGGGCAGAAGCCCGGACGTCCCTGGATCTGAACCCCAGCTGCAGCCCCTTCTGGCCACGCCACGTGGGGCAAGCCACAGGCCACTAAACTACATGTGCCTCGGTTTCCCCATCTGCAAAACGGGAACACCAGTAGTAAGCATTTCGGAACAGCTGTGAGAATGCCATGTTTTACAAAGTGTGTAACTCAGAGCTGTGTCCAGCCCGTAGTAGGACTCTATAAACATTAGCTGTTGCCTATGATTACTGTATTCCCTTAAAATGAGGGGAAGAGCACCAGTTTGGAGAGCTGTACCCCACACGGCCCTGCCCCTGCCCCGCGGCGAGGACGCCATGACATCAGGTACAGCGGATAAACCCAGGAGGCGGGAAGGGACCCCGAGGACGTGTGCTCAGTCTGCTCCGGGAGACCCCGGCACACGGTCGTCAAGAAGGACCCAGAGGTCTTGGGAACCCATTTCCAGTAGGGAGAATCTGCTGGGCCCAAAGTTTCCGAGGCTTTTCCGTCCGTGCGCGTGTGTGTCTGTGTGTGTGTGCGACTCCTTCAGAGCGGCGGTGATGGATGAGGGGCGTGTGCGGGAGCGGCGGAAGGTGGCACGCTCCTGCTTCGGGTGGAGGGAGCGCTCTGCACCATTGTCTGCGGCGGCTGCGGGCGGAAACGCGCTTGCTCGTGAGTCAGAGGTAATTAACTCAGCCCAGGATGAGAAATGTGGTGTGCATGAACACGTCGCACCACCCGTGTAATAATAAATCGTTAGCAGATGCCGCGGGATGCGGGTCGTTATTGATGACTTTGGGGAGACAAAGGTGTGTGCGGGAAATGTCGGATTCTGGGCAACTCAGCTCCTGCCCGCCCGGCTGGCCGCGCCCGGGGGCCTCGGCGCTGGCACGAGAAGCAGGGAAGCACCGGGCACCCGTGGACCCGACCTGGTTCGTCCACATTCGCAGCCGCTGTGCTCCTAGGACGGGGAGGTGGACGCCTCCCCCGGGGCCCCTCCTGCAGGGATGCCGCTCTTGGAGTCCCCCCACGGCCAAGTCCCGAGGGCACACGGGCGCGGCCCCTCCCAGGCCGCGTCCTCCCACTGCCGGGTGCTGGAGGGCAGAACGTCGCAGGAGGGAAGCATCTTCATCTGGGCCCCAGGCCGAGGGGAGTTGGTGGTACAAATCCCTGCACGTCACAAGCCCTTACCCCGTCCCCCTTCTCCTTCCCTGGGGTCCTGCCTCCTCCAAACCCCGGGCGCCTTCAGGCCAGAGAAACCAGAGCTCACGCCCGCGCTTACTTACAGTGTGACTGTGGGCAAGTTGCTGGGCCTCTCTGAGCCTGTGTAACCACCTACAATTCTAAGGATTAAGTGAGACAGTGCAACACTCCTGGTCCAGAGCCCAGCACTGTTTAAGGGTCACTCAGATGTGACGTTTCCCTCATTTGCTGTCCTCAGTGCAAACCCCCTTCTCCGGCCCGGAGGGCTCCGTTAGCCCTCTGCTCTCCCGACAGAGCCTCTCCTCCAACCTGCCCTCGCCAGCCCCCGTTGTAATGAAATCAAAGTGCCCCATATCCGGCACCTTCTCGGAAGTGCCGTCTCTTGTACGGCCCCGTGGAAACGGCCTGTTCCCTGCCTCCCATCTCCTCGCTATGCTCACCGGTCACACTGACGGCTGCAAATTTATTCGCTGCTTCCCTTCGGCGTGGGAAGGCTCTGCTGACTTTCCTTCCCCGGCTGCCCATGCAACTCACTCTGACCCCTGGGACCACTGCACAGGCGAGGGGGGGAAGACACTTGGAAGTGTTGTGTCTGCTGGCGCCCGTCTCTTTTTGCTCTTGGGACCTGGCACAGCCGGGCAGCCAGCCCCGCCCAGCCCGTGGGAAGGGAGGGTCCCCTGTCACCCCAGCCACCGCAGCAAAGACAGCAAACCACTCATCCCCAGCTGGCCTGGCGGCTGACCAGGGCCCTCCTGCTGAGCACAGCCTACACAGCAGACCCACAAAACCCACGGGAACTAAACAACGATGATGTTTTCGGGCTTTGCCACAACAGCAACACCGTCTCCGTGTAGCCCTTGGGAGTGTGGGAGGGCTCCGAGGAGTCTGACTCCACCAGCCCCGTCCCAAGGTCCTCACCCCGGGCTGTGTGATGGGCAGGTGTGAGCCCCCTGTGCTTACGAATCACTTGCCAGGGGCTGTCGCTTCCTCTGGGGTGTCCAACGGGCAGACATGAAGCCAGAAACTGCTGCTTCTTTTTTGCCTTAGTAAGCAAAGCGGTCTGAAAGCCAGACAAAGACGAAGCAAGAGGAGAACACGGAAAATCGGATGCTGGCGCCGCTGCAGAGCGCCAACCCTCCACACCATCGGACCTCATGCTCTGTGAGCTGGTCTTTACTGTTCAAGCTCTCTGAGCCCGGTTGTGCCAACCCTACAGCCAAAAGGCACCCTCCCTGGTGCATCTCCTCCACCAGGGCGAGGAACGGACGTCCCCCTAACGACTGCGTCCCACCCAAGCTTCTGCGCTCTGAAAGCGCTCCTCCTGTCCCACCCAACGGCCAGTCGAGAACCCTGGTCAAGGGGTGAGTGCCTCCCTCCCAAGCCAGTGCATCTCTTCCCTGAGAATGCTTTGAGTCACATGACACAGAGTCAGTCTCTTTGGTGTTTAAAGCGATCAGAAGTGAGACTCCACAGTGTCCCGCCACATGAAGGAAGTTGCCCATCGCGGAAACGGCAGAGGGAGCGGATATGCCCGAGAGGCAAAGCAGGGGGACAGAGCCAGAGAATGTCCTTGGTTCCCAGTGCTCTTGGGACCAAGCCTCCACTGCAACCCTCCAACCCCAGCTCCCAGACACAGCCTCCCGGTCCCGCCCTGTGCAGTCCAGGACCTTGCTCGCTGACCCTCGTCTCGTTGCAGACCCCCGAGCTTTGCCAGAACTGAACACCCCGTCACTCACCACGGGTGCTCACAGAGAGCTCAGGTCGATCGGCACCTTGTCCCCCTGGCTCCTGTTGCTCCCACACTCCCTATCTGGCGGGAGCCACACCGTAAGCAAATAACGTCCGCTCAGTACGGGGAGTCCTGCCCTCCAAGCCAGCGGAGAAGCACCCCCCAGACAACGTGCTGCAGAGCGGCCGACACCCAAGTTCAGGCTTGAAGAGTTAACGAGAACCTGGAGACAAAGTGTGACCCATGCAGAGCCACACGAGTGTCACTCGTAGCCCATCGAACGCCTGTCGAGCCCCTGCCATGTTCCAGGTGTCCTTATGAGCCCAGAGAATGGGGGACACAGTCCTGTACCATCGTGCCCCTTTCCAGACAAGGCTGTGAGCTCCGCCTCTGCTGGGGGGGAAGAGAACCACCTTAACACCTTAGCGACCCATGAATGGTCCCTGTCCCTTGCCCCAGCCACGGGGACACACTGATCCACCAGCCCGTATGTCGGTAACATTTCAAATTCATCCGCGCTCGCCCTCACGTTGCCCATCTCAGGAGATCTGCCGACCTTCCGAGATCCTTCCAGATAGGAACGATCGCACAGTGCATGTGCCATCCCGCTCTGGCAGGCATTACCTGCGGCAGGCGACGCGGCCACCCCCGGCGTCTTCATCCGAGCCCTGGAGGGCCTGCCCTGGCCTCACACCGCTCCCTCACCCACCGCAGCCGAACCTGGACCACGTGCCTGATGTTGGCTCCAGCGGCACATGCAGACAGGACGAACTCTGCCCTCGACGAGTTCTGTACCCAGCCAGACCCACAGAGGCGGCGACCAACCCCACCCGGGAGGAAGGGGAACGTTTCTGAAAGAAGGGGCCATTCAGGTTGGCTCGTGGTGGACAAATAGGAGTTTTCAGGGTGGATCCGCGGGAGGGAGCCCCGAACACAGCAGCCTGGGTAGAGCATGAGAGTCGGGGAACACGGGAGCACTGGGGTGCGGCTGCCTCTTGGGGCCCACAGGGGCTGGAAAGGTGGGCAGGGGCCACCGATAACCAAATATGTGGTTATTGGGACCCCAAAACATGTGGAGAAGCCGCCCAGTTTTATATCTTCCGGCCGAGTGTGCCTCAGGCTCCAGGTAGCGTCCGTTTTGGGTAAATAACTCAAAGCCCCATCTTCAGGAACCCGCACATGACTTCTCACTTTAGAAGCACTGATTTAGGGACACAGCATTCGAACACAAAAGGCTCTGATTCTCCTTTTTAAAGAAATAAAATAAGGAGGAAGCCAGCAGGAGCACCGGAGATCCGCACGCGACAGGCGCCCCGCAGGCAATCGGGGACGAACGCACAGGATGCCCACGCGGCCCAACCCAAGAGAAGCCCCCGGCCGCCTGCTCCCCAGCTCCATCCTGAGTGGCAGAGAGGGACAGAAAGGCTCCTCGGCCTCCTGGATGGGAGCCCTGCCCTGCCACGCAGGAAGCTAGCCCGGTGCACCCACAGGACCCGAGCCCACGCAGCTGGGTTTCCCCTCCCGTGAGGCCTCACTGGTTTCTTCAAATCCAGACTCTTCATGAGTGTGGAACCCCTTCTGTGGCAACAGCGGGGCCCCCAGGGTCAGAGCAGCCTCCAGTCTTCAGCCTCAGTTTCTCGCCTCTAACATGGAGTCAGTAACGAGCCGGTGTCATGGGACCAGAGAAGGCTCTGCAAGGCTCCTGGACGCACTTGTCTTTGGCTCAGATCGTGCACGAAGGGGCTGGGCACCTCTTGCCCTCTTCGTCTGGGGCCATGGGTCTCTTTCACGTTCTTTGTGCCTATCAGTGGTGTGACGCGAGGACTTACCTTGTAGAGTCGCCGTCGTCATACACAACGTTAGCTGGATGTTCCTTTCCTCTGCACGTAGAAGGTCAGTAACTCGAGTGCCCGGGAAGGTGGGGCGAGCGGGCTTTCTGGTGATGCTGTCAGTAAGAATATAACCAGCCCCGTATTTTGGCAAAAATGCATAAATATATAATCAGATTTCAGATATAGATTTACACACACCCTGAAATCCAGCGATCAGACCTCCAGAGCAAAAAAAGCACAATGTTGCAACGTGTCTTTTGGAAATAATGTAAACGTCTGTCCCTATCGGAAGGCATCAATTATCGCGCCTCCCTACAAATAAAGTTTTGCACAACCATTTTCTCAAAACTGCCATATGGGCAGACTTGGAAAGATGTCTCCAACATACTGTAAATTGAAAAGGGAAGTTGGCCACAATATGTGTAGTGTTAATACTCGTTTTTTTATTTTAGAAGCCACATGTAATAAAACCCAGCTATGATTTGCTGAGTACGTATCCCCTGTTGGGCACGTACCTAAGTATTTCCTCCTAAAGCAAACTCACAAGGCAAGGACCATCGTCCCATGTGCCAGAAGAGGAAACTGAGGCACAGAGTTTGGCAACCGTCCAGGGCTGTAAGGTTAGAGGGCCAGAGCCCGGATGGAGCGCGGACGCCGGTCCCCGAACCGCCGTCCGCAGCCACAACTCCGCGTCTCCCAAGCAAGAAGAAGGTCTCACTCCAGGAGGAGGAGGAGCCTTTCTCCACCCACGTCGCCCACGTTCGTGTTGTTTGGGTTTGTTACAATAAACATGTAATTGAAAAGTTAAAGTTTTGTAAAAGCACCCAGCCATGTGGAATCCTTCCCTGGGACAGGAGCCAGGAGGGGTGCAGGGGACCGCAGACGCTGTCCTCAGGCTGGGCTGCGCTCAAAGCCGACTCCACGTGGATCCTCCGACACCCACTTTCCTGGTCCGCAAGGGGCGATGCCAGGGAAGGGACCACCGTCAGCAGGAGACAATCTGAGTCCCGCCCGCTGGGCAGCTCCGCCAAGAAACTGGACCCTCTGTGCCCGCATTTCCCCCCGATGGAGCTTTGGCGTCCTCACTGCGGGCTCACTGAGGGTCCAGGGTCGGAGGCCACAGCTCTGTCCCATACTCCCCCATGCGCCAGGGGACCTGGCATCCCACGGTCTCTTGGCTGACCTCATCAGGGAAGGTTTTCCCATCCCGTGGGGTCCACATCCAGCTCTCGGGTCCAAACTCGATTCCAAGTGGGGTCTTTCACAACGCTGTTACGGACTCGGAAGCCTGGTGACTTCCCCAGACACCGCGCCCTCTCTCGTGGCCAGGAACTAGAGGAGCCGGACGAGGTCTGTCTGTTCCCAGTGCACCCGGTGCCCCGGTCTCCGCAGCTGCTGTTCCGAGTCTCGCCTGTACTTGGAAGAAGCGGTTTGCCTCAAGCTTCCCTCTCAGTGTGTCTGGGGACCTCCAGAACAGCGGAACACAAACCCAGGGGTGTGGAAAGGGCAGAGACTGTGGGGTCGGACTTCAGAAACCCAGACAAGGGGGCACCTGTGTGGCTCAGTCGGTGAAGCCTCTGCCTTCGGCTCAGGTCATGATCTCAGGGTCCTGGGATCGAGCCCCGCATCGGGCTCCCTGCTCAGCCGGGAACCTGCTTCTCCCTCTGCCACTCCCCCTGCTCATGCTCTAAATTAAAAGAGAAAAGAAAACCCAGACCAGAGGTCGCCTCCGTGAGCTGCAGGCGGAAGGGCTGGGGAGCATTTGGGCCCCTTTGCCGTCTCTGCCTCGACCTTAGCATGGCACGAGTGTTAGTCTCCCAGATAAGGATACCCAGATAACGCCTCAGATTCCACCGCCGTACCCCCACCCCGCCCTGCAGGACGCCCTCTGAGCACCGAGGGCTCCCTCTCGGAAGGTCGTTGAGACTCTGCCTGAGGCTCAGAGCTGCCCCGTGCTCTGCGAGCTCCGACTGTCCGCTGTGCCTTCGCCACACCCCAGCTTCGATGACACCCTTCAGAGGGAGCCGCAGGGGCACCGGTCGGCACTAGGAGTTCCAGGAAAGCAGCCAGACTCGTTCAGTTAACAAAGGAACTTAGTCGTATCGAGACGCTGCCTTCACATGCGTTCCCGGACGCCCCGCATGCCCCCCAGCTCTGCAGCAGCGTCCACCTGCAGCCCGGTGGCCCACAGAGTCCCCGAGCCACAGCCACCATCGCTGTGGGGGACGGAGCCCTCGGCCCAGCGCAAACGCACCGCTCAGAGCCAGCCCGGACCTCCTCCCCCTTCTGTGCCCAACACAGCTCCCCGGGGCCCCCATTGCCCAACCAGGGGGAGCCCCAGGGAGCCCCCAACATCCCGGTCAGGAGCACGGCCCGTCCATCCACCCAGTTCCTCAGCCAGATTGTGCAGATTGTCGGAGGAACCATCGCCAGGGCCGGCCTCCCCCTGAGCCCCGCTGTCCCGCCTCCCCTTGGCGCACAGGGCCATCCTCCTAGGCTGTCCTTCTGACTCTGCCACATTCCTCTCAGCACCCCGCCGCCCTCAGGAGGACGGTCCCCCCAGAGTGGGGCAGATGGAGCCTCTCAGGATGTCTCCACCGGCCCCAGACCTCTGCAGTCCGTCCTGTTGCCCCTCAGGACCGACCGCCTGCCCACTCCAGCTCCCACCGCAGGCCCCGCCGGCCCCCTCCCTCCAGGCCTTCGGTGCCCCCATCCCCCACGGCTCCCTCTTCTCCCAACAAGTAATCGCCAGGCCTCTTTCCCTCACTCTCCTTTGGCTGGTTCCCTCCAGTCTCGTGCCAGACAGAGACCAGCTGCCAAGGGCCAGGGGACACAGCTTATGGGAGAAGGGTGAGTAACACTGGCCAGTTCAGGGACCAAGGGACACACCTACCCTCACTCTGCTCCACTCTCCTTAGAGTTTCAGAGCCTCTGGTGTGACCTTTCTCTGCCTCCGTCCTTCTAGCATCCGTGCCCCCCCGCCCCCGAAGCAGTCTCTGTGTCTGTTCAATTAACTCAGCAACCCTGTAAGTATTTCCTATGCACCAGCACACGCCAGCACTCTGCAGGACAGAAGAGGAAGGGAACAGGGAGACAAATAAGAAACAGGGTGCCTGGGGGGCTCAGTGGGTTAAAACCTCTGCCTTCAACTCAGGTCATGATCCCAGGGTCCTGGGATCGAGTCCCGCATTGGGCTCTCTGCTCGGCAGGGAGCCTGCTTCCCCACCCCGCCCGCCCTCTGCCTACTTGTGATCTCTCTCTGTGTGTCAAATAAATAAATGAAACCTTAAAAAAAAAAAGAAAGCAACAGGAGCTTGGCAGATCAGAGAAGGCTTCCTGGAGGAGGTGGCATCTGAACTTTCTCCAGGACCCACCTGCCAAACCGCCCTCTCTGGTCTGAGGTTTGCTCCCCCGACATACCTTTTGCTCCGGATCTGAGCCTCCTCCCTCACTGTCTTCACCTGGTATCCCACCACGGTCCCAGACGGTGGAAGCGAGACGGAGGTGGGCCCCTCTTGTCAATGCAGACATAAGCACAGAGGGGTCCCTCCCCTCCTGCTCCTCAGGGAGCCTTCACTGAGCCACCCCGGGGGCTGAGAACCACATCTGCATTTCCCACATCCTCTGCACAGTCGTGCACAACTGGAAATGACGCCTCTTGGACGGACTGCCTCCTCCGGGCCTGGAACCATGTGGGCCACCGCGAGCCCTCAGGGGCCGGCGAAGCATGTTCCCCCAACCACCGGTTCTTGCCCCACGAGCGCCCAGCTGGCTCCTCCGGGCCATCTCTACCCACAGTGACTGCAGGCACGGGCGGTGAGGGGGAATTCAAAACTTCATGGAGGCAGACGAGCTCTGCACATTGAACCCATTCGGTTCCAGGTAGCCCTTCCCAGCAGGGCCCCCCAGGGGGTCACCAGGGACACAGTCATGCTGTCAAGGGAGGACATAATTCAGCAAACACGTGCTAGCAGCAGCTTCTGCGGCAAAGGCCCGGGAAGAAAGCAAGAAGGCAAACATCCACTTGTGGCTGAAGGCAGCTGCGTGCCGGTGGGGAACCGAGGCAGCTCCGGGAGGCCGGCTCCTTGCCCTACCATTCATTAATCTCTTTGTTCAAAGGACAGGTAGTGAGCTTCTGGCCCTTGCCACCACCTCTCTGCAGCAGGGCCAGGGCTCTGGGCAGGAGAAACGGAAACCCTGCCCTGGGTGCAGTGACAGCCCGGGGAGCAGAGAGGCAAGAGGGGAGGACAGGGGTGGGTCCTCCCCGCGGGCTGTGCCCAGCAGCCGTGCCAGAAAGACTGGGTCAGAGGACCTTGGCAGCCATGCCTCCTTGAGAGGGTGGACCCCGCCTCATGTGCAGGATCCACAGGGCTGGGGGCCCTGTCCTGCGGTCTCACCTCAAGGGGCCGGCGTGGGGGTCCAGGAGACACTTGAGAGTGGACAGCTCCTTCCTCTGCACTCTGGGACCGAGACAGGAATCAGGAGAGGACAGAACTCGTCCTCGAAGCGCAGTCATCCCCGGGGCCAGCTCTGGGCTCCCAGAAGGACCCCCTCGTGGTCCCAGAGCCCTCCCAGGCAGCTTGGAGAAGCCCACGATCTTATTCTCCTGATCTGTCACAACCTGCTGGCCGAAGAAGATGTTGTCAGGAAGAGCCTGAGCAATGGAGTCTCATGACCAGTTGGCACAGGGATTTGTGCTGCTGTAAGGAGGCTTAGCGGGGCTGCCGCGAGGGGCCTCATTAATTCTCCAGGCTGAGCCCCAGACGACGGAGGATTTGGCCTGTTCTTGCAGGCTGCTCACCTCCCGGAACTACGGCCGCACCCGACACCTCGGACTGGGCGGAAGTCCAACTCCAGAGCTAATCCCAGATCCCGCTGCTGCTAGAGTGTCTCTGCTCTGATGGACAGTGGCAGGGCCGGAGACACTCACAGGTCACTGAGTCACCTCTGTATTTTCCAGCTCACTTGTAAAGGGCAGAAGGGGTGAGGGGCATTGACTTAGTGTAAGGGACTCAGGTGTGCCTCAGGAAGGCTCGGGCCTCCCCCAGCGTGAGGGCCAGAGCGAGCAGCCAGGGCACCCCAGCTTAGGAAGCCGCCTTCCAGAAGCAAAAACCCGACACTGCAGACACAGAAAGCACGTCGGGGTCTCAGGGAGGGGGGAGGGCAGCTCTACAGGGGGCGAGGAATCAAGCCTTCTGCTATCCAGGGCAATCATCCCAAGAGAATGGGAGCACCTGTGCAATGGCCCTGGGGTCAGAGCATTCTTTGTGTGTTCAAGGAACAGAAAGGAGACCAGTGGGGACAGAGGTAGGAGAGAAAGAGAGGCGTCAAGCCTCAGATCATACGGGGCACTGGTGGGACTTTGGCTTTTACGCCGAGAGAAATGGGGAGTTATTGCAAGGTTTGTGCAGAGATGTGACCTGGCCTGGTTGATGTTTTACTGGGTAATTCTGCCAGCCAGACAGACAGGAGGATAATAAGTCTGTTGGAGGCAGGCATGGCTCATCACCTGAGGACACGCGTGTGGCATCCCGGAGGTGGCGGGAGACACAGCAGGGGACACACGGGGCTTCGGAGGCTCTGGTCTCAGCTGCACAATGAGAACAAGGACCCCCCCCCCCACCCAGCTCAGAAAAATATGGGACAATAAAGCGAGCAGCTCGGCAAACCTCTGCCTGAAGCAGGTCTCTTTAGATAGATGCCTCCACCCGGCCCTCGCACCCCCAGGACCCCCGCCAGAAACACCAGCCCCACTATTTCCCTTCCTCATGGCCCGTCTCGTTCCGGAAGGCACACGTTACCGTCTCGTTTCTGGTAGGCACACGCGCATCCACGTGAAGACGTCAAGTAAAATTAAAACTCCGTGACGTTGCCGTGTGAAGCAGGCACAGTTACAGTGAGGGCAGGGGCGGGACGTAAGAGCAAACTAGACGACAGGGGGTACGTGCGGCATTTCTAAGACACGGGCCGAATGTGTGACTTGAAAACATGCCCCGGGACAAACCCAAGACGCACAACGTCACACCACCAGGTGCTCCAAAGGGAAGCCCAGGGGCATTCCCCAAAAACACACGTTTCTGGACCAAAATTTCAAATGTGTGTTCTCTTCGATCCAGAAGCTTCTCTTCCTGGAGGAGCTCAGAGGCGTGCTGGAGGACACCCGTACGCTGGCGTTCGTTCTATCCCAGCAGGATGCAGAGGAAAACTAGCTGAACCCTCACCCCGGCAGACCGAGCACATAAATCACAATGCGGCTCAGGCCGGGATCCCCCGCTGCGTCCGCAGGACACACCACACGCCACACGGGGGATTCAGGAAGGAGTGGATGCCCGGCCTGCGGTGGGGGCTGGGGGCTGGGGGGCGTGGGGGAAGCCTGCTCTCTTCCTGGGGGTCTGGGGCCATACTGCCCCACCTCAGACACGGGGAGGGGCTGGGGAATCCTGGGCCTGGGGGTGATGGGACTAGTCGGAAGGACGCCAGCCATGTTAATTTTTAATAGGAACTAGAATTATTTAATAGAATAAAAATAAATGAAATGAAATGAAATGAAATGAAATATGTTTAATGTGCTCCTAAAGGCACCAGAACCAGGGAACTAAACATTCAGACCCAAAGGGAGCTCACCTTCGGGTCTTCAGGCCCCTAGGAAAGAACCTGGCTTCCAGGCACAGAAAGGCCGCCAGTGCCATCCAGTGGCCATGGTGAGTGCTGTTTGGACGGACGAGGACATCTGCAGATAGGCGTGGATAGAGATCCGTGGATAGAGGTGCTCCTGGTGAGCAAAGTGGTCTCAGTGCCCCGTGTTCAGGGAGCTAACGTCCTACAGGCAGGTAAAGCCAACAAGTATACCTCTGAGGCCAGCCGATGCAGAAGCAGAACGCAGGTGGGTGCGGAAACAAGGGGGCGAGGAAACAAGCCTCTGCTATCAGGGGCAATCATCCCAAGAGGATGGGGGCACCTGTGCAAAGGCCCTGAGATCAGAGCATTCTTCGTGTGTTCAAGGAACAGAAAGGAGACCAGCGGGGACAGAGGTAGGAGAGAAAGTCAGAGGCATCAGGCGTCAGATCATACGGGGCACTGGTGGGACTTTGGCTTTTACTCCAAGAGAAATGGGGAGTATTGCAAGGTTTTGAGTGGAGATGTGACCTGGCCTGGTGGATGTTTTCAGAGGGTAATTCTGCCTGCCAGACAGACAGGAGACAGACAGCCAAGGGACAACATCAGAGCTTGGAGGGCGGTTAGGAGGCTACTGCAGTAGTCCGGGTACAAGACGAGGGGGGCTACTCCAGGGCGGGACCCGTGGGCACAGTGCGGAGTCAGGTTCTGGACATGGGGTTTGAGGGAAAGAGATGTGTTGTATTAAAAGGTAAATATTTGGGTTCTGTCCCCAGTTCCCGGCACACAGCTCCTAGCAAATAATCACAAATAAACCTGAAAAGGGGTCGGTGGGGGGACGGGTATGGCTGAATTTATCGTCAAATCAGGTAGGGAGGCGGGTGGCAGCCAGAGCGGGGGCAGTCTTGTGGGGCTGAGCCTTAAACCCTCAGAGCCTGAGCTAAACCCAGCTTACGTCCCACCGTCCAGGGCCCTGGGGTCCCTCGTGGAGCGCTCCGATCCCCCAACAGGAGCAAACCGAGGCTGGGAGGAAGGAAGCGCCAGAGGCGGCAGTGTGCCGAAGAGCGGTCGCTGTGTCAAACCACGGGGCCTCCAGAAACCGCCAGGCAACAGGGACCCGCTGCTCACGCCTCCCCTCCATGGAGAGACCCTAATTTCTGCCAACTGACAAAAGAGGAAGAAAGCCTGTGCCTGTCTCCCCAGAGGCCCGGCTCTGTGGCCCTGGGGCAGGGACCGTTTTGCTTTCTGGTGGCAGTGTCTCCTGGCTGAGCGCCAGCAAGCAGCCCGTCCTGGCTGAAACGCCCACCTGGGTGCCCTCGTGGCTAGCAGGACGGGCCGTGGGGCTCGGGCAGCCTGGCCACCCCGGAGAGGCTGGGGACAGGCTCCCTGGCCCAGCTGGAGTGGCTTGGGAAGAAGTTCCCCTGGTGACTCACAGGCCCCCACCCATCCCAAGAGGCCACACCCTGGCTGCTGAGTGGGAGAGGCACTGGGTGCCACGTGGGTCTTGGCCCCACCCCACCCTGGGGGCGGGGCCCCTCTGGGCCCAGAACCACTTGAGGAGGTGGCCCCTCCCCTGTCCCGGGCACACCCAGCCTGGTTTCCTCTGTGGGGGGTTTGTGGCTTCCGTTCTCACTCTGGCTCTTCTCCGTGGACCATGTCCCACGGCCAGGAGGGGCCTGCAGGGGGCCTGGGAGCTCTTGGCTCTGAGTTCAGTCAGGCGAGGACTGCCAGGAGCAGAGAGGGTGAGTGTCTCTGGCACATCCATCCACTCTGCTGGCCAGCCGCAGCCCACTCCAGCGCCCTGACCGAGCGCAGAGCTCCTTCTTTGGGGGGGGGGGCTTTCCTCCCTTTCCCCCCACCCCCACCCCCTCGCTCTCCGCAGAGGCTCTGGGGTTCACACAAGGGGGTTCCGAGTGCTGTGTAGGAGTCTGCCAGGTGCAGAGGAATGGTCGCAGTGGGGGACAGGGGAGGGACAAAGAGGAAGGGACGCCACTGTCCTCCCTCTGCCTGACGCCCCCCTGCACCCCCCAGCCCCACCCCTGTGGACAACCCGAAGGGCGTCCGCAGAACAGAGATGGCCAGCGGAGTCCAGTGGCGGCTGGCCCGGTACCTGGACATGTTGGGGAAGGAGGAGCTGAAGGAGTTCCAGCTTCGGTTGCCTGAGAAGCCCCTCAGCGGGCCCCGGCCCCACCTCACCCAGGCTTGTGGGCAGCAGCCCGGGGCCCTGGAGGTGGCCTCACAGCTGGTGGCTCAGCATGGGGAGCAGCAGGCCTGGGACCTGGCCCTGCACACCTGGGAGCAGATGGGCCTGAGCCAGCTCTGTGCCCAGGCCCGGGCAGAGGCGGCCTTGATGTCAGGTGAGCGCAGAACCCCCTCTGTCCACGGGCCTGGCCCCTGACCCCCAAGGAACCCCCACCCTGGAGCCCCCTCCAGGCCATCCTCTGGGCAGCGACTCTGGGCCCTTCTCCTGGCCAAGTGCATTTCTAGGCCCAAACAGGTTCCCCAGGGCGCCTGGGGGGAGGGGCTGACATCCTAGATGGAGGAGGGAGGCCCACGCAGGGGCTTGGCGCCAGCTCCCAGGTGCACTCCCAGGTGCGCATGCTCAGCTGCGCTGACAGTGTAGACCCCGGAGCTGCACAGGTGTTAACCCCGCAAGCCCCATCCCGCCTCTGCCTGTTCAGACTGTGAGAGCGATCATGGTCTCGTCCGCGGGAAACATTTAGCACAGAGACTGGCACCTTGTGAGGGCCCCAGAAATCCGGTCTCCCGGCTCACGGGGTCCCTGGCCTCTCTGGGCCTCTCCCGGTGCAGTCAGCAGAGCGGCTCCATGCCCAGAGCCTCGGTGCCCAAGTCCTGGCCCACCCAGCGACAAGCCCCCACCTCTGTCTGCTGCCCGCAGCCGAGGGTTCCTCGTTGCCCTGCTCCCCGGGCGCACCCAGCATGCAGTCCCCCAGCGGGCCCACCTCCACCGAGGTGCTGTCGTTCAACCAGGACCTATGGACCAGGAGTTGGAGACATCTGCCAAGCACATCCCGACACATCCTTCAGAACCGTAAGCCTGGCCCGGGACCTCCTGCTGGTTCCACCCAGATGAGCCTGAGGCTGCTTGGGGCTCTGGGTGGGGCAAAGGGGAAGGCAGCAGAATGGGGGAGCCAGGCTGGGTGGCGGAGGCAGGCGGCCTGGAAGTGATCTTCTGGAAGGTTCCAGCGCTGAGGTGACAGCCTGTTCCAAGCGAGAGATGGGGACAGGAGACCCAGGCGGGGCGGGTGGCGCATTACCAGGCCGGAGCTTCATGGGCCCTTCCCCAGGCAGAGCTTAGCAGGTTGTCTTAGGACTGAAGATCCTCAGGGCCACGGTGGTCTAGAAGGTTCCACAGTGGACCCTGCTCTCCACATGAGCCCCAGAGGAGGCCAGGCTCATTCCTCAGCCCCCGTGGTCCCCTCTCCTGACGTCTCGTATTTCGACTTCCACCATCCTGAGTCACCCAGGCCAAAGATCTTTTTTTTTTTTCTTTTTAAGATTTATTTATTTTAAGAAGGGGGCCGGGGGGTAGGAGCAGAGGGGAAGAATCTCGAGCAGGCTCTGCACTGAGCGAGGAGCCCAGCACCAGGCTCAAGCGGACAACCCTGAGATCACAACCTGAGCCAGAATCAGAGTCACGCTCACCCGAGAGTCCCATCCGGGAACTCCTGCCCAGGCTTCAGATCGTAACCACATCCGGGCTCTGAGAGGCCCCTCCGCCCAGTGTGGAAGCTCTGGTCCACGCTCACGCAGCGCTTGCAGACGGACCCAGGGCTGGACCCTGGAACCAGCCAGTCCTGCTGCCGCTCTGTGGAAGTCCCCGTTGCTTTCCCTCCCCCTGGTGTCCAGCGTCCCTCTCCTGTCCCGAGCTTGAGCTCCAGTGCTCTCCTTTTCCCTGACTCCTGCTTTCTGTGTGACCAAAACAAGTCACTCCATCCCCACCGTGTTTCCACTTCCCGCTATGAGCCTTCACGCTCCTCAGGGCAGCTCTAGTGATGAATGGTGTTGGGGGGGTTAGACCGGTCCCATGTCCCCCCACAAAGGCCTTCTGGTGCCCCCACCAGCATCCATCTCCCCGCTCTGCCCCATGCAGCACCTGGTTCCACTGTTTCTCCCCTGATGACCAGCCGCCCTGTCCCAACTTGCTGGCCCTGTAAGTTTAGATGCGGCCTGCTAACTACTTGTCCTAGAAATGAGGCTCCTGACCCCACCAAGTGGCTTCTCAGCATCTCTCTACCTAATGCCAGAAGGAAGTTCCAGGCCAGCTACTAAGAGAATAAAGCTGTGTCCCTATCTTTATGATTCTTCTGGCAATAGTTGTATTGAGACAGAACTCACCCATTAGAGCGTCCAACTCAGTGGTTGCCATCATCAATGTTAGAAGATTTTCATTACCCTCTAAAAGAACACCTTACCCAAGCGCCCCTCTTTATGGTTTTAAATCTCAGATTAGCAACACCCATCCCAAAGGACTGTAGCCAGAGCTCAGAACAGAGGGTCTTGATATAAAGGGATGTTCAGGGGGCACCTGGGTGGTTCAGTGGGTTAAAACCTCTGCCTTTGGCTCAAGTCATGACCCCAGGGTCCTGGGATCGAGCCCCGCATCGGGGCTCCTTGCTCAGCGGGGATCCTGCTTCTCCCCAGCTGGCCACTCCCCCGTTTGTGCTTGCTCTCTCCTCCCCCACTGTGTCAATTTTTTTTTTAATTGTTTGAAAAAAACATCAAGGGGCACCTGGGTGGCTCAGTCATCAAGATTCTGCCTTCTGCTCAGGTCAAGATCTCAGGGTCCTGGGATCGAGCCCCACATCGGGCTCTCTGCTCAGCGGGAAACCTGCTTCCTCCTCTCTCTCTGCCTGCCTCTCTGCCTACTTGTGATCTGTCAAATAAATAAATAAAATCTTTTTAAAAATAAAAAATTTTAGGGACGCCTGGGTGGCTCAGTTGGTTGGACGACTGCCTTCGGCTCAGGTCATGATACCGGAGTCCCGGGATCGAGTCCCACATCGGGCTCCCAGCTCTGCGGGGAGTCTGCTTCGCTCTCTGACCTTCTCCTCGCTCATGCTCTCTCTCACTGTCTCTCTCTCAAATAAATAAATAAAATCTTTAAAAAATAAATAAAAAATTTTTTAAAAATAAAATTAACAAAAAAGGGATGCTCAGTTTTTGGCAATTTCCTTCCTGTCTTTCCCCGCAGGAGACCCTTTCTTGCCCCTTTACCAACTCCTTCCAAGCCACCCAGACCAAAAGTCACCACTCCATGAGTCACCAAGTGCTCCCACGTCCACGGTAGTCCTGGAGGACTGGGTACCCCCACCATGGTCCAGCCACAAGCCCAGAAAGCAGGAGACTGCCAGAGCTGAGTGGCCCCTGGTTGAAACATCTGGAAAGCACAGCAAAGGTGAGGCCCCTGCAGAGCTCCTGGAGAGGACAGGTAGGGCTGAGGCACGGGTGGGGCCAGACAGGCAGGCTGAGCATAGATGATCTCAAGCTCATCGGAAACCCCTCTCCAGAAAACCCCGCTGGCTGGCGTCCCTCCATCAGGCTAAGCCACCATTTCTAGGCGGCCCTTGGAAATTACAATGCAGGTGCTTTACCCAAGGCAGGAAACACATCAGGCTCTGTGCCCAGTGTGGGGCACAGCCGCTCAAATGTCACAGCCCCTCCCTCCATGGGGTCGAGACCCTTGTCACCCATCGTGGAGATGAGAAACACAGGACTCAGAGAGGGAAGACTGCAGGTTCCTGGAGGCAGGGGTGGGTTTCAGCCTCTGTGGTCTCCCTGATGCCAGAGTCCACACCTTTAAGCCCCACATCACGCTCTCTCTGCCATGTGGGCAACAGGGACAGTCAGGCTCACAGGCTCCTCATGCCACCCAGGGTCTTAGCCGCTGCCAAGACATACCTTTAGAACTGACCCTAATGCTCAGAGATGCGCTCTTGAAATCTGAGAGATGTTAAGGGGAAAGGATTCTTTCTGCACCCAGGTAGGAGTGAACTTGTGGAATTCAGGGTCCTGAAATGTGTGTGGCCCAGGCTGAGAATGTATTGACTGACTTGATAAGTTATGCTGCCTTCTATTTAGAAGGGGAGGGAGGGAGGGAAGGAGAGAAAGAAGGAAAGTAGGAAGGAAGGAGGGAGGATTAGAGAACATTTAACAGAAACATACCAATGCAATAACCTTAAAATGAAGCAAGCATGAAAGCCATGAGGACAAATTACTTGCAAATAATTAATTATTGATTTTGAGCATCCTAGCAACCAAGGCGAAAAGGGAAATGTAATAGGGTTACACAATGCCCCTTACTCAGTAGAAAAGGTCAAATCAAAAGAAACACATTTTTTTCCTGATTCTAAATTCATTTTCTCCAGCTTTATTAGAGTATATCTGGCAAATAGAATCGGATTTAAAGTGTACAAAGTGACAGTTTGATAAATCTATGCATTGTGATGTGATCACTATGAGTGATCAAGTTAATGAACACATGCATCACCTCCCATACCTGTGTGTGTGTGTGTGTGTGAATCCTTGAGATCTAGTCGCTCCACGAATTTCCAGTATGAACCACACTAGTCTTAACTACAGTCGCCATGCTGTACATTAGACCCTCAGAACTTCAAACTACAACTTGTACCCATCAACATATGTCTCCCCATTTCCCACACCCCCGGCCCCTAGCCACCAACATTCTGCTCTCTGCTTCTATGTGCTTGACTTTTGGGCTTTTGGTTTTTGTCTTTTGTTTTATGTTGCACATGTGAGTGGTACTCTATATCTGTCTTTCTCCCTCTGACTTATGTCACTTAGCATGATACCCTCCAAGTTCATCCGTGTTGTCACAAATGGCAGAATTTCCCTTTTTTATGGCTGAATTATATTCCACTGTATATATGTGCCACATTTTCTTTATCCACTCATCAGCCAGAGGACACCTAAGCTGTTTCCATGTCTTGGCTGCTGTGAATAATGCTGCAGTGGACATGGGGAGGCAGGTGTCTCTTCAAGATACCAATCTTTGTTTCCTTTGGATAAATACCCAGATGTGGAATTCCTGGATCACATATCAATCCTATTTTTAAATTTTTGAGGAAGCTCTATATTGTTTCCACAGTGGCAGCACCAACTTACATTCCCACTGACAGTGTGCAGGAGTCCCTCTTCTCCACATGCTCGCCAACCCGTTACAGCCTGTCCGGCTGACGATAGTTTCCAGACAGATGTCAGGTGCTACCGGATGTGCATTTCCCTAATGATTAGTGGTGTTCATTCGCACATCCTCTTTAGAAAAAAAAAAAATGTCTATTCAGGTCCTTTGCTCATTGTTTGTGTTTGTTTTTGTTTTGCTGTTGAGTTGTATGAGTTCTTTATATATGTTTTATATTAACCCCTTACCTGATGTGTGCTTTACAAATGTGTCCCCCCTTTCCACAGGTTGCCTTTTCATTTTATTGATCATTTTGTTTCTTCACAGAAGCATTCTAGTTTGATGTTGTCCCACTTTCGTATTTTTGCTTTTGTTTCTTCTTTTGTTTGCTTTTGTTTTGTATTTTTGCTTTTGTTTCTTTTAGTGTCATATTTTGCTTTTGTTTCTTCTTCTTCTTTTTTTTTTTTTTTTTGCTTTTGTTTCTTTTGGTGTCATATCAAAAAAATGATTGTCGAGATCAACGTCAACGGCTTTTCCCCTCAAATTTTCTTCTAAGAGTTTTATGCCTTCAGATCTTACGTTTAAGTTTTTAATCCATTCAGTGTTAATATCTGTGGGTGTTATAAGGTGGGAGTCCGGTTTCATTCCATTGCACACAGACGTCCAGTTTCCAAACATCATTCATTAAAGAGATGATCTTCTCCTCATTGAGTATCTCAGCTTCCTCATCAAGTATCACTGACCATATTTGCACGGGTTTATTTTTGGGCTTTCAGTTCTGTTGTATTGATCCCTGTGTCTGTTTTTACGCCAGTACCATACTGTTTTGATTACGACAGCTTTGTAATAACATTTGAAATCAGGAAGTGTGATGCCTCCAGCTTTGTTCTTTTTTCTCAAAATTGCTTTGGCTATGAGGTTTTTGTGATTTCATAAGAATTTTAGGATTGCATTTTTTCATGTGCATGAAAAATGCCACTGGAATTTTTGATAGGGTTTGAACTGAATCTGCATATTGCTTTGGGTCATGTGAACATTTTTACAATATTAGTTCCTATAATCCAGGAACACAGAATATCTTTCCATTCATTTGTGTCTTGTTCAATTTATCAGTATATTATAGCTTTCTATGCACAGCTTTTCACCTCCATGGTTAAATTGATCCCTGAGTATTTTATTGTTTTGGGGTTTTTTTTAAGATTATTTATTTATTTATTTGACAGAGAGAGATCACAAGTAGGCAGAGAGGCAGGCAGAGAGAGAGGAGGAAGCAGGCTCCCTGCTGAGCAGAGAGCCCAATGCGGGCCTTGATCCCAGGACCCTGAGATCATGACCTGAGCCAAAGGCAGCGGCTTAATCCACTGAGCCACCCAGGCGCCCAGTATTTTATTGTTTTTGATGCAAGACAAATGTCTGCTTCAGATAGTTGATTGTTAGTGTATTGAAATGCAATTGACGTTTCTATGTCGATTTTGTATCCTGCAAGTTTACTGAATTCTTTTATCAATTCTAGCACATTTTGGTGGAGTCTTTTAGGGTTTCTATCTGTAAGATCATGCCACCTGTATACAGAAACATTTTACTTCTTAATGATTTCGATCCCTTTTATTTTTTTGCTTGCTTAATTGCTCTGACTGGGACTTCCAGTAACATGTTAAAGAGAAGTGATGAGGGGGCACCTGGGTGGCTCTGTCAGTCAAGCATCTGACTTTTAATTTCACCTCAGGTCAAGATCTCAGGGTTGTGAGATTGAGCCCCATGTCAGGCTTTGAGATTCTCTCTCTGCCTCTCCCTCCCCAAAATAAATAAGTCCTGAGAGAAAGAAAGAAAGAAAGAAAGAAAGAAAGAAAGAGAGGGAGTGGGGAAGGGAGGAAAGGAGAAAGAAAGAGAGAGAGAGAGAAAGAAAGGATGAAAGGAAGGAAGGAAGGAAGGAGCAAGATTGGGCATCCTTGTCTTGTTCTTGATCTCAGAGGAAAAGGTTTAGCCTTTTGTCCTTGAGTGTGATGAGCTTCTCATATATGGCCTCTGCCATGCTGAGTATGTTCCTTCTATACTCAATTTGTTGAAAGCTTTTATCATGAAACAAAAAGTTGAATTTTGATAACTGCTTTTTTTGTATCTACTGAGATGATCATATAATTTTATTCTTGGTTTTATTAACATGGTATATCTCATTTATTGATTTGCCTGTGTTGATCCATCTTTGCATCCAGACATAAATCCCACTTGGCCATGGTATATGATCCTGTGCTGTTGAATTTGATATGCTGGCATTTTGTTGAGGATTTTTACGTGTATGTTCATCAGGGATATTGGACTGTGATTGTTCTTGCCTGACCTTGTTATCAGGGCAAAACTGGCCTCATAACGTGACATGGGAAGTGGCTACCTATTCTTCCTTTGGAAGAGTATGAGAAGAATTGGCTTTACTTCTTTAAATATTTAAATAATTTATCAAGGGAGACATCTGGTTCTGGGTGCTCTTTAAGTAAATTCTTAATTACTGATTCAGTCCCCTTTCCAGTTAAAGTATGGTCATTAGTTGCGTGTCTCTAGGGATTTATCCATTTCTTCTAGGTTGCCCAGTTTGTTGGCGTCTGATTACTCAAAGTAGCCTTGTGACTCGTTGTCTCCTCAATTTCATTAGTAATTGATTTTATTTATTTGAGTCTTCTCTCTCTCTCTCTCTCTTTTTTCCTTAGTTGAGCTAAATGTTTGTCAATTTTATCTTTTTTTTTTTAAATCAGCTTTTAGTTTGGTTTGACTTTTGCTTTTCTAGCCTCTCATTTATTTCTGCTCTGGTCTTTGTTAGTCCCTTCCTTCTGCTAATTTTGGACTTAGTTTGCTTTCCTTTCTCTAGTTCCTTACAGCGTAAAGTTGGGCTGTTTGTTTGAGAAGGCATGTGTCACTGTAAACTTCCCTCTTAGAATAACTTCTGCTGCAGATCTTCTGATCTCTTATTCTGCCCTCCAGGGATATGTTTTAGTATGCTGTGTTTCGACTTTCATTTGTCTCAAGATTTTTTGTTTGTTTGTTTTTTAATTTCAATTTGTTCTTTTAAACCATTGATTGTTTGAGAGGGTTGCTTAATTTCCACTTATTTATAAATTTTCCCAGTTCCTCATGTTAGCAAGTTCTAGTTTCATATCATTGTGGTTAGAAAAAATACTTCACATGGTTTCAGTTTCTCAGACCTGTTGAGGCTTATTATATGATCTGTCCTAGAGAACATTCTCTGTGTTTTTGAGAACATGAATCCTGATGCTATTGGATGGAAGGGTCTGCATGTCTAACACAAATGTTCTGCTTGGTCTAACATGTGGTTCAAGTCCAGCATTTCCTTACTGATGTTCTGTCTGGATCACCTCTCCATTGTTGGAAGTGGGGTATTGGAAGTCCCCTGCTATTATTGTGCTGCTATCTATTTCTGCCTACTGATCTGTTAATATTTGCTTGACAAATTTGGGTGTTATAACATCCTGATGAATTCACCCCTTTGTTACTATTTAATTACCTCCTTTTTCTCTTATTAGGTGTTCTGTCTAGAGGAAGTGTAGCTACTTCTCTCTTTTGATTTCCATTTGCTTGGAATATCATTTTCCATCCCTTCACTTTAGCTTAAGTGTGTCCTGAAAGCTACAATGAGACTCTTTTAGACAGCAAGTCACTGGGTCTTGGTATTGGGGTTTTTTTTTTTTCTTTCTTTTTTTTAATCCTTTCAGACATTCTGTCTTTTGATGGGAGAATTTAATCCATTTACATTTAAAGTAATTTCTACAGCTAAGGACTTAGTATTGCCATCTTGTTTATTGTTTTCTGCCTGCTTTGCTCTTACTTTATCCTTTTCTTATTCTCTTGCTATTTTCCTTTGTGATTTGATGATTTCTTATAGAGGCATGCTTTGATTCCTTTCTCTTTATCCTTTGTGTGTCTACTATAGGTTTTTGCCTTGTGGCTACCGTGAGGCTTACATAGACTATCTGATAGCTATAGCACTCTACTTTAAGTTGATAACAACATAATTTTGATCACATACAAAAATGCTACCCTTGGGGCACCTGGGTGGCTCAGTGGGTTAAAGCCTCTGCTTTCGGCTCAGGTCATGATCTCAGGGTCCTGGGATCGAGCCCCGCATCGGGCTCTCTGCTCAGCAGGGAGCCTGCTTCCCTCTCTCTCTCTCTGCCTGCCTCTCTGCCTACTTGTGATCTCTGTCTGTCAAATAAATAAATAAAATCTTTAAAAAAAAAATGCTACCCTTTTACTTCCATACACACACACATTTTATGTTTTTGATGTTACAATTTGCATCTTTTTACATTGTGTACCCATTAAAAAAATATTGTAACTCATTATTTTTAATAATTTTGTCTTCTAGCCTTTGTACTAGCATTCAGTGTTTTACACACCACCATCACAGTTTTTTTTTTCTTTTAAGATTTTGTTTATTTATTTGACAGAGATCACAAGTAGACAGACAGAGGCAGAAAGAGAGAGAGAGAGGGAAGCAGACTCCCTGCAGAGCAGAGAGCCCAATGTGGGGCTCAGTCCTAGGACCCTGAGATCATGACCTGAGCCGAAGGCAGAGGTTTTAACCTCCTGAGCCACCCAGGTGCCCCACCACCATCATAGTATTAAGAGCATTCTGAATTTCATTCTACACTTATCTTTCCAAGTGAGTTACTTACACTTTCATGTATTTTCATGTTACTAATTAGCATCCCTTCATTTCAGCTTGAAGAACCCCCTTTAGCATTTCTTAAAAATCAGACCTAGTGGTGATGAGCTTTTGTTTATCTAGGAAAGTATTTCACTATCATTTCTGAAGAACTGTTTTGCTAGGTCAAGTACTTTGGGTTGGCAAAAAGTGTTTATTCAGCACTTTGAATAAATATAACTGCCCACTCAGTCCTGGCCTGCAAAGTGTCACTTCGGAGAATCTGCTAACAGCCTTTTGGGAGTTCCCTTGCATATGATGAGTCTTTTTTTTTTTCTTTTTCCTTGCTCCTTTCAAAATTCTCTGTCTTTAGGTTGTTTGTTTCTTTGTTTGTTTACAGTTTATTGTAATTTATAAGTGAAATCCTCTTTGGGCTTAATCGTTATGGAGAGCTATGAGCTTCATGTACCTGGATGTCCATATCTTTTCCCCAGGTGTGGGAAATCTTTAGCCATTATTTCTTTAATAAGCTTTCCATCCCTTTCTCTTTCTCTTCTCCTTCTGGGCCTCCCATAATGCAAATAATACTTTGTTTGATGGTGTCCATAATTCACATTGGCTTTCTTTGCTCTTTTTTATGCATTTTTCTTTTTTCTCCTCTGACTGGATAGTCACAAATGACCTGCCTCAGAGTTTACAGGTTCTTTCTTCTGTTTCATTGCTGGTGTTGCTGATGCTCTCCATTGCATGTTTGTTCATTTCAGTCACTGTATTCTTCAGCTCCCAAATTTCTACTTCTTTCTTTGTTATGATTTCTGTCTCCCTGTTGAACTTCTTGCTTTGTTTGTGTATTGTTTTCCTGGTTTCATTGAGTTGTCTACCTGTGTTTTCATGTAGCCTTCTGAGCTTCCTTGAAAGAACTATTTTGAATTCTTTAGCACTTCTCAGATTTCCGTTTTAGGGGGGAGATTTGATTGCTGGAAATGTGTGGTGTTCCTCTGGGGTGTCCTGTTTCCTTATCATCTTGTGTTTCTTGCAGCTTTGTGTTCATTTCTGTGCATTGGATGGAACATTCACGTCCTCCAAACTTTATAGACTGGTTTTAGTCTGCAAAGGTCTTCATCTGTGGGTGGATGTACAGGCACAGGCTGGGTGGGGTCAGCAGCTAAGGCTGCTGGAGACCTTCTGCTCTCTTATTCTGCCCTTGGGGATATCATGGCCAAGGGGATCCCTTTTGGCACTGGTTCCAGCTTGCAGGAACCCTCATGGTGGTGTACTGGTATCTGATGCAGAGGTGTCCAGAGTAATCACAGAGTTGGGGTCTAAAGCATGGATATGCACAGAGCATCCACAGCTCTGGGGTCCACAACATGTACACAGTTGGGGAGGCTGGCAACCTTGACCCCAGAACAATGCAACAACACTTTCAGGAAGGGGACACAGTATCATCTCCACACTGAGGAGTCCATGGTGGGGATGGCTGTTGGTTTCCTCAGTGGCAGAAGCTGCTGGTGTCCACTCTGTAGCAGGCCACTGGAGTCCACACCAACAGCCATGATGGGGTCCTCTTCTGTGAAACCAGCTGGGAGTCCACAGTAGGGCCACTGAGGTCTTCAGCAGCAAAGACTGCTAGTTCCTCCCTAGTGTAGACCTCTGGGCACCATAGTGGCCCCTGTTGCATGGCTGATGCTTGCAGCCTTCGCCCTTCTCCATTGTACCTAGGCTTCCCCAGATGTCTATGGGAGGCTGATCTCCCCAGCAATCCTTTTTCCGTGGGGTTTTGTGTTGTTTTGTTTGTTTGTTGTTGTTGTTGTTTGGCACTGTGTTGCTGTAGGTTCTTCATTGAAGTCCTGAGTTCTCCTGAAGCTATTTGCATTCATGAAAAGCTAATGGGGGGGGGGCAAATACTAGTATTTCCTACTCCCCATCTTGCTAATGTCAATTCCCCCCAATTCTAAATTCTAAGGAACTTCCTCAGTGGGGAAACTTGAATAAAATAATATCCCAACAACAGTTTCATAGCAAGTGCAAAATCTGCATGGTATACAGTTTGATACATAGAGAGTAAAAGTAGGCAGATTTCCTGTGTACAGGAGAAGACAGTGAATATTTTAGGCTTTGTGGGCCACATGGCCCATATGGCAAATACTGTACTCTCCATTGTAGCCCGAAAGCAGACATCAGCAATACCCAAACCAGGAGGCCTGGCAGGGAGACAGTGAAGCTATATTTATGGACACTACTTTCTGAATTTTGTATAACTTTCACATACTGTGAAATATTCTTCTTTTTATTTTTTTCAACCGCTTAAAAAATGCAACGACCATTCTCAGGTTATAGGTTTTACAACAGGTGGCCCGCTGGATTGGACTAGTGTCTGCTAACCCCCGTTCAAAAGCATATTGTTGGAGGTACTGGCAGCAGGGGGAGGATTTTTAGAGTATAACCAAAAATACAGGATTTAGGTCTTTGGGAGCATTAACAGATCTAAGAGAATGATGATGTTCTGGAGAACATGGTGCCAAGAACTAATGCCTCCCTTGGCACCTCAGGTTGACACACACAATGGAAGACAATGTAACCTGCCCAGTGAGAAACTGAGATCTGATGTTTCTGGAATCTGTGGGAGACGGTGTAGAATGCACCTGGAGTTGTCTCTCCTGGGGGCAGGGGACTGCCATCTGCCATTGGTCGAGGGCTTTTCCTGGACATGACCCTCAGACGAACAACCACAGGTGTGGGCAGAAGGACGTCCTTGGCCTGTGCTTCCATGGTGGGTGCTGAGGTCAACGTTATCTCCTTCACTCCTCTGTGACCTCCTACAAGGAGATGTCATGATCCCCAGTTTACAGGCAAGAAAACTAAGGCCCAGTGGGGCAAATGGCTCAGGCCACAGGCTTAATGAGAGCAATTGGGTTGTACGCTTCCTTCCCTCTTTACCCTCAGCCTCCAGAGCAGCACCTGGCACAGACCAAGCCCTTGGTGACTATCTGCAGCATGAAATCACCAGGGAGCATGCCTTGGTCAAGTCGAGGCAAGCTGGGATTTTCTGCCGGCAGCCCACACTCCTTCCACAGCAGTGGCAAGAACGTGCTGGCGTTGGCAGCCAGCACAGCACGTGGCTTGGAGGGGCTGCCTAAAATGGCTGTCAAGTGAATGAGCGAATGAATGAACCGAGGACCAGATGTAAGCTCTGCCTTCATGTCCCCTCTTTCCCTCCCTTGTATAGCAATCAGAATAAGACGCCAGCACCAGAGGAGAAAGAGGCCCTGCCCCACAAAGTCATGGGGAAACGAGGATTTGCATGAAGAATTCATAGAGCTGCTGCTTCTCCATCAATCTCGCCACAGACGCCGGGAGTCCCAGAGCAAGGGGAGCTGGCATCACAGCGGGGTGGAGGAGCAAGGTCGGTTGATTGAGGTCAAAGACTTATTTGGCCCGGGCCTGGATGCTCAGGAAGAAGGTCGAGCAGTTGTACTGCACGGAGTTGCTGGAGTCGGGAAGTCGGTGATGGCCAGACAGGTGAGGAGGGCCTGGGAGGAAGGCCGGCTCTACAGGGACCGTTTCCAACACGTCTTCTACTTCAGCTGCAGACAGCTGGCCCAGTCCAAGACGATGAGTCTCAAGGAGCTCATCACAAAGGACTGGGCTGCCCCCACGGCTCCCAGCAAGCAGATCCTGTCTCAGCCCGGACAGCTGCTGCTCATCCTTGATGGTTTGGATGAGCTAAAATGGGTCTTTGGGAAGGAGAAGTCGGAAAGGAGAATGGGTCTTTGGGAAGAAGTATGTCCATACTGGGACCAGCCACAGCCGGTGAAGACACTGCTGCTCGGGTTGCTGAGGAAAACCATCCTCCCTGGGGCATCTCTGTTGATCACAGCACGGACCACGGCTCTGCAACTGTTCATTCTCTCTATCAAGCAGCCACAGTGGGTGAAGGTCCTGGGGTTCTCTGAGTCTGGCCGGAAGGAATATTTCTACAAATATTTCAAGAGTAAAAACAAAGCCAACAGAGCCTTTCACTCGGTTGAGTTAAACCAACCACTGTTGACGATGTGTCTCATGCCCTTGGTGTCCTGGCTGGTATGCACTTGCATGAAGAAGCAGATGAAGCGGGGAGAGTCACTCAGGCTGCCCTCCCAGACTGCCACTGCCCTCTGTCTGCACTACCTTGCCCAGGCTCTGCCGGCCCAGCCTCTTGGGACTCAACTGAGGGGCCTCTGCTCTCTGGCTGCCAAGGGCATCAGGCAGAGAAAGACCTTGCTCATTTGGGAGGATCTCAGGAAGCATGAGCTAGAGGACACCGTCTCTGCCCTCTTAGAGATGGGCATTCTTCGGAAGCATCCCTCCTCCCCAGACTACGACTTTGCTCACCAGTACCTCCAAGAGTTCTTTGCAGCCGTGTCCTGCGTGCTGGGAAGTGAGGACAAGGAGTGCCATCCGCCAGACAGTATCCGAGGGCTGGAAGACCTGCTAAAGGCATATGGGGGCCTTGACCCATTTGGGGTGCCAACCACGTGTTTCGTCCTGGGACTTCTGAGCGAGCCAGTGCAGCGGGAGATGGAGGCCGTCTTCCAGGGCAAGGTGCCTGCGGAGAGGAAACGGAAACTGTTGTGCTGGGCCGAGGAGGCGGTCAGGAACCAGCTCCCTGTTCTGCAGCAGAGCTCCCTGCCGATGCTGCACTGTTTGTACGAGATTCAGGACAAGGACTTCCTGACACACGCGATGGCCCCCTTCCATGGGGCGAGGGTGCGCGTCCACACCAGCCTGGAGCTCCTAGTGTTCATGTTCTGCATTAAATTCTGCACCGTGAAGGAGCTTCGACTGAACGAGCGTGGACAGCATGGACACACGGGGAGCCCACTCCATGTGGCTCTGTGAGTACCCCACACCCCTCCCGCCAACCCCTCCGCAGGTCCCATCCCCCTAAGCCTGGTGCCCAGGGCTAGAGGAATGAGGTCACCAGTGACTTCGAACTGTCAAATCTGCCCCGGCTCCCTGTCCCCTTAGGATCCCGTGCAGCATCCTGCCTGCCTCTGGGGGCGCCCTCTGTGGTTTCCCCATCCTGTGTCTGTGATGCCTGCCACCTTCTCTCTGGGCACATTTCTGCCCCCACGCTAGCCTGACTTCTCTCTCTCTCTCTCTCTCACTCTCTTTGGAGAAATACTCCCTCAGCTGCATCAGGCCACCCCCCCATGACTGTTGACAATACCACTGACGCTGAAACGTCCCGCCCGTCACCTGAGAATGTGTGTGCCTGCAGGAGAGTCTCTGTTTTTCCCTGAAAAACTGGCTTCCTGGGGCGCCTGGGTGGCTCAGTGGGTTAAGCCACTGCCTTCGGCTCAGGTCATGATCTCAGGGTCCTGGGATCGAGTCCCGCATCGGGCTCTCTGCTCAGCAGGGAGCCTGCTTCCTCCTCTCTCTCTCTGCCTGCCTCTCTTCCTACCTGTGATCTCTCTCTGTCAAATAAATAAATAAAATCTTTAAAAAAAAAATAAAAAAAAAATAAAAAAAAAAAAAAAAAAACTGGCTTCCTTGTTTGTGCCCATGAGGCACAGCCTGAAACCCACTGCGTTTGAGCTGAGGGAGAGCTTGTTCAAACCACCCTCCAACCCGGCAGCACCGTGAACGTCCCTTACAGGGTCCCCCCAGCACGGTCGCCCTCCGGATCACTTAGCCCCGGGATGATTCATTCCATGAACACTTAAGAACTGATTTTTCACTAGGCTCTATGCTATGAGATCACAGACTAATAAACACAGTTCTGCCCTCGAGGAACTCAAAGTCTGAGGGAGAAGACGGATGCCCGTCCCGTAATTAGACTGGAGAGCGGTGCCCACAGGGACGGCTCGGCAGGAGCATGGGGAAGGGAGGGAGCCCACAAGTAGAGCAGATAAAGGGTCTCAGAGGAAGAAATGTTGGACTCGGGGATTTATTCTCTGATCTTTTTACGTTTTCTTCTTTTCACGATAAAGTTCATGCTGTCTGCAGAAGGCTGGGGTGCTTTGGTAGGCAGGCCGATGAAATCAGCAGGAGCCAGACTTCTGTCACTCAGAGATGATGTCGTAAGAACCAGGGTCTGCCCCGCAGACTTTCCTCTACACACCTTTCTCTGGCAGAGCTGAGCCATGTGCTGTCCATTCTACTTGAGAGTCTCTATCTTTATTTTTTAAATAATCTCTACCCCCGACATGGGGACTCAAACTCACGACCCCAAGATCAAGAGTCACAGCCTTCACTGAATGAGTCGGTTGGCGCCCAGGTCGTGGTCTTCGTACCAAGGCCGTCTGCCCTGCGCAGCACAGGAGCTCAGCACAGCTTCCGTGAATGCCTGAATGACCACGTGATGTTGCACGGGGAAGGCACCACGATGGGCTAGACCATCTGCATATTCCCGGGCGCAGGTGCCTTCTCCCTCTGTGTGGTTGTAGATGGGAGGTCTGGAAGGAACAGGGGTGGTGGCTGATGGAGAGAGTCCCCTGGGAAGTCAGAGACTCTGGCTGCCGTGTACAGCAGATTTGAAGGGGACTGAGCCCTGGGAAGGCAAGACAGAGGGAGCAGCAGGGGCTGCTCTGAACAAACAGGGCAGCTGGGGAGAAATGGAAGACTGGCAGGAGATTGGGGGAAGGGAGCAGAGGACCGACCCAGCGACCCAACGTGGTCGGAACGGGCAGCTTCCAGGCATTCGTCTGGTAATGAAGCAGTACACACTTTGAATGATAAATTTCTATTCCTTACGAGAGCCCTTCTGATGACAGACGCTAAATGTTGGCTGAAAGAGAAAGTTCCGAATTTATGGTTCAAATTCCACAAAACGAAATAAGCATAAAAGGAATTTAAATAATTAAGATTTCAGATGATGGTTTGGGGGGCGGTATGTCTGTAGCGTCGAGCCTCCTGGCCTATTAAAGCTATGAAGCTAAGGTTTTGATTATCTCTCACAAAACCCTCTGCAGGAGGGTCTCCCGCCGCCTTCCTTTTGCAGCCGAGGACGCTGAGTGAGGCTGGGGTCCTGGCTTTGGGGCCCCGGCTCCTCGCCTCTGTGTGGCTCTGCAGACCCAGAGGGAAGACTAACCGAGTAGGGGGCACATTGAGACACATTAGTCAAGGGACTTCCGGGTGTGAAGGCAGAGATGCCTGTCTGGAACCCGCCGGCACAGAGTTTGAGCTGCTGAAGCCTCGGACGTAGATGAGATCGCTGAAGCATGTGTGAGGACAGAAACATTAAGTGAGGGAAATTATGTGGGGCAGAGCCAGCTCTAACACCCTCTGATGAAGGCCATCATCCATCCTGAGACGCTCTCCTTTGGTGCTTGCTCCTGGGGACCCTTTCCATCGTGGAAGGGGAGGGGGTCCCAACCCGGACAGTACACACAGTCACCTATACCATTCCCATCCCGTGTCATCCTCAAACCACCTCTCCCGGCCCCTGCTCTCTCCGCCTCTCCCTCCTTTCCCTTCTGGGCCCCGGGATTCCAGAATGTCTGTGCCAAAGGAACACAGGTGTGTCTGCATTGAAGGGAGGAAAGCCCCGCCAGCTTTTCCTCTGCATCAGGACCTCTGCTGGGCACTGCAGATAAAAAAAGATGAGAAACCCCCACCCTGGAGGAACTCCAGACTAGGACAGACACAGACTCACAAAATGAACACGTCAGGATGGTGTGGCAAGGATTGCAGAGTGAGGAAGCACACAGGAGGGGCATGCCGCCCAGGGGCGCAGGGGACAGAGGAGCCATCAGGGAGGCTGCTCAGTCAGTCCTGGGCTTGGCACTCTGAGGGGCAGAGCCGCACAGGGCTTTGCAGGGCTGTGCACCCCAGACCCTACCCACACAGCTCATGCTGCTTCTGTCCCTCTCCCCCTCTCCCCTCCCTCAGGCTCAGAGGGTTCCCAGTCACAGACGCCTGGTGGGAGGTTCTCTTTTTCACTCTCCGGACCACTGGAAAACTGAAGGAGCTGGACCTGAGTGGAAACTGCCTGAGCAACACCGTGGTACAGAGTCTCTGCAAGGCCCTGAGGTTCCCAAGCTGCTGTCTGGAAACCCTGCGGTGAGTCTGAGGTGGGTCCTGCTCAGAAACAGGGATGGGCAGGAGATCTGAGATGGAAGCTGAGGGCTCTTCTGTTCAACATCCTGCCAGAGGGTCTCTCCAGGACAGTTAGACAAGAAAATGAACAAATGCTTCCAGGGTAGGAAGGACGAGGTGAAATGATCGCTCTTTGGAGACAGCATAATTTTACATATGGAAAATCATGAAATAGCCATCAGAACTAATGAACGCATTCACCGAGATTTTAGGATATAAGGTCAACATGTAAAAATCGGTCCTACTTCTGCACACTAGCAATGAGCAACCCAAAAACAAAATTAAGGAAACAAGTCCACTTACAATAGCATCAAAAAGAATGAAATACTTAGGAGCAAATTTAGCAAAAGAAAAGCAAGGCTTATATACCGAAAACTACAAAACATGATTAAAAGAAATTAAATGATGACTTAAGTAATGGAAAGGCATCCCATGTTCATGGATCAGAAAATTAATATCGTTATGATGGTGACACTCCCCAAACTACTGCACAGATTCAGTTCAGTCCCTATCAAAATCAAAGCTGCGTTTCTTGCAGACATGGTCAAGCTGATCCTAAAATTCATTTGCAAGGACAAGACTGCATGTCAGGTGTTGGGGAATCCCCCCAGTGTTTACTGCTCAGGAAGAGAAAAGCCAAAAAAGCAGACTGAGAAAGAGCTGCCAGGGAGGTGGGAAGAGCGCCAGGAGAGTTTGCTCCATGGAGCCCAAGGGAACGGAGGGTTCCAAGGACGGTGTGGCCAGCAGGGGCCACTGCTACTGGGAAGCCATGTAAAGCAAGGGCTAAAAGCTGTCCACCATTGGATTAGCGTGAGGGCAGTCCGGTGGTCTTAGCAGGAACAGCCTCTGTCATGTCAGGGCCAACATCCAGACTGGAATTGAGGAAGCAGAGGGAGACAGGTAGAAAATGAGGCCACAATACTAAGACTTGGGTGGGAAAGAAGAGAAACAAGTTAAAGCAGAGGGAAACCGGAACCAGCTAAATGGGAGTGTGTGTGTGTGTGTGTGTGTGTGTGTGTGTGTTTGACCAGTTGCTTGCATTTAAGAAGAAGACCTAAATTTGAAATTTGATGGTGAAAGAAATAAGAAGGAGAAAGCAGCTGAGACGGGAAGAACAACTGACCTTGGAGAGGAGGGACAGCCTCCTCCACTGTATCAGGAAGGCAGGCAGGGACGGGACCCAGGGAGGCAGGCACGGAGGCACACAGTAGGACTCTGGGGTGCTGCGGGGTTTCCATCTCATGCCTCCGTTCTCTTCTGTGAGGTAGGAGTCGAGTTGTCTGCTGAGAGTGTGAGGGTTGGCTGTGGAGGTTGGGGGAAGACATCATTCTGAAATGGTCTTTGTACAGTGGGGGTTTCCACCTGCCAGGCATCACCAAGGCTCCTAGTTGTGGTTCCCAATGGCTGCACTTGCCCTGTGACTCAGGCGGGGGTAGGGGTTTTGTTCGGGAGCAGGAAGATGGCAGAGTTTGGGGTTAGCCAGAAGGATGTGACAGAAGGTCACCTTTAGGACATTGGCAATGACGGATCGTGGAATCTAAGCTAGATTCCAAGGGAAGTGAAGAAAAGCCAGAGGCTGGGGGGCTGGAGAGAAAGGGGAGCCAACAGAGTAAGAAGGCAAATGTAGCCTTGCGTTGTGACTTCCTGGGTCCCTTCCCAAAACCGTTGCAAGGAGAGTTGCCTGGATCTGGAGGAAAGGCTTCTGCAAGGGACTCAGAAACCCAACCTCACGCCCTGGGGGGAAGACATCCAACTTCCACGGACCCCTCACATGGGTGTAGAACTTCATAATCTCCGTGTCCTCTGGGGTCTTCAGGAAAGAATCAATAGCATAGCAGCGACAACCATTTCTGGTTCCCAGAAGATAAGAATTGAGGCCCAGAGAGGTCAACAGTCTTGCCCCAGTTTCCACAGCCGGAAACAGGAGAGCTGAGACGGGAACCAGGTGAGGACACAGCCGGCACCAGCAGGACCCCTCTGTCAGGAAAGCCCAAATCTGGCTCATGCCGGCTCCCTGGGGTCATGTCACAGAAAGAAGGCGTGCTCCCCCAAGAGCACCAAGGCTAGGTCAGGCCGACGTGACTCGTTCCCCTCACTGGAAACACTGGGAGAGCTCAGGACTTTATTGCCTCTGGAGCCAAGACCATCTAGGACACTCCAGCAAAGTCCCGGGGGACAGCTGGAGACTGGCACGGCCCCGGAAGAGGTTGCATGGGCCAGGGTCAAGGGTCCCAGCGCGTTCTGCGTTGTGGGGCATATTGAATGGAGCCCATCACTTGGGGAAGAAGGAGCTGGTGATCTGAAAGACGGGGTGCTGGGAAGAGCAGAGGCCAGAGGGCAGGAGGAAAGAGCCTCGGGTTGTCTCAGAGATGGAAGGGAGGGAGCGGGGCTGCACGGGAGCCAAGCACCGGGAGGCGAAGGTGTCACGTGTCTCCCACAGGTTGACCCACTGCAGCCTCACAGCTGAGGGCTGCATAGGCCTTGCCTGGGTGCTGGACACCCCTGAGACCCTGACCGAGCTGGAGCTGAGCTTCAATCCGCTCCTGGACCTAGGAGTCGAGAGCCTCTGCAACGGGCTGAAAGAGCCGGGCTGCCAGCTACACAGGCTGCGGTGACTGTCCTCACTGGCCGTCTGTGCGGGTGGATTGGGGAGGGGGCGGGAGCTACCCCAGATCCGTGGGGCAGACAGGCACTGGGGAGCACAGAGCAGAACGGAAGGCCCTCGCTCCCCCGGGGCTGCCGTGTCAGCTGGCTCTGGGTGCCCATCGACACGATTGGTGCCCCCGTGCAAGGGGCCCTGGGGCAGATCCGTCAGTGGGGTGAGTGTGGTGGGCGGCTCGGGGGAGTCTCACGGGAGAAGGGGAGGCCCCGGACCCTCCTAAGGGCCACGGGCACCAGAAAGGGAAACCAGCCCACGGTCTCCCCAGGACAGGGGCCCGGGATGCTGACAGCGACAGGGGCACGTCTCCTCCACAGGCTGGTCGGCTGCGGCCTCACGTCTAGGTGCTGCGGGACCCTGGCCTCCGCGCTCAGTGCCAGCCCCAGGCTGACGGAGCTGGACCTGCAGCAGAATGAGCTGGAGGACGCCGGTGTGCGGCTGCTCTGCGAAGGCCTCAGGCGTCCGACCTGCCAGCTCAGGCTCCTGTGGTAAGGCCTGCGGGAGCCTCGCGGCAGGGGCTGGGGAGAAGGAGGCATGCAGGGTGGCGAGATGGTAGAGGCAGCAGTGGACGGGAGAAGGAGAAGGACCCGTAAATGTAGGTCAGCAGGGGCTCCTCGCCCGCTCCGACACTGACTTGGGCCGTGGGGCATGGGGAGGTCTTCCTTGGAGACTCTGCGGTCCACATCTGTGTAACGGTTCTGCCTTGTGAGCTGCAGGGAGTCCAAGGAGAGTCAGAGGGCGGATGGTCGGGGCAGAGAATTGGACGGGGCGGCGTGATCATCAGGAACGAGGTGGGCGACTGTGAGGAGACCCGCAGGGCTCCCGTGGGCCCAGCCCCAGGCAGGCTCTGAGGCCACAGGAGGGAGCAAGCGGACGGGGGCCCTGCCCTCCTGATGCCACACTCCAGCGGGAACAAAGGGACGCGAGTCATGTGCTAAGGCACAAATGGGTACGTTCGAGCTCCACGGGGGCTGTGAAGGGAGAGTGAAGGTCTTCTGAGTCTGTAGGGTCGGGGAGGATGCAGTGGACTGGGGGGCCCAGAGGCCGAGACCTCAGGAGAAGCAGGAGCCGGCCAGGCCCCGGCAGGGGGGATGGCGGCCCCCGCAGGGGGGATGGCGGCCCCGGCAGGGGGGATGGCCCCCCCAGCAGGACCAGCACAGAGCAGAGCTGGTGACCCTCCCTCGCGCCCTGAGTCCTGTCCCCAATGGGCTCTCTCTACCTCCTTCCTCCAGAGCCTGAAAACAAGCCTATTGATCTTTCTGGCGACACCCCTCCCTGCGGCCCCTGGCTTGGCCCTGGGGCACTCAGCACGGTGTGGGGGGGGCGCCTCACTCAGAGACCCTCGTGCCCTGGCCCCTGGCAGCTCCCTTCGGCCCTCGGAGGGGGTCTACAGAGCCTGGGCTCTCAGACGGAGGGAGTGGGGGACTGGACATTGGGGAGCCAGACACCGGGGGCTGCACGGGGTACACAGGAACCTCCCAAAGCTGACACAGACACCTGACGACCCTGGGGCTGGCGCCTACCCCCCAGGGGAGAACGGCTCCGACAGAAGGGACAAGTGGGGCACACGCCTCCCCAGACAGGGCGCGGAGTGTCTCGCCTGCCGCCTTGTCTGTGGCTCACACACGCAGAGACAACCCACCCATGTCAGAGGCCAGCACCCCGAGACCCCAACGGGGTGACCAACAGCCCGGGAGAACCAGGCTTCCTGTGTGCCCGCAGGCTGGACCAGACCCGGCTGAGTGAGGAGGTGACCCGGATGCTCCGAGCCCTGGAGGACGAGAAACCGCCGCTGCTCATCCCCAGCAGATGGTACGGGCATTGGGGGCAGGGGAGACCCAGAGCCCCACGGGGCTGGCCCAGGCCCTAGCTGAGTCCTTGGGGCCCTGAGAGATGGGGCGGAGGCAGACAGAGCCGGGAAGAAGACCGTTTGTTTATGCAAATAGAACCAGTGGCTTTGGGGGAGGACCAGGGAGGAGACCAGGACAGAGGCTCCAGGAACTTGGGTGGGGCCGGGAACAAGGAACAGTGACCTCCAGGGGGAGGCAAAGACAAAGAGCGAGAAGCTTGGGACCAGACCAATGCAGGCTGGGGGTTGGGGGGCGAGCCCAGGGCAGAGTCTTCCCCGTGGGGAATGCGCTGCAGCCCCCCTGCTCCCCCTGTTTGGGGCACTTCGGCCCTGACTGTGGCTGGTGCCCGCGCTGGCGGCTGCTGTGCTCACCCACAGTCCGGAGGGAAAGGACGCAAGGCTGAGCGTCGGCTCCCGGCAGACCCGCCACGGCTTCCGCATGCCACAGGGAACGGGGACTTCGTGCCGGTTACCCCCAGCCCAAGTCGGCACCCCTAGGAGGACTGGAAGCGCATTTCAGGGCTGGTTTGACCCTATCCTGAGGAGCGGGGCTGAGCCTTGAATGACGGGAGCTGTTTGCTGGGCCCAGAAGGGAGCGGATTCTGGGCAGAGGAAAGGCTCGGAGCTCAGCTCCTTCGAGGAACAGAGCACAGCCGAGTGCGGGGAGCTGTGCCCCGTTCTGAGTGACGTCTGGTCTGGTCCGACCAGCAGCACCAGCAGCGCCTGGGGATGTGTTAGAAATGTAAATTCTGTTTTTGGGGAATGACAAGTGACCTGTCAGCCCTCGGAGGGGCCGTGGGGGGTCAGGAGGACCCCTGGTTCCAGCTCTGCCATGCAGCGCTGAGCAGATGGGGTCTGTTATGCCCCAATAATGGGTCCGTGATTAAAGGAGCGAGACTGATACAAAGCGAAGGTCAAGCAAAGCTTTATTTCGCGCCAAGCATCAAGAATCTAACCGAACGTTCGGGGCCGCACCTCTTCCAAGAGAGGGCGACCCTTCTCGGTTTCACAGGCTAGCTTTTAAGGGCAAAGGCCATGCGGTCGGGCCTGGCCACACACAGGTGACCAATGAGATTGTAACACACACAGGAAACTCCACAGTGATGCTAGGTGACCAATCGAGTTACAATTTACCCTAGTAGACATTTGAACCAGCCTATTACACCTTGACTGGGATTGGCGCCAAAAGGGCTCCCAGAGGACAGGGCCCATACTCCTTGGTAACCAGGGAGACAATATGCATCCCCCCACTGATCGGATGTCTCCACCTGGCCTGACCCACCTTTGTATCTGGGCTTTGTTACCTGTAAATCCCCTGGGGGAAGGGGAGCAGGGACAGTTTCTAAATAAGTCCTCACAGGGTCATTCCCAAGGAAGGGGCTACTGGAGAAGCCTGGACTCTGGCCACACGTTCAAGCTGGGACAAGCGGAATGTAAGCGAGGACGTCATGGCGACGGCCCAGCTTCCTCTGAGATCCCAGGAGAATGAAGGCCTCTGTGTCTAGGAAGCCGAGTGAGACGATGCCTAACGAGGGCCCACGTGAGACGATGCCTAACGAGGGCCCACGCGAGACGATGCCTAACGAGGACCCACGCGAGACGATGCCTAACGAGGGCCCACGCGAGACGATGCCTAATGAGGGCCCACGCGAGACGATGCCTAATGAGGGCCCACGCGAGACAATGCCTAACGAGGGCCCACGCGAGGGAGAGACGAGCGGCACATCCTCACTTGAGCAGGACAGACAAGAGTCAGGTAGTAGAGGGGTCCAGGCTGGCAGCATCATGGAGGGGTGGCTCCAACCCCTGCCGCTGGCATGGGACAGGGCGGGCTTCCCCCAGGAGAACCTACCCCATGGAAAGCCGTCCAGTCCTAGAGTCTGGCAGGACTCTGGCCTCCCTCTGTCCCAGCCTGGGGGGCTGGGGCCTGAAAGTCACCTCTCCGTCCCCGCCATCCATCTTTTGATCCACGTTCAGCTCACAGTTGCCCCCTGTAGCATGCGGGGAAGCGGAACACTGCTGGATGGGTGTGTGGGGCTGGGCTGGGCTGGGGCTGGGCTGGGGCTGGGGCAGGGCCTGGGGGCTGGGCTGGGGCAGGGGCTGGGCTAGGGCAGGAGCTGGGCTGGGGCTGTGCTGGGCTGAGGCAGCAGGGCTGGCCCTCTCTTCAGGCAGTAAGCAAGCAGGGAGGCAGCCACAAGAGCAGGGACAGAGGCTTCAGACCCTCCCCGCTGTGGGCCAGGCAGCCCAGCCTTGGGAGGGGCCCCGCCATGGTCTCTCCGTGAGGGGCCAGGGCGGCCAGACAGGAGAACCTAGAGCTAGCCACTCTCCTGCCTGTTTCCAGAGGGACTCTCCCCTCCAGTCGCCCAGGAGGGACTCGTCGGTCTGCTTTCTCCTGCCCCTCCAGAGGACCTGCAGCACACGGGGTCTCTGGGGACTGAGGATGATTTCTGGGGCCCCCTGGGGCCTGTGGCCATCGAGATGGTTGACAAAGACAGAAGCCTGCACCGGTGAGTGTGGGGGAGGCCTGCTGTCCAGGGCTGGCTTCCCAGGTCACCGTCCTCACACCTTTCCCCCCACCACACCCATGGCACAGGGGTCCCCTCCCCTTCCAAGCCTGCAGGCATGGACAAGGCTGAGATCCTCAGTCCGTGCTTTTATCATGGAAAAGGAGGTTCCACTGTGAAAATTCTCAACCGTGAGCAGAAATGGGGTCCAAGGTACTTGCATTACCCGTCACCCAGGTCGGACAGCCGTCTCGCCAAATTTATTCCGTTTTCCCATCTTCTGTTGTTAGAGCCTTTCGAGGATTTTATTTACTTATTTGTTTCTTTGAGAGCAAGCGCAAGTGGAGGGTGGGTGGGAGCCAAGGGAGAAGCAGGCCCCCCGCTGAGCAGGGAGCCCAGGACCCTGAGGCCGCGACCCGAGCCAAACGAGGGCGCTTTGCCAGCGGAGCCCCCAGGCGCCCCTGGTGGAGTGTTTCATAAATCCACGCTATCAGGCGACTCTACCACTAAATATTTCGTGATGCATTTCAAAGAAAAGGTGGAGAAAGACCTTTTCTTCTGTTACCATGACAACCATCAGCAGGTGTCGTGTTTACAGCGAGTCCTTCCGGTCTGCGCGAACCCAGGCGGTGTTCAGGGGGCCTGCATGTCCCGGCGGACTAATGCCCACAACGGGCAGCCGTGGCATCTGCCGTCACGATTGTGAGCTCCTCTACGACTCAGGGGAGAGACGGCTCCGCAGCCCTCGCCCCTGCGGACCCCGCCCGCCCATGGCCCCACTGCTCGCTGCATGGGGAGCTTTGGGAACGTGGCCAGAGGCCCCTGCAGAGTTGTTTTCATTCCCCAGCGTGGGTGTTCGTGTCACGGTGTAGACCAGACCGGCACGAATCATTGGCAGAGAGGCCTTTACAAAGGAGAACACTCTCCTGTTTCATCGCCATCATCAGGACGGAAACGTCACTGCCGCCAGGCGTGTGCTCATCTCTCCGCGTGCCCCGGGTCCCTGAGCACTCACGCCTCTGGGATGGGCGCGTCTGTCATCCCCGTCCACAGAGGACACGGTTCATGGAGCTCAGAGACGGGCCCAGGGTCATCAGAGGGCAAAGGCACTGGGACTCGGCCCAGGCCTTGGGACTGCGACGTCTGGGTCCATGCCACTCCCCTGGATCCCCAGTGCCCTGCACAGGGTCTGGTGAAATGGAATAGGGTCATTCTGTGTCCCCCTCTCCCTGTTCCCCCCAGAGTTCACTTGCCCATGGCTGGCTCCTACCGCTGGCCCAGCACAGGTCTCCGTTTCGTGGTGAGAGAGCCCGCGACCATCGACATTGAATTCTGTGCCTCAGACAAGTTCCTGCACCAGATGGCCTGGGAACAGAGCTGGATGGTGGTCGGGCCTCTGTTTGACATCAAGGTCAAGCCAGGGGTCGTGGCGACTGTGTACCTCCCCCACTTCGTGGACCTCCGAGGTGAGTGGGGCGGGGCATGGGGGGGCCTGGGGGGGCGCGACGTCCTGGGGGAGGAGCACGTGGCTTCCTCAGAGGGACGGAGGGGGCTCGCCGTGATCTGGGCGGCTCTGTTTTTGAAGCATTTGGTCTCCCCGTCTCATAATTCTTCTTGCCTGAACGATTCGAAAGTTTCCCTATGTAGGAAGCATTCTCCTCGATAACTAATGAGAATGGCATCTACTCAGAGCTCCGTACCCAGGTCGGGTCCCTCACGGTCCCAGCAGGAAACGGGCCGCGTGTTCGGTGGCGGTTTTTGAAGAGACCAGGCTATGTACAAAGTGAGGGCAAAGGAGCGAATGGGGCTGTTGGGGTTCCCAGGGACAAGCACCCGAGGGAGCGCATGACTAACACCTCAGGCAGGGGAGACCCCGTGTCGCCAGACACCCTCTGGGAGCCGAAGCCCCGAACAGGGGCTTCCCGGGAGGCTACGGAGTCCTGAAGGGTAACAACGTAACTTCCCCGACCTCTCTCCCCCCCGAGGGCCTGCCCCCCCCAATAAAGTCCCAACGACCACGAGCGCCCCGCTAGGAACGTCCCAGGCAGTGAACGAGGCGCCGCGGGCGAGAGCCAGTGGAAATGGCAGGTCCCCGAATCAGCCCCACAAACACGTCCAACACGGAAATTCCCAGACACTGCACATAAAATCACAACATTACACATGCCTTGAAGAAGGAGTCCTTAAAATACATGTGAGACGCACGGCCTCCTTACCAAGTTCTGAAACAGACTAACTTCCAGAAAATACTTAAAAATGTGAGAAGAGTGAGGATTCATTGGTGTGGAAGAGACCGTCAGAAGGTCTAACACCCGTCTAGTGAGAACCCAGGAGGACAAGAGGGACAGGACGGAGAAGGAGCAGTGCTCGAAGAAGAGAAACGTCCGAGAAATGTCAACCGTTGCTGAAAGATGTGACTTCGTTCTCAGGATGAAAAGAATCCAAAGAATTGAAAGCAGAAGAGAGAGAGAGAGAGAGAGAAATCTGGACCCATCGTAGTGAGACTGGAAAAGGGAAGCCTAAGGGAAAGTCACGGTGGCTGCCGGAAGGACAGACACACGCCCAGCAGGGTGGGGCCCCGAGGCTGACCACTGCTTTCTGAACATGGCTCTGGACGTGTCTCCAAGGTTCCCTCATGACAAACGTGCATCGGAAAATTGCAAACCCAGAGAAGTCATTTCCCAAGAGAAGAGCACAATGGTGGAAATGCTTAACGCAAACGAAAACTGAGAGAGGTTTCCGCAAACAAATCCCAGTGGGAGGAAATCCTAAAGGACGACGCACCTTGGGTGCAGTGGAAAGGAGTGGGGTGCAGCAGGGACCCACCACAGACGTGGGAAGACACGTGTGGGTAAATCCAACAAAACGTGGCCGGTTCTGGGGACCCAGGAGGTCATTTGTCAAGACCACACAGGCTCAGTGTGAACCACTGACGCTGTGGGAAGACAGCATGGGGGCCAGGAGCAAGTGGTTGGGGGGGGGTCCCAGGGGCGTCTGGATGGACAGACAGGGTCACTGGGGAAGATTCCAGAGTAAAGCAGGGGCAGGGCAGGTGCAAGAAGGCCCTGGGGTGCCGAGACCCGTCCACATGGGGAAACTGGGAGGGGGGTGTAGGCACCCACGACAACCCTCCTGCCCCTTCCACAGAGGGGGACCCTGGCCTGGGGGCTTCCAGGTGCCCTGTCAGGGACAGAGTGGACAGCAGGCTCTGCCCAGCAATGAGAGACCGTGGCCTCCGCTCTCGTGGGCCCTGTGCTGCTGCTGGTGCACAGGGAGGCCACGTAACTGGTCAGCCCTTCAGAGCCAGGGGTGCTTCACCGGGACTCAGACCCCGGCAGCCCCCATCCCTGACCGCCCTGCGGGACAGCGCTCCACACCCCGCCTTCCCATGTTCCTCCTCGACCAGGACAGTTTTGCTTTACTCCTCCTCCTCGGCCGTGCACCTGAGCCTGGAAGGTGCCAATGACATGCTCCACGGGGAGGGCAGAGCCGCGGGACCAGCCACAGAACAACTACGGGGTCCTGGACTGCGGGGGCAGCAGTGGCCAAGGCTGGACAAGGAGGCCAATGGCGCTCGGGATGCTCTCTGTTTTGTCCTATTTGCCATCTGTGCCCCCTCGTGCTGGGCCGCAATCTCCAGGACTGCAGTGCCAAGGTCATTCCTGTCACAGGGCAGAGGTTACCGGACATCTTCAGAGAGGAGTCCCTGAGCCCCGTATATCTGAAGCCCCTGCTCTCGACAGCGACTCTGAACATCTCCCAGGAGGCCCGCCAGAAGCAGTTCCTCACTCCCGGGTCTCCTCACATCGCTCCTATTCTCTCTGCAACCCACTGGCACAAAGACACCTCCCGTCGGTGGGAAAGGATGGTTCTGGGGTCGCTGATAGGTTTAACGACAGACTGGGCAGTGAGTCTTTAAAAAAGAAGAAGGAAAAGACAATGAGCAGAGGGTGCTGAGAAGCCAAGACACCCGAGTGGCAGCAAGAAAGATAGGGAGGGACCTCGGCCCACAGCACGAGACCCTCCTACCAGCGCCACGGCCACCGGGCTCTCCACCGCAGCCGGCTGCCAGAAGTGTCCCGGCCTCGTCCCCTGCGCTCCACTGCCTCCAGATCCAGGCCCCTCAGGAGCACCCCGGGGGGCCAGTCTGGGGCCAATGAGGGTGTCTCAGCTGCAGGGAGCAGTGGCTTCCGGCAAGGGAGGCCCTGTTCCATCCCGCCGAAACCCTCAGGACGGGGGAAGAGGAGGTTCTTCCCAAAACAGAAGACACATGCACATGCCACACTAGTGGCTCTGTTTCCCTGCCGTCCCTTCCTGTTGCTGGTGCCCCTTTTGGCCTCCCCTGCCGGCCTTCACCGTCAAGGTCCACGCCAGCATGGCTACTGGAGGCCAGCAACCCCCGCCCCCACACTTCCTCCAGCACCGGCGCCGGGACCAGGGGCTGGGGCTGGTGTGGGCCTGGCTCAGAGAGTTCCTGCCGTGCTCCTGCCCTGGAGACAGGATGGCCCACAGTGTCTAAAGGCCCCAGGTCAAGGTGGACCGCCCCCCACCCCGCCCCCAGCCCCAGACAGGCCACTCAGCCCTCATCCCCAAAACCTGCTGCCCCAGCCCAGCCCGACCCCACAAGGGCACTAAACCTTGTGTCTTGATGCTGTGCTTTGGCAGGGGGCTGTGTGGACACCTCCCTGTTCCAGGTGGCCCACTTTAAAGAGCCAGGGATGCTGCTGGAGAAGCCCACCAGGGTGGAGCTGTACCACGTAGTCCTGGAGGACCCCAGCTTCTCGCCCCTAGGAGTGTTCCTGCGGACCATCCACGCTGCCCTGCGTTTCCTCCCCATCACCTCCATGGTGCTGCTCTACCACCACACGCGCCCGGACGAGACCGTCTTCCACCTCTACCTGATCCCCAGCGACTGCTGTGTTCGGAAGGTGGCCCTGGGAGCCAGGAAGGCCGGGCCAGCACGGGCTGTGGGCAGACATGGGGTGCAGCCAGAGAGCCCCCCACTCACGGCTAAGCAGGAACAGGGTGGGCCCTGGGCTACCTTCCATGAGTCAGCTTAGGGACCCTCTTGCCAGGCATCGCTGCCCAAACCACCTCCATCCCCTCCCCCCACTTCCTCTCCAGCGGTGCCCCAAGTCCCACCTGGCCTCGCAGAGGCCCCGTGCAGGGCTCCCGGGCAGCAGGCTGCGAGGGCAGAGCAGCCCCCCCCACCCCCCCACCCTCCCCACCCCCGCCCACACAGACTCGTAGCGGCACTGCCTCTGTAGGCTCAGACACATTCCGCCGGATGGAATTCCGTGGACCATCCGCTGAGCCCGGTGGCAGCCGCTCCCCTGACCTCCGCTCTGTGCGCCCCGCAGGCCATCAATGACGAAGAGAAGGCGTTCCAGTTCGTGCAGATCCGCAAGCCACCCCCACTGGCCTCCCTCTACCTGGGCTCCCGCTACACTGTGTCCAGCTCGGAGACGCTAGAAGCAATCCCCAAGGTGAGCGGGCCAGCGGTCATGGGGGGAACCCCCGGGGCGGGCAGCTCGGGCAGGCCGATGAGGAGCAGGGCTTCCAAGAGCCCCACGAAGGAGGCCGGTTGGAGGAAGGGGCCTGAATCAGGATGGGCAAGGCTTACCAAGAGTTTGCGCCCTGGGGAGTGTCTGGGGAGTATCCGGGGAGCGGGGAAAACAGTGGACACATGCTCCAGAGGCGAGGGCCAAGCCGAGAGCCTCGGCAAACCCCGCATCTCCAGGCGGGCCACGCGAGGCAGGGAGGAAGCTGTAAGTGGGAAAGCAAGTGGTGCGTTCTGCGAGGATCATGTTTGGCGTTTCGTGGTCTCACAGTGACCTATCCGAAGGGGCCATTCCATGAGATCGTGCTTGTCCCCCCCCCCCCCAGGACTGGGTGGCGGGGACGCAGCCTCAGGTCAGTGCGTGAGAACCCCGAGCCCCACTGCAGGGGGGCTGGCCGCCTCTAGCTCCCCTCGGCCGGCGTCTGGCAAGGAGACCAACAATGTCGGGTCCCCGGACGTGCGTCCGCGGAGTCCAGTCTTCACCAACGCCCAGATTCTGCGGCTCGTGACTCGCGTTGGCCGCGGAGCCAACAGGACTCAGCACGTGGTGGGGAGAGGAGGGATTAGGGAAGACGTCCGGATCCGCCCTGTACTAGGTGTGCGTTGGCCAGCGGAGCCAGCGGAGGGGTCTGATAGTGGATCACGTTTAGGACCCGTTGAGAAGACAGGCCAGCAGTGGGCGAGGCGCGGGTTCGGGGTCACGATCGGGGCGGCGGAGGGAGAGGCCCGGTTTAGGCTGTGCCACCGCGTATGCACAGGCGCGTCCTGACTCGTCCACGCGGTGTCCGTGGCGCTCCCCGCCCCGCCCCCACCCCCCCATCCCCCCCCCCCCCCCGACCCCGACTCGGGATTTGCGGGGAAAGTAGGAAAAGAGCCTTTCTAAGGTGGCGGTGAACTATCAGCGCAGCGGAACCCGCCGCCCCAGGACGCGCTCACTGGCCTGCTGCCTCTCCCCGCAGGAGCTGGAGCTCTGCTACCGCAGCCCCGGACAACCCCAGCTCTACTCTGAGTTCTACGTTGGAGACTTGGGGTCGGGTCTCAGGCTGCAGCTGAAAGACGGAAGTGGCGCTGTGGTGTGGGAAGCCTTGGTGAAACCAGGTAAAGTCAAGGGCGGGGAGCTCAGGGGCGGGAAGCAGCCGGTGCCGGCGTGCGGCCTGCGTGTATGAGCAGAATTCAAACTCGGGTTACCCCTCCTGCCCGCCGCAGGCTCTCAACCACAGGCCACGGGGTGCCACGCTGCCCTCGAACTAGTGGATTTGGGTCACAGGGCCTTTGGCAAAGTTTCTCGTGAACAAGAACAGAAGAGTTACAGGGTGCAAAGGATCAGGCCAACCGGGGTGCATCCGACAGGCTAATCTGGGTCCTTCCATGAGCGCGGTCTCCCTACCACCCGCTCTTCAGTACGTTAATAGCTACAGATTCTCCCAGTGTCCTCTTCCCTCTCGGTCTTTCAATTCTTTGCCATCCTGGTCACCTCCCTATGTCGGTGCTTGCTCCTGCTGGTGATGAGTCTGGATGGGCCCCAGGACCTCCACGGGTGGGTGTCTGTGTGTCCTTCCTGCTGAAACTCACCAGTTACTTCCAAGTGCTAAGAGTTTCTCGGTCGTGCTTCTTAATTCCTGATTCTGACACTGAAATCCAGGACGGACAGATTCGGTCTGTGCACCCCAGGCCAAACAAGGACAAGGAGGTGGAGTCCCACTCAAGGCAGGGACATTTGAAATAGTCCATGTGATGTAGTGAGGGACCTGAGATCCATTCAGCCCGAGATTGGACTAAACTGTGTTTTCTGGGATTCTGGTGTGTGTGTGTCTCTCTCTATGAGCATGGCCTCAGTTTCCCCACATGCACAAGGAAGGGACTCAGTTGGGCGATCTGTAAGGACTCCTGCAGCCCTCGCTCCAGAGTATGACCAGAACTTGTCCCTAGCTGCTGGTCAGAATCCAAGAATATCAGAGTGTGGGCAGGGGTTTCAAGGACCCTCACAGACCGTCTCTGTCTCCCTGCAGGGGACCTCCAGCTCACGTCTTCTCTGGTCCCCCCAGCCCCCGCAGGTCAGTATCAGCTGCTGGAGACCCAGCGCCAGGGCAGTCTGGGGCGCACTGTCTGTCCCGGAGGGGAGGGGAAGGAGAGGAGGGGATTCCACTGCTGCATCCCCGACAGGGACCAGGCCTTAGAGGGTGGCGGGGGCCCTAGGACCCTCCTTGTCCTCCTACTCCTGCCCAGGAGGGGGCCCTGGAAGCTCCTCCACAGAAGGAGAAGGGGGTCTCTCCACGCTGGATGGCCTCAGAGGGGGCCCCATCATGGCCCCACCCCACCCCCAGCTCCAGCCGAATAATGCTGGACCTTCTGGTGGTCAAATGCCTTTGCGGGGGGAGAAGGAGGCAGGAGTGCAGAGGGAGTGAGTGAAGAGAACCCAAGAGGGTGACGTGGAGGGGTCAAAGGGTAGGAGCCTCCGTGGGAACTCTTCTGTGTCTGTGGCCAGCCTCGCCCGCGCCCCCCGGTGCCCTGGCCTCGCTGCACTTTCTGGACCGGCATCGGGAGCAGCTGGTGGCTCGAGTGACAACAGTGGACCCCGTACTTGACAAGCTGCTGGGGCAGGTGCTGAGTGAAGAGCAGTACGAGCGGGTGCGCGCTAAGGCCACGGCCGCCAACCAGATGCGGGAGCTGTTCAGGTTCAGCAGGTCCTGGGACCCGGCCTGCAAGGATCAAGTCTACCAAGCTCTGAAGGAGACCCACCCTTACCTCATCATGGAGCTCTGGGAGACGTGGGGTGGTGACAGAGAGCGGGGTACCTCCCCACCGACCCAGCCCCTGCCGTGACGCTGGCTCCGCGGACTGCTCGCTGGGCCTCAGCCTCTTCCTCTGGATGCAAGGGCCCATCCGATGGATTTCCCTCTTGCTCCAGGGTCATGGGGCTCCTGTGATGCCTCTGGACATCTGCTAGAAGCCTAACCCTGGAGCCTGGTGTGGTGGCTACCGCAGCCCAGGCCTAGAGCCCTTCCCAGATTCCAGGAGGAGCAGGGAGACAGAGGGCCAGCCCCTCCGGCTAGAGACAGATGGTGGGAGTGGACACCTTGGGGGGTTTTGATGACTTGGAAAGAAGGGCAATAAAAGAGATTTATTTTTCAGTTGTACTTGCTGAGCTGGGTTCTTCTGTTAGGCCAAAGTGCGCTTTGTCGTTTGTGGAATCCAGATGGGTCGCTAGAGCTGGGAGGGGTGAAGAAGGACGCCCCCACGGGGGAAACGAAGCGGATCCTAGCTTCGACATCCCCCATGCGCGGAGACTCCCTGACCTTTCCCCTGTCCTAGGCCCCCTGCCCCGTGCTCCCACAGCACTCAGGGCACTCGACACACGGCGTTGTCCCTCCGGCTTCATCGCTGCCCTCCCCCTCACATGGAAAGCTCTCAGAGGGCAGGAGCCATGACCGATCTGCTCGTCAGTTTATCCCCAGAGCCTAGCACGGAGCCTGGCACACAGTGGGCCTGAAGTCAGGCTGTATTAATAGGCAGATGTTAAAGGGATCCTCCCCTGATACATCCCTTAGCTCCCTTCCTGGTGACCGTACCGTTCACGGGAAACCAGGGCCGCCTTCATAACAATCCCCAAGTCGGTAGGCCACCCCACTGTCCCAGTGAGCCAGCAACCTTAGAACAGAACCTGTCCGTATTAAGACGTTTATGACAATTCTAGATGTAAGATGTTACGCCGTTCTCAACTCAGGAGAGATAGTTCTGCCCAAGATTTGGAAGCACAAGCTGATTGTACCCCTCCCCCCGCGGTCACCCTCCTCTCCCGGAGTCCCTTCTCCCTGGTATCCACTTGGGCCCACACCCCCTTGGTGTAGGAAAGATGTTAGGGTTCGAAGCCACGACAGCCAAGAAAGGATTTTTGAGACATGTTTGGTGCAAAAAGGTGGTTTTGTCAAAGCACAGGACAGGGCCCGTGGGCAGAAAGCTGCCCTGGGGACATGAGGTGTGGCCCACTGTATGCTTCCAAGTTGGGAGGTGATTACGGTAGAGTCAGCCTCCCAGGTATTTTGGAAACAGAGCTTCTAGGACCCTGAGGGGACCCGCTGTTGCTGGGAGAAGGTCATTTATTACCATCCAATCAAACCCGAGTCCTGAGACCCAGCGGACGTGTCTCGGTGGCCACAGCTTGGGGGATGACCACCAGAGTGCATCTCGGAAGTCTCCAAAAGAATTTTTGTATGTTGAAGTGGACTTACAGGATCCTGAGGGTCGGGCTAGGATGGCCTTAGCCAAGCATCAACATCAAAGCAGCTGAGTCCCTAGAGCAGGGTCCCTCTGCCTGATTCAAGGACCCACCAACAAGCCGGAGAGAAGTAGGGAAATTTAACGAATGTTCCTCTGCCTCTGTTTCCCACGTCAGTACTTATGCTCATAATTGCTGTGGGTTCGTGGGTATAGACACAGGACAAAACACCAAATTTACACCCGAAGTGTGTACCATTGATTGTAAGTCGAGTGTACTTCAGGAACGGAATGCGGTACAGGGGCGTCCCACCCCTGAACGCCGCCAGCAATGAGACGCTCCCTGCCTCGGGGCTGGCCCATCCCACCTCCAGGCAGCTTTGACTTTAAGCTTCGTTCACCACACAGGTGAGCTCTGTCCTCTTTTTGTGGGGGTGACGGTTTTGAACCCCAGGCACAATGATAGCTTTGAGCTGGCTCAGTGGAGCCCGTGGAGCCCACAGAGCCCACAGAGCAGTGACTAACACGCGTTCTCAGCAGTCACCCCGGGCATCAGTAGACAGAACTTCTGTTGGTCTACAAGAGAGAAAAGTAGTTCGAAGGCACTGGAGGGCTTTGTCCTCTGTTGGGAGGATCACACGGCCAAAGTGCCCTGGGCTCGGTAGCCCAGCCTTTCCAACTGCGTCTCCTACCTCGCTTCTCTGGCCACCATGTCTCCCTTGATTCTAGCTGTGTGCTCTCCCAGCTATTATGGGTTAAAAGGTGACAAAATGTATTTTGCTCGAGACACTAAAAAATCAAGAGGAGCTCAGATCTTAGCTGGAGAGAAGTAGGAGCTGTAGCCTTTGAACATTTAATTTTTTTTTTTAAGATTTTGCTTATTTATTTGACAGACAGAGATCACAAGTAGGCAGAGAGAGAGAGAGGAGGAAGCAGGCTCCCCGCTGAGCAGAGAGCCCGATGCGGGGCTCGATCCCAGGACCCCGAGATCATGACCTGAGCCAAAGGCAGAGGCCTTAACCCACTGAGCCACTCACGCGCCCCGGAGCTGTAGCCTTTGATGACGTAGCCTTAGAAGTCACACATCACCATGTTCTAATGATTGGAGCAAACACACACACACACACACACACACACACACACACACACACGCGCGCATGTCCCAGGGGAGGTAACCGGACCCCACCTCTCCATTAGTGACATTGAAGACGACCAGGCCCACACGGGTAGGGTAGACTTTGGTTAGCCATCTTTGGAAAATACAATGCATCCCACCCTTGGAGCACTTTAATACCCTTTGCCCTAGAGGTGTCTGACTCACAGTCAGGCTTGCATCATCCCAACCTAGAAGAGAGGGTCAGCTCCTTATCTGGCTCTCTGCCCATCAGCCCTGGTTCTCAGAAGTCATGAGTGATCATTTGTCACTGCGGATCATAGACGTTGGAAACGTTGCTGATTCCTTGGATTTGGGGGCAGGTCTGCAAAGGGTAAGCTGACGAGGCCGGGACCCATGCCACGGGGTGTCTGGGAACCAGGGAACCAGGCCCCCACTGAACACAAGCAAGTTCACCTGCTCACATCAACACTCCCACTTAGAAGAAGCCATCCCTGGTCCCAGGGGCGGAGCCGTCTAGGAGGCTGCCCATGTTTCATGTCTGCCGTCCACCCACCCTGGTCCCGCTTTTCTGGCTCGCTTTCGAATGGGGCACCCAAGGGGGATCAGGTGGAGGAGGAAGGTAGCCTCCTCCTTAGGAGAGATGTGAGGGGAGGGCAAGTTGAAGGTGCCGGAAGCAAGAAGGGTGGGGTGCCAAGGGGTGCCAGCATTGCTGTGTTCCGGTGAATCCATCTGACATGACTTCTGTCTCTCCTTAAAGTAAGCTGCTTAGAGAGGCCCGTGTGAACTGCGTCAAAGAATTCATTCGCGGGTCTGGGATTTAAGGCTCCCATTGGCCAAGGTGCTGCCGGGGTGGTAAGGCCTGGGCTGAAGCTCGGTGGCTTTTCTAAATCATTGCCTCAGGGCCCTTCTAGAAGGCAGGCAGTACCCGCCCGCCCGGACGATGAGAACAGTACACACTTGAGCTTGAAGCCATGCCCTTCCTGAAATCCAGGCCCTAATCTTGGAACAGGGGGAGTAAGGGAGTCCCCCCAAGCCCATGATCCCGGCACTGTGGTGGGCTGTCTGCATGTCAGGAGCGGGTGGGCCCCAGCATGGCGGGGAACTGGGAGAGAGAGCGTCGGAGGGGGAGGAAAGCCGGAGGGGAGCATGACTCAAGGGTCCTTGAGTCATGAGTCCTGGCTCTGTCCCTGGTTTCCTAGCAACTGCTGCTGAGCCCATGGTTGCTAGGCAACGTGAGGCCATCCAGGCAGCTGGGGGAGGTCCTCCGTGGGCGTGGGCACTGATGGGAACATGAGCCACAGGCCACTGTGGACCCTGAGAGTGGCCCCTGGTTCCCACCTATTAATTGCTTCTGTTGCTCAAAAAAATAACATAACAATGGTACACGGAGCCTGGAAAAAGGAGAAAACGATCACCCCATGATCTCGCCATCCAGACAGCGCGAAAAGGACCCTCTTTACCTTCCCAGTTCTGGCCTCTCTCTACAGGAATACATTTCCGTGGCGTTGACATCCTAGCACGTGTGGTTTTAAGTCCTGCCTATCCCACGTTGACTGGGATCATCACAAGGACCCTCCAAGAGTCTCAGTCCTTCCGTGTGAAGACGGTGTGGGGTTCCATCCGGTGGGTACGTTCACTGAACCCCTGTCCTCCCTATCTAACCCTGAGTTGGCTTCCAACGATGTTTGGCCATGATGAGCAATCCGGCAAGAGACGTCCTTCTACAAGGAGCTTTTCTTTAGTCTTGGATCCTTGGCTCTACATCAGTAGTAAGAGGCGAGGGGCTACTGTGAAAGGACGTGAGTGTCCGTGTGACGTTCTGGGTCCTGCTCAGTGGCTCCCCTCTGAGGCTCACACGGGCTCTGAGGCTCAGGGGCTCCCCAGTGCTCACACGGGGTCCTGGATCCCCCAGCCAGGTTCTTGGCCACCTGCTCCCCTGTCCCCCGGAGCCCCAGGCCGCATACAGCAAACACCATACGAGCAGAGACCAGAATGGTCCTTGTGCTCTGCAGGGTTCCCCAGGTCTGTGCTCGGAACCCTGAGACTGCCATGCGCATGAGCTCAAGGAAGCCTGCTGGAGAACTCGGTCACCAGACCTGCCAGACGAAGGACCAGATCCAGTAGAGATCAGTCGAATCAGCTCCACCCGGGAGAACCTGACCCTCAGAACTGCAAACAAAACCCATGCTTTTCGTTTTGTTTTGTCTTGTTTTGCCCAGCTGGTATCTAAGAAGTGAAAACTCAGCGAGGTTGGTTTTTTAAGACCATGGCCTTTTTGAAGGATGACTCTCCTGTCACAAGAGTCCCCCACGTTACATGGACACAGCGATGAATTGTAGAAAAATTCAAGAGCTGCATAACCACCACCAGCGCTGGGGTTGAGGACGTGCTTGTCCCTCCGGAAAGCGGCCCTGAGGCCCTCCGTGGTTCCTCGCCTCCCGCCCCGGCAATCCCCCATCTGCTTTCCATCTCTATAAATGAGTGTGTCTGTCCTGGGTATTTCTTGCAAGCGGGACCATACAGTCTGGTCTTGTGCACCTGGCTTTTCTGCACTTACTGAAATGTTTCTGAGTTTCCTCCAGGATGCAGCTCTCTCTATTGTGAAGTATCCCCCCCGTGGCACGGCTAAGCCACCTCGGGTCACCCGCTTACCGCTTATCACCTGAAGAGCATCCACATTGCTCCCGGGTCGCCGCTGTTACCGGCCACGCCGCCGCCGTGGACCTTCCCGGACAGTCCCTGCTTCCGCGTGAAAACCCGTCTTCCTGTCACATGGGCAGTCGCTGGCAGTGGAATTCCTGACACTGACACATGTGTGTTTAGATTTTTATGAAACTGCCGAACTGCTTTTCCAAAGCCACCCCACCTTTCTCACATTCCCGCAGGAGCGTGGGAGGGTCGTAGCCTCTCCACCTGCCTGCCGTCTGGAAGTTCTGGCAGCTGACGGGACCGGGGAGGGGGTTGAGATGTGAGTCTGCTGCTGCCAACCGCTATTCATCCCTCCCCTTCCTTACTCATTTCACAAATACTATCTGGGCCCTGCGGCTCTGTGGTGGGTTCTGGCACAGCCAGGGATCCATGGCAACACTGCAGGGTGGAGAGACGGAGAGCTCCCTCGGACATGTCCCCTGCGCTCCGGACCTGCTTTCCCCTCGGCCTTTCCCTTACCGGAGGCCATGAGCTCCATGATGACAGTCTGAGCCTGACAGCATACCCCCCCCTTTCCCCGGACCCCAAAAGCCCTCGTGGCTTTTCCCCCCCCCGCATTCCACAGGGGTACCCTGCTGGCCTTGGAACCCCGGTGTCTGAAGCCTGTGGCAGCGACAGTGGAAGGCAGGGAAGGGCCTGGGAGATGCCCAGAGGGGCCTGAGTAGAAAGTACCAGCCCGCACGTACTCAAACCGCCAACTGCTGGCAGGACTGGGTTTGGGGCCCAGGATCACTGCAGGGACAGATGTACCCGCAGGGAGGGGCCAGGAAGGAGGAAGAAGGAAGGAAAGGCTCTGTCCATCTCTGGGCCCTGGGATAGCAGAGGGAGTCTTTGTTTTGTTCCCCGTTTTTGCCTACAGGGCTTTTTAACTTTCAGGTTTGCGACAAGGATTATGTGTTTATTTGTTTTTTTTTATGTATTGCATTTTAGATTTAAAAAAAAAAAAACAGAAACAGAAAGACCCGTTAAAAAAAATTTTTTTAAGATTTTATTTATTTATTTGACAGAAAGAAAGATCACAGGTAGGCAGAGAGGCAGGCAGAGAGAGAGGGAAGCAGGCTCCCTGCTGAGCGGAGAGCCCGATCCCGGGCTCGATCCCAGGACCCTGAGATCATGACCTGAGCCGAAGGCAGCGGCTTAACCCACTGAGCCACCCAGGCGCCCCCCAAAAAATACTTCTTTTAAAAAGACAAATACAGGGCGCCTGGGTGGCTCAGTGGGTTAAGCCGCTGCCTTCGGCTCAGGTCATGATCTCAGGGTCCTGGGATCGAGTCCCGCGTCGGGCTCTCTGCTGAGCAGGGAGCCTGCTTCCCTCTCTCTCTCTCTCTCTGCCTGCCTCTCCGTCTACTTGTGATTTCTCTCTGCCAAATAAATAAATAAATAAAATCTTTAAAAAAAAAAAAAAAGACAAATACAAATAAAAATAATTAATATTAAAAATGGTAACGATGGAAATAAAAAGACGAATACATCCCCAGGGAAGCCCCGCGCGCAGCTGGGGTCCAGGCCAGCCCAGCCTCGAGCAGGGGGATCCCCGCCCGCGGCTCTCATCCCAGCTCCGCGCCCCGCGCCCCGAGCCGCGTTGCCATGGGAACAGGCCGGCGCCGCGGCGCGGGGAGGAGCCGGGGGAGGCGCGCGGCCGAGCGGTCCCCGCCCCTCCGCAGGCAGAGCCTCGGCGCAGCCCGGCCGCCGCCCACCGAGCTCCGGCCCGCGACCCCCTAGCTCCTCGCCTATGGCGGCCCCGCTCTTCCCGCGCCAGCCCTGGGCCCCCGCGCCCACCCGTTCGGACCCAGCCGACGATGCTGGCGGCCTGTTCGACGAGCCGCCCCCGGAAGAGCCCCCTGCGGCCCGCGCGCCCCGGGCGGTGGCGGCGGCGGGCAGGAGGGCCGGTCGGCGCGCGGGCGGCAGGGCGCAGGGAGCCCGCTCCGGGCAGCCCCTCAAGGCCGCGGCGCGCACCCTGCCCGAGGAGGAGGCGCCCGCGCGGGACGAGGGCTGCTACCTCGACCATTTCCCGCACCTCTCCGTCTTCATCTACGCGGCCATCGCCTTCTCCATCACCTCCTGCATCTTCACTTACATCCACCTGCAGCTGGCCTGAGCGGCCCGGGCCGGGGCCGGGGACGCGGGGGGCGGGGGGCGGGACGGGAAACCGGGGCTCGGCGCGGCTGTGCTGGAGACGCGCCGCGCCCTTCGTCTGGCTTCGGATGCTTGCTGCTTTTGTCCTGTGTTGTCACTGCCCTTGTGTCCTGCTCTTCTAGGGGCACGTCTGAAGTAGCGGCCGTAGTGGAAGGAGGATCCGTCCGCCCCCGAGATCAGGGGAGCGGGCGGTCATCCCCCCCGCGCTTGGAGGAGCGGGGTGCGGCTCACGGTTAGGATCATGTCCCTGGACCCCACACTTCCTGAGGTGCGAGCAGGCGCAGCGAGCCCAACTTTCGGTTTCTTAAGGGACGAGCTTCGGGAGAGGGCCCCGCGGGAAGGGAGGGTCGCGCCCTGGCACGGACTGGGCCGGAGCCCTGTGATGCTGCATCGCCCCCCACCCCCACCGTCCGGAGCACAGCCAAGCGCCCGGGAGCTGGAGGACCTGAGCGCCCCGCGGACGCCGCGGGAGCGCAGGACACGGTGAGTGGAGATCGTCCGGGGGTGCGTCGCCGCGTCCCCAGGGGCGTGAGCTGACCCACACCTTGCGTTTTTCCTGCCTTAGGCTTTGCTGCCGCGCTCCCGGGCTTGGCCGAGACCCACAGCTGGAGGGCTTGTCCTGGCAGGAGGCCACGCTGTCGTCGCGTCCTGGATGGCGTGGGACCCACGGCTGCAGACCTCCGGGGACGCGGGCCCCTCGCTCGCGGATGGCGCAGGATGAGACGGAGTGGGGCCCGGGTGGGGTGCGCGGGAGAGCTCTCTCTGCGTCTCTGGCGCCTTCAAGCGGGACCTGAGCACTGCCACAACACTGAGACCCAAGACCAGGGTGTGGGGTATCTGTCATTAGCCAGAATTCCTGCGGAGAACGAAGGGGGTTGTCATCTCAGACAGCAAAGGCCTAACACGGAAGCCCACCTCGGGAGTTCCTCACCTACCCGCCATCCCTTTTTTGCTCATGAATGTCAGAGTCCTCAACTCAGCTCTCTCCTGCGTTACCTGGAAATGTCTGTTTTACTTCTGAGGAAATAAATCCCTTTTTCAGTCTCCTGGATACTGAGTTCTCTCTTAATTTGGGGCCAAACTGTGGGCCCGCCAAGCTTCCCAGTCTGCTGCGTTTCACCCCATAATCCTGAGAGCATCCCTTCTGTCCCTCTCAAACAGGTGTGTCCCATCATCAGCCTTCCCAGGTGTCGCCTTTCCCTCCACTAAACAGCCCCACGGGCTATTCTCCCTATCAGGCTCCTGGGAAATGCCAGCATCCAGGTCTGCTCCCTCCCTGCGGGTCTGTGACTGTCCCCTATGGCTTCACCAGCCACCCCTCAGATTGAGTCCCCGCCTGCTTCCATTATCAAGATGCTTCTGCACCAGTATGGTCCCCCAACTAAGATCTAGAATCCCCCCCACCCTTTCACCCAGCTTGTGTCTTTATAAACTCAGCGTAATCCAGTACCAGAGCCTCGTCGCTTCCCAGTCCTGTGCTCCGGTGACCCACACCACCGCAGGGCTCAGTGTCGCCTCTCTGCATTTCGCTTCAGTGCTGCAAATAGGATGCCCACTGTTCCCCACAATCAGCCCGTGCTTTACACCCCCAGTTTAACAATGGTGGCTCTGTTCCCCCAAAATTAAGTCTCCAAGGCACCCGTAGTAGGTACCTCTCACTGGTTTTCCTGCCTTCGGTCTTGGATATTGGATCTCCTACTGACTTTAATATTGACTAACCACTGAGTCCCAGTAGGGAGCTCCGTGTTCTCCAGACACTGCCACTGTTCCCATCCACACATCTTGTAGAACCCTCATTCGACAGTCCTTCTGGGACGACTCAGGATATGATCCCCCAGTACTCTCCCCTCCGCTCTTGCCCAGAGAGTAGGATCTCCCGCCATTCCCTGAACCAGAGTCCCCTGTTCCTCAATATACACCTCCACATCCTACCCCAAACTCCACTCTCCAGCTCCCGTTGCCTCTACAGCCTGAATGTAGGCTCCAGTACTCTCCCCAATGTCCAGTCCCATTTGGCTCCCTTATTTCAGGATTCACGGTGTGGCTCCCCCAACACTAGGAATACCACTGCCTCTCTGATACAGTGCTCCAGGCTTCCCTAACATTCTCCGCATCACTGCTGTCCTCAGTACTAGGCTGCCCCCACTCCCGGACTGAATTGCGTTCTTCCCATACACCCATATTCTCCCCCTGTAAGTCCTCCCTTTCTCCATACCCTGATTTTCCTGAAGCTCCTGAAATTTCCCGTATCTCCTTGAAATTCCTGATTCCACTGGGCTCTGGTGGGAGCTTGGCCCACGTTTTTTAACCAATATTAAATTTCTGTCCTTCCACCATCTGTGTGTACTTTCTGCGTCCCTTTATGCCTGACCTGGCCAGTTTCTTCTTACACAGCTCAAATATCCCTTATCCCCTGCACTGCCCACTTACTTTCACAGTTGCTGCTTCTCTACACGGAGCTCTGAACTGTCCTCCAACTTCTGGGCTTCTGATGGAAGGTTCCTTTGTCGCGAATATCCGGCCTCTCCACTCAAGTACGAATGGGCTGTCTTTTCAGGGTTCAACCATCAAAACCAAATGGGTCCATTTGGGAGATGCTTTGGCCACGTTGCTGAAGAATCAAATCTGGAGAGCGTCCTCCTGACTGAGCTAGGGTCACGCGCCCACCTTTGGCCGGAAGGCGGAAGAGCTAACTTGACACACAGCCCTGTGAAGATAGGATGTGATAGGAAAGGTTTCCCAACGGAAACTGAAGTCACCACCACCACGGAGGGTGGGCCGGCAAAAATCACGAGACATCCGGTAACGCGACTCTCAGCAGATCACAACTGACGGCGGGAGAGACTACTGTTGTGGGCAACTTGTCCTATGACATGCTGAGCTGCCGGGGGGTGGGTAGGCACGTGGAGGCAGTGACGTGAACAGTGGTTTCTGGATACCATGGGACAGTAGGAAGTTTATGTTGGGGGACACGGTGGGAATTCAGCCGTAATCAGAAGAAATGGATCCATTTTTTTAAGTGTTTCATTTTTTCTTGGGTATCTAGCACTGGAGATAGTCATTATTAGCAGGACAGCTAAAACCCTGACCTCCATGGAGCCCACTGTGTTAAAATGGAACTTATGGTGTGACAGCGCGATGTCTTACCTGGCCTGAAAGCTCTCGACCCCGTGAGGAGTTTCTTTTATTTTTCCCATTTTGTAGATGAGGAAACAGACATAGGGGAAGTGATGTGGCCAAGGTCACAAGACCTGTGAAGGACTAGATGACCCCAGGCATTGTTTCTGGAGTGTGTAGTCTCATTGTTCTTAGAGCGTCATAGCTCTAAGTGACATAGAATTCACATGCCACAGATCTGATGCATTTAGTATCAATATTAGGATATGCCATTACCCTGAAAGGAAACCCTACCTTCACCCCTTACCCATCTCCCTGCAACCACCGCCACCCACCCCCATCCCTAGGCAAACCCTAATCGACTTCCTGTCTCCGTGGCCTTGCCTGGTCTGCACATCCCCTGTAAATGGGATCCTGCAGCATGTGGTCCTTTGTTACTGGCTCCTTTCATGTAGCACGACGTCTTAGCAACGTGTGGCGATGCCTCATTTCTACTGCTAAGCGATATTCCCTGTACAGGTAGACGGGGTAGACCGGGTAGACCCCATTTTACTCTCCGGATGGATACACTGTGTTCAGTTGGGTTGGTTCCCTTTTTGTTACTGTGACTAACGCTGCTGTGAACGTTCACGTACAATGTTGTGTGTGCAGACACAGGTTTTCATTCCTCTAGGTGTGGCATTACTGATTCACAGGGCAAATGGACGTTTAGCCATTCAGGAAACTGCAAGACTGTTTCCCAAAGTGACTGCGCCATTTTACATTCTCACCAGAATCGCAGCAGGGTTCTGCGCTCTCCACTGCATTGACAAAACCTATCTTTTCCTTTTGTAAGTCATAACCTCAGTGTGTGTGAAGTGGAGTCCCTTTGTAGCTTTGATTTGCATTTTCCTGACGGCAATGACATCTGCATCTTTTCCTGTGCTTGTCAGCTGTTTACCTTCGAAGAAGCATCTAGTCAGGTCTTCTACTCATTTTTTAAATCATGACATTTGAAAAAATGCAAAAAAGAAAAAAGTTGGGGGGCACCTGCCTGCGTCAGACTCTTGATCTCAGAGTCATGAGTTCGAGCCCCATGTTGGGTGTAGAGATTACTTATATAAACCATGCCCCCCCCAAAAAAATCAAAAACATAAAACTGAGCCATTTGTCTTGAATTCTAGGAGTTCTTTATGTGTTCTGAATAAAGCCCATCATCAGGAATTATTTGCAAAATGGTTCTCCCATTTTGTGGTTTGCCTTTTAACTTTTGGGACAGTGTCTTCAACACCCAGGGTGTTTTAAATCTTGATGATGTCGTTTATCTTTTTTTTTCCCTTTGTTGTTTGTGTTTTGGGCGTCTAAGAAGCCACTGCCTAATTCAAGTTCAGGAAGAGTTAAGCCTGGGTTTTCTCCCAGTTCTATAGTGCGAGCACTTACGTTCAGATCTTTGATCCATTTGGGGTGCGTTTTTTGTGCGTTTTCATGTCCACCAACAGTGGACAGGGTATGCATGAAGCCTGAAGAGGCAGGGCCTTGGAAAGCCTCTTCATACCGCCATGCTGGGCCCAAACCCGTGGGGGCAAAAACTCCTTCATTCAGGGCCTCCCCATGTGTCTCTTCACCTGGCTGTTGAGTTGCATATCCTTTGAAGTACACCGGTGGTCTAATGGGCACACAGGTCTCCCGAGTACTGTGAGTCTCTCCAGCAAATGACGGAGCCCAAGGACAGGGCCACGGGAACCTGGGATGGACAGCCAGGCGGACGGAAGCCCAGGTTAGTGACCAGGACTTGTGGCCGGCGTGTGAGGAGCAGGGCAGCCATGCTGGACTGAGCCCCGGAACCTGATGAATCTGTTATGGCCAAGTAGGCAGGTCAGGATTGAGTCAAACTTCAGCACATGCAGGTGGCATGGGGAGCCTTCCCCCAACCCCCGTCACACACATGAGGACTGAGTGCAGACCCTCCTCCACAGCAGTCCCCTATAGTCCTATTTCTAGAAGGTTGGTAGTTGTAGGAGTGGTGACAATACTGACCCCATCGCTGCCTCTCCCTCTTGTTCAGTTTGAGCGATGACCTCTCTTTGGGCCACTTGTTCTGGGTCCCACGAAGAATAACCCACAGACCTTGGAAACGCCCACAGGATGAGGAGAGGCTCACTCTGGCCTCCCTGGACTCTGCTAGGGACAACGGAATCCTTCCCTGTCCACATGGACGGAGCCACAAGAGCTCATTCAAGGTTAGTGGGAGGTCAACGAGGAAGTGGCTGCAAGGTCTTTGAGGTGCCTGTGGACCCTCTGATCTCACTACATTGTCCTTCTGTGGGTCCTCTCGCTCCGCAAAAACCTCCAGAGAAGTGTGGGGGAAGTGGGGGGAAGTGTGGGACCAGGCATCTGGGGAACCTGAAGGTTGATTTTGCAGTCAGAGGCTCTAACATAGGAGAGAATAGGAAACTCGGTGAGACAGAGGCTGAATGGGAACAGGGCCATGAAGCCCAGAGGGTAACCTGGGGCTTATTATCCTTTTTACTGAATTTCTGAGGGAGGAGTTTAATTATCAGAGGACAATGGAGCCAAGTACATTGATTTGTTCCTGCTGACAACACTACTACGACAAACAGTACCAATGTCCCCAGTTACTAAGTACCGGCTCGGCATGAAACAAACTCCTGAGATTTTGGGGTTTTTTCTTTTTTTTTTCCTTCATGTCAGATGGGTAATGTGCCGAGGTCGTAACAAGGTTTAAAGGGTGGCACATGTCACAGAAAAGCGTGAACACCCAATCATCATGCTTATGAACTACAAAAGGATTTTGGGGTTTTTTCTTAAGCCGGGTTTGGAGCCTGATGCAGGGCTCGAACTCATGACCCTGAGATCGAGACCTGAGCTGAAATTGGGAGGTGCACACTTAAGCGACTGAGCCACCCAGGCGCCCCTGAACTCCTGAGTTCTAAACACTGTGGACTTCACCCTTCTGTCCAGATTGCATCCATATTCTAAGTACATTCGGGTGAACCATATTATTGTACCTATGAGGCCAACCAGGCGTCAGCCGTTGCTTCCTTAGTAAGGACCAACCTCCTTCTGAGTTGAGTATGCGAACATCTTAGCTTAATCAGGTCTATTTTTTTTTTCAAGAGTTTATTTATTTATTTGACAGACAGAGATCACAAGCAGGCAGAGAGGCAGGCAGAGAGAGAGGAGGAAGCAGGCACCCTGCTTAGCAGAGAGCCTGATGTGGGGCTCGATCCCAGGACCCTGAGATCATGACGGAGCCAAAATCAGAGGCTTAATCCACTGAGCCCCCAGGCGCCCCTTAATCAGTTCTATGAGTTAACGTGTAACAAACCTTATGAGTTGAGAGAACGAAAATGCATTCCTCCTTGCCCCCGAGGCCAGAGGTCCCAAACAGGGCCGTCAGTCCCCGGGGAGGTGCTCCCACCTGCCTCCAGTCACCCTGCCCCATCCTCTTCTGTCTCCAATCTCCCTCTGCCTTTCCTCTGCCTTTCTCTAGCGAAGACACTGGCCACTGGATTTCGGGCCCATCCAGGTAATTCAGGAGGCTCCCCCATCTCTAGATCCTTAATTATTCCTGCGAAAGACCGTTTTTTTCCAAGTGAGGCAAAATGACAGGTTCCAGGAATCAGGATCTGGACATACCTTTGGGGGAATCTCCACTTAACCATCTATACTTGATTTTTAAAATTAATTTACTTACTTGAGATCGAGAGAGAGAGTGCATGGGCGCACACAGGAGCGGGAAGGGAGAGAGAATCTTCAGGCAAACTCCACACCGAGCGCTGACCCCAGCGCGGGGCTCGATCCCATGACTGAGATCATGTGAGTCGAAATGGAGCTGCACGCTTCACCGACTGAGCCACCCAGGCACCCCTCTACAGAAGGAGATTTTAAATAAGCCACAAACATGGGCAGCCTGGCTGGCTCAGTCGGTGAAACATGCGACTCTTGGTCTTGGGGTCGTGAGTTCAAACCCCACCTTGGGCCCTGAGGTTACTTAAAATAATAGAAAATCAAAAACCAAAGCCTTTAAAATATATGTATTTCATGTACAGGATTGGAAAAAGGAGTCTTTCATAATAAACACATTCCAGGTAAACACAGGCACCTTAAATCTATGAATATTTGATCGCAAACATTAATGTCCCGAGTTACTCTCCGGCATAAAGGAGAAGTCTGCATCCCGTTCTTTAGGAAGACACGGACGGCAAAGTCTAAGAGCAGGCACTGCTATTCACTGCTAAAACCTCCCTACTGTAGGGACTAAGTACTTGATGCTTAGGAGAATGAATAAATAAGTTAAAAACACTAGGTACAGGGGCAGATTCCAAAAGTCACTGAAGTATGAACAAAATGAATAAATGCCCAGTGGTCAGCTCACATCGGCTTTGCCTGTGGCTCTGATCCAGGTTTCCCCTTCTACCCTGGTGAGACCTGCCTCTTCTCCGTCCACGGTCATCCCCGCTGGGCTCCCAGACGCCACATTGTTCCAACATCACAGAGAGACTCCAGCTCAGGGAAGGAACTGAAGTTCTGTGCTCTTTACTGAAGATCACGGCTGTGTTCAACTTCCTTCTCTCCCTCAGCGGACATCCCCGCAGAAGCCCCGCTCACAGCCAAGGGCAGGCAGGCTGTGATGTGTCGCGGGGCAGTGGCTGGTCTGTAACGAAGGCCCCCACCTTACCTTTTTCTCATGTGATCCTATGCAGAGAGTCAATTGAAAGGACCAAGGTCACAAAGGACGGGTGACCAAGGAACAGCTTCACACGTGTTTCTGACCAGCCAGGGAGAGCCATGCCTCTCCAGTCAAGGGGCCCAGCTAGTTGCTACTGGACCAGGGCTTCCACCCGGCCGGCGAGAGGTCTTCAGGAAACAGATGCTCTGGAGATTAGTCCCCGATGGGGAGAGCGACCTCAGCAGAGCAGACCAAGGCAGAGGAAGGTGCGGGGCACAACAGAGAGCAACAAAGGAAGTCCCATAGCGTGGACGGCGCACAAGAGTGTCAGGACAGAAATCCCTGCTGTTCTGCTTTCCGATGAGCTCCTGCGCCTCCTGAGAAATTAAGATATTTTCATTCTTTTGCTTTCCCTTTCCACAGTGTCCCTGATGGTCTGGAGTTTTCTGGAGTTCTGGACCAGGAATGCCAAGCTCTCCCTAAAGTCACTAGTCCCCTGATCTCTGCCGGCATTGTCCAGCTCATCAAAGAAAGCCAATGTCTGTTTAAGTTTGGCCTCAACGATTTTTTGTTCCTCTAATTCTGCAAGGAGGGCCTGCTTAGCGCCGACTTCAGACTTATACCTCTCTTGCAGCTGTTCGATTTCTTCCTGGAGAAGCTGGAATTCTTCCTCGGTACAAGGATGCATCTCCTGAGGCTTATCTTCCGGAAGCAGGACATGCGGGGGGATGCGCAGGATCAGCTGCAAACACAGCTGCTCCATTCTGCCAAAAAGGTTATCAAACCGACCTTTCATGAAGCCAAGAAACTTCTCAGTGCATTTGCGAATATGGACGGGGCTGATCTCACAACCCGGCATGTCGGCCAGCTTCTTCAGGATAACCTGCTCGACGGCCTGCATCACCTCGAACAGGTAGTCCTGAAACGCGATGTAGATTCTGAGCATGCAGGTCTGCGGCGTGAAGCCGAAGAACTGGGCCTCGTAGGCCATCGGGTCCACGGACTTCTTCGCTCCCTCCATGGGCCTGACTATGAACAATCTGCGAACGTAAAAAGAAAAAAACAAACCCTTTTGGGTGAGAGATCATTTGATGAGAGCGACAAAGCCCACTGAGGAGAGCCAGGAAGCCAGCAACACAACCCAAGGAGCGAGCGTGTCCTGAAGCCCGCCACTGCCTGCCGCCCTCCCTGTCCACAACACGACACGAGCCTTGCTCTCTGAGGTTCTCTCCCTCACTTCTCATTAATGCCGGCTCTGGCCCAGGGCTCCGTCTCCTGAACTCTGCTGTCGTCCTGGACAGACTCCCCACCCCAAGTTATCTCCACCAGCACCTCCCCAGCCCCGGACGCCGACCCTGCTCGCCGCCTGGAAGCCCGCCGCAGCCACGGCGGGCGGGGACCACTTCCGGCGCACTGCGCGCTCCCGTCGGCCCCCGCGGCCCCGCGGCATGCCGGGAGCTCGGGGAAGGCGGCGAGCGGCCCGGCCGGCGGGCGCCGGGCGATGCTGCCGAGCGCAGTCCCTGCCCTCCCCGCTGCTCGGAGGAGGCGATGCGGCCCCGCGGCCCTTACCCGAGCGGGGGCGAGGGCGACGAAACCGACCGCGCACCGCCTTCCCTCGGCCGCCTTTAAGCCACCGCCGGCAGCTGCGGAGAGGCGGCCCCACCGGCAGCCCGGATGCCGCCCGATTCCGGACTCGGCGAACGGGGGCCCGGGCGGGACGCCGTCGTGCTCCTGATTGGCCGGCGGTGGGGGCCGCCTCGCTCAGACGCGGAGGGGCCGGGCGGGAAGGCCAGCTGTGGCCGGCGCGGATTGGCGCACGGACCCGGGACTTCCACGCCTCTCCCTGACGTAGCCGGTCTGGTGGGCGGGGCGGAGGGGGCGGGGCCCCGCGGAGGCGCCGCTCGCGATTGGCCGGCGCGCCGTTCCCCGGGCTGCGACGGTTGGCGGCCGGCCGGAGCGTGGCGCTGATTGGGCGACAGCGCGCCCTGGCCCCGCCCGCCGCCGGGGCGGTGCGGCGGAAGGGGAAGTGGGGGGGCGGCGGCGGTGGGGAAGATGGCGTACCAGAGCCTGCGGCTGGAGTACCTGCAGATCCCGCCAGTCAGCCGCGCCTACACCACCGCCTGCGTGCTCACCACCGCCGCCGTGGTGAGCCGCGCGCTGCCCTCTCGTCCGCGCCGCGCCGGCCGGGGCCTGGGAGGCTGCGGTTCGGGCCGCGGGGAAGCCCCGAGGGGCAGGTCTCCGGGGCGGGTGGAGGCGTGCGGGGCGCCCGTCGGGGTCCCGGGAGCCGAGGAGGCGGTGTCGCCCGGCAGGGGTGCGGGGCCGGGGCTGCGGGCGGCTTTCGACAGCAGAGGGCCGGACCGGCGCGGGCGCGGCCGTGGGAGCCGCCCACCCGGGAAGCGGGTCTGGAAGGCGGGGCGGGCAGGAGCTGCACTGACCAGCGGGCAGTTCTGCTCGGCGAGGATCCGGCGCGGGGGGCGGAGGGCTCGGGCTGCCGGGAGGGAAGAGCCCTGGAGAGGGGAGCAGGCCTGACGGCGCGGGTTCCGCGGGCTCAGTTCTGCGGGGCTTCGGGTGGGGGCCGGGCGGGGACACGTGCGAGGCGGCCGCTCCTGCTGCCCCGGGGCCAGGGTCGGCCTCGAGCCCCGCAGCAAGGCGCAGGGCTGAGTCTCGTGTCCCGCGGACGGGGTGCAGAAATGGCAGCACCTGCGCACAGTCCTTTCCCAGCTTGCCCGCCCGAGGAGAAGGCCTTCGGGGGTGGCTGGGCTGGAACCTGCCGGGCCCCGCCTTCTGCTGAGGATGGCTTTGCCTGAAGGAGCCCTTCTTCCTTTCCAGCAGCTGGAGCTGATCACACCGTTTCAGCTGTACTTCAACCCCGAGTTGATCTTCAAACACTTTCAGGTATGGGGCTGTCACCTGCGCACTCCGTGTTCCGGTTGTTAAGCTTTTCCTCGTGCTTTCTGCTGGCCCATCCTTCCGTATGGTATTAGCAGGTTCAGCGGGAACATCTGATTGTGGGGGCGGGGTGGTAAAGATGGGATCCTGCGTCCTGGTTGGGCCTCGGAATCACCGAGGAAACGCCGCAAAGAGTCACCCACGGCAGGAATTAAGACTGTATTCTGTTTGTAAGATTCCCTGCCTGGTTTTAATTTGATGTATCCGGTTCCCGTATGTGGAGATTAGTGGTTCGGGGTTAATACCGTAGTTTGAGAGGAGACTGACCAGCCCAGGGAGATCCTCAGAGGATGCCCACATCGTCCGCTCACCGGTTTGGTGCTATCACCAGGGTCGGGTCCAGAAACCCAGCTCTCTCAGTGCTTTCAAAATGCTCTGTCTTCCAGGGATCAGCCGATATTAACAAAAGCCCCAAAGACGGGCTCCTGAAACTGCATGCAAGTTTACTGGATCCGAGTAGGAGCTAGTCCTTCCCAGTAGTTAGAATGCTCAAAGAAAGATCTGTTTTCCTCCTCTGGGATGATTAGACAGCCTGTGGTTGGAGTGGGGGAAGGACCAAGAGTCAGTACTTTTCTTCTGCACTTGCTGTTCCCTCTGTCTCGAATGTGTGTCCTTCACTCTACACCCACCCAGCCCCAGCTCTTGTGTGGCTTCCCAAACTGACCCTGCTCTGTGTCCCCAGGGTTTCCGGAAATACTTCCTTCAGAGCCTCTCCCTTCCTTCTTGTACTTATTGAGCTGCTTCTTTCTTTAAGTTGGGGACTCTCAAATCCTGGAGACAGTTCGTATGTAGAACTGAACTACGTCCCCTCCGTTGCCAATGCCGAAGGAGCGAATGCTGCACAAGGCCGACCCGGGGAGTCTTGTCACTGCCTCCATCCTTCGCCACTCCCCGGCCTCTGCTGGGCGCTGAAGCTGCATCCGAGCTTTGCTTCCTGTTAACATGCTGGGCTCGATTTTGCCTTGGTTACACTCTTGATGATACCAGATACATTTGGAGCCGGGTGTTGCAGGCTTGGATTCAGTCTCCCTGTACAGGTTCCCCTGGGCAGGCCATTTCCATGCTCTCCAGTTACGCCTGTTTTCCTCCTGTGTGACATGGGCTTGGGACCACCAACCCCGTGTTTCACAGGGCTGCTGAGCTCCCACGAGATTATAGATCATGCTGAAACATTTTACAGTGTAAAGTTCTCTCCCGTTGTGAGTAGTTGTTTTTATTGTGGGTGTGGATGGGATGGGTGGGGAAAAGCATATCAGGGTTTCCAACAAGAAAATGAGTATCATTGTATCTGCCAATTAGACTAATTATTAAAGCATTAGATCTTTACTTATAGGGAGTTAGCTGTTCTACTCAGACTAGAACCTCATTGTTTGTTCTAGAATCACTCTTCTCTGGCTGTTTCTTACAGACTAACACAGAAGTATTTCCTGGCGGTTTATGTGAGGTCTCTGGAGTTTCTCTCTGGTTCCCAAGGCTGCCCACTAGATTATAACACTGTACACATGAAAACATCGGCTTCTGTTCTGCAAATGAATGTCGTCTCTCCATCCAGCTTTCTCTTTAATTTTCCTGACCATATGGTATAGGTTTTGTTTCGTTTTGTTTTAAAGATGACGACAGTTCGAAGCATTCTCAGCAGATCTCGGGCTGAATGATGTCTTTCAGACTTCCAGCTAGAAACTGCACGGAAATCCAGTGTCAGATCGTGTCGCCCCACTTTCTGGTTCAGATCACAGTGTCACTTACTTGTGGCCTTTCAACCATCGCAACCCCAGGAAATGTCTTCTGTCTGAATGTGGAAATGTCTTTTACTTAATCTGTCTTACCTCATTTTTTTTTTTTCTTTTAACAGATATGGAGGCTAATCACCAATTTCTTATTTTTCGGTCCAGTGGGATTCAATTTTTTATTTAACATGATTTTTCTGTATCCTTTATTAAGTGGGGTCAGCGTAAGACCCGGCAGTCTGCGTAGGGAATACAGTGTAAGTTAAAGCTACTGAGGCTGCTTGTTCCTTTCGTAATGGTGACTTCCGGGTGCTGCCTTCGTGGTACAGACTAGCCGGTTGGAAAGTCCTATTTTGAGGGTGTTCGTTGGTTCCCGTTTGTTCTAATGGGAGGTATTCACCCAAAGAGTGATTACACTTCTGCCCGTAAATCCCATACAGATCCCATCAAGGGAGAGAAGTGGATTCGTTGAGGCCTCTTTGGAGCATAGTATCAGCAGGGACCCAGGGACAGTGGTAAGTCCCAGAGTGTCGGTACAGGTCTGGGAGCCCCGCAGTGGCTTCTTGGGGGCTGGAGAACGTGAGATCTCCCTGGATCTTGGTTGTGGGTTCTACCGGCTGGAACAACAGTGCAGTATGTCTGCCCGGCCGGCCACGTCCTGGTTGTTGAAAGAGGGGAAGGAGGTGCTCTGGACAGGTGCTAATTGGGCCCCTGAACGGGGATCCCTCCTGTACCCGACTGCCTGGATTGAGAGGGAGTTACAGCCCAGCGTGCAGGAGACCGGGCCTTGTCGGGGTGATGGGACCCCTGCCCGACGGATTCCTATGTGATACACCGTCCTGGTAAGTTTCTAATAATGAGATCTTTTCCTCATGATCCGTCTTTTTATTAACTGAGGTGTAGAAAGGCTGAATCTGCCTGGCCTGCCAAAGCAGATAGTCAGGCAAGGCCTCTTGCCGGGCGCATCTTACGAGTTAGCTTGTGAAACAGCAAAGTGGCTCTGATTGTGGCGGGGCTGAGCTTGGGGCAGACAACCGAGCTCTGAAAAGGTTCCATAAGTCCCCACAAGCACGCGTGCGTGTGTGGCCTCGGGCTTTGCTCCCCAGCCCGGAGCGGTGTGTGCCACAGGTGGAGCTGGTCTTCCTGGTGCCTAAAATGCTGGGCGACAGTGACGTCCCCACGCTACCCCTGCGAGCTACGTGCTCGCAGAAGCGAAGATTTGGCTGCGTACGGCTGACGTGGCGGCCAAGCGCACTGCAGTCGTATGTTAAAGTTGAGCTTTTTCCCACTTCTGTGCTTACCGTTTTCTTAACTTGGAACCTAAGATACCGCTACTGTCGAATGCTAGAAGAAGGCTCATTCCGAGGCCGGACGGCAGACTTTGTATTTATGTTCCTTTTTGGTGGATTCTTAATGACTGTATCCTTCAACAAGTAGAGCAAACGCGGGAAAACACTCAGGAACACTTTCTGTCTTGCTGAAGCCTCTGCCTGCCCTCCACGGTCCGCTGGACGTGCTTAGCATGTCCACAGAGCGGCCCTCCAGACCGTAGCTGCAGGCACGGCGGATTGCACAGGGTCGTCTTTGTGAGCACGTCTGAGCCGCGGGGTGGGCGAGCCAGAGGGCGTTTAGCCCAGGTGGGTGACTGTTAACTGCCCAGGTACGGGATTGTCCGTGCGTTTACTTTTTGTTGTGGGTGGAGGGAGAGAGAAAGAATCCTAAGCAGGCTCCACGCCCAGCGTGCACCCCAGCACTGGGCTTGATCTCATGACCCCAAGATCATGACCAGAGCCAGAACCGAGTCTGACGCTTAATGATTGAGCCACCCAGGCACCCCTCGGTGTGTGTACTTTTGAACTAAGTTGGTAAGACATTTATTTGGTCGCTATCAAAACTGATAAATTATTATCATTTAGATTTGAACAGAGTCCAGTCGGACAAGATGCTTTGTATCTAGCTGGTTTTACTCACCTCTTTAAAGGTGCTAATCGTGAGTGAAATTTAATGTAATGATTGACCAGGGAATTAATATAATTTCCAAATAGTCGAGAACTTCCTGGGAACAGAATCTTCATGGGAAGCAGCTACTGTCCAGGTGTTTTGGCCTCTGCTGATTTTTGCCTGGTTGCTCTGGGTAATCATTTTCAGGGTTTTTTTCCCTCTGAAGACGAACGACTGTGAGACTTCCTCACCTCAGGCCTCTGCTAGATCATAGCCCCTCGTTGCCTTCCTTCGCTGTACACGTGCGACGCGGAGATCCTTCCTTAACGCCGTCCGCTAGCTGTTCGGTCTGTTCGTGAGCTTGGTTTTCCTGGGCCAGGCCTTCACGATCATGCTCGTCTACGTGTGGAGCCGGAGGAACCCATACGTCCGCATGAACTTCTTCGGCCTTCTCAACTTCCAGGCCCCCTTTCTGCCCTGGGTGCTCATGGGCTTTTCCTTGCTGCTGGGGAACTCGATCATTGTGGACCTCTTGGGTAAGAGTCTTGCAACTTCCTGTACCACTTTCTGTGTGAGTGTACTTTGCTCCTGGTTTCCATATCCGGCACTCCACACGGCTGTCTCGGGGTCATATAGCAGTTGTAGGTTCAAAGACTACAGCGTTCTTTAATTTTGAGTTGTCGTATTGACATTCCTTCCTAAACATGGGGACTTTGTGTTGGCAGGTGCACCGGCCATCAGATTTTCATCCTCTCCTTGTTCTTTTTTGTTTCTGGGTGACTCTAGGCATTGCGGTCGGACACATATATTTTTTCTTGGAAGACGTATTTCCCAATCAGCCTGGTGGAATCAGAATTCTGAAAACACCATCTATTTTGTGAGTATCCGATGCCGGGTTGCGCGTTCTTGGCAAATGATGTGGGGCAGGCTCCGTGGTCTGTGTTCTTGCAGGGCTCCTGGTGCTCTGGTGCTCGGGTCAGCATTTGCAGATCGAGCCCCAGACTGCGGTGGTGGATTTGGGTTGGGTCGGACCAGATGGTGCCAGACTCGTGCACAAGTGAGCTCCACGAGCCTGGGGCGTCCCAAAGGTGAGGTCCCAGGGTGGAGCCTGCTGGGTTCCCGGAGAGCCGCTGTCGGAACTCCCAGGGGCCAGGCAGCAGAACGGGCCACACCGACCCTAAGGCAGATTCTGGTGGTGGGACTCCTGGCCTTCCAGGGAACAGGGGAAGGAGAGCTAAGCCATGAGGCGGCCTGGGAAACCCGGGTCTGTAGGCCGACCTGCTGACTGGCCGTGTGACGTGAAAGTCCATCTCTGTCTTGCCCCTCCCTTCCCTGAGAGGGGAGCTTCAGTCTGTGGGACCTCTTTCTCCAGAGGGTTGTGTCCTTGAGACCTGCTGCATTTAGGAGTAAAATGTGAGTTTTTGCATAAAATGTTGGCTGTCACATAGTTAAGCAAAGCAGAGAGCCTGGTCCTCCAGAGCCCTCCCACTTAGCAGGACGCTGGCGGTCACCGTGGCCCTTTTCACACATGCTCTCCCCTCTCTTCCTGCATGGGGCTAAATTTTTTAAAATGCTCTATCATAATCTCCTTTTCAGTGTAGAATGTCGTAATCCTTTTTCCGTGATGAATGTCCTGCGGAGCTGTAGCAGCCACATGGTCCCACGTGGCAGGACACTAGCACCGTGGGCCCCACCCCTACTGACGGCGCCGGCGTCCCCAGGGGGCATGGGTCCATGACCGCGCAGGCCATGCTCCCAGAATTGGGATCGCGGTGATGGTCGTCGACAAGTCGCTATGGGGACTGGGTGCTCAGGCTGATGCTTCTCCCGGCCCCGTGGAGCTCCCGTACCCTGCGGCCTTGTCCGACGGCAGAGGATGGTTTATTTTTCCCCAGGGTGATAGCTGGAAGATGCTGTCTCGTTTCTATGGTCTGTTTTTTATGATTTTATTTTATTTTGGAAACTGTTTCAGACTCAAAAAACTACAAATCCTGCAAAGGAGTTTTTCTTCCTTAGGTATGTGAAAGTAAACTGTCAGATCCCCTGTGATGCGCCACACCCCCCTCCCCACCCTGCCCCAATGAGTGTGGATTTTCCATGAAGAAGGACATTCCCCTACGTAGTCACAATCAGGAGAAACCTGAGTCCACAGGCCCAAGCCACTCCTGGCCGTTGTTCCAGGAAATGCTCTTGCCGGGAGAGCCCGGCTCAGGCCCAGTGTTGCGCTGACGTGTCACACCTCTTGGGTCCCTGCCGGGTTGGAAGAGCTCCAGAGTCTTTCCTTGAGAGTCTTTCCTTGACGTCACCACACTGATGCTTCTGTGGCCGCCCAGCCTGTTCTGTAGGACGTCCCACCTCCAGGGTTTGTCTTGGGTCCTTCACGTCTAGCTTCAGGTCACGCGTTTTTAGCAGGAGTGTCAGAGAAGTGACCCCGTGTCCTCCCCACGCTGTGCGCGGAGGATTTCCGTGCGCTCATTGGTCACGGTGGCAGCAGCCACTCCGATGACTTGATGAAGGTCGGTCCTGAAGCTGCCTTTGTTCCCCTGGTGATTGTTCCGGGGAAGGCGCCCAGACTCAGCCAGCCACCCTCTCCTGATCCTAGATCATGAGTGAGTTGCGGCCCTCGTTATCGTTGTTGCTTTGGTGTTCGTGTGGCCCCAGATCTGGACAACAGGAACCCCTTCACACTGGCTTCTGATTACTGTCAACATGGCCCATCACTTTTTTTCTCTTTATTGTCAAGAGATTTATTATTTTCTGGCCAGACAAGATCTCCCAGGTTCATCCTCTGCTCTCCCTGATGCGGTCTTAGAGTCGGCCGTGTCTGCAAGAGCCCTGGTTCCTTTCTCAGGGGGCGGAAGCCCCAGCGCCGGTGCTGGATGAGCTCACGGCCCGACCGGGACCAGAGCAAGGGTGGCCTGCCATGCACTGCAGACCTGTGTGTTTTTTAAAAACGTGGGGTTACTGACATGCTCAGCTCTAGGACAACTTCATATGATACATTCTAGGTGGGGTTTTTTTCCTCTATGTTTTTTCTCTAATATTTTATCATAAAAATTTCCAAACTCGCAGAAAAGTGGGAAAAGTTATATGGCAATGAATGCCATTTACTCACCACACAGGTTCTGTGGTTAATATTTTACTATTCTTGCCTTTTGTATGTCTGTCCGTGCCAGTATCCTTTACGCTCTGAGTACCTGTAGTGTGTGTGACGCTGACTGGGGTCTTCGATTTCTCTAGAGCAGAACACGCACCACAGGCGTGTCAGCTGACAGTTTCTGGACATGCACCAACCCGTGGGGCCCAGACTCCTCTCGGGACAGGTCCCCAGAAGGTCCCGACCTGCGGCTCCCGTCTGTCCTACGCCATCCCCCAGGGAGCGATGGCCAGACTGGTTGTGTGGCTGCAAGATGAGCCGTGCCTGCCCCTCCCCGCATCAGGAGCGGAGTCCTCCAGGACGCGCAGAGGTGCTCCTTGCTGTGCGGCCGCTTCCGGCCAAGGCAGCTGTCTGCCATCTGCCTCTGGGGTTGCGTGTGGCAAGGGTCTGTTCCCAAGTCTGGGGTGGTGTCCAGCACCTCCTTGCTCTCACTGACACCTGACCCGGTGGTCATTACTCTCTCTACCTACCTTGTGCCCCGCGTGTGAAACCAGCCTCTCGTCCCGGTCCTGCCGGCCCCCTGCTTAGACACATTTCTCCTCCTGCGCTGCCCGCACGCCCCGTGGCGGGCTGCCCTCCTCGAGCCTCCTCTAGCTTCGCCACCCTGCACCGGGCCCATGCACGTGTGCCCCCCTGCGGCCCCAGGATGTCCCCTCAGCCCACTTGGGGCCACCGCACCCCCACTTTCTCGCTCGCGCACCCCCGTTCTGTCCCGTATGTGTTAGGGAAGTACAGGAGGCCCTGCTGTTGCACATGCTTTCTTTTCATCATCACAAAAGCGGATGTGTTCATGTTTATTGGCCTTTGGATTTCCTTTCTGAGCTGCCTTTTACACTCTGTGTTTCTGCTGGTGTGTGTTTGCTTGCGTTGTTAGTTTGTAAGACTTCAGGGAGCTCATGCTGGGGTACGGACGCGTTCTCTGACGCCACTATGACATGGAAGCTTTCAGATACATTCTGCTTGGACCGGCTGCAGGCAGTGTCCAGTGTCGTTAGAAACAAGAGTTAGAAACAAAATGTCAGGGCACCTGGATTGCTCAGTGGGTTAGCCTCTGTCTTTGGCTCAGGTCATGATCCCAGGGTCCTGGGATCGAGCCCTGCATCGGGCTCTCTGCTCAGTGGGGAGCCTGCTTCCTCCTCTTTCTCTGCCTGCCTCTGCCTGCTTGTGATCTCTGTCAAATAAATAAATAAATCTTTAAAAAAAAAAAAAAAAGAAAATGCTAAGAACGGATGTTTTAAGGGTTCTTTAAGGACAACTTGAGTGACCATCCTAACAAGATTGTAAAAGTCTTCTGGACACTGACTGTCTTTTCCTGTGATCTGCGTTAATTTGTCTTGGAATGATCTGTGAGTTGTTTTAACTTCAATTGTGGTAAGATCTACATAACATGGACTGTGTCACGTTACGCATCTCAGATGTGCAGAGTCGCAGCCTTAGTGCCTGGCATGTTTCTGTGCCTGCCGTCCATCCTTACACCTCTCGATCCTGCAGAAGTGGAACTCTGTCCCCAGGACCTCACTCCGCTCCCTGCCCCTAGCCTCGGCTGGGACAGCGCCACTCTCGGTTCTTCACACACATGAGATCACACGGTATGGGTCCAGGTCTGGCCACGTGTCCTCAGGGCTCATCCACGGTGTGGCAGGTGTCAGAGCCTCCTTCCTTTCTAAGGCTGGATACTATCCTGTTGCATGGACGGACCCTTTTCTCAATCCATCCGTCTCCCGGCGGGTACAGGGTGATACCCTGGTTGTGGGGAGACATTCATGGTAAATTTAGTGAAAATGAGGTTATAAAACAAATAGTGTGATCTAACTCCCATAGAATCACACAGAGGAAAGTTCTGGAAGAATGATGCCCACACCCACCATGATTCTCTTTGGAGATTTAAAATACTTCTATGTATTTTCTGTTTTCTCTACAACGAACATGTATTGCTTTTTGTCGTAAGAAAAATAAAAAGAGAAAAGTAACGTTCTGGAGGTAACGAGTTAACGTGAACATGCCTGTGAACACCTTCCAGTGCGGTGACTGGTTCCAGGGGGCGGGTGTAGCGTGTGTCCTTGAGACGAAACCCCGGGGTCCTTCCCAAGGTGACTCGGCGCCAAGTGTCTCTATCGCTGTCTTTCAGGAAAGCCGTTTTCGATACGCCGGAGGACGACCCAGATTACAACCCACTGCCCGAGGAGCGGCCGGGAGGCTTTGCCTGGGGCGAGGGCCAGCGTCTCGGCGGTTAAAGTGGCAGGTGCCAGCTACCAGCCCCAGCTGGCAAGGACTCGATGACCCGCCCGTTGGGATTCTTCTATGCTTCGTGTTGTAAAAGTGTGGACGCTTTGGGCGGCCTGGCAGGTTCTGACTCCAGAAGCACTTTACGGAATGGTACACTAACGGATCCAGAATGCGCTCGGCACGGCTGGCCGGCGGCCCCTTGCCGCTCCGGCCCTGGAAGTGTGATCTCTCGGGGCCAGTGTGCCGGAGAAACAAATACCCCACCACCTCTGGCCCCAAGCCCCCGAGCGCTTGAGTCCTGGGGTGTCAGGCAGAGCTCCTCCTCCTCCTCTTCTTTGCTAGACGAGGCCGTGGGGTAAAAGGGAAGTTTCAGAGAGGACACAATAAAACTGAGTTGCATCTCTCTCACTGAACGCAAGCTTGGTGTGCGATCTTTTAAGGGACGACGCGGGTTCTGGCCCTGCCGTGCAGGCCTGGGCTTGCAGCAGCTCCGGGCCCGCCCGTCCCTGGCCTGCACAGCTTTCGGCAGGATGGCATTCCAGGATGGAAGGACGTGGCCGGTGCGCCGTGGCTGTCCACACCTGTCACTCACAGAGCAGGAGGAAGCAGGAGGAAGATGGGCCGGTGGTGTCTGCATAGCTTGCTTTCCGTCTGGGTTTTGCAGAACCACAGGTTGTCAGATGAGGGAAAATGGTGGGTAGGGTGGTTCTCGCATCAGCAGGAACAGCACTGAGGAGGGCCGGCTTGGGGAGCCTGTGACATCCTAGCAACAACGCTCCGCTTCTGCATTAAGAGCTCTGCAGGAGAAGCCACGTCATGGCCACCCTTTTGGAAGACCACAGAGAGCTCGGTTTTAGGTATGGGGTGTTCACTTGGGGGCCAGATGAGCAGGCCTGTGTTAGGCAGGAGTCTGTGAGTCCTGGGCTGGTTGCACATGGGTCATTTTGCTTAAGGAAAAGCCCACAAGCTTTTCCGAGCCAAGCACCCGGTTTACCTTCCCATCAGGTAGACCTTAGGGTCCCAAGGAAAGGAGAGCCGATGTCTGTGACTCCATAAAGACCTGTCCGGAATACTGATTCCCCTGGGCCCGGCAGGTTTGCACTCATGGGGTCTAGTCACTGAGGGGACCCACAGCCCGAAGTGGACCCCTGTAGGGGAGGGACGGCCACAGGTGGTTCTTGCAAGCGGGGCAGAAGTGTGGACCGCTTCCCCAGCAGTCGCACCGTGGGCAAGTAGGAGCTCCTTTCCAGAGTGAGATCCCCCCCACCGAGAGCTGAACATGGTTCAGAGTAAGTGGGGACCTTCAGGGGGTGTAGTGAAGGGGAAAGTAAACATGAATGTCTTCCCGCCGCTTATGCGTGACTGACAGAAACACCGATGTTGGACCTGCCGCTGGTCAGAAACTTGGAACACAGGTGTAAATTTATGCAACGGGGTTGTAGATGAGACGGCTTTTTTTTCTAAGCAATGGCAAAAAAAAAAAGCTTGAAATGCCAACCTGAGAATGTACAATCCTTACAGAATTCTGTAATTTTGTCATATCTTGTCTCTGTTCCAGGAAGCTCGAATTTAATTAGAAGGGTTTGTTGTTTTGTCATTTTTTTAAATTTTTATTAAGTTCAGTTAGCCAACACATAGTACATCCTTAATTTTTGATGTAATAATTAGGAGGGTTTTTTTTAATTATTTAGGGTCTAGAAATAAGTTTCTCTGGTTTTAAGTAGGGGACGTCCGTCCATATGGATGATGGGAAAACAGGAGACCGGTTCAGCATTTGTGACCTAAGAGTGCTCAACGCTGTTACAGAATGAGAATTCCAAGGATCCCCTTCCGTGTCCTGGGCAGTGTGGGCACTGACCACTGATCCCACCCATGGGGCGGGCCCCCTGCCACAATGGAGAGGCCCCTTCCCCACCTCACCTCTCCACCCCGACTCTTACAGAACTGGCTGTTTCCTCCTGCGGTGAGAATTGGTAGATGGGATTTTGTGCCCAGTCTCCCCACACACAGCTGGGTTCTACCTGTAATACCGACAGCACACCTGACGGAGGCAGGGTTTGCGGTTGGAGAAATCCCGCAGACGTTCCTGAGGAAGCCATGGGCGTGCGCCTCGCATCTCCCCAGGAAACGGGATTTCCACATGTTTTTGGTGTGTTTTCTAAATTAGGTATTTCCGTTCGCGTCTCTCTTCCATCTGTCCTTTCTTCTGTCCCTCCTGTGGGTCCCGCTGGCTCTCCCACCTCATGTGTGGTCTCTCCATGTACAGAGCAGAGCGCCAAGCCCTGGGTCATTGCGGCAAAGCTCCCGCTCCATCTAGAGCCTGTGGAAACCAGGGGACACCGAGCAGTTGGGTGAGGGGTCCCCGGACCTGTCCCATCTCCCCGACAGCTAGGCTTGGGCTGGTGAGTGCTCTGGTGGTGGTATGGCAGGGTTCTCCATGCTGTGGGACCGTCCCCAAAGCTGCTGGTGTCATTTCCTGAGTATGCATTAACGTCGTTGAACTTGACGCAAACAAGCCCCTTCTCTGCTCGGAAGTCTGTGGTGATATCGTAGCCTCCAAATCCAACGTGCCCCGCCCCGCTTGTCCCTAGCAGGGACCGAGCTCTCTTCTCAGCCTGGCCTGTTCCTGGCACTGAGGATCTCCTGACTCCGAGGCCTCCTTCCCCGTCTTTCTTTGGATCCCTATGAGCTTCAAGTCTGTGGTGCGCCCTCACACCAAATGACTAATGGTCTTGCTCCGCTCCTGGCTGGTCCACCAATGTGAGTCTCCTCTCCCTCGGGAGAATGTGTGCCCTGGGAGGTCCACATACCCCCCACGCACACAGGTGCTGAATAGACACTTCATTTACCTGCCAGCAGACTATTATCTGGTGTTCTTAATTCTACGGCCGCTAACGTGCGTCTGAAAGCGGAGTGGGGCCCAAGTGCATGTGTGTGCTCCCGCCGCCGCAGGCTCCTGGGAAGAGCACGTGGCCCAGTGAGTGTCCCAGGGCAGCTAGAGATGAGCCCCCTCTGAGGAGTCCCCTCTTGGAAGAAGGATCCTAACATTCTTTGAATAGTTATCTTAGGATGGGCTGCGTCCGCACTGGAGACCTCCTCCGGACCTCCCGTGGGGGTGCACAAGACTGGCTGGTGCCTGCTCAGGAGTTTAGGCTTCAGTGCTCCCCTTCACGGGCAGCGAGGCCACAGCACAGTGGTTCACTTTGCCTGCACCATTGTTAAAATTGGGACCAACATTTACAATGGACAGATTTCACATGAAAATCTTTATTTGGGGGGTGCTTGGGTGGCTCAGTGGGTTAAAGCCTCTGCCTTCGGCTCAGGTCATGATCCCAGAGCCCTGGGATTGAGCCCCACATCAGGCTTTCTGCCCAGCAGGGAGCCTGCTTCGTCCTCTCTCTTTGCCTGCCTCTCTGCCTACTTGTGATCTCTATCTGACAAATAAATATTTTTTTTTTTTAAAGAAAATCTTCATTTGGGGCTTTTCTTGAAAAAATGGGAAGATCTGGCAAGGCCGGACCTGCCTGGCAGCTACTGCTTAAAAGTAACAGGCTCACAGCTGCTTCTAGAGATAGGCCATGGGCTCCTCCAGAAGCTACTTTCCTCGTTCACATTCCCTCCCAGACTCGCCATTGGGCACATACATGTGTCTCCCTCTGGGGGGTTAGTCTGGAAAGCGCCAGGGAAAAAGGACATCTGTTAGACACAAGGTCCATAATCTGAGAGTAAACATTTACGTATTGCCATGATGTGAAAACTCCTATGTTGATGTGATGGTATTTGGAGCTGGGGCCTTGGGGAGGGGCTGAAGTCCTTCGGGAGCAGCCCTCACACCCAGATGGACGCTTTATCAAACTGCTGCAGAAAAATCCCCTGGTCCCCACCTTGCGGTGAGGACAGGGCAGCGGGCAGCGGCCATGAGCCACACGAGCCACAGGGCAGCCTCACTGGTGCTTCCCGGCCTCCCGGGCTGCAAGCAGCGGCAGCCCCTCAGCCTGCAATGGTTGTTACTGCCACCTGAACAGACCAGTTCCTTCCCTTTCAGTTTTGGCAGTCTGGGGCTGCCTCTTTTTTTCTTTTTTGCTTGTTTTGTTTTGTGAGTGAGCTGCCTTTCTAAGTTAATATTTCTGGGTAGGAAGTGGCATTTTCTCAGTTTATTCCGAACACGCGTGTGCTGTGAACTCAGCACACACATTCTCAACCATCCTTGATCATGACACTGTCAGCAACTAGAGGAAAATCATCTCTTTCCTGGAGGAAAGGAGAAGGATTTTTAACAGGTTTACATATAGGATGCGTTTCCCTGAGCTGGACTCCAGAGGATGCCTAAAGTTCTTCAGGAGGCTGAAGCATCCTGGGATCAAAGAAGCGCGCCAAGAATTCTCTGGAAGTATTTCCTGCCACTCTTTCTGCCACGAACCAGCTGCTGAGAGCTTTGGAAGGAGACGATCTCCTGGTTTCATCCTGTCTTCCCTGCTGAAGTTCTGAAATTTCATTGATAGGGGGTGTGACACAAGGGCCAGGCACCCTCACTGAAGAGTTCTGCCTGGGGGAGAAGGAAGGTGCTGGGAAGGACGGGAGTTGGGGAAGGAGGGAGCTGGGAGGGAGCAGGGAAGGAGCTCGGGGCGAAGCGAGAACCGCAGTCACCGCGGGCCACTGCACCCCTGTCCCTGCTGGCCGCTGACGCAGACCCCCGTCCTTGGAACAGTGGGTTGTCAGCAGCACATGCTACAAGACCGTCCCCTGCCCTGACAGCAGGTGATCGCCAGCACCCTTGCGCTGCGACGTGGAGCCGGCCCGTGACTTTCCTGGTGTCGGAGGCTGGTCCTCGGGGCTGGGGTCGGGATGCAGCACACGAGGGCACGGAGGGTCAGGTGACGCGGGAAGCAAGGGCAGAAGAAAATCGTCGGACTTCCTCAGCACCGGCAGGAGTCCTCGGAGCAGAGTGACCGTCCCTCAGGGGCTCAGGGGCTGACACCTTGCTAAGAACACGGAGCAAGCCCAGCCCAGCCCCGGAACCTGAAGCACCTGAACGTTTAAAAACGCCTTTGGGAACTTCCTTTACCTCTAAACACCCGAGACACACGCGGGCAACCGGCCCCAGCCCTACGGCCACACCGGCCGCGGGGCGTCCCGACGCGGCTCACCAGCCGGTAACTGTCCCAGCAGCAGCAGCCGCAGCTCGGCCGGAACCGGCTTCCGAACCCCGCGGCAGCCCCTCCGGGCCCGCTCCCGCCCCCGCCGCGCTAGCTCCGGGCCTCCCTCCGTCGCACCTGGGGCCGAGCCTCTTCCGGCCCCGCCTCGCGCTCGCCGCCGCAGGCCCCCAGTGCATGCCGGGGGTCGTAGTCCTTCGCGGAGGCCGGCGGTAGCGGCCATGAGGTCATCGGTACGCGCCGCGGCGCCGGGCAGGAAGGGGCGCACGCGCCTGCTGCGCGCCGCCGGGGCCGGCCTCCAGTCGCTGCGCCCGCTCGACATGCCCGAGGAGGCGGGCTTCCCGCCCGCCAAGAGGTTCCGGCCGGGCTGCGGGCCCCCCGGGGGGCGCGTGCTGATGCTGCTGACCGCAGGCGGTAGCGGCGGGCGCCGGAGGCCGCAGCCGGCCCTGGCGCAGCCCGCGGCCGGCGTCTACCCCGAGGCGGTGGAGCGGCAGCGCCGGAGCCTGCCCATCTTCGCGGCGCGGGGGCAGCTGCTGGCCCAGCTCCGGGCCCTGGACAGCGCCGTCCTCATCGGTGAGTGGCCCGAGGGGCTCGGGGAAGGTGCCCCGCCGCTCCCCCGAGGCGCCCCCCCCCGCTCGCGGGCCGCCCCCCACTTGCCCCGCAGAGGGGCGAGCGGGAGACTCCGGGGCTCTGGGGGCGGCCGGCGAGGGAGGACGGAGCGCGCGGGGGCGAGCCTGCGGCGGGGGAGTGGGCCGGCCTGACGCGAGGTCGCAGCCTCTGGGGCGGCCTGGGGATTCGGGGCAGGGCAGGGGTCTCCAGCGTCCAAGTCGGGAAGAGCGTCCAGAGGACCGAGCCGATGAGCCCGCAGGAGGAGGGAGACCGGGAGGGCGAGGATCAGCGGGCTGGAGTCGCAGGAAGAAGGGGGACAGATGCAGCCGCTAGACCCCTGCAGGAGCCGAAACCGACCCCTGGACTTGGGGGGGGGGGGGTGTGCCGAGTGTGCCGAGTGTGCCTCCCGCCGCTCGCTCCTCCGGCGGGGCGGGGCGACGCGGATCGTCACTGGGTTGCGGACCGAGTAGGCGGGCAGGTGAGGAAGGCAGTGAGAGCGGGCTTCCGCTGGAGGGAGGGAAGAGAACGGAGGGGAAGAGCTCGGTGGAGGCCGAGGCGAAGGAAGCGAGGACGGAGAGCCGGCAGAGAGAGAGCGGAGACGGGGGCGGGGGGTGCCTGGAAACAGAGACCAGATGCGGAGCGGGTCAGGAATAGGGGGAAGGACGTCCTGGAGGCCCAGGGCTGGCGACCGGAGGGGAGCATGGGTGTGACTGGGGAGGAGGCTGGAGGGGAGGTAGAGGGAGTGCCCACGTGAGGACCCGAGTTCTGTGGAGTAGGTGGGGAGCTCTGCTGGGAACAGCAGTCACGGGGCCTCAGGTAGCCCCTTGGGGAAGAGGGGGACCCTGCCAGGCTGCAGAAGGGAGAGCAGGATCCGGGGTAGTGCTGGCATCCAGGGGCATTGGCCCCAACACAGACTCCTGTCTTCATCTGCACGGATGGGCTGTTTTGCTTAGCCATGCCCAGGGGTCTGGTGGAGGAGGAGAAAAGCTGGGCAGGGAGACATTGATCTGCATTTGGGGTTTTGCCTGGTAGTTTCAGCAGGAATGCAGCAGAGTAATCACAGTCCTAGTCTTGATTCTGGGCTGGGTTAGGAGGATGAGCAGAGTGGGAAATGCAAGCACCATGGCATGTAGGGCTGTAAGGTCAGAGATTCTTAGTGGTCGCCGGAGGGGAACGATACCCAGGTTTACCGAGTTCTTTGTTCCATTTGGGGACAGTTAGAGGAACCCCCTGAGGGTGGTGTATGCTGGATGCTCAAGTTCAGAGAAGAGACAGGTAGACCCTCCCTGCCTTCCAGGACCTGCAGTGTTGGCACACAGTATGAGGTGCTCGTGCTGGAGGAGAGGCACACAAGGTACCAGAGATAGATTAGGAGGAGGCCACCAGGGCAGCCCCAGGGAGAGTGTGAGCTCTGACTCCTCCTGTAAAGTGTGCGGGCAGACCTGGTGCCAGACCTGGTGACGGCAGGCAGGTGTGGGGCGGGGCCAGAAGGAAAGGGCAGAATCTGGAATGGAATGGTGGGGTGTGGGGGCCGTGGAGTGGGCATGGCTCTGGGTGTGCCCTGCTACATCTCATTTATTCTTCTGAGAAGTAACCATTTTCTGTAACAGTTGTGTGCCCTCCTTAGGTTTTTTGTGCAGGTTACCTGTTACTGAACATTTACATTGTTTCCAGCTGTGTGCTCCCGAACCAAGTTGAATAGCATGAGTCTGAAGCTACATTTGTCTGTGCCTCTTTATTTCCTCAGAACCAGTTCCCGCAAGTGGATGTGTGCCTGGAGGCTGTAAATATTTTAAAGGTGTTTCTGATACAATGTGGCCTTCCCAGACTAATTCCGAGAACACTGCTCCAGCTGTACACACCAGTGCCTATTTTCCTGGGGCTTTATCAACTTCTAGTTTGGTGAACTTTGTGTTAATTTGCATGTAAGTGAGATTTATCTTCTGTCTCAGGGGAAACTGGCTCCGGGAAGACGACGCAGCTCCCACAGTACCTCTATGAAGGGGGGATCGGCCGCCAGGGCGTCATTGCTGTGACCCAGCCGCGCAGAGTAGCTGCCATCTCTCTGGCCACTAGAGTCTCCGACGAGAAGAGAACTGAGCTCGGGAAGCTGGTACCTCACCTCCTTCTCTGCTGACAGCCCGCCCGCATGGCGCTTCTCTGAGCCAGGTTCCGGGATGCCGGGAGGCTCTCTCTTCCCCGGCTTGCTCAAGCCTGAGTCTGTCACTCGTTCCTCCGACGTCACCTGTCTGTGCATATGCTTTGTGTTCAGAGTCTGTCGGCAAGTCGGATGAATTAGTTGCTTTCCGCGAGTGTTCTTGAGGCTTCAGTAACCTCTGTGAAACCTCTGTGTGTCTGAGAGATCGTAAGCATTTCTTTAGCTTACAGTGCGTGCGGAGATCGAGCCCTAGACCTGTGGGTACGGCAGCTTCGCGCGTGTTTGCGCACTTCGCTTTAAAACATCTTACCTTTTCTTGTCTGTCCGGAGCTTTAAGTTTCTCAGCAGCTGGGGTGAGAGTCTAGTTTCAGATTTTTTTTTTTTTAAGATTTTATTTATTTGACAGAGACAGCAAAAGAGGGAACACAGCAGGGGGAGTGGGAGAGGGAGAAGTAGGCTCCCTGCTGGGCAGGGAGTGGGACGCGGGGGCTCCATCCCGGAACGTGGGGTCATGACTTGAGTGGAAGGTGGAGGGCTAACAGCTGAGCCTCCAGCACCCCGAGTTTTAGTGGTGCTCATGATTGCAGTTAAAGGGACCCGCCCACTGCCTGTCCGTGCCCGAGGGCGCGGGGCCATTCCCCAGGAGGGCACACATGTCTGGGGGTGCCGGGCACCTAGCAGCTGCTCAGCCCAGGCCCACTGAGCCCGCGGTTCCTCGCGCAGGTGGGCTACACCGTGCGCTTCGACGACGTCAGCTCGGAAGACACCAGGATCAAGTTCCTGACAGACGGCATGCTTCTTCGGGAAGCAATCTCCGACTCTCTGTTGCGCCAATACAGCTGTGTGGTCTTGGACGAGGCCCATGAGCGGACGGTCCATACCGATGTGCTCTTTGGGGTGGTGAAGGCTGCCCAGAAGAGGAGGAAGGAGCTGGGGAAGCCACCTCTCAAAGTAGGTGTGGCTCGCGTCCAGGAGAGGGAGAGGCCTGTGTTACCGGGCGGCTGCTGGCCCTGCTTCGGACAGGAGTCGGTCACCAGCGGTGCGCAGGGTGGGAAGCAGCAGGCGTGGGACGGGTGGGCGCGGCCTAGCCCTCTCACTCTTCCCTCCTGTGCGCAGGTGGTCGTCATGTCCGCCACCATGGACGTGGACCTGTTCTCGCAGTACTTCGATGGGGCGCCCGTGCTCTACCTGGAAGGTCGGCAGCATCCCATCCAGGTGCTCTACACCAAACAGCCACAGCAGGATTACCTGCACGCCGCGCTCGTCTCCGTCTTCCAGATCCACCAGGTACAGCGTGCTGCGCGCACCCGTGCAGATGGGGCTCAGCTCGCCGTCGAGGGCGTGCTCCCGGTGAGAGGAAACGCTGCCACCTTGGGCGCCCTGGGAGCTGGGCCATTGCCAAGTGTCACCGTGTCCTGCTGCTGCTTTCTTGCGGCGACTCGCATCCACTCTACAGGGGAAACCACTGGGCTCTGATGGGCCTCGCACCCTGGCTGAGCTGGGAGATGGCTTGGTCAGAGCGGACTGCGGGTGGGGTGCCCGCAGTGCTGCCCCCAAGGAAGGCATGTGGACCGCTATGGCCTCGCTGTGGGAGAAGCTGCTGTCCACCCAGTAAGGGTGATCCTTTAGAACTCTTCACTTTTTCAGAAAAACTGAATTACAGAGGCATTTCAAAATCTTCTTCTTTTGTTAAACATTTACTTAAGTTTGAATGATTAAATCCCCTCGTTTTGGTTCCCCTCATAAAATTTGACTGTTCGTACCTTCCCGTTAACTTTGTGAAAGAATCCAGAGGCAAATCTTTTAAAAACGATTTTTATTTTAATCTGAGGGGTGAGTGTGTAAAGTAAAAAAGGGCAGTAGTTCTAAGAGGGTCATAAGAACCAGCAGCTGGGGTCGTGAGTGGCTGGTCCCCTGAGGCCTCCAGATCTTGATGTCCGCTCAGGTGGTGATCTCATAGTCAGAAGATCAGCCCCCTGGAGGTGGCGGGTTCCTGTCAGCCGGGAGTCTGCTTGAGAGTCTCTCTCTCTGCCTATCCTTCTCCTGCCTGCCGCTATGCACGCACCTTCTCTCTGTCCCTCTCAAATCAGTCAGTCGGTCTTAAAAAAACAAACCACCCAGCAGCTGCTTTTACTTCCCCGGTCCAGATCCCATTGTTTCAGGGGACCTAATGGCTCTCTGAGCTGTTTACTCTGGATTCGGTATTTCCAGCAGTACCTGCCTACACTGCGGGTCTTGGCGCTGCTGGTTCCCCCCAGGCAGATGAGGCTATACCTTTAGCCTCCCTGGCCTCCTACTCCCCCCGCCTCTTAGCATAGAAATGTCTCATGGTTTTCAGGCCAGTGGGGGGCATTACAGCATCACGACCCGTTGCCAGCAGGGCCTGTCCTGATGCCTCCTTCCTTATGCAACATAGTTGTATGAGTTTTCTGCATTCCCGTGGCTCATTTCCTCCCAGGTGTTCCAGCATCTATGGTCTGTCTGCCTGTCATCAGTATCTTTCCCGCGTTGGTATGCTGTCCGCTTTCTCCCGGAGCGCCCTGTGCTGCCTTTATACAGGGCGGGCAGCTCCCAAGCCTTGGCGCTGCTGTGTGGACGGGTCCTGTGCCTCCGGGTTGAAATCCATTCTGGCCTCCTGCCTGGCCGGTTAGAGGAGGGCAGGCTGTCGGGTTCTCACGGCCGAGTCCTGGGCCTTCCTGTCTTCTCCAGGGAGCGGGGCCAGGTCTTGTCCCTAGAGACCCTTCAGACCTCGCCCAGGCTGGAGCACCCTCGGCCCAGCCCTTCCCTCCTCCGTCTCTCAACACGGGTCCAAGCTTTGTCTCTGCTGCGACGTCTTGCTCTGGGCACACCACCTCCCTGCGTGTAGAGGGAGGGACAGGCCGGCATGGGCCACAGATACACTAGATGCGGGACTGGATTTAACTGTACTCGCTCGGTTGACCGCTCCAGGCGCCCTCGGCGAGTGCGTGCTCCCCGAGGACACACCAAGTGTGGCCCACGCACCTCTCCACAGCGAAGAAAACCCGTCTGGGAAGCTCGCTGGTGACCGCTCTCTGTTGCTGCAGCCCACGCTCTGGCAGGCACCTCCTGAGGCCACGCTTTCCCTCCTGCAGGAGGCGCCTCCTTCCCAGGACATCCTGGTGTTCCTCACGGGGCAGGAGGAGATCGAAGCCATGAGCAAGACCTGCAGAGACATCGCGAAGCACCTCCCGGACGGTTGCCCCGCCATGCTGGTCCTTCCTCTGTACGCCTCCCTGCCTTACGCCCAGCAGCTCCGTGTCTTCCAGGCGGCCCCGAAGGTGAGTACGCACCCGGCCTGTGTGGGCCCTTCCCCGGGCACCTGTGGGGTGGGGTGCTCGGGTACCAGATATGCGAGCCGCTAAGCCGTGGGACTGGAAGACCCAGGCCAGATGGGCCTCCCGGGCCTGGTGAGAACAGGGGGAGCGGGTAGACCACGGTGGCGGGTGGGCACAGGCAGTAGGTGACTGGTACATGAGGGGCTCTCCCCAGTCTGACACAGACCAGCTGCCTGTGCTGGCCGCACAGCGCATCACAAGTGCTGGCTGCCCTCTGCTGAGCTGGCAGCATGGGGGCAGTCCAGTTGTGTCGACACAGAGGCCCCGAGAAGCGGAGAGACGGTGCTCAGGCAGTGGCTGGTGGGACCGGGCACCTAGCCACGCCTGCCGGTTCCCCTGCATCTCATCCTCTCAAATAAGCCTTAAGGACAGGAACCTTCCTGCTCAGTGTGAAGAATTCCCATAAGTCACGTGATCCTCGTTCCTGGAGAGCACGTGGGCTGTGGGAGCTACCGGTGGGCACTGTGCTGTGAAACCTCAGAGTTGTGTGTGTCACCTTCTGGTTTCTTCCTCCCTGCAGGGCTGTCGCAAAGTGATCGTTTCAACCAACATCGCTGAGACTTCCATAACCATCACGGGAATAAAACACGTGGTTGACACGGGCATGGTTAAAGCAAAGATGTATAATCCCGGTGAGGATGACGCCCACAAACCCCTCTTTTCCCCACAGCCTCTCCCAGCAAGCGCTTCCTGCTCAGACTCGCCGTGACCAGGGTGGCACCGGCCGCGCAGGTGACAAGGTCTGAAAGCAGTCAGGTCCAGGAAGGGGGCTGGCAGCGGGAGCCCGGGGCCAGGCAGGGCAGGACGGGGGCCCAGGCTTTAACAGCTTGAGGACCGGCTGGGCCTGGCCTGAGACTCCTGAGCAGCTGGGTGAGGGGGCTGTGCGGCCAGGGACCCCTGACACAGGGCAGGAGCTTTGTTGAAATGAATGTTCGAGCTTCAGGCGTCCTAGGAAGGAGATCGCCTAGGCCGGGGTGAGTGCCCACTGTCCCTGAGAGTGTGCGCTGGGAGCTTGCTGGATACGCTGGTCCTCCCATCTGCTTTCTGCCCGGCTTGGTGCTACGGAGGATCAGAGGCAGTGGGGATGTCTGAGGACAGCACACCACCAAGGGTGCGGACTCGGAGGTAGCGTGTGGAAGGACTTGTTCCCTCGGGCCTGGAACAGAGCACACCTTTATCCAGGACCCATGCGACTCCTGGGTGTGACTCCATCACACCACCTCAGGATCCTCTGACAGCGGAGCCGGGAGGGCCGTGCAGGCCAGCCCCTGACATCTCCTTTCCGAGGCAGTGACCGCTGACCAGCTACCCTATCTTCTTGGAGACAGGGTTTGGGCACTGAAAAGCCTGGCAGCCTGGAACACTCTCGGTCCCCAGCAGACCGGCGCAGCTCTGGCCCTGTGGTTTTTTGTTTTGTTTTGTTTTGTTTTTTAAAGATTTTATTTATTTATTTGACAGAGAGAAATTACAAGTACACTGAGAGGCAGGCAGAGAGAGAGAGAGAGAAGGAAGCAGGCTCCCTGCTGAGCAGAGAGCCCGATGTGGGACTCGATCCCAGGACCCTGAGATCATGACCCGAGCCGAAGGCAGCGGCTTAACCCACTGAGCCACCCAGGCGCCCCTGGCCCTGTGGTTTTGGCGGGGACCTATGGCCCCGGGCACGTGGGCTTAAAAGACGTTCCGAAGATTGATACGCTGCAGTTTCAGTGTGGAGTGCGCTGTTCTGTGCTTTCCCACATGGCCTCGGGGTTCCCGGACTTGTGTGCTGTGGGAAGGATCACTGGGGCTCTGAGGAGCACTGCTTTGTGCCCACGCTGGTGAACCCGTGTGATCCTTTGCGGGGCGAGGCCTCACGCGGGCCATTCTCCCTGCAGACAGTGGCCTCGAGGTGCTCACTGTGCAGCGTGTGTCCAAGGCCCAGGCGTGGCAGCGTACGGGCCGGGCCGGCAGGGAGGGCAGTGGCGTCTGCTACCGGCTCTACACAGAGGACGAGTTTGAGAAGTTTGAGAAGATGACCGTGCCGGAGATCCAGAGGTGGGCACCCCCACACCCCTGCCGCCCCTGCTGCCCCGCGGACCCAGCCAGGGACCCGGAGCCGGTGCGGCAGCTGCGCGTCTGCTCCTCGCAGGTGTAACCTGGCCAGCGTGCTGCTGCAGCTCCTCGCCATGAAGGTCCCCAACGTGCTCACCTTCGACTTCATGTCCAAGCCCTCTCCGGGTAGGCGGGGTTTTTGTGCAGGGCCAGGGCTGCGGGGGGACAGGACCCGCGAATGGCTGGGCTCTCCAAATTGCGTCTGGGGGCCGCCTCCTCTCTCGTTTCATTTGGTGCATAAGCTTGGCTGTCAGGGGGGCCAGAGGACCTCCAGGGGGGTTCTGTGCCCATAGCGCCTCCTGGGCCAGAGCTGTCACTTCCTGTCGGGCCTTGGGGATCATTTTCTCTGTATTACATCACGAAAACGCTGGTTTATCCTTCAGTAGGTGACGTGTGGCCGGGGTTAGAAATTCAGGGCGTGTGAAGGGGACAGTAGAAGTGTTTCTCAGCTGGGCCTTGCACAGCCTCTGTTCCACTGCCGTGCGTCTCTGTTTCTGGCAACGCGGGTCAGGATGGCGCCACGACTGTGGGCGTGTGCGGGTTTCATGTGTGTGACGCAACGGGGTCACAGGACGTTGCTGTGGACAGAGTTAAAGACAGGAGTGTCCCCGGCCACTGCGCCCCGAGGACCAGGGTTGGATGTGGGGGCCTTTGGCTCCCGAAGCAGAGAGTGGCTGCAGCTGCGTCCCCCTCTCCCGGTTTTCCTGCAGATCACGTTCAGGCCGCAGTTGCTCAGCTGGACCTATTAGGTGCTCTCGAACAGAAGGACGGCCAGCTCACCCTGACTCCGGTGGGGAGAAAGATGGCCGCTTTCCCTTTAGACCCCAAATTCGCCAAAGTAAGTCACCTCCTCCACTCGCTGCCCCTTCTCCGACACGGCTTGTGTGACGGTCACCTGCACCCTCGGTGCCCTGGCTTCCCCCTTCGCTGTTGCCTTGGAGCAGCTGTGGCCCTGCTTTGCGTCTGATGTGTGCTGGTGTCGGGTGTGGGAGTCAGAGCCACGCGAAGTCGGGAGCCCTCCCCGAGGACTGTGGGAGCCTGTGGGCGGGCTGTCGGGTTCCAGAGAGCAGGCGGTGGTGGCTGGAGAGGCACCTGGCCTCCGAGGCCGCAGTGGGGCGGCTGCATGGGCAGCGTGGACAGACTGTGCTCAGTGGGGGGAGGTCTCAGGGCTCACCGTTGCAACTCCTATTTGCAGACCCTCCTCCTGTCCCCCAAGTTCCACTGTACGGAGGAGATCCTGACCATCGTCTCCCTCCTGTCGGTGGACAGTGTTCTGTACGACCCTCCTTCCCGGCGGGACGAGGTGCAGGCCGTCCGTAGGAAGTTTGTGTCCAGCGAGGGGGACCATATCACGCTGCTCAACATCTACCGGGCCTTCAAGAACCTGGGCAGAAGTAAGGTTGGTCTCAGCCGGGGCCTTCTCTCCCGCGATGCTCTCCTGCCCAGCCAGTGGAATGTCCGGAGCCCCCGGTCGGAGTGCACAGGCCTCACCAGGGAGACCCGCAGCGCTGGCCTCCACCCTGCCCGTGTCCCGCTCATTCTCACTGGGCAGGGGCCCTGTGCGCGGGGTGGCCTGGCTTCTCTGCTACAAATGAGCTCCCTCCTGCCCCCGCCGGCCTGTCTGCACGGTAGCGTTCACGTGGAGGGTATTGCGGTTCCTCAGACCCGAATGGGAACAGCATTCTAGAACCCCGCTGTCTGAAGGCAGAGCCATCTGTGAGCCCTCCCACAAGCCAGAGCGGCAGACAGGGAAGCAGCCGTGGTCATTAATTCGTGTGGAGATGTCTGTCCGTGCTCCCAGACCCAGAAAGTGGCCTGCCTTAGACTGCCCTGGTACCGTGGTCCCTGCTGTGAACAGGTGCGCGAGATAAATGCAGCCGAAGCCCGGCAGCTCTGGTGGCAGCTCAAAGCCGGGGTGCCCGGCGCGGCTCCTGGGTCAGCGTGGCTCCAGGGGGTCTGTGCACCTCCCGGGGATCAGCGCATCTCGGGCGTCTGCGCCACTTCGGGCCGGGGGCCAAATGGGCCCCTCTGCGGGGCGCGCTGCAGAACAGAACACACGCCGAGCGCTACTCTTGCTTTCCCCCTTTTCCATAAAAGTGAAAATCCTGTCGTGCGTCATGAGGTCAGGGTAAACAAGTATTAAGATAGGTGTGTGCGGCAAGTGAGATGGCGTGATGCGGGCATCACGAATACCTTGCGGTCTCTTGTGTCCATGAAACCCGCCTGGCGTGTACGCCTCAACTCTGCGTTGTGCGGTCAGGTCTCAGGAGGAGAAAAGCCACTGCTCGGGTGTGGTGGCTGCCTGCGTCATGCTTTGTCCGCCTCGGCTTGTTTGAGGAAATAGGATGCTGTGTGTCCGGCGAAAGCGCAGCCTGAGAGTGGCAGTCAGTCTCGCGTGGGCCGCTGCGTGCCGGACTCTGGCCCGGTGCACGGCAGCTTCCCGGCCGCCCCAGCTGGGGCGGGTTCCCACTTCCACCGTCCGACTTGCTCAGATGCTGCGTTCTCGCTGAGCCGGTGCACCTCTCAGCTAGTTTAAGCTGCCGTCTGGGAGCGCTCCGCAGGCCGGGCTCCCCGACCTGTACCGGACGCTCGAAGCTCGTGTCTGTGGGGTGGCTGTTCGCATCCTTGTCTTTTGGCCTGCCGACTTGTTGGTCATTGTCTCGTTGCCACGTAGGAGTTTTTTAAATGCATTCTGGGATAATGAATCCAGAGTGTGAGGGAATTTTCGTCTGTGTCCCCTTACAGTTTGTGCTTTCTGACAGAAAGCTGTTTTCCTCTATTTATTTTTGGCAACTGACGTCTTCTTTCCGAATTCAGTTCTCAAAGTTCTCTTACTTCTTTCCTCTGTGCAAGTGATGGGTGTGCTGACTCTTCCTCTCCCGCTCAGGACTGGTGCAGAGAGAATTTCGTCAACAGCAAGAACATGGCGCTGGTGGCTGAGGTCCGAGCACAGCTGAGGGACATCTGTTTGAAGGTACCTGTCCTGCATGTTGGGGCCCCCGTGCCCCTCATCCAAAGTCCTCGCCTCTCCACTCTTGGGTTCCAGGCTCGCCTGACGGTCGCTGAGACTGGAGCCTACATACCTATGTAGTTTGTTCCGAACCACAGCCAGTGGAAGGAGAGACCAGCAGTTAGTGGCAGGAATGGGGGGCTCCCCAGAAATGGTGACAGCTGATTTGAAGAGGGTCCCCCTCAGGAGGGGAACAGCAGATTGCAGAAACCAAAACCCCTGGAGGTGTCTTAAAGGGAGAAGTGGGGAGAGAGGTTTCTCTGGGAGGCTGTGGACAGGAAATGGTTGAACCCCACAGGGACAGGTCAGAGGTGGGGGCGGGTCCTCTCTGGCCGCTCTGTGCATGCCCCTCCCGCTTCCCACCTTCTGCCTCCATAGTGGTTGCTGTCCCAGGCCTTTCTCCTCAGGGGAACTGCAGACCGTGGTCAGGCAGCGGGGTCAGGCGGTGTCCACCAGCGGCCTGTTTGGCCGGTGTCCCCCGGGGGTGCAGCTGAGGGGCAGGATCTTCCGGAACTGGTGCTTGGGGGACGACCGCCGGAGGTGGACAGGGGAGGCTTGGGGAGGTGCTTGCTGGAGGGGCGCTCCAGAGCAGGAAGGGTAATTTGGCTGCAATGGGAGTGCGGGAAAGGCCCTTCTCTGAGGGCCACAGCTGGCCATCCATCCCCTCCCCGGCCCAAGTGCGTCTGCTCCCTGCAGCCCCGCCAACGGCCTCCTGCAGCAGCAGCGCCTGCTGGGCCGGGCTGGCGCTGGGGCTGCGTCTGAGCCTGACCAGGGCTGGTGTCTGGCGCCCACTTCTCCCGCCGCAGATGTCCATGCCGATGGTGTCCTCCCGCGGGGACGGGGAGAGCGTCCGCCGGTGCCTGGCACACAGCCTGTTCATGAGCACAGCCGAGCTGCAACCCGACGGCACATACGTCACCACGGACAGCCGGCAGCCGGTGGCCATCCACCCTTCGTCCGTGCTTTTCCACTGCCGGCCGGCCTGCGTCGTGTACACGGAGCTGCTGCACACCAGCCGCTGCTACATGCGCGACGTGTGTGTCGTGGACGCCGAGTGGCTGCACGAGGCCGCCCCTGACTACTTCCGGAGGAAGCTGCGTGCCGCCCGCGACTGAGCGCACTGCCCCTGACTGGAGCATCCAACCCCCAGCCAGGAGCGCAGAGCCCGGTCCCAGCGGGGTTCCCCGCCTGCTGCATGGGGGTGCAGGGACGGCCCTCGCAGAGTCCAGCTCAGGTGGCTTCGGCGGGTGACTGACTGGGACATGCAGGCTGTCCCGCCCGTGTGCCACTCTCTAACGTGAGACTCCCCGAGTCCTTGTGATGGGGTGGGGTTTCCCAGGAGGGGACTCTAGGGTCGCAGAGCTCAGCTGTCCCTGGACATGTCCTAAGGTCTGTAGAAGTTTGAGGAGGGACGTACTGTTGTCTCCTCCCTCCTGAACTGCACACCCCAGGGTGCAAGCCTCCTCGTCGCCACCTCCAAGCACGAGGATACCGTCGAGCATGGCCGCTGGCTGCTGTTCTCCCCAGCTAGGCACGTGCGGCCCCGCGGGCGTGAGGACTGGCCAAGTCTGTCCCGGTGGGGCCTGGGCAGAGAGCTATCAGGGTGGCTGGAGGGGGAGGGCCCGTGAGGACCCGGCCGCACCTGGGGTCCTGTCTGCTGCCCCTGGGCTTGTGCTCTCGCATCTTATTCGTCGTCTCTGTGCTTCCTTCTTCATGGGGATAGGGGGACACAGTCCGGCTTCCTGCGTGAGCCACCCCCACCCCCGGGCCGCAGTTTGCACGTCTGTGGGAGTCCCAGAGTCTCCAGTCTCTTCCCGGCCTCCTGTTCCGGGAAGGGGAGAGACACCAAAGGTTCCTCTTTGCTATTTGATCACCAAATGCAAGTCAGCTTTTCCAGAGTGTTTGCTGTAAGAGAAGCTGACTTAGCATTTGTTTGGGCCTTGTGGTCAGAACCCCGGTGTACAGTGTCTTCGTCATTCCTTACCAAGTGGACCATGCGGTTCTGAGGCAGGGGGCCGCACTGCCTGACACTGCACAGGGACCGCGGGTGGTCTCCGCTCCGGGGCACGGGCTCGGCCTCCCCAACGTCCCCGCAGTCTATGCCCGCTTCTGTGCCGCATGTGCCCGGAGCACCCCAGCGGCTAGCCGGGGCTGCGGAGTCCCGGATACCTGTTTTTCTGCATTCTTAGACTTTCAGCTGGCTCTTCCACAGACAACCTTGTTGTTTACAGTTGCTGACTTTCTGACGAGTTTTTCAGAAAAATTTGTAAGTGTATTTTTCTCATTTCTTAATAGAGGCCTAGGATGTTCAAGCTGACTGGGGAAAAGAATACATTGTATTTTTAATAAAATGGGAATCGTGCTGGTAAGAATGGGGAGTGGGTGATAACGTGCCGGCACGTTCTCTGGGCTTCCTTGGGCAAGGGCAGTGTGTGTCCTGCTCAGTACCTGTTCTGAGTGGGAGCGCGGGGCACAGAGCTGCCAGCAGCTTTCACGTTTCTCTACGGAAAGAAGTCAGTTGCTGCAACATTCTGGCAGAAGTTTCATACAGTAGTTTTTTTTTACTGGACTTTTGAAAAAGTTCATTTTAAACCTAGCTGCTCAGGGAGTGAAGCAGGTTGGAAACCCCATTCTGACCACGAATCACCACAAGGAAATAAAGTGCTGCTTACATCGACCTGTGGCGGACACTGCGCTTTCTCTTAAGAAACTTTCTTAAAAGTTCCACGTTTCATGGTGACGTCACTTATGGTCCGTGAGAGACCTCCAAGGCCAGCCGCCTCTTCTCCAGCCTGGGCCCACTGATTCACCTGGTGAATCACCACATCCCGCGAGCAGCTTTGTGGAGGGAGATGCTCTCTCCGGAGGCTGGCCAGCAGGACAGCGCAGAGCCACCACGAGGGACAAGCTACCAGCATCCGGTCCCTGATAAGGGCCCGTCCTCGGGGGGCATTTCCGCAGGCGGCCAGGGTGGGCAGGACACAGCCTGATTCTCCTCCCAGAGACTGTAAACATGGGACATGCTGCTCTGACAGGAAGCAAGGGTTTTATAGTCTGATGGGAACATTAGAGCTTGTAGGAGAAAACCCCACCTTTGTTCAGGTTTCCTTGTATTCTGAAGGCCTGCTCTTGCTGGCAGGGCCAGCTGCAGGGGGACCGCGGGCCCTACGTATGGTGTCACACTCCAGCCAGACCACGCTCCATTAAAGATCAGTCTCGCACGCCACGTGTGTGGCTCTCTTTTCCCGGGTGCATAGAATGTATTTCCGAATTCGTCTGATTTTGTCCACCATTCTGGAGGACTGACTTCTTCAGCTGGGAACAGGGGAGTTCTCAGGCTGACTCCTTGGGGTGAGATCAGGGTGGGAAAAGGGTGCCCTCCAAACGGAGAGAGGCAGGGATGTACCAGCACCTGTGCACTGAAAGGTCACCCTTCTTCTTGTGTGTCTAATTAGCATGTTAAATGTCCACCCCAAGGGATTTTCAGTGTTACAATGTGAGAAGGTCATTGAAAGGCCCACGCTGGGGTGCACTGTGGCACCCACCTTGGCGCAGACTGGTTTGTTGCAGTCTTACTCATAAAGGGGTGTTTTGTCTGAGCCGGTAGAGGTGGATGTGAGGTTGTGCAGGCAGGGGATAAAAAACCCAGCCTTGGGGCACCTGGGTGGCTCAGTGGGTTAAACCTCTGCCTTCGGCTCAGGTCATGATCTCAGGGTCCTTGGATCGAGCCCCACATCAGGCTCTCTGTTCAGCAGGGGAAGCCTGCTTCCCCCTCTCTCTGCCTGACTCTCTGCCTACTTGTGAACTCTCTCTCTGTCAAATAAATAAAATCTTAAAAAAAAAAAAAATACCTTTCCTCGCATCTGTGTTATGTTAATGAACCTTGTGCAACTCCCTCGGCAAAGACTTGGAGTTTTGAAGCGAGGTGACCCACTGCAGAGCTAGTATAAATGGGGTGGGCTCTGGGGCTCATTGATTGCTTTTGAAACAGCCCGGGAGTTTTACCACGGTTTTGTTTTGGTTTTTGGTTTTTGGTTTTTTTTTTAACTTTATTTACTTATTTGACAGCACAAACTGGCAGAGGAGCAGGCAGAGGAAAAGGGAGAAGCGGGCTCCCTGCTCAGAGCCCAACATGGGGCTCGATCCCAGGATCCCACGATCATGACCCAAGCCAAAGGCAGACGCTTAACCTACTGAGCCCCCCAGTCCTCCCTTTCTTACTTCTGATGTGGCTTAGTTTCTGCTTCCCCTTTGTTACCTTGAGTCCTTAACTACTGAAGCTTCTTGCAACTCTGCCATTCTGACACAGCCTAGTTCTGCCAGAAGCTGCTGGGGGAAGTAAGGTGTAGGTCACTGAGCATAGCTTGGGGGCCTTCTTCTTTTTCTGGGCCCTTCACTGCTGCTCCTAGCCTCCTGGTCCCAGAGCAATGCCGTGGCTTTGGAACTGGGTGCACGCGGGGAAGCGTGTTTGTATACGGGGGGAAGGAAGTACAAGTCCAGATGGAGTGCACGCAGTGGTGGTTTCCTCACGCTGGGGGAAGGTTGTGCACGTCGGGGTGGGGTGCACGCTGGGGGAAGGTTGTGCACGTCGGGGTGGGGTGCACGTCGCGGCGGGGTGCACGCAGGGGGAGGTTGTGCATATGGCTGCGGGTTGCACGCAGAGGCGGGTGCACGCTGGGCGGGGGTCGCAGGGATTCGGAGGGTCCGCCGGGAGCAGAGCGGCCCTGACCTCGGAGGCGTCCAGCAGGGGGCGCGCCTAACTCGGAGGCTCGCTCGCGCACTGCGGCGGCGCGGAAGCGCTCCCGGCAGGGGCGGGACTTCCGGCGGCGCGCGGGCCTGGATCTAGGCCTGGGCTCGTCCTTCGCACCCGCACGTGTCCGCCGCTGCGATGCTCCCTCTGCTGCGCCGAGTGCCCCGCGCGCTGGGCTCCGCGGCCGCCGTGCTCCGCTCCGCGCCCGCCCCGCCGCCTCGGCCGCTGCTGCAGCCAGCGCCCCGGCCTTGCGTGCGGCCGTTCGGGTCGCTCCGAGTGCGCGCCGGCCTCCTGCGCTCCCGCGGGCCCTGCGGCTGCGGCTGCGGCGCGCTGCACACGCAGGGTGAGGCTCGGGTCGGGGTCGGGGCCGGGGGTCGGGGGTCGGGGTCGGGAGCCTTCCCCGCCGGTGGACCACACCGGGCCGCGGCCGCGCGGGTGGCGTTTCCCGCCTTCCCCCTGCAGGTCGGCGTTTCGGGCAGAGCCGCTTCCACGCCCTGGCGGCCGGCTTCGCCCCCTCGCCTGCGAAGGTGACTCTGCGGTGGCCGGCGGTCGGGGTGGAGGACAGGGGGTCATGTCTGTGCGTAATTGGGAGCTTCTGGCTTCGCGGTGGAGCGTGGCGGTGGGACTTCCCTGTCGGAGGCCTTTTTCCAGAACTGGGCTCGTCCTGGCGCCGCGGGCACCCAGCACGGCCACCGGTGCGTCCTGAGGCCTAGCGGGTGGGACTCAGCCGGTTCCCGAGTGCGGGAGTCCCCTCACCAGCAGGAGTTACCAGGAACAGCTCCGAGGCCAGATTTCTGGCTGCAGTCACCGCCCCCCGCTTCCTTTTTAGGATTTGAACAGGGTCTTTTCTCTCTTTTCCTTTCGGATTTTCACTGTAGGAGATAAAGCTTTTGTGGAGTTCCTGAGTGATGAGATTAAGGAGGAAAGGAAGATCCAGAAGCACAAGTCCCTCCCCAAGATGTCAGGAGGCTGGGAGCTGGAAGTGAACGGGACGGAAGCCAAACTCGTGCGGAGAGTTGCCGGGGAAAAGTAAGTGCGGAGAGCCTGCAGGTTGTGAGGACCGACTCCCTGAACTTGCGAGGACTGCCCTGCCTTCTCCCAGAGCTGCCTTTAGTAGAGCAGGTCCTCGGACGCCCGATGTCCAGGTTGGTCATTCGCTGCACACAGATGTGCCAGGAGCTGGCTTACTCGGTAAGGCAGGAAAGGATGTCGCTGGAGGTCTCTTGGACTGTAGAGGCTGTTGCCCTGGTCAGGCTGTGCTTGAAGGCAGACACACGGACTCAGACACTTGTTACTCTTCTAAAGACATATTAGAGCACGAGCGGGGGTGGGGGCATCAGCAGCAGAGGGAGGGGCAGACTCCCCGCTGAGCAGAGACCACCCCACCCCCATGCCTGGCTTGATCTCAGGATCCTGAGATCATGACCTGAGCCAAAGGCAGACGCTTAGTCGACGGAGCCACCTGGTTGCCCCAGATTCAGAAATTCCTACAGTGCTGACCGAAGCAGATTGGCCTCAGGTTTGCGGTGCAGACTCTTGCACTGGGGTGGGCCCTGCTGCGGGAAACCACGTTTATAGCAGGGAACACGCAAGCCGCAGGCCTCCCCTGTGAGCAGATGAGGACACAGGGCTGTGAGTGTCCCCGGGAGAAAGGTGGGGAACTTCCCACCTCGTTCCACTGCTGATCGTTTGCTCTTTGAGTAAACTTCTGTACCTGCTGTAAAGGAGGTTTCTGCTTTTCTCTGCCCCTGGTGTCAGTCCCCACCCACACACACCCTGTGACATTCTGAGCCCTTGTCCTGGGGTGAGTCACAGTCGGTTTGGGGTCACCGTGAATCGTGTTCCTGTGACTAGAACTGCACCTGTGCGCCCAGGAGCTTGGCTTGGTCAGCACAAGGGCAGACGAGACCGTCAGTGTGACTGACCATGACTGCTAGCATCGCGGGGCGGGACAGCACCTTCCTGGCAAGGCAGTGCGTGGGGATCCTGAGCAAGCTGGTGCTGCACGTCCCCTCCCTGCTGTTGCCCTCCTGGCTCCGGAGCAGGGTTGGGCGGCATAGGATTCTTGGAGCCGAGCTGTCACCAGTTGAGTGTTTCTGGCCTGCTTCGTGGTTATAAAACTTCCCGCCGCTGTTTGTGAAGAATGGATTTGGGGGCACCTGGGGGGCTTAGTCAGTCAGTGTAGCGTCTGCCTTCAGCTCAGGTCATGATCTCGGGGTCCTAGGATAGACTCCTGCATCAGGCTCTCTGCTCAGCGGGGAGCCTCCTTCTCCCTCTGCCTGCCTGCCACTTCCCCTGTTTGTGTACTCTCTCTCAAATAGTTAAGCTTAATTAAAAAAAAAAAAAAAAAAAAGGAGATAAGCGGCTCTGTAGGACAGCATAGTGTCGGGGAGCCTCCCTCCTCCCCGCGGCCCCTCTGGGTCCTCTGCTGAGGGCAGCCCTTGGGTGCCTCTCTCCCCCTCCCACCATGGGCAGATTTTCGCAGGGAGGAAAGGTGTTAAAGGAAGCTTCTGTTGGGTCCTACCGCTCTCTGGGCTCCTCAGCGCTCACGGATACACTCCTCAACGCTCACCCCCAAGATAGGGTGGGCACTGCCGCCCTCCCCCACCGGGACTGCATTTGGAGATGAAGCGGGGCTTGTTGACTTGACTTCTAGCAGCTGGCGCGGAGCATGCTGTGGCTGCAGGGGTTTGCCGCTCACAGTTTGGACACATTGTTGTGGTTTGGCACATAGTTTCGGTCACCCTTATAACTGTAGCCACGCTCACTGCTAGTTCCCTCATCTGCAGGGCCCCGCTGGGCCATTCTCTGCTTTTGCAGGGTCACCGTCACCTTCAACACCAACAACAGCATCCCACCCACGTTTGACGGCGAGGAGGAGCCGTCCCAGGGGCAGAAAGCGGAAGAACAGGAGGTGAGTGGACTGCGCCCGGGGAGGGCCTTGGTCTTCCTCGCTCCTCTGCCACTGGGGACAGGCAGGGCCATGGCTGCCCTTGGGCCTCAACTCCCCACGCCGCGGTTTTGGGCTTTGACACGAGAACCGTGGGTTCCGCAGGTGTGGGCTCTGTGCCGTGGCCTGTGTTCGCTCGGTGGGGAGGAGCCGAACCTGCTTGTACCTTCCCTCGATCGGGAGGCTCATCCGGCGTGTTTGCCAGGGATGAATGTTCTAGTGTGTCAGGCCGGCTATAACACCAGTTGGGGAGCTGGGGCGTCAGACTGACATCCGAAAGGCAGACAAGGTGTTTGCTTTGGCCACGGGCCCTCCTGCGTGGGCCCAGTGGGAGCCCAGTCTGCACACGTTATGGGGGGCCGTGGGCCTGGTCTAGGGACTAGCCAGCGTGGGGGCCGCAGGGTCTCTGGACCTCCTGACCAAGCAGGTACTGGGACCATCTCTGGGCCGAGCAGAGAGGATACCCCTTGGCACTCCTGACTCCACCACCCCAACTGTGACCTCCCTGACGCAGGACGGCTCACCACCACTGGGAGGGCCACTGGGATTGCTCAGCTTTAGGACGGCCACTTAGCCCAGTGCGCTGGCCTGAGTCCTGCCCTGGGACAGAGGAAGAGCCCAAAACGGGCAGCAGGAGTGACATCTGGGAGGTCAAGGCCAGCTTCGCGGTGCACAGGTGGACTAACAGGCCTGGGGGAGAGACCAATTCACAGAGCTGGACCCCGGCTCCAATTTCTGCACTTTAAACCAGGGACGTTCTGTAAGCACGCAGGGGGCTAACGGCTGTGAGACCCTATAGACGTGTGAGCCTCCGCCCTCTAAAACTGGGTTCAGACCTCGGGGAGGGACAACGAGAAGAGTGTAGCCCAGTCTCTGGAACAGGCCGGTACATGGCTTGAGTGCTGTGGAAGGTTCTAGCCTCCTTGTCAAGGGGCAGGATCATGGAGGGGTTTAGAAGTGGCTAAGGACTGTCCTAACAGTGGTGGTCGTCAGATCCCTGGAACCATGAGCACCCCCTGCCCGGTTCAGGCAACAGACTGATGTGTTTTCGCTTTCCCAGCCTGAACTGACGTCCACACCCAATTTCGTGGTGGAAGTCGTTAAGGACGGTGGCAAGAAGGCTTTGGTGCTGGACTGTCATTATCCGGAAGATGAGGTGTGTGGGATGGGGCGCAGGATGGGGAGGAAGGGCACCGGCTTGTCTGGCAGAGACCAGGGAAGCTGGGGGGAGGGCAGGGGTCAAACCGGGGGAGTTGGCAGCGGTAAGTGGTCAGGTTGTCCTGGGAAAGCCTTCACTTTCCCCAGCCCTGTCTCTTTTCAGGTTGGGCAAGAGGAGGAGGAGGAGAGTGACATCTTCTCCATCAGGGAGGTGAGCTTTCAGGCTGTCGGCGAGTCAGAGTGGAAGGACACAAATTATACGCTCAACACCGACTCCCTGGACTGGGTGAGTGTGGGCAGGGGTGCGGCGCAGCGGGGCAGCCCAGCGCCTTGCAGGGGAGCGGCCTGGGATCAGGAAGGCCCGTCTGTCCTCATAGGCCTTGTACGACCACCTGATGGATTTCTTGGCTGACCGAGGGGTGGACAACACGTTCGCAGACGAGCTGGTGGAGCTGAGCACAGCCCTGGAGCACCGGGAGTACATTGCCTTTCTCGAGGACCTCCAGGGCTTCGTCAAGACCCAGTAGAGCAGGTGCCGGGCTTTGCCGAGGCGCGAGCCTGCTTGGGAGCCAGATGGACAGGGGCTCGGAGATGGTTTCCTTCCTGCTATCATGGAGAATGATTCAGATTTAAATGACTTCCTTTGCGGTCTCATTTACCCTCGTTTATTGCATCTCTACAACTCTCCTGCTCCAAGATTGTCTAATGTGATAATGGACAATAAAATCGGGCGGTTTCCTCTGTTGTCTTTGCTATCCCCTCGCAGCCTGTGTCCCAACACACCGAGAGCACAGAGTTTCAGAGTTTAGTACAAAATCCGATATAAGTTAAAGGCTGGTATTTACAAAGCCCTGTCCCAGGCAGAGCGAGTCGTGTGCCCCAGAAGAACGGGGAGTGGAGGTCGGCACTAGAGAATCACAGCCCACGTGTCGCAAGCCTGGATTTGGACAGAAGAGAGTCCCGGTCACACACACCGTCTCTGTGTCTCAGCAGCAGGGATGCAAGGGTGGCATTCAGATGCCATCATGAGGTGGCCTTGGTGGGGTGTCTGCACGCGGGACCCCACCCTGCAGTCCCAGGACAGTGGCACATGCGCCAGGAGCTCGAAGCAGGTCCCATACACGGACTCTGAACAGCCTCCCCGCAGGTCACCGGTGGCTTCTCATGGCCTCATGGGGAGGTGAGGCTCTGTCGCCTGAACCTGGGATGGATGGGCATGCCTGCTGCAGGCAGAACCTGAGCCTACTGCCCATGTGTGCCAGCACGCCTTCTGGGGTCTCCCCTTGCAGTCGGGGCGCGCCAGAGCACAAAGCGGTCTCCCTCGATCCTCACCACCACACAGAGGAGGCCGTCCGCCCACACGGCTGACATCCCGGCTCTGGCGCACTCCGTCCAATGACCACACCTCACCCGGCCACATCCTCACGGTAACCTACACCCACTCCTCCATGTCCAGGCTGAACCTGAGTCCCCTGAAGTGAAACCAGAGGCCTAGTGTCCTCAGACGCTGATGGATGCCTCTGCCTCTCCCTCACTCCTGTCTCATCTTTGCTGTGACTCCCTGTCATCTCTCCCAGGGCTACCAATCCCGCTGCTCGGAGATGCTGTCCAGGGAGGGGACCCTGGGACTGGGCTGGGGTCCGTGAGGATCCTTTGCCCCCAGACCTGTGTCTTCTGCTGCCCCCACTCCCCACCTGAACCTCCGTCTGCACACACACGAGGAGCCTGCCTCTGGGCCAGGGGCTGGGAGAACACACCCATGTGTGATCTTGCCATCCAGGACAAGCGCACGGGCAGGTCCCTGTGGTAGTGCTGCGGGGACACAGCTTTAGGCTCAGAGAGAGGAGGAGTCGGGCCTCCAGGACGTGGTGACCAGCCAGGCTCACTACATATGTGTGCAAATCATCCTGGAGCCAAAGGCCTTTCAGACCCAGAGCCGCGGGAGCGAGAGCGTGTGGGCCAGAGACCCTGCGTATTCGAGGCTCCGGGGGTGCATCTGGAGCAAAGGGAGCAGCCGCCTCTTCCTCAACTCCACCCGCCATGCTCCCTGCCTCCCACCCAGAGGCCGGCAGGGCCCCACCACTGAGCAGGGAGCAGCAGGGGTCCCCAGCACCCGCTCCGGTCAGAGTCTGCAAGCTGTCCCCAGTAGCCGGGCCCACATTCACCTCCAATGACAGCACGGGGCCAGCAGCATGCAGGCAATCCCACCGCTTCCTGCCCCACCGTCCAGCCGTCTGGTAGCTGCAGGCCCTCCCTCCCTCGGTGACCTGCTGCCATCCTATTTCCTTCCGGCAGGCCCACATCGGCACAGCCTCTCTGGGTGTCCTGAGCACGGAACCATCGGCCGGGTCTGAGTGCGCCACTGCCTGTCAGCCGGGCCTACCCCTCTGTCCCAGCCCTTGGGGTGCCCATGGATCTCCTAGTGTAAGTGACACGTTACCTCCACTCTCCCATGCCAGTAAATTCCTCAAGAGACTAAACTGTACTTGTAAACATCTCCCCGCCTCAAAAGAATGCCATAACGGAAAAAGAAGAGAAAAAATCTCCCCGCTTGTATGATTTCTGCTAGGGTGGGAACAATGCCAACCATGGCCGGTTCCGCCACGGGGTCCCATGGGAGGCTTACCACGCAGCTCATGAGAAGACTGGGCTTTTCTTCTGTCCCGTCCGTGACGGAGAACTCAGGCGTGTGCGGACAGTGTGCACCGTGCTCATTGATGCTGTCCTCTAAGCAGGCTCGAAGCTTTTGCTCCGTCAATCCTGGAGACTAGCAAATAAGCCAGTTAAGCTGCAACCTGACCCCACTCACCTCTGAGCCGACAACCTGAAAATTCCGACTCCTCAAGCCGCCCACTGGGATGGCTCTGCACAGCCTTCCAACGTGCTCACGCTCCTGGCTGCGCTAAACTCCGTGACCGCAGCAACCCTCTGGGTGACTGCCGCCCCCCACTCCTGCATCAGCAGCACCAAGAGGGCATGGGGTGCCACCTCCCCAGTCCCTCTGCCCCCCGCGGCTGCTGTGTCCTTCCCAGGAGCCAGCACCGTGGGGCCCAGACCTGTCACGCTGTGTTAAGCTTGCCATCATATGCGTTCCAGAACCCGACAAAGAGAATGAAAACAATGCTTTTTCCTTTTCTTCAAAGGTAAGGAATGGAATGGTTAGCAAACGCTCAAAAAGAGGGCTTGTTTAAAGAACAGGGAAAGCTGCTGAATCACATCAACGATAGGACAAACTCGAGTCCGCACTCCGCTCCGCGGTGCACTTTACAGAAGTGGAACCGGGAGGGCAGACCTGCCCCCTCGGGGTCAGACGGGCACGACTCGGCTCCCATCGGCAGAGCCCCGCCTGGGGCCTGGCCAGTACAGATGTGTCTGAAGCAGACCGCGAGATGCTCGCTGTCCCCATTCCCCGCTGCAAACTTTCAGCCATATCACGCCCAGTAAGAAGGTGCCTTCGTGTTTCGGGACCACTGAGGCCTATGTTCGAATCTAGTTGAGTCTTCAGTGGGAACTTCACACGAAGGCAGATACAAGTGTTTCCAGTTCTCCCTGTAAAGGTCTTGAGCACAGTGCGCTCACCAGCGGGGACCAAATGGCTGGGACAGCCACAGTGTGTGCCCATCCCCAGGCCAGCTCCATGGGTCCTGTGGGCCCCGTGGGCTCTGTGGCCGCTTCCCAGACACCTGTGTGAGCTGGCCAGGGCGCCAGGAGAAAATGCACTCCATCGGCTCCAGCGCCAGCAAAGGGCCTCCAGCAAGCGGACACATGTGGGAAGGAGGGACACGGGATGTGTGTGTGGAACACTCACGTGCGAGGAGAGGGACAGGCCACACGGACACGTGACCACGCCGCCTGACACTCTCAGGTTGAACCTGGAAGCAGAGCTGGCATCACAGCGCGCCGGGGCCAGCACCGCAGGACCCCCAGACCCTTGCAGACAGCCAGCCTGCGGGGGGACACGCTGTCCACCCATAATGCTAAAAGAGGTTTGGCATCTCTTACCTCACGCACACAGGACAGATGAGGGGGTTTGCCTCCCACTCAGCCAGCATGACACTGAGACAGCACTCGTCGAACTGCAGGCTCTTCTCGTACTCGCTGAGGAGGCGCTGTTCTGCGGGGCAAAGGGCAGCTGTAGCGCCCTTCCTGCCTCCCATCCCAGGCCTGTCCCATAGCCCAGCCTCACCCACACCAGACAGGGAGCCCCGCAGGACGCCGCCACCCGGCACAAATGTTCGCTGCTCTACCCGGCTTTGTCTTGCTGACTCCCGCCCCTCTCGCCTGTCCCGCATGTGCACGAGCATGACACGCGGCCCCAGAGGCATTGGGCTCGGGGGATCGCTGGAGAGCTCGGACCCTGCCTGGGCACGAAGAGCGGAGTTTAAAACAATCTGTTCCCCAACAACCATACGCCCAGTCTGTGCTGTTCACAGCCCGTGTTAGCTCGCGTGGCGAGCACACAACCACACCAAGGATGCGGCAGGAAGGAGGGGCAGCAGCGCCAGAAACGGGTCCATGCGCTACAGGTCTACGCAGTATCTACACGGCTGTGCCAGCCAACCCCAGCCCGCAGGCCACACCAGCCATCAGTCTTCTAAATCACATCCTGCTGGAACACAGCCGCGCCCATGAGGCCTGTGTCCATTTTCACGCCACAGCAGAAGGCGATCACACGGGATGCAGAGCCTGAGCACCAGGCCCAGGCACAAAGACTCATTCTGGGGAAGAGCCAAGACTTCAGGGTAAAAGCAGGGATTCCTGACACCCGCCTGGAGCTGGCCGCAGAGGACGGGGACAGTCAGGAAGGCATTCTGCTTTGAAAAGTGCTCAGTGCCAGTTTGCTAGAGGCAGGTGGAGGGACCCTGCCCGAGGTCACCTTGGTCAGCCAGCTCCTGCTGGATCTCCTCGAGCACAGCCAGGTCCAGCAGCTCCTCCAACTGCAAGAGAAAGCAGAGTCCCCTCAGCCAGCAAGTCCTGATGACACGGGCTCCAGAGGCTAGTGTGAAGAGCTCCAATGCCAAGGAGAAGCCCCTCCCGGTCCTTCCGTAGGAGGTGCCGCCCATGCGGCAATGGCATCCCGCTAGAAAGCCATCAAAAAATGATTAAACCACCCAGTAACAAGATAAGGGCCCTGCATTTGGGGGGAGATGCTAGAGGACAGCAGCTAAGTACTTGTTCTGCCAAAGCTCCGGAGCGGCTGGGGCCTTCCTAAGCCTGCCCGCCTCACTTGGGGCCTCTGCGAAGCAGGCACAGACCTGAAGGGCTCTTGTGACCATGAAGCAGGACTGTGTAGCCAGAAGTCTGGCCTGCACCAGGACACCCAGTAGGGCTCCCGATAACGCATCGCGACTACAGATGGCCCTGATGCTTCTGGAACAGCTGGCTGAGGTTTTCTCACATCGACCTCACGGTGCAGACCGCGCTCTCTTCTGCATGGGGTCAGGCTGGGACTCCGTGAAAGCAGAGCTCAGGGGCACAGGACAGGTAAGGACCCAGAGCAAAACCAGGGTTGGAATTCCAAAACCAGGGACGTCCAAGCCAGGGCTCTTCCTCGCACACAGTAAACGGTTTCCGATCCACCCCCAGCCGGCGACACTGGCCTAGGCGAGAGTCAGAAAGTTCCTGGATGCTCTCTTGCACAGAGAGGTTGCTAGCGCAGGTCTGCTAAGTCAGAATTTCCACCGGGGGAGCCCAGATGTCTTTGTTTTTAGTTTTGTAGGATGCCATGATACAGAATGTTGGCAAAGCCTGGTGTTTAGGAACCATGGACCTAGAAAAGTCTAACCTGAAAGACAGAAGAGTCTGGGTTCCAAGTAGCTGGAATCCTGACTAGGGGCTGGAGGATGGAGGGTGACTGGGACCAGAGGACCAGCGGACACAGGGCAGGCCCTCTCGGTGCTGTAGCACCCTCTCTGGAAGCACATGTCCCATTCTGACCTGGGTCAAGGCCTCTGGACAGCTGTCCCTGGCCCGCAGAGCGCTCCACTCTTCTTCCATCACCTCCTGCACCAGAAGGGGGTTCTGAGCTCTCCTTGGCATGTTGCCTCCAGCCTGGCGGTATCTGTTCAGGAGCCTGTCCCGGCTGTTTCTCATTCTCTCCAGGCATCCCTTGGAAGGAGAAATGGAGCGGAGCCCGTAAAAACAAAACAAAACAAAATTAGGGGTGTCTGGGTGGTTCAGTCAGTTAAACATCTGCCTTTGGTTCAGGTCATGATCCTGGGGTTCTGGGATGGAGTCCTGCACTGGGCTCCCTGCTCAGTGGGGCATCTGCCTCTCCCTCTTCTTCTGCCCTTCCTTCCCTCCAGACACATGCACGCTCTCTGAAACTCTAAAAGTTTTTCTTAAACTAAATGTTACATCAACTGACACTTATAAACACAAAATTCCAACCATAACCCTAATTACTATTTTTGAATTATTTCTGCGCAGTCCTTATTTGCAGACAAGGGAAGTCATCACGGTTTATGTACTCGGTTCAGCACATTCGGATTTTATTTTAGAGCGAGAACGCGAAAGAGAGTGTGAACTGGGCGAGAAGCAGAGGGAGAGGCTGAGGAAGACCCTTGAGCAGAGGCCGAGCCGAGCATGAGCCCAATGCGGGCCGGATCTCAGCACCCTGAGATCGTGACCTAAGCCTAACCAAGAGAGGCCGGAGTCCGCTCCCCGCGCCCCCCGGGTGGGACCCTCCGCGACAGTGTCCTTCGTGGCAGTGTCCTAACGGCTCGGCCTCCGCTGCGCTCCGGCGGGACTTTCCTGCACGAGGGGTTCAGCCGGGGACGACCATCCCTCGCGCCCCAGACCCTCCAGACGCGCGGCAGAGTTCCGGGACCCGCTACACGCTCCTCGACGCAGGGCCCCGGCTTCGGCGGCGGCTCCCGGGAGGCGGGCTCGCGGGAACGCGCTGCCGCCGGAACGGTCCGGGGCGGGGGGGAGCCGCCGAGACTCCGCAGCAGACGGCCGCGCCCGCGGGAGGACAGCGGGTCCCCTCAACCCCCGACGCCAGCAGGGTGGGGCGCGCGGGGCCTCGCGGCGCGCGGCGGCCGGGCCGGCTCCCCCCCCACCCCCGCACGCAGGCCCGGGAACTCCCGCAGCGCCCGGCCCGCTCCGTCCCATCCCGCCCCGGGGCCGCCTCCGCCCGGCGCCCCGCACCTGCCTCGCACGGGGGGCGACGAGGGGAGGGACGGCGGCCCCGCCGAGGCCTCCCAAGCCCCGCGCGCACCTGCCGGAAAGCCTCCTTCCACTGCGGCGAGCCCACCGCTTTGTACCGCGATCGGCGGCCCGAGCCCGGCGCCTCCGCCATCTCCAGTCCGGGGCGCAGCAGCCGGGCAGCCCCGCCCCCACGGGCGCGCAGAATCCTGGCCGCTGTAGTTTCCCGGCGCTCCGCGCGCCCGCCCGCGGGGCCTTCTGGGAGGTGCCGACCCGTCCGGCGACCCCGAGGAGGCGGGGCCGCAGCGGCATATGTGAGGTCAGCCCCACCTGGAGTGAGGGAAGTAGGTCTTGAGGGAAGGCTTCGGACGTCCAGGCTTAGCCAGGCGGAGGTGTCCACGCAGCGGTCGGACTCCGCTCTCAAGCTGTCCCCGGGGACTGGCCTTCCCTCAGCGATGGCCCCGCCTGACGGCCGGCCTCCCCTTCGCCCCGCCGCCGAGGCACGCGTGCCCGGGCTGCCAGCTCAGTGATTGGCCGGAAAGCTGCCGACCGGCCCTCCCCTTCGCCCCGCCCCCGAGGCGCGCGTGCCCCGGCTGCCTGCTCGCTGATTGGCCGGAGCGCGCCGGCGGGCCGCGGATGGGCTGTGCTCAGCGGCGCGCGGCATCACGGGGGCGACGCGCGCAGTCGGGTTAAGATGGCAGCGGCGGAGGGTCCCGCGGGAGATGGGGAGCCGTGGCAGTCCTGGCTGCCCAACCACGTCGTGTTCCTGCGGCTCCGCGAAGGGCTGAAGAGCCAGAGCCCCGGCGAGGCTGAGAAGCCGGCGTGCCCGTCGCCGTCCGCGCCGCCGCCGCCGCTGACGAGGAGCCTGGTCGTGGGGCTGGGCGGAGAGCTCTTCCTGTGGGACGGCGACGGCGGCTCGTTCCTGGTGGTGCGCCTGCGGGGCGGCGGCGCGGGCGAGGAGCCGTCCCTGTCCCAGTACCAGGTGGGCCGGGCCGCGCGTGCTGCGCGGGGGCGCGGCGCCACCGGCTCTCCTCGCGCCCCGCCCCGCCGCCTTCCGCTTCGGCGCGGCCGCTTCGTAGCCTGTCGTGGCCGGGCTCCATTCCCCGGCGGAGGCTTGCGGACGCCCGCGTGCTCTCGGGGGGCCCGGGCCGGGGACAGCGGCCGGGGAGCCGCGTGCAGGTGCTCCGAGGCGAAACCCAGCAGGCGAGCGCGGCGGGCTGGGTCTGAGACTCCGTTTTCGTGGGGCGCCACCCGCCAGGTCGCGGGGACAGATCCGACCTCCTGCCGCGGTCGCTGTGAGCGCCGAGTCGGGGTCGGTCTGGAAGCGGCCGCTCGCGGTTTCGTGCCGACGTGGAGGAGGGGTCCCCGGTCCTGCTTCCTCTCCGCGCTAGAGGATGAGCCGCCGCCGGGTCGGGCGGGAGCTGCCTGGGCTCTGGGTGAGCGCAAGCACGTGCACGCGAGCAGCGGCGCGCCGGGCTTCTTGCGGTCCAGCGCTGGCCTGAGGGGACGGTCGTCCGTGGTACACGCGTGCGGGTCTTCTAAAGACTGGAAAACGTAGCAGAGGTGTCGCCCGTTCTGACTCGTGCCTTCTGTCGTGGGCCCCTGCCCGGTGCCTGCGGGGGAGAAATGCGGGGGTTTTATCAAGGTGCGGGGGTGTTTCTGCGGTTCTGAAGACCCGTCCCAAGTTGACCTTCTGTTCCTGTAAAATTTCTGTTGGCCAGAGTGATCGGAGGCGCTGGGCGGCCCTGTTCAGCAGCACGTAGAGCGGCCCTGATTAAGTCCATGGTGTTCGCTGTCCCTCTTTTCTACTCCACCGCCACCCAGGCAGGGTCATGCCTGTCAGTCTTGCTTTTGTATCCCCGTTCTTCCCAGGCTGCCCGGAGCGGGTGGCACTCAGGAAACTGAGGGCTGAGTGGCTCTCAGCCTTCCAGAATCTCACCGGCAAGAAAGCGGCTCCGCGTGAGTTGCAGATTTAAACGTTGATTAAAGGAGAATAGTGACTTCAGAAACCAAGTAAAGCAAAGCCCCCTATGTTTGTAATTGTCACGTGTGATCTCAGGTGTTTGGAGGGTAAATATATTCCGAGAGCAGTGGCCTCTGTTTGGTTTGAGATGGACCCGATCGGACAGGAAGATGGTGGAGTCAGCGAGGACCACTGACGGGAGACACATGCACTTGGCTGGACTTGGCGAAAGGCCGCTGAGCCGCAGCAGGGAGACGGGCGGTAGAGCGCTCCTTGTGTGCTGTGTGCAGAGTGGTGGTCTGTGGAAAGATCCTGGCTGAGGGTTTCTCCTTACGGGAGGGTGAGTGATATGTTGGCGTCTCCTGCTTTATGAGTGGAAGTAGAAAGGACAGAAGATGGGAGTGTGGGTGGTCAGGAGAGAAGCAGCAGGACATGCCGCTCCGAGGAAGTGCGTTGTTGTGAGGGCTGGTGACATGGGGACAAGCAGTTTTGAGAACCCCCGAAAATGCCGTGGCTCTGTGATTCTGCCGTGCGGGTCTGGCCGTGCGAGCTCTTGAAGCTCTTCTGTCCCGGTCCCGTTCCTGATACCGAACAGAAGCCGCCAGTTATGAACGCTCTGAGTTCACTTCTTGCTGCGCTGAAACACCTGGAGCCGGCTTTATGCCATGCATTGTGCTGAGGGTACACAAGGAAGGACACAGTGTCAGGAATTCGGTTAGCTGTGCAGGACGGTCGGGGTGACCTCAGTGCAGGCTGATAAGGACCGCGACAGAGTCATCCAGAGTGCAGAGGAGACACACGTACCCCGGCTGGAAGATCGGGGTAGTGTGTCAGGAGGTCTTCCCAACTGTGACAGCCGCCGCAGAAGGAGAAGGAAGAGCTGTCGAGAGACGCAGAGGCTGACAGAGCCTGGTGGCTTTGTGGACATAGGCTGACCTGAGTGGGCATAGAGACTGTCCAGGGCAGGCTGGAGTTTGGTCATAAAAAAGGCAATTAATGTGTAGTGTTTGTTTTTCAAGGGAAGGAAGTCTGGTGCGGTTTATGTTATGTCCTGATCTCAGTGGTTAAAAATCTCCAGTGAGTCCCTAGCCCAGGTGTGAACCCAGGAGGCGTCACTGCCCTGCAGTTCCCGGCGAGGAAAGCAGCGCCTGCCTCCAGTGCCCGACCAAACTACACCGGGACAGTCGTGCTTTCTAGGAATTACCGCGTACTTACTGCGATGTGAACTGTGACCAGTTTGCTTTGTTTTCCAGAGATTGCTCTGCATAAATCCGCCCCTGTTTGAAGTCTACCAAGTCCTGTTAAGTCCAACGCAGCATCACATAGCGCTTGTGGGAACCAAAGGACTTACGGTGTTAGAACTACCTAAGAGATGGGGGAAGAACTCTGAATTTGAAGGCGGAAAATCAACAGTGAACTGCAGGTAAGTTGAATATCGATTTATCGTTTGTCGGTTTGGAACACACGCGGACAAGCGGCTCAGGCCCCTTGGTTCGCCAGCTACATTGTTTGTGCTGCGGATCCAACAGTACAGGCCGCCAGCTGGGCCACACCCGGGCTTCCTGCTGATACGATCTGCACCTGCCTGCAAGCCTGCCCTTCTGCCTGACGGCTCATAGCCGACTCACCGGAGTTCAGCTTGGTCGTGTGTGTAGAAATAAGAGAACTTTTGAAAAGCAGTTACTACATATGAGTCAGTTTAATTTAACTAATTTTAATTTTTGTATCTTTTCAACAATCTGGAAAAGCCAGAGCCTGAAAGATGTGTTGACGAGCGTAAGATAGAAACTGCCTTTAGTTCTACAACGTTTCATTTCTAAAATCTGTTTCCGAAAAAAAAAGAAAAAAATCCGTTTCCCCATTTCCGCTGTTGGAACATTGTGTCTGATTCTCTTCCCAGGCCAGTAAGGCGACCGCAGCAGTTAGTGTGCGTGGAGTCCCTCACGAGGACCGGTGTGAAACTCTGATTTAGAAATTGGTTTCGTGTGGGTCCTCACGTGTGCTCACTGAATGGGGGCTTCGAGTGCTCTTCTCGGCAAAATGTGGGAGGAAGAAAGATGGCGAAGGGAACGAGAGCAGAGCGTTAAGATAGGTTTTCCCATAGAAGGTCTTTGGTCCACATTCTGCAGAAAGTTTTGGACAAACTACTGTCTTCATTTCAGTACCACGCCCGTTGCTGAGAGATTTCTCACCAGCTCTCCATCTCTGACGCTGAAGCACGCTGCCTGGTACCCCAGTGAGCTGCTGGACCCCCATGTCGTGCTCTTGACGTCAGACAACGTGATAAGGTGCGATGTCTTTCTGTCTCTAGCTTTGCGCAGGGACGGCCGGTGGGCCCCCAGGTGGGTCACTGGGAATCACAGCGCCTGTCTCAGGCTGCTCTCCGCACTCAGGCCCAGCGGGCTGTCCGACTGCGCTAACTTCGAGGCCTAATTACTGCTCATCTGCCCAGTCAGGCCTCCCACCTTGGCACTTCTTCGCTAACCTGCCCAGGAGCCTAACCCTAACCCCTCTCCTGGTGCTCTGCTGGAGGCAATGCCCCGTGGGGAGCAGAGAGTATAACTGGGAGTTGAGAGATCTGAATTCTCGTCCTAACACGCCACTTCTGTCTTGGAGATCTTAAACTTGAGAGGAGCTCAGTTTCCAGCTCTGTAAAACGAGCTGGTTTGATTGGACAGGTTTTGAACTCTGATTAAAGGCCCTATTCCTACAGAGAATTCTGTGGTATTTACGTAGTTAGCTTCCTGGATCTGCCTTATGTAAAAGCTGTTTCGGGACTCCACTGAGCTGCAGACAGCTTCGTCTTCCCTCCTCACCACTTTTTTTTTTTTTTTTAAGATTTTATTTATTTGACAGAAATCACAAGTAGATGGAGAGGCAGGCATAGAGAGAGAGGGAAGCAGGCTCCCCGCTGAGCAGAGAGCCTGATGCAGGACTCGATCCCAGGACCCTGAGATCATGACCCCAGCCGAAGGCAGCGGCTTAACCCACTGAGCCACCCAGGCGCCCCCCTCCTCACCACTTTTAACCGTGCCCTGCGAGCTCCTCCTTTACTGCTGGCTGATGACCCGTTCTGGGCCTTTTACAGATCTCATCGCTGTCTGGTTACTTTCAGCTGCTCAACTCAGTGTGTCCAGTTCGGAGCTCTGATGTCCAGTCCATACCAGTTCTGGGTCCTGGCCCATCACACAGGCCAGACCCCAGGGGAGGGGACACTTGTGCAGAGGGCATGACCTGATCTGGCTCTTGCTTCTGCCCCCACACTTGGAGGCGGGTTGATGTGCAGGAAGGGGGCTGCCTCCTGCTTCCTCGGGAGTGAAGGGAGCTGAGGCTGGCTGGCTGGCAGTCGATGGGTCTGAGCCTGATTTCCGGGTCGTCTGGTCCCATCTGCTGCTGGTGGCCTCCATTGACACGGCTCCTCTGTACAAACGTTGTGTGTCACTTCAGGGGCTGCTCATCACTGAGGAGCACTGTCTCCCACTGGCTCTGTCCGCGGTCGGGCCCAGGGCCTCTCTGGAGAGGGAGGGTCCTCGCACTCGTGCCGCCATTGTAGTTTTTCCTGTGGCATCATAGTGACCACCCTGCTGTCCTGGAGGGTGACTGCTCTGCCCTCCAACAGCCACAGGGACCTGAGCATCAGTCCCACAGTCCTTTCTCACACTGCTCCAGCCCACCCCCTGATGTGTGATGTGTGAGTGGTAGATACTGTATAGCATTCACAAGCCCCCAACCCCAGGCTGTGACCTGTCCGGTTCACTCAGGGATTCCTTACCTGGGACCTGCAGCTTCCTGCGGCACATCTGGATTCCGCGAGGACACGAGAGCCCTTCTCCCCACATTATAAGCCCCCCTGAATCTGGTGGAGTGTCTCCCTCCCTGCCCATCTGGCTTTGGAGCTGGACACCCTCCTGCCATAGACGTTGTTATGTCCAAGGAAGGACTCCTGATGCCCCTCTCTTAGTCTTTCAGCACGTCTGTGTTTTTATTTATTTTTTATTTTATTATTTTTTTAAGATTTTATTTATTTATTTATTTGACAGACAGAGATCACAAGTAGGCAGAGAGGCAGGCAGAGAGAGAGGAGGAAGCAGGCTCCCTGACAGAGAGACAGGGGGAAGCGGAGAGCCCGATGTGGAGCTCGATCCCAGGACTCCGGGACCACAACCTGAGCCGAAGGCAGAGGCTTTAACCCACTGAGCCACCCAGGCGCCCTACATTTGTCTTTTTAAAAAGATTTTACTTGTCAGTGAAGGAGAGCACAAGCCCGGGGAGGGACAGAGGGAGAGGGAGAAGCTGACTCCCCACTGAGCAGGGAGCCTGATGCAGGACTCGATCCCAGGATTCCGGGCTCATGACCTGAGCCGAAGGCAGACACTGCACTGACTGAGCCCCCAGGCGCCCCTCCCCTGGTCGTCTTTTCCTCCCCTGGGAAACTGGGCGGCAGGAAAGGGCGCTAGCCTAGACCTTCCTGGAGTTAAGCTTGAGAGGAGATGTATTTGGTCTCAGCTGTTGAAGGTTCTTTTTTAAACATGGGGAACCTGGGGGGGCTCGGTTGGTTGAGCATCCAACTCTTGATTTCAGCTCAGGTCGTGATCTCAGGGTCCTGAGATTGAGCCCCACATCAGCCTCTGTGGTCAATGCGGAGTCGGCTTGAGGTTCTCTCTCTCCGTCACTCTGTCCCTTCTTCCTACTCTCTAAAGAAACAAACAAAAAGACACATACGGGAAGTTACTGTGTATCCTAAGCTTTGGACCCTGTTGACAGTTTCCAGGCACCAAGCTCTCCCTACCCACCCCTGGCCCCCATGCCCCCCACCATGCGCGTCCCTTCCAGCAGGCACATTTGATTTAAAGTCAGCGCTGCTTACTCGCAGAGAGACCGCAGTGCGTGTGTGCTGTTGGGTCATGTTTTCATCAGAAATCTCTGGTAAGACATTTTACTGGTAGTGGAACAAACGATGTTCAGAGTTTCTCAAGGTTGTGGAGGTGAGTGATTAACTCAGTGAGGGTTTGTAGGTGATGTCGGGTTGCTAACAACAATACTGGCCTTTAGATAGTTCTCCGCACTGTAGCCACGCGCTATGAAATTTTATGTTGTTTTAAATTCAAATGATGCTGGCAAGAAAAAATTTTTCCCGTTTTATACTTCCCTTTGGGAAAGTAGGGGTGACGTGATATTGCATCTTTGTGTAAGGGCAGTGCCTATAGACTGGGACCCAGCGTCTCTCCCCGCGGCCCGGGGCTGCCACACATGCGGCTCCTCTACAAGGCTTGTGTGCGCCAGGCAGGGGCGGGCGGCGTGGGGGAGCTGGGCTGCTCAGGGCAGTCGGGCAGCGTGTGCCCAGGGCCTCAGGATGGGGGAGTGGGGCAGGACGGCCTGCAGGACACTTGGAGGGACTTCGTGACAACGGGGAGAGTTTTTGGAGGTGCCGTTGTCAGCAGGTGCAGCGCACCGCTCCAGCAGAGACACGGTCATGAGCCTGGCAGGACGGCACCAAAGCAGCGACCTGCCAGACCAAGGGCAGACTCGGGATGGCAGAGCTCTGAGTGCAGCTCTCTCCCACCCGCTCCTAGGGTCTACTCTCTGCGCGAGCCTCAGACCCCTGCCAGGGTCATCGTGCTTTCAGAGGCGGAGGAGGAAAGCCTGATACTCAATAAAGGGTAAGTTGTTCTTCGTGTCCGGAAACGGTTTTTCAGCTTATTGGGATCACAGATGTGCTTTTCACAGACACTCAAGGTTTTCTGTCGCTGACCAGCATGCTCTCAGCGGCGAGAAAACACCCGTGTTCGGAGCCTTGTGTGGGGCTGCGGTCTTCCTGGATGAGCAGTTATACCAACCTTCAAAACACAGACGGGGTGTCTCTCTTTTTTTTTTTTTTTAAAGATTTTATTTATTTGACACAGGGCACAGGCAGGGGAAGCAGCAGAGGGAGAGGGAGAAGCAGACTTCCCACTGAGCAGGAGCTTGGAGTCATGACCGGAGCTGTAGGCAGACATTTAATGACTGAGCCCCCCAGGCGCCCCCAAAGACAGCATGTTTATCACTTGTCTGCTGTAATTACAAAGGTTGTGTGTGTTTTCTGTAGGAAATTGGGAACGCCTACGGGAAAATATTAAAGAGAAAATGAAACGTCTTGTGGTCTCCTTTGTGTCTCCTCGCACAGCAGCGGGGAGACACTTGGGTATAAAGCAGAGGGCTGTGCGTCCCTGCTGCCCCGCCCCGCCGATTTCCAGCAGGCATCCCCTGCCTGCCCCCCGCCACTCCTCTCCCGCCCTGTGCCCCGGCTCTGGGCCCAGCCACCTCAGCCACCTCCCCCCTCGTTCTCACGCAGCCCACCCTTACCCGTGCTCCCACCGGTCCTCTGGCTCTGAGCTCAGATCGCAGCCCGTCAGGGTTCCTCCCCTCCACTTCCTTCGTGACATCCTTCGCTGACGCTGCGTCGTGTGCTCCTTTCTTGGGTCTCGGGCATCGCTATCACGAGCTGGGGGGTGGGGGGCTGTCAGATTCCCAGATGTGTGGCAGGAACCTATGCCATTCTCAGTGGCTTTTCAGGCTTTCTTCATCTCTGGTTCTTGCGCGTCTGCGGGTTTAAGCTGCTGGAGCCGGAGCCTCGCTGTAGGCCGACGCTTCTGTCATTTGGGTGTGGGGTTTTTGTTTTCTTTCTTTCCCTTCCTCACTGAATGCAAATTCCATCCCCCGTTCCTGCTGCTGCTGTTTCGTTCCTAACTGGCCTGGCCTGGCTTTACCTGTCTCCGCAGGAGGGCGTATTCAGCGTCCCTGGGGGAGACGGCCGTGGCCTTTGACTTCGGGCCGCTATGCGCCGTCCCAAGGAGCGTGTTCCCGCAGAAGGGCAAGGGCGAGGTCGTGGCGCACCCGCTGTACATCCTGTGTGAGAACGGGGAGACCTTCCTCACGTACATCAGCCTGGCACACAGGTGAGTGGGGGCGCCACTGCCCAGAGCACAGCTGCCACCGTGGAATCTGGGCGCTGTGGTTTTCAGGCTGCGGGAGCACGGCGGCCCTGTAGGGCTTGGATTCCATGAAAAGACTGGTTCTGAGCATTTGGCCTCTGACTTCCTCGCCATCAGCCACAGACATACCGTGAACAAGGTGACGCAGGCGAGCGAGGCGCCAAGGGGAAGGGCAGACACGGCAGTCTGGTGTTGAACATTCCGATTGTACCCAAACAGCTTTAGTGGCACAGAGACACTCAGGCACAGTGAGACTCAGGGGAGGGAGAGAGGGTCGCACTGGAGGAGGGAGGGAAGATTTCTCAGAGAGGCCGCGTGTCTAGTGCAGGATTCCCCAAGGGCCGGGGAGGGGCGCCCCCAGGGAGTATGAAAGCACGGGCACGTGTCAGTCACGGCCCAGGGATGGGACATTTGTGGCAGGAGCAGGGGTTCCTGGGACGCGGCATCAGGTCACAGAGCTGGCAGTATCTGCCATGGAGAATGTGGTGGAGTTAAGACACCCGGTTAAGGAATGTGGGGTCGGGGTGCCTGGGCCACTCAGTCTTAAGTGTCTGCCTTTGGCTCGGGTCATGAGCCCAGGGTCCTGGGATCGAGCCCCGCGTCCAGCTCTCTGCTCAGCAGGGAGCCTGCTCCTCCTCTCTCTCTGCCTGCCTCTCTACCTACTTGTGAACTCTCTCTCTGTCAGATAAATAAAATCTGTAAAAAAAAAACTTTTAAGAAAAGGAACATGGGTTTTTCCTGTATAGGAGTAGGGCCGTGGGAAGCCGGTGATGGCTTCTTAACAGAAGGGTAAGGTGGTTGGTAAGGGACACGTGGGGGCAGAGAGACGTTTGAAGGCGCAGTTGCACACGGTGCCGACCGCCTGCAGGACCCAGACTGCACCGTTTGGAAGCGGGGAGAGGTGCCCACGGTAGATGGCACAGAGGGAGGGTCTGGGAGACCTGGCTGCTGGCCGGGCGAGGGGCGACCCTCTCGTGCGAGTGCCGTGGTCCGCAGGGGCAGCTAATGGGATGGCGGGCAGCGCTGGTACCGAGGGCTCGTGCAGCTGCCTGTGGGACAGGAACGTGGGAGCGCTTCTCAGACAGCTGGAAACGCAGGCCTGGGGAGAAGAGGCAGACGCTGGAGCGGAAGATCGGAGTCTCCCGGGTCAGGATGGGCAAGTCAAGAGAAGATAATTGGGGGCGGGTTTGTAACCAGAAAGGCCTCTGGTTAGAGGCCGAACATTGTGCTTCAGTCCTGAACAGGCTCAACAGGTAGTAGCCGAGGCAGATCCAGGTGGGGCTGTGGGGCCGTGGAGGGGGGAGTGGCTGGCCTGCGACACCGGGTTGCTGCTGACTTGGGAGTTTGGACTGGGGGCATCTGCGTGCAGATGCCACGGAAGTGACCCCAGAGCGCAAGGAGAGGGAGCGGAGCCACGAGGGAGACAAAGGCCAAGAGCTCACTGGGCGCGGGGTTGTGAGCACTTTCTCCCGTCGGCTTCTCCGTGACCCGAACGTGCTCCAGCTTCCACACAGGACCCTGTCTGGGAGATTCTGTGCCAACGCCATTAGCCTGTCGCCGCCCAGCAGGACACCTTCTGCGTGCTTGTACATCTAGTCTAGGCCAGTCCCCAATTCTCTTGATTTCACCCTGAGAATTCCTGGAGTGCGAACCCCCTTCTCTCCATCCCCTCATTCTGGCTCTGGACCCTCCGCGTCTTCTGCGCAGAGCCTCTCCCCTTCCACCAGCGGCCCCGAGTCCCAGTTCTCCCTCCGCGTCCTGCCTTCGCGACTGTCACATTCCTCCTGCAAATGCAGGGCTCTGAGCCTTGAGCGTCACACCCGAGACAGCCCATGTCCGCCGGTCCTGGGCCGCCCTCCCGGGGCTCAGTTGGCCTAGACCGCTCCTGTCCCCACTATGCAGTCTCCTTCCTGTGGGTACTTGACATCCGTGCTTTCAGAACATTCCAGAGCTGTTCCTTGCAGCGTTCACAGCCTCCTCCCGGAATAGCTGCTTTGCCGTTGATCTCATTCATTCCTGACCCCTTTCTCATCTCACTTGGGGTGGTTTTCAGTTTTTAAGATTCACTTAGGGACGCCCGGATGGCTGAGTTACGCATCTGCCTTTGGCTCAGTTTGTGATCTTGGGGTCTGGAATCAAGTCCCGTATCGGGCTCCCTGCTCAGCGGGAAGCCTGCCTCTCCTTCTGCCTCTGCTGCTGCTCCCCCTGCTCTCAAATACATGGATAACGTCTTAGGGGAAAATGTTTATCGTAGAGAGGGAGAGGGCACGCGCGGCAGGGGCAGTGGGAAGGGGAGAGACTAAGCAGACTCAGCACTGAGCGCTGAGCCCCGCGCAGGGCTCGATCTCACGAGACTGAGATCACGACCTATGCCAAATGCAGAGTTGGACGTTCAACCCTCCGAGCCACATAGGCGCCGCCTTCCTTCACTGTCTGTCCCCACGTTCCTTTCGTGCTGTGAGGCCCCGTGTTGTCACACTCCGCCCACGTGTGGTAGTTCTCGCTACACATCTTCTTCCTCAGCTGAATGTCTGTCCCTTGGGGTGTCCCCCGGCACTCAGTGACGGCGTCTCTACAGAAACACTGTGTCCGAAGCCCCGGAGAGTCTCTGCATTTTCCGGGAAAGTGCAGAATCCAGGCCCAGCGTGCTCTTGTGCATGTGTGGAGCGGGAGGGAGTGGGGCTTGCGACAGAATCCGGGGAGCGCTGGTCCTCCGGGGACTGTGTTGGGGGAGGGGACCAAGCACAGGTGTTGAGGTGGGGGGGTGCTGAGTGGCCACAGGAAGCGGCTGAGGGTTTGGCAGCGAGGGTCTCCCTGGGGCTGATGGCAGCGGTCGGTCAGTAGACCGTCAGTGGCGCGATGAGGGAAAGGGGCCTAGATTGGAGCGTGGTTTCTCAGCCTCCACAGTAGGGACGTTTGAGCTGACCAGCACCCTCTGTTCCTCCACGCACCAGTAAACACCTCCCCAACCCTTGACAACCAGGAATGTCTTCAGACATTGTTCCTGTCCCTCGGGTGCAGACGTCTCTGGTTGAGAAGCACCAGGGGGAGAGCCGAGCCGGGAGAGACAGGTGCCGAGCTCGGGGACGGGTGGGACGGGGTGCGCCGGCCACAGGACCTTGGTCCAAGCCAGGCTGGGAGTGGCAAGGTTCCCTCTGCGGAGGCCCACCAGCGTGTGTCCCTGTTCCCGCAGCGCCGGGGGTGTGGGGAAGCTGCTGGGCCCACTGCCCATGCACCCCGCAGCGGAAGACAACTACGGCTACGATGCATGCGCCATCCTCTGCCTGCCCTGCGTCCCCAACATCCTGGTGATCGCCACCGAGTCTGGAGTGCTGTACCACTGTGTCGTGCTGGAGGGGGAGGAGGAAGACGACCAGACAGTGAGTTGGGCACCGGGGGTTGGGGTGGGGAGTTGTGGGGGGAGGCGTCCTGGGCGGGGTGAAGGCAGGGAGCAGGCGGGCTCTGTGTCGCAGCACGGGGATGCGGCTTCCCTGGCTGGCCCGTCCCGAGGTGTGGCCTCCAGTGACAAACACAGGGAGCCGGGCAGCCCCCAAGTGGGCTTTTTGGAACCTGATTTGCATTTCCGGGAAACGAGAAGCTGTTCTGTCCTCTGGTCTCCTTTGGTCGGGAGGTGAGGGTGGGGGTGCTGTCGGGCAAGACAGACTAGATTGTCTTAGACAGCGCTGCTGCTTCCGCAGTCGGAGAAGTCCTGGGACTCCAGGGCCGACCTCGTTCCGTCTCTGTACGTGTTCGAGTGCGTGGAGCTGGAGCTCGCCCTGACACTCGCCGCTGGGGATGACGACCCCTTCGATTCTGACTTTTCTTGTCCCATCAGACTGCACAGAGGTAACGGGGTCCTGCATGTACGGGGCCGGGGCCGGGTTGCTCCCAGGCGTACAGAGGCCCAACGAGCCCTGAGTGCCCTCCAGGACCAAGAGAGGCCGGGCGGGCTTCCCAGGTTCTCAGCCGGTCTGCCGTCTGGAGCCATCCAGACCCAGCGGGGAATTTTCCTGGTCCAGTTCAAAGCTTATGTCATGATTCAAATCCGGAATCTACACAAACCTTAGTAAATGTTAAAAATCAGGTCACAACAGGCCACTGAGACGCTACGGCTTTAAAACCTGTTTCGCTTCTAGACACGTCGTATGACCGGGTGAACGTGGTCCTTTTACCTTTGTCTCTGTGAACTGACCTGGGCCGCTACCAGATCTTTCTGGCTTCTCTGTGCGCGTCTGGGGAGCTTCTGCCGAGACTGCTGAGCCCCTGGAAGCCGGGGCCATTGGGGTGCCAAGGGCTGAGCGGAAGGAGCTGGGCTCCTGCTGTGTTTGGGGACAGCTCTGACACGAGCCAGCCTCCTGTCAGCCCCTCCAGCTCCGTCTTCTCATCTGGAATGGGGTGACCCTGGATGACCTGCGAGGCCGCGGACACCAGTCCCTGCGATCCCGCTGTCCCTCCGCCGCTTCCTGGAGTCTCCTCCAGGCTTCCCGGGCCCGGGCGGAGACGGGAGCTGCTGTTCGCAGGCCCTGGAGCCGCCGGCTCAGGTCCAGCTCTGCAGAGCCGACAGCAGGTCTTCAGGGCTCGGGGCTCCCGTGCAGTAGAGCAGCCGGGGGAGTCCACTGAGCGCGTCTGACTAGACGGTCCAAGCAGTAGGGGTCAGAATTTAGAAACGAGGACACGGGGACCCGGTGAGGTAAGGGACACACGCTCCTTGGTTCCTTATGAAGAGAACAGGTGTCTGGGAGACCTTAGACGGAGGCGATCTTGTCCTAGTTTTTCCAAGAGTGGATATGTCATGTGTTGTATGGCTTGGAGGTTTTTGACTCATTCATGTTCGTACTCAGGGCATGTCATGGTCACCGAAATGTACCCAGATTTTTAATGACTGAGTGAGTGGCCGCCGAATAGTGGGGTGCTGGCAGATTCCCACTCAGTGACGGATGTTACCTCTTCGTGATAGATTTCTGGTTCCTTCCCAGCACTGAGGTTTTCCTGTTGACTTCAGTGCAGACATGTTTTGAAAATCCGTTGGAAACCATAGACCTAAAGAGATGATTTGAGCGTAACATAAAGTCTCAAGTTTGGACAGTTGAAGAGAAGCTTTTTAGTATTTTATTGTTCAGACAGGGGACTGCCACACACCAGGCCTTTTAAAGCTTTGTAACAGCCTAATGCTGTTTGGAGAGGGAGTTGTGCAGAAGCCCAACATGTAAAATAGGACAAAAACGCTAACATTCGCTTTGCAGCATTTACTTACCGTGAAGTCAGCAGTAAGAGGGTTGTCAGACAAAAGGAGGTTTTCATTCGGGGCTTATGGGGGACAGCTGCCTCTTTTTTCTTCATCAAGTAGGCTGCATGCCCGACGTGGGCCTTGAACTCATGCCCTTGATGCAAGGGTCACACACTCTATCAACTGAGCCAGCCAGTGCCCCGAAATTTTTTTTTAAGATTTTATTTATTTATTTGACAGAGGTAGTAGGCAGAGAGGCAAGAGGGAGGGAAGCAGGCTCCCTGCAGAGCAGAGAGCCCGATGGGGGCTCGATCCCAGGATCCTGAGATCATGACCTGAGCCGAAGGCAGAGCCACCCAGGTGCCCCCCAAACTTTTTTTTTTTTTAAGATTTTGTTTTTAAGTAATCTTTATATCCAACATGGGGCTTGAACTCACAGCCCCGAGATCGAGTTGCGCGCTCCCCTGAGCCAACCAGTGTCCCTCAACACTTGCATCTTCAATCAGCTTTAGCGTGTAAATTATTCTGTATCTTGTTTTAGTTGTTTAATGTTTTGAAAGTATCGAGTTGCAGGGATAATTATTCGTAAATATTCAGGAACTCTTGTTTTAGCATTAGCTGGTCTCCCTGGTACTAGGGCTCAGAAGTATAGGAGATTTCATCGAAACTGCGAGCGGATCCTCATACTTCCTCGTGTAAATGTGAAGCATTCTCTGGGTGTCTCAGTCACGTCCGACTCTTGATGACGGTTGAGGTGGGGATCATGGGGTCGTAACTTTGAGCCCCACATTGGGCTCTGTGCTCAGTGGGGGGTCTGCTTGAGAGTCTCCCCACCCCCAACTCTCTCTCGCAGGCATGCACACATGCTCCCTAAAACACATCTTTTCTTAAAAAATAAGTAAATATAAAGGATTGTCAGACAAGAATTGTATTTAAAAAAACAAGGAAACTCAAAACAGCATACACTTGGGGCGCCCGGCTGGCTCAGCTGGAAGAGCGAGTGACTCTGGATCTCAGGGTCATGAGTTCAAGCCCCATGTTGGGAGTAAACTCACACAAGGAAGAAAAAAGAATTCAAGCTTAAACTAAATGTAAAACCACCTGCGAGCCGACATTATCAAGAAAGGACAGCCAACACCTGCCTGGATGCACGGTGATGGGGCTGCTGGCTCCACGGTTGTCCCCGTGTGCTGTGCCCTGTGCCCTGCCTAGAGTAGCTTGGTGGAGGGACACGTGTGGCACAGGCGTTCCTGCAGGGCCACTCCATTTTAATTTGAAGAGTGGTAAATAAATGCACAGCGGGGACAGAAAGGCAGCATGTGTATACGTGTTGGTGAACTCTTTGGTTGAAAAATACAACTTGTGTTTATTTTTAAAATACTTAAAATGTATTTGAAAATGGAATTCAGATCTTCAAATTTCAAAACCGCTGACACAGTAGTGTGACGGTCCTGCAGACTGTCACTTCTGTCCCCCGCTGTGCTTGTCGGCTGCTGGGGCGACTGTCAGTACTCTGACGGCTGCCATCGTATCATTTGTGCTTCCATTTGCAGATCCCAAGTGTCCCTCAAGATACCACTGCACTCACGAGGCCGGCGTGCACAGTGTTGGGCTCACTTGGATTCATAAACTTCACAAATTTCTTGGATCAGGTGAGTTTTCTGTACTTTGCAGTGTGTTTCCTGGATTCTGTTTGAAAGTAGTTTGGAGTCGTGGCGCCTGGGTGGCTCAATGCGCTGAGCGTCCAGCACTTGGTTCCGGCTCAGGAGTCCTCCGCTGGACATCCGGGCTGGTGGGTGACAGGTTCTGCCTCCCACGCTTTCCCGTAAGAGCTGTAGCTCTGGCCCCTATGTTGAGCGGCGTCGTCGAGCAGGCAGGCAAGGAAAGGAGCCGAGGAAATAAAGGCTTCTAGGTTAGGAAGGCAGAGCCACAATTCTCCCTTCTGACACTGCAGTCTTCTGTGCAGTTAATCTAGGGGACCCATTACAGGGCGTTTGTGCTGATGGTTTCCGAGGGCTTGAGGCTGCAGACACCTGTGTATTTCCATGCACTAGTAGTGAATGATCCAAAGGAGAGTCATACAGTCCCATTTGTACTGGCTTCAGAAGAGAATCCTTGAGAATGAGTTTAACAAAAGTGAAAGTATAAGTGTAAAACGACAAAATGTTACTGAAATAAGCTTAAAAAAAAAAATCCCATGTTCATGGACCAGAAAATTAGTACTTTTTAAAATGGCAACATTTAATGGTGTGCAGACCCCATGCCATCCGGGTCTGAATTGGCAGAAATTGAGAAGCTGATCCGAAAACTCATTTGAAATGGGGCCCTACAATAGCCAAAACGGTCTTGAAAAACAAGAATCCAGTTGAAGGACCCATACTTGCCAACTTCAGAGCCTCTCCCAGAAGGTGCGGCGATCCCAGCACAATGCGGACATAGGAGACCTGCGTAGGTCGGTGGAACGGGGGGACAGCCCTGTTGGTTTCCGCAGGGCCCAGCACGGGTTGGCCGGGGAGAGTGGTCTTCCTGACCTGCAGTGCTGGGACACGTGTGCATGCAGCCGCGACAAGACAGAATTGGACCCCTTCCTCACACCGTGACACAAGAGTGACTTAGACAGGATGACAGAAGTGAAACTGTAGAACTCGTGGAAGAAAACCCTGTGACAAAGCGAAAGGACCATCCACGGGGTGGAAGGAAGTGCCCGGCCCAGATCTGCTCACGGACTTGGTAGCTGGAGTACGCAAGGGGCTTGTGGAGCCCCGCAGACAGACGACAAGAGCCCAGTTCAGGGACGGACAAGGGGTTTGAGTGACATGGCTCGGCCGATGAGGTGCGCACAGCCAATAAGCGTGGGGAGACGCATTTGGCAGCGTTGGTCCCAGAAGGGAGATGCTGCACGAGCCCTGGACATCAGGGCTGTCAGAGCGGCTAGTCCCAACGGGCCGTGGCAAGCACTGTAAGCACGGGCCTTGCGGACCGTGATGTGGTGCCGCGCAGGGCAACAGTCTGGCCCCTCCCCGGGTGACCCACAGTGTTACCCAGCATGGTGTGACCCGGTGATTTGCTCCTCGGCGCACACACATGTGCACACTCACACCAGTAAGCAGCTCTTGGCAGCGGCATTGGCGCGATCGCCCAACAGCCGGGCATCCGTCGCCGCCAAGCGGGCAGCGGTCCAGCCATCCAACGGGATGTCCACCAGCACAGGGGAGGGGTGAGGTCCAACTCAGCTGCGGCTCCCTGTTGCGTGGCTCTGTGCATGGGGACCACACAGAGCAGGCTGGCACGTGACACAGACGGTCCACCGCGGGGGGATAGGGAGGGGGACCAATCGGCCAGACTCGCGTGGTTGCTCATGTGCATGGGGCTTCCTTTCGGGAACTGAACAGACTTAAGATGTCTTATTCGCAAGAGCATGAGAGCGCACAAGCAGGGGGGTAGCAGACGGGGAGGCGAAGCAGACGCCTGCTGGGCAGGGAGCCCCACGTGGGGCGTGATCCCAGGGCCCCGAGGATCATGACCTGAGCCGAAGCAGCCGCTGCACCGACTCAGCCCCCAGGCGTCCCTCGCGAAGAGACTTAAATCTCCTGGTGGGTGTACAGCTCTCGCTCCCCCCGCCCCGGAGCATGACGTGCCGCGGTGGCTCGCGCGCTGGTGGGGTCGCATTTCGGGGAGCCGATGCGGAGTCGGCCTGTGTCTAGGCTACTGCCTGGACACAGCCGCTTGCTGGCACGGCCCACACGAGGCCGGGCTCTGGCACGGGCACTTGGCCATGTCTGGGGGGCGCCTGTGCTGTGTGCGCAGGTCGCTGACCGGGTCCCTGGGCCCCTCCCCTGCAGACGAGGAGGACAAGGACAGCTTGCAGGAGCTGGCCGCCGAGCAGAAGTGCTTCGTGGAGCATATCCTCTGCACCAAGCCGCTGCCCTGCAGGTAAGGCCGCGTGTTCCCCTCCCCACGGGCCGCTGAATTCACGTTGTCAGGTGCACGCGGACCACCCGCGGACACGACCACTGACCTGAGGGGCTGTGGGTCAAGCCCCCTGCCTGATGGCCACCCGCCATGTGCCCCTGTCCTTGCTCATGACCCTGAGCTCATGTCAGGGCTTCAGCGCAGGCTCCTGTGGGCATGTCTGCCGGAGGCCCTCCTCGTGCGCTCCGGGGTGCGCTACTGAAGGTGAGTCCGTGAGGGCACAGACCGCATCTGTCTGTCGCATGCTGCGCTGTGCTCGGTTTCTGGCTGAGGGACACTTGGTCCCTGGACGTTCAGGGAGCAAAGGGATAGAGAATGACCCCAGCTTAGTCCCGGGGTCACTGCGTCACTGTCTTGCCGTCATGCTCGTGGGCCCCAGGAGGGAGGGTGGGTTGCAGAAGGCGTGTGGACGGGGTTTGTGGGTGCAGGAGCTGGGCCCGTAGGGGAAGGAGCGCAGGAGAGGGCACAAGATGGGGATGGGAGGTGACCGGGACTCAGCAGGATGGCCTTCTGGTCCCCAGCTCAGTGCTCCTGCAGGGCGGTGCATCCCAGGCGTGTGACAGCCCTGCAGCCATGTCTTTCCAGGCAACCAGCACCCATCCAAGGGTTCTGGATCGTGCCCGACATCCTGGGGCCCACCATGGTCTGCATCACCAGCACCTACGAGTGCCTCATCCGGCCCTTGCTGTAAGTCCCCTCGCGTCCCCACATACTCCGCCGTCCTGCTGGGGGAGCCCTCAGCCAGGCTGGGGCGGATCTGGGATCCCCGCTGGAGACGCACGGTCTGTTTGTGTGACAGATGGTTGTGTGGTGCCCGCCCCAGTCCGTTCAGACGCCTGCCCTGCATGCGTGCCGTGGCCATGTGGGGATAGCGGGGCGGGGGGGGGGGGGGGCGGCTCCCCCAGGGTGGCCAGCAGGGCAGAGCGCTGCATTCTCGTCCTGTCCCTGGAGACTCGTTTTCTGGCTGGTCGAGTTTTCCCAGCTCCACGTAGACACCCCAGTGGGACTTGCACCGATGCCCCCACGGAAGACGGCGCTGAGTCCCGTGTGTCTTGCAGAAGCACGGTCCACCCGGCGTCTCCGCCCCTGCTCTGCACCCGAGAAGACGAGGCCGCAGCCGAGTCTCCCCTCCGCATCCTAGCAGAGAGCCCGGATTCCTTTGAGAAGCACATCAGAAGCATTTTGCAACGGAGCGTTGCGAATCCTGCCTTTTTGAAGTATGCGGTTCGGGGCGTTGGGGCTCCACCAGGTTCCCGCCCCGTTTTCCTCCTGCGCATCGGTCCTCTGTCCCACGTGTCCCCCGCGTGCTGCCAGCCGGTGGGAGGGGAACCGGGTGTGGTCCGTCAGCGAGACACGGGGTGGGAGGGGCAGATGCAGGGAGAGGGACTACCGGGTGGCCGCCGGGAGGACACATGGCATGAGGGCCCCACCCCGACGCGGGCAGGGGAGGTGACGGCAGCTGCTGGCAGGTGGTCGGACAAGGCCGCAGCGCCGCCCCCGGAGGAGTGCCTGCAGCTGCTGAGCCGCGCCACACAGGTGTTCCGGGAGCAGTATGTGCTGAAGCAGGACCTGGCCAAGGAGGAGATCCAGCGCAGGTACCGGCCCGTGGGGCACCCCCTGCCGCCCGCGTGGCCCCCCTGCTGCGGGCACGGCCGCCTTGACGCTTGTGCATCCCCACAGGGTCCGGCTGCTGTGCGACCAGAAACAGAAGCAGCTGGAGGACCTCAACCACTGCCGCGAGGAGAGGTAAGTGCCGGGGCGGGCGGGCCGCCATGTCTGTGTCTCCGTGTCTCTGCCACCGGGTACAGCCCGCAGCCTCTGGGTCTGTGCCGCCAGGAAGAATCTGCGGGAGATGGCGGAGCGCCTGGCCGACAAGTACGAGGAGGCCAAGGAGAAGCAGGAAGACCTCATGAACAGGTCAGTAGCCGCGGGGCGCGCCAGGGCGCAGACACCAGGCCGAAGCTGCCTGGGGCCGCCGCAGCTTGAGCCGCCCACCTGCCTCGCCACAGGATGAAGATGGTGCTGCACCGCGTCCACGCGCAGCTGCCGGTGCTGTCCGACCGCGAGCGCGACATGCGGCGGGAGCTACAGCGCATCCCCGAGCAGCTGCGCCACCTGGGCCGTGCCATCAAGCAGGTGCGCGGGGCGGGTGGGTCTGCAGGCAGGTCTGCGGGCAGCGGTGGTGCAGCACACAGAGCCTGGGCTGTCCTGCCCCGCAGGTGACCATGAAGAAGGACTACCAGCAGCGCAAGATGGCGCGTGCGCTGAGCCCGCAGAAGCCTGCCATGGCCCTCAGCGCCTACCAGCGCAGCTGCATCCAGTCAGTGCTGAAGGAGGAGTGAGTCGCGGGCGGGGGGCGGTGGGAGCCCAGCGATCTGGGGCAGCGCGCAAGATCCTCCACCCGCCCGAGCGTCTCCGCTGAAGCTCTTGCATGCGGGTGTCACCGGCACACTCACTTCTTGCGTTCGCGAACCCAAATGACTGTGTGGTCCCACAGGGGTGAACACATCCGGGAGATGGTGAAGCAGATCAACGCCATCCGCAGCCACGTGAACTTCTGAGCCACGGCAGGTCCCCACGGGCGGTCGCAGCCACAGCTCCCACGGGGGCTCACGCTGGACCCAGGAGGCCTTGTCGGTGCGCTCGGCCCTGCTGGTGCATCTCTCCCGCTCGTGTGTATAATTACTGAATAAATGCTTTTACGTAGGTGTTGGAATGGACTTTGCGTTTAAGCTGAGGTTTAGGGTTGTGTGCAGCATGGACCTAGGCATTTCCAGGACCGCGGCCGTGCACTGCCCACTTCCCCGCGCCGGGTCTCCGTGCTCCAGCCAGACAGTGGCTGCAGTGTCCAGGAGCGGCGGACAGAAACCTGGGATGGAACGGAGGTGGCTGCTGTTTCGTGCCAACACTTCATCGAGGACACGTCGAGCACGGTCAGACGGTCGCCCCTGAGGCCCACTCAGAGCCAGCGCAGGGGCCACCGATCCGTGGCACTGGGCTGTGCGCGGTCCCCAACGGGCACCAGGTGGGTCGGACCTCAGCGGGAGAGGAGCCTCGCCGGACACGGGTCTGTCCGTCTCTAGCTCTTGCCCGCGGGAGTTCTGGAAGGTAGGCAGGGCTGAGCAAACACCGCGGAAAGCCAGGAGGGAAGGATGAGTCAGCCGTGTGCGGACACGAGTGTCCAGTCGGAGCGCGAGCACAGGGACGCCCCGGGAGCCCAGCTGACCTGTCCTTTGTCTGCGGGGACTGAACTCCTCGGCCGGATCCCGTCACCCTGCTTGCGGGAAGTGCTTCCTCCCTGGGTAGCATCGCTGCGGTCTCACAGAAAACAGCAGAACCCGGGGGCTCTGTGGGGCTGGGCTAGGAAGTTCTCAGCGGGGCTCCCCCAGGTCACCGGCGGTGCCCAAGGGAGGAATCGGTCTGTGCGGGGCCGGCATCCCCGGGAGCAGGTGGACGCTCTGGGGAAGGTGGTGGCCCAGCTGCGCCTCGAAGTCCACCCGCGGGTCGTCATGACCGAGTAGCACCCTCTACAGAGACTTGACAGAGATTTTTAAAAACGGATTTTAATGTTTTGTGCGTGACGGGCTTAGAGCACGATTTCCACAGTCAGCAGTTACCGTTGGATTCACGGCTAAGAATGGCAGCGTGACCCTCGGAGTGAGTGCGGCCCAGCCTGCGAGACCACCTGCTTGGACCTGTGAGTCCACGCTGGCCAAGCCGGAGCCTGTCGCAGCCACTCCCGCCCACCAAACTCCTTCACGCGCCCCGCTGTGCCACGCAAGCACAAGGGCCCCCGAGGACGCATGTGTGTGCCAGGCCCCAGCATCCCCCCGTGGGCCAGCAAGAGCCCGGCACCTGCTCTCCAAGCTCCCTGCGGTGGGGCGGGGTCCAGGCACAGACGCGACCAGCTGGGCTCCCTCGGGCAGTGCCCACACCCCAGCGATGTCCGAAGAGGGACACAAACCAGGCATCTGTCTGGGACGCTCGGAAACAAGGTACACAGGCTCGCGGACTCGAGGTGGAAATAAGCAGATGCAGAAGTTCGTACTAGATGTCAGAGCTTGTTTTATTAATATTATTTTTCCACTGATCCAATAACTAAACTAAAACAGTTTTCGGAAGAGCAGACGTGCCCGTTCGGCTTAACCCTGGTACCTGTGGGCCCGCAGAGAGCGTCCGGGGGCAGGAAGTGCTTCCACGGCCTCTTGTGCTTCTCCGTAAACCTCGGATTCCGGTGCAGGCATCCCCACCACCCTCGGGTCTCACAGTCAAGTCAGCGCCCGCGTCGGTGGTGTCCCCACCGTCCCGTGGCTCTCAGGCAGGTCTCAGTCGCGCTGAATGCCCTCCGACACGAGACAGGACGGTAAAAAGAAACACACTGAGCTGAGCAGTGCAGTCCCCAGCCGCCAGCCTGCTCTCCAGCTGCATATTTTAATATAAAATACTCGTCCGGCACACGACACCCCTCCGGAGCTGAACACGGTGACCGGCGCGCTCCTCCCGGGTCTAGGACAGAAAACGTAATTCCAAACACGATCGGGATGTTACTTTCAAGGCAGGAGAACGTTGGAGAAAGCAGCACTTCCTCCGCCACCGAGCGGACCCCAGCCCCCCGGAGTCCAGGGTGTCCATCTGTCCCCACGGGAAGTCCTTCCGCGCACATCCCCCGGCCAGTCGCTGCTCCTGCACCGCAGCATCGTCTCCCACCAGAAGCAAGCGTGGCTGCAGGCTCCTTCCTCATGACTTCTTCAGTTAAGAGTTAAATAAAATTAACGTTGCTCTAAAGAGGAGGTAAAATCCCAGGGTGCGGGCCAGCGTCTGCCGCGCACGTCATGTCTCGGGGAGCTGGTTGATGTCGGTGAGCTTGGTGTCATTGAGGATGGCCCGGATCCGCTCCAGGGAGCCCGCCTGCCGGATCCGCTCCAGCTGCACCTGGGAAGTGACAGGGACACGTGCCTGCGCCTCGGGCCGGACTCTCCCAAGCGGACTCGGTTTCGAGGCGACCGGGCCCCTCAGAGCAATTTGCTCCCCGGGGGCTGCTGTGCGACAGACCCAGGCTGACTGCTGGGACTGCAACAGGGATGACCCCCGACCCCTGACCTCGCAGACGCCACAGGCTGAGTTCGGGACACACGAACAAACCGCGAGCTTCAAGGGTTGTTTCCAATCTCCCAAACATCTGTGCAGGCGTCTGCTGGGCCCAAGGCCGCAGGCACCCCACAGCCGGCTGTGGCAGTGGACAGGACACCACGGGGAGGACCATGCCGAGCTGAGCCTCAAAGGAAGGGTGTGGGGACGGGCATGGGGCGCCCACGGTGGGAAGGCGGTGCTGGGGGTCGGGAGAGGAACCGAGTGCAGGCAGTGGCCTGGCGGGGAAGGGTCTCGTGTCTGTGCCCAAACCACTTCCCTCGCGGAGCCGCCAGGGAGTGGGGCCCCGGGTCCCCGCGGGCCTCACCTGCAGGGTCTGCGAGAGCTTCACGAAGTCCCTCTGCACCTGCTCGCTGACGTCCAGCTCAGTCTGCAGTCGCTGCGCCTTGTTCTTCTCCTCGAACACGAGCTGCTCCGCCGCCGTCTGCAAGCGCAGTCCACCGTGAGGCCCAGGAAGCCATGGTCACGCAGCCGCACACCGGCCCCGCACGGCTGCCCTTGCGGAGTAAGGACAGAGCCACCACCCCAGCACCACCACTGTTCAGCAGAAAGCAGTGGCCGAGAGGAGCTACCGCGGCAGCAGGGATGGCCCGGCACCTGCCATAGCGGCTCCCATGAGCCCGTCCGCCCGGCCAGGAAGCCCTCCGCGAGCCTTTCTCGGGACACGGGACCCTCCAGTACCGCGGCTGCAGTCGGCCTCGTGGAGGTTGTCCTCACCGGGCTGGCCTCAGGCTGCGCATACATGGGGGACGGGCCCCATGGACGGCCCAGAGCAGCACTTGCCACGGCGACCTGACAGGGACCTTTCCCGTTCACCTGCGGATGGCCTCGGGGGATCCGGCCCCAAGCTGCCACATCCTCCCACACAGGCACTATGCAACCCTGTGTTCCCAGCGCCACATCACCTTAGCCGCCGTCTCCTTCTTTAACTGCTCTTCCAAAGTCACCTTCAGCTCCTGGAGGCCCTCGAGCTGCTGCGACTTGTCCCTCAGGGTAGCCTCCAGCTGGGAAAGGGGAAAGCCGAGCTGGAAAGGGCCTGGGGCCCAGAGCAGCAGCCCCACCCTCAGGCACCCCCGGCCCTGGCCACCGGCTGCCTGCGCCGTTCCCACCTGCTCATCGCTGCCCCCCAAGACCTCCTGCCTCATCAAACATCCATCAGGGCCCTACTAGGTCCTGAGGCCCGGGGACAGAGGTCAGGAGACAGGCGTGTGTGTGACTGATGGTATGTGACCACAGAGAAGCAGAGCGTCACCCTGCCAGTAAAGCTGACGTGACACTGACCCATAACGGAAACATTTTCCAGGGAAGGAGGAGGGTGGGAAGGGGTGAAGGCGGGAAGACACGTGTAAGAGCACTCGGAACCAGGGTGAGTCCCTGCTGCAGCAGGCCCTGCGGGTGGACGTGGGAGAGGCCCTGAGCTGGGCAGGGGACACGGGCTCCATCCTGGCGATGGCAGGGGCTACAGGGGGTTTGACAGCGATACAGTTGTGTTTGCGTCCTGGTAGTTCTGAAAGACCCCTGGGGCTTCACTATGAAGAGGACCCGGGAGGCGTCCGTGTTGGAGGCAGACGGAGGCATCAGGCTGGTAGAGCACGGGGGCCGAGCACTTAAGTCCGAGCCCAAACAGGCGATGCATGCGGACAAGACTGAGGTGCGCCAAAGCGGGTGTGGTCTGCCCGTCTGCCCCCCACAGTGCAGGAGCTGGAATCGAGGCACCGGGGACAGATCAGAAGGCGCGACTTCTACCAGGGTCCACAGCGTGTGGTGGAAAGTTTTCCACTGTCAGGAGGTGACAGTTTCCAGGGAGGGAAATACCAAGGACGCAGGGCCCAGACAGTAGGATGGGCGGCGCCGAGACCCAGCAGAAGCCGTCCCTTCCCTAAAGGAACGCGAACGGGCTGGGAGCACCACCAGCAGCGAGGTCACGCGGATGGCCGGCGGGACCGTCACAGTTGAGGGCGAGGGGCCTGAGGGGGCTGGGAGGGGACAGCAGATGGGCACAGGACACATGGGGCTTCTCAGCCAGGGCCGGTGGCAGCCCAGGCCAGAGAAGGGCAAGAGGCCAGGCCCCTGGGTGTTGCCAGAGACAGTGTGAAGAGGCAAGCAGCCAGGAAAGAGAGACGGCAGAGCCACGGGGAAGCTGCGGCCAGCGAGACAGGAGAGGAGTGGACGAGGGCTCAGCTGGCCGGGCTTGCGGGATGAAGGCGTGCCTGGTGGGGGCGCAGGGCATGGGGCAGGCAAGCAGCGGTGTTGATGTCAGGATTGCGAGCCAGCTAGAAACACCCCCTCCTGCTTGTAGGAGACCCTGTTCCACACCGATGCGCCCTGACCCCACCCGCCTGTCCCGGATCCCCAGCAGACACCAGGCAGCCGCTCCCTGCGGGCGGGACGAAGCCCGTCTCCCACACACGACTCCCAGCTGCGGTGCAGTCCCCATGGACCTCAGGAGACTCACCTGTGCCTTTTCCACTTTTATTCTTTCTAGTTCAGCTTTTAGGCTAGACACGGAAGCTGGAAGGGAAGGGGGGAAACGTCGGCCTTGCTGAGGTCTTCTTCATTCACACTCCCTTCTCCCATAAGCTTGATCTCAAGGAAAGCAGTCGGACCCCATGAGCAAACCAGTGCCCCCCTCTCTCAAGTGCTCCAGCCCCCCCAGCAGCACAGAGCTCTAGTGCAGGCAGAGGCCACATGGAAAGTGCATCCTGCGCCAGGTCAAACTCGGCCGTGCAGCCCAGCAGGGCTCTGCCAGGAGCGGCAGCTCCACTCCCTGAACAGAGGATTTTCAAGTCCCAATTAAATCTGAATTTACTCCGGATATATCAGAACATCTGAAAACCCCTTCATTCTTTCCTACACCTCCTCTGCCCGTTTGCTGCCTTTCACGTGTATATATAATCTGAAAGTCAGCAGCCCGCGGGTGCCCCGTTTCCCCACCCACTTCTCACAGGCCCCGCCCATGGCCCGGGCCCCACCCAGCTCCTCCTTGCAGTTTTCGATCTCCAGCTGCAGGGTCTCCTCAAGGTTCTCCTTCAAACACTGCTCTGCCTGGATCTGCTCTTTGAGGAACAGGATCTCGGCCTTCAGCTTCTCCTCCGTGTGCTCCGCCGCCGTCCGCAAGTGCACAATGCTCTCCCGGTATTTGAGGACCAGCTCCCGCAGCGCCTGCAGCCAAGAAACCGGGCTCGCCGGCTGTGCGACACTGGAGAAGCCCCGGACGGCTCCCGCCCCCGCATCCGCAGGCACCGTTCCAGAGAGAGCAGAAGCTCGCCCTCAGGGCTCCCCGCAATGGCGCACCACAGGCGCTCCAGGGTGCAGAACCCGACACTACGGCCAGAAACAGCAGGGCAGGCTGCGTGTCTCCCCCGAGACCTCCCCAGCAGAAAAGCAAGAACGAATGGGACACGCAGTGTGGGCGCGCTGTGCAGGCCTCCGTGGCCCCGCCGCCTGCTGGTCAAACCTGGGGGAGCCGGGGTGAGGTCCCAGCAGGCCACGCCCCCAAGGAAGCGTGACTTCCGCACAGAGTGACCTCACACGCGCACTGACACGCTCTGCCAAGCACTGGCCACGGGCCACAGGCCATGAGGCACGCTGGGACAGACACCGCAGGGCGAAGAGCCGCTTTCCAAGGGGAGTGCCTGTTTTTCTATAATAAACTCAGTTTAAAACTTATTTCCCTGAATCGTAGTTGTCTTCTTTTTTAAAAAGTCCAATTACACCCTAAGGCAACTGTGAGGTAAACGCGGACTCCTCAGGTCCCTGACTGCGGCACCTGAAGTCAGCTCAGGCAGAGAAAAGAGCACCCAGAGACCGTGGGAGGAAAGCCCCAAGATCTCCTCCTGGAGCAGGTCTAAGCCTCGGTCCCCCTGCCTGCACCAGTCACACAGCCTTCCGGCATTCCAGGAAGTGTGCTCAGTCCAGGAGTTCAAGTCTAGAGAGCCTGGAAAAGAGGAGCCCACCCAGACACAAAACCGCTCATCAGGGAACGGTGGGGAGAGCGCGAGCAGACCGGTCCCCAAACTCTCTCTGCTGAGATCAGCCACCAGTTCCCAAAGTGCAGCGCCAGTGGCCTGCACGGAGACATGAGGTCGGGAGGGCAGGGGCCAGACACAGGGCGCTGGTGGCAGGTCAGCGAGGTGGCCCCATGAGTAAATAAAACCCAGTGGTCGTGTTCATATGTACACGGGGGGAGGGGGGTGTAAAAAAAGGAGGCAGCCCAAGTTATAGAGGTTGGATCTGCAGGGTACGATCAGGGAAAACTTGCAAAATTATAAATTTCTGTAGTGTTGACACTTAGATAGTTAACTACTGTAAGTTCTTTTTTTTAAAAAATGGAAACCAAAGATCTCACAAGTAACAACTGCTCCTTGCCTATACTGTCTGCATCTCCTGGACTTGGCCTCACAGGCAGCTGAAGGACCTGCCGGTGGGGAGCACAAGGGTGGGGACGGTGCAGGGCTGTGAGCGCACCCGGCCCGCCTGATCTCGGGCCCGCCTGGGACCCAGATGGGAGATAGTCACGAGTGTTTCTGGGAAGCGGGCAGCTTCACAGCCCACATCCGCCCAATGACAGAGGAACAGAAGCGACCCCACGTGTCGGTGAAGTTAAGTGAGGGCAGGAGGGTGGCAGGTGTTGTTCACCCTCCCCAGGCTGGTACAGAAAACCAAGCCCGGCAAGACCTCCTCGCCCTCCGTTTTCACAGTGCTCCCTGGGGGCTCTGCAAATTGCTGCTCTGGTGAGGGGCTTAGGTCTAGACCAAGCATGCGTAACTCCACAGTAAAAAAGACATAACCCAACTCAGAAATGAGCCCAAGATCTGAACAGACTTTTCTCCGAGGAACACAGACGAATGGCCAATAAACTACAGGAAGACACTCACTACCACTGCGCGGGCACAGAACACATGAGAACCAAAAGACGCTGCTCCACACCCGCTGCGCCGGCTGGAGTAAAACAGTGAGACGGGCACCAGAGGGGATGGGCAGCAGCCAGGACAGCGGGGACAGGACCAGTGGGGACAGGGACCAGTGGGGACAGGCACCAGCGGGGACAGGAGAGAGCCTCATGCAATTACTGTGTAGCTCTCACAGGCCCTGTGACTGAACCTCAAGGTATGTCCCCCAGAGAAACCCACACGAGCAGCGGACGTCCACAGCAACATCATCCTCAACTGTGTGCAAGAGGAGACCCCCCGGAGGCCCACCCAGAGGCCAGCGGGTAAATAGAACATCCACGCAGCCAAGACAAGGGCGGGCACTCAGATGCGGCTGTGCGGCGCAGTGACCGTGGACAACGGTCTGCGGCAGTGAAGGACCACACACCGCCCACACCGCAGGGTCCCAGCCGCGCACAGCACGGCATGGCAATGCTGGGAAGACAGGAACTCGGCAAGTGCTCCAGGCGGGGCGGTGGGGGGAGAAGGGCCCAGACGTCTTCCGGAGGTGATGCGCACATTCTGAAATTATGGGGCTGCATCCGAGAGCCGCCGGCCCCACCGTGCTCGACGCTTCACCGCGCTCCACCTGCGCAGCCTGTCGCACGTGAGAACCAGCCAGCGGCCATTTCAGAAGCCGTGCATCCCTGCTCCTGAGCCCGGGGAAACATGGTACCTCCAGAGTGTCCGGGAGCACGGAGTCTTCCGCCTGCTGCAGTGACGCATGCAGGCTGTGCTTCCCCTGCAGACTGTCGTTGTCCTTCTGCAGCCTGGCCAGCTCGTCCGCCACCTGCTCTCGCGACCGCAGCAGCACTGCCTGCAACACACGCCAGAGTCACCACCGCCGCTGCAGCCGGGAGACACCGGGCCAAAGCAGTGGGGACTGGGCACGCGAGGACACTCGGAACGACCGCCATGTCACCCACAGGGGCTCCTCCCTCTCGAGGACGCAGACAGGAAGAAGCGTCTGAGCCCGTGCTCCGCGTTCTCCACAGGCAGCAGAGACGTCATGACCCCTCCCCCACTCCCCGGCAGCCCCAGGCCCTGCAGCTGGGGCTTCACTCAAACAGAGCACATGTGGGAGCACACACCGCACGACCCCGTCTCCCCACCAGCTGGGACAGCCGAGCAGCACCGGCTCCCTTGCACAGAGTCCACGTCTACACGGTCAGCTCAGGGTCCGCGCACATGGCCCAACGGCCACGCGTGCTGCCGTCGGCAGGAGGACCCCTGCTTGGAACTATGGGACACCTGAGCAGCTCGTTCCTAAAATGGAACCAGCGCCCACGTGTGTTTGCACGCTGATGCACCATACAATTGTAGGTATTTGATGAGGATTTGAATCATTATAAAAATTATCCCAGCTACTTTGAGCATATGATGAAATTCTACACAAGTATCTGACTTCTGCTAACTTCACCCAGTCATTTCACCGGAGCACGTGTATAAACACAAACTGTGTGCTCCAAAACTCCGTTAGTGGCGGCGGCTCTACAAGAGGCATGCACTGTGCAGGGGGACAGAGACGAAAGCTGGAGCCCAGCCTGGACAAGCTCACAGTGCAGGGGAGGAGAGCTCGGCAAAGTGACAACCCCAGGGAAGTACAAGCACTAGGATAGGGGACGGGGGCAGCAGGGATGACAGGACAGAGCAGTTCCAAGGGGAGAGGCTCAAGGTCATTTCCCATAGAAGGGGACTGCAGCATCCAGAAGTTCGAAGGCTGCTGGCAGGCCTGCACGGTCACGCATCAATCTCAGTTCATTCTGCGGCTCTTATCTGCAGGTCTGAAACCACTGGGCTTACGCTCCCCTTCAGCCCTTTCACAAAATAGGAGCATCCCACTCTCTCTGGGACATGAAAAGGGGGGAAAAATAACATGGGTATAGCTACTACTTTTGTAAAGAGAAAAGCATGAGAATACACCAAAAATATATTTAAATGATCCTACACAGGAGGGGGCATGATGGAGTGAAAGGAATAGGGAATGGAAGAAGTATGAACATTTATCCATTTTTATAATTTTATAAACCATGTTGCATGCCTCCCCAAAAAAGTAAATCAAAAAAGAAAAAAAGGGAAACCCAAAAATGTCACACGGACAGACACAAAGGGAGCTCACCCTGCATGGAAGCGGTAACATAACCACAGAGGAAGTAGCTAACTCCAGGAGCTTTGGAAACATAGCAGGTGCACTGCGAATCCTCAGCTGAGACACATTCTAAGAGCAAGAAGTGCTACAAAGAATCACAGAAACTCACTCAATGCTCTTGCTGTTGGTGGCACTACATGGTCACTCAGAAACCGTGGTGCCCCCGCCCTAACCAGGTGATGGCCGCCGCACGGCAAGCCCCCTGCCCCACAGAGCGCCCCCCAGACTCACTGCACCTCTGTGCTGCTCGTGCCCAGATGTCTAATCTGAATCGAATCGCGTGGAATAATCCGACACGTATTCTAGGGGGCAGCTGGTCTGGGCTCTGCAAAAGTGCTAATGTCACAGACGACCAAAAAAACCAAAAACAAAAAAACCCACCACCAAAATGGTAGATGACTGTTCTAGATTATCAGAGACTAAAAGAGAGTAAAGTGACAAGACAGCAAAAGACAGTATGTTACCCCTGACTGGTTCTTCCACCAAAAAATCAGAATAAAAAACCAAAACCGCCCCTATGAAGAACCACGCGCTTTGGGGACCCTGGTCCCATTTTAAGGGTATGAGAACAGTGCCGTGGTGGAGGAGAAGCACCCCTCCTCCGCTCTCGGGTGACGCGTGCTCAAATATTCCGGAGCAGCACAGTGTCGGCGAAGGATTTCCAGGTGGCTCAGCACACACACACACACACACACAGAGATGGTAGAGACGGAGAAGCCTCAGCAGTGCGTAAGCAGGTGCGGCCCAACACTGACAACTGGGAATGCTAACTGAAGACGCGAGGAGTGTCCATTCCATACGCCGCTGGAGACGGACATGCTCCCAGACGCTGCTGGGGGAATGCGAAGATCCCAGGCATGGCCACAGCAGCTCTTGTGTGAAGGGGCAAAGACACGGGGTCTCTCTCCCCCACTCCAAGAACCTGTGCAGGTCACGTCAAGAAAGAGGTCAGGCAGCAGATGGAGCGCGGGCCCCCAGCCTGCCTTCGAACACGTCTCTGGTCACCTGCCACGCGCTCATTCTAAGCGGCGTCCACTCGGGGGGCGCGGGCCGATGTGTGTGGAAGACAAGCAGGCAGAGACGAGGGAGGACAGAGGAGAGAGGAGCTAAACGCTGGAACGCTGTCAGCATTAGCAGTGGCTTTTGCGCTGACAGTTACCGTGTCGTACCCTCCGATCGACGAGAAGGTATGAAAGTCCCTGGTCAAGGGTCAGAATGAGATGCTCCAGAGCCCAGGGCTAGTATTTCGGGACCAGCTCCAGAGGCGCTCAGACGCTGACCCAACGCCAGCCAAGAACAAAGCACTGCTGTGCCCAGACAACCGAAGGCCTTCCCCCATCACCACTGGCCGAGCAGGACGCGAGGTGGCTCTGGCCGGCTCTGCCAGCTCGGCCATCATCTTACAAGGGCCATCGGCGTCGGGTTCCAGCTTCAAGGAAACTGAAGCAGAGGCGGATGGAGCTGGCCCAGTGGGGAAGGAGGCCTGGTCCCAGGAGCTACCCTGCAGGGTTCCCAGCAGCTCTTCCTCCAGGAGCTGTCCGCCCCAGCCCTCAAGACAGACAGACGGCCCCGTGCAGCACCGCAGCAATGGTGCCCGTGTCAGTGGCCTGGGAGCCCCGGGAGCCCCAGGAGCCTGGTTTCGGTCAGGGAGTTGCTCAGGGCAGGTATGGGACGGCTCCAGCTGCCGGGGCTGTGGGGGATTTCAATGTCCACCTCATATCTGAGCCCACCGGCAGCCCAGAGCTCACCCTACTGAGGCTGCCCAAGTCAGAAAAGGACAGTAAGTTAAAGGTCCGAGTGGTTTTGGTTGGGAGGCAGGTTTAGAAAAGGAGTGGGGTCTTCATGTAACCTCGTCCATGACCGACACTGCTTCAGCCCCGGAGAGCCAAACAGCAGGGCCACTGGGCAAAGGAGACAGTCCCAGCAAAGAGGGTCTCACAACAGAACAAGAAAGGAATCTCTTCAACATGGTTCATGCTAACTTAAATGTCAACTTACCATCTGCTCCTGAACATCCCTTTTTGCCTGGGAAAAGCCCTGCTGTAACTCTTCAAGTAAGCTCTCGGATGCCTGGGCTCTCAGGACAAGTGCGGAGATCTTAAAAGACAAAAGCGCACACAGACAATATCGTTAGGGAGCTAGCGATTCTGACAGGAACCCTTGCAGCCCCGGCTTATCTCACACTCAGAGCTGATGCTGGCTTCGTTTGCCACTACTCATCACCACTCACGATGCAGATGTGCGTGCCTCTGCGGGGCCTCAGCCCTGCCGTCACACCGGGCAGCAGGGGCAGTGCCCGGGCTTGCACAGCACTGTGCACGGACAACACTACTGGGCTCTCCGGACTTGGATGACAACCCACGCGGCCTACTCACAGTACCCTGTAAGGAGCTTTTAGGAAAAAGATAAAAAATTCTGAAACTCTGTCAACTAAAAAAACAAACAAAACAAAACAAAAAAAACCACTCACAGTGTAAAGGACAAATAGATTTTCTCTGAACTGGCTTCAGGCTTCAAGATGACTTACTTCAAAGCAATAAACACATGATTAACATCACTGAACTCTCAACTCCCTTCGACTTAATGTTCCTGAGACGGGTCCTGTGAGACTCGGGGAGAGCTGGGATGTAACGTTGATAGGTATGTATCAATGATAAAATACAACATACAATACAATATGTACGTAACAATGATAAAATACAACAACACACATGTGTTTAGACACTGAGAACATGACTATCTGCTCCCAGTAACAGCAGATCAGACCGGGGGACCCAACCTTCCTATTTGGAATTAGGAAAACCAGATAAAAATATGAACAATAACTACTTGAAGGCCCTGGAGGAGACGGCAAAAAAGACACAGAACCCTGGACCACATAGAGGACACATGGAGAGTCAAGCGGCATTTGCAACAGCTCTTCCCTAGAAGCACGTGCTGGTTCCAAAAGAAACACACATGACACCACAAAGCTCAGTGCCCCAGGATAGGGGGGCAGAGATGAGAGTCCAGAACCCACGATGCAAAAGGAGCCAAGGACTGGGTCCCCAGAGGGTGACACCAAGGAAAAGGGAAGACTTTAACCCGACCTTCACACCTTTATGTACTCTCCATTCCTGCGACTGGATGACAGTGGTCCGGGATTGTGAGGACCACTAGTTGCCTCTCATCAGGAAAATGTTTGTTTTTTTTTTTTTTAAGAGTTTTATTTATTTGAGAGGGAAAGAAGGAGTGGTGGGGAACAACAGAGGCAGAGGGGGAAGCAGGCTCCCCGCAGAGCAGGGAGCCCGATGGGGGACTCAATCCCAGGACTCTGAGATCATGACCTGAGACAAAGGCAGAGGCTTAACCCACTGAGCCACCCAGGAGCCCCTCTTTTTTTTTTTTTTTTTAAGGTTTTATTCGTCTATTTGACAGAGAAGAAACAAAAGCAGGAGAAGAGGAAGAGGGAGAAGCAGGCTTCCCGCTGAGCAGAGAGCCTGACTCAGGGCTCGATCCCAGGACCCTGAGATCATGACCTAAGCCGAAGGCAGATGTTTAACTCAGTAAGCCACCCAGGTTTTATGTTTTTTCAATATTTTCACATATAATGTCTAGCACTCAAGTAAAAATGCACAAAGAAAAGATAGGATAAAAACAAAAATAAATAATAACACAGCTAATACAAACACATCTAAAATGAATCCAGATTTGGGAATTATTAGAGAAAGACTGTATCTGACCTGTCCAGAGATTTAAAAGGCAAAATTTAAACCTACTGGAGAACTAGGAAAAACAGAAAGTAACCAAAAGAATATGATAAACAGAAAAGAAAAAAAATCAACTGTCTTAGTTAAAAATTTCAGTGGATGCGTTTTAATAGATCAGACACATTAGAAGAGAAAATGAGTGAGATGTAAAACAGAACTGAAGAAAATGAACAAAGACAAAAACGTTAGAAAATACAGAAAAGCCTTAAAAAGCCACGGAGAGACCACATGCGGGTCTAACATGCGCATCTGCAGAGGCACGGCCGTGGAGGCAGAGAGCCAGCAGTGCGAATGCGAGGCCCTCGCCGCGACCCTGAACCTGCTGGAGGCCGCTCCCGAGAAGCGGGGCCACGCGTCCACCGCAGACACGCGGGGGTGCAGGAGAGCGAGTGCTTGCAGAAGCCAGAAACAACGCTGCGCCCTCCACCGCGGATCGCACGCACGGGGCCGTCTCCCCGGCACAGAAGGACGCGCAGAACATCTCCCCATGGACGCACCCCGTGGTGCGCAGGAGCCTCCCAGACAGAGAACCCAAAAGAGCCACCAGACGACAGGCTTCCATCTACATGCAGTTGAGGCCGTGCTGCACAGCCCACGGTGCGGGACGCCAGAAGCCCACCTGCCTCTCGGTGCGGCCGCGCGACAGGGCATGCCGCGACATGAGTTCCCTGTCCCCATCCAGGTGAGGACCGCCCTGGCACATCTTTCACATGTTAAAATCCATCCAAGTTTACACATGAGATTTCTGCTTGCTGTAGGTAATGTCTCAGTAAAAGCAAGTTTGTAAAGGACACATGATGGCTGAGAATATTCCAACTGCAGTGTAAGACATCAATTCAGAAATCCAAGAAACCCTGAGAACCCTAAACAGCAGAAAGGAAAAAGATACACCGAGGTACAGAACAGTGAAACTGCTGAAAACGAAAGCCACAAAGAGCATCCTTAACACAGCCAGGGGAAAAAACAACATTTCACCTAAAGGAGCAACAGTGAGACGCCACAGACTTCTTACAAGAAACTCGGACGTCACAGCGATGAGCGTTAGAGACAAGCAGCCCCGTGCTCAGGCCCGCAGCCGGACAAGCACCCTTCTTGGATGAAGGTAGGAGTAAGACGGTCGATCTGACAGACGAGAATATGGACGAGTGCAGACTTCCATGATGCATGAGGCCCACGGCGGCCTTTCTCCACGCTGATCACAATGAAAAACTCTGGATAAATACGAAAGCTACCCAAAGACTAAAAAATAAGCAAAAGTAGTCAAGGGAAGGAAGTCCACAGAGGAAAAAGCAACCCCTCGGGGGGTGAACCCATGGTCCCCACGGGGCTCCCCCACTACCAACTGCCCCACAGGAGGGCCGCCCAGCTGCGGGGGCGCAGGGCTGTTCTGGGGATGGGCGCTAGAGAAAGGGCATCCACCGGCGCGAGCCCCACACCCACCTCGGAGCAATCCGCAAGTGAACACATCCAACGGCTCCGCAGAGGCTTCGAGAAATGGACCGGTCACCCAAGGTGAGACAGAACTTGCTAACGGAACCTGATCACGTTAACAGAACGCTGAGTCTCACAATACAATATCCCTAATTGGGACACCTGGGTGGCTCAGTTGGTTAAGCGGCTGCCTTCCGCTCAGGTCATGATCCCAGCGTCCTGAGATCGAGTCCCACATCGGGCTCCCTGCTCCACAGGGAGCCTGCTTCTCCCTCTGCCACTCTGTCTGCCTTTGCTCTCTCTCTCTCTCTCTGACAAATAAATAAATAAAATATTAAAAAAAAAAATCCCTAATTCCAGGACACAATCTAAAAGCACCTGACACGGAGAGAATCAGGAAAATGTGAGCAATTCTCAAAGGAAAGGAATTCCCACACACCAGCCCCACGATGACCCGACAGCTCCGAGGCAGGTATGCGAACCACGCTGCATGAGACAAAGGTGAGCATCTGTGACATGAATGAAAACAGGGCTCGCAGCAGCAAAACAAAAACCCTTTAAAAAGAGCAGCAGGTGAAAAGGTTACTGTGAATCACAGCAGAGAATCTGGCATAGAAGCAGCCAAACCAATCGGAGAGAACAGAGACTAAGCCTGAGCCACAGGCGCGTACCCACCAGGTGAGCGACAAGACGACCCTGCGGGGCAGACAAAGGGGGTCTTTTCACTAAATGGTACAGGAACCGGCTAAACATATGGAAAAGATAAAATTTCACCTTTATCTGTGCAACTACATCAAAGTCAGCTCTAGAGGGTTTTTAGATATAAACGTGACTATAAACAATGAAGCTTCTAGAAAAATAATGTAAAAACATCTTTATAATGCCTGGGTAACAAAATACTCATTAAAAAAATATATATTATTATTTATTTTAGAGAGGAGCACATGAGCAGAGAGAGGAACAGAGGGGGAGGAGAAGGGAGGGGAAGAATGCCAAGCAGACTCTGCAGGGAGCACACAGCCCACACAGTCCCAGCACACCTGAGCCGAGATCAAGAGTTGGATGTTCAGCTCACTGAGCCATCCAGGTGCCCCAAGAAAATACTGTTTTAGAAAACAGAACAAAAATCACCAATCGTAAAGGTCAATAAACCTGGCTACCTGAAAATCAAGAACTTCGGTTCATCAAAAGGCTCCAATAAGTAACAGAAACACAAAATATGAGAGACACATGCCACACAAGTCACCAAAGACTCTAGTAGGATTGTGTAAGGAGCTTCTAACAAGTCAGAAAAATAACCAAAACCAGATAAACAGACTAGACAATCCAACAGACAATCAGCATAAGACTGGAGAGGACTCACACACGCGCACATGTGCATACACACATGCACTGATATCCCAGAGGCCAAGAAACAGGACAAGTGCCACACAACCTGGGTGGTCTTCGGAGAAAGGCACACGCAGCCCCTGTGAGACCCCAGCATCACCTGCCACGACCACAGGCCCACAGGGATCCCCCGTGCATTGTTGGTGAGAGCGTAAATGCAGACGGCCACTGTGGACGACGGTCTGGCCTTGTCACCCGCTGTCATCCGCCGCATGCATTCCAAACGCTCCGAGCCGGAGTACTCCGAGTACAGAAGTACTCCGAGCAGTACTTCTGCTGGTGTCCACCTTATGGGTGGACACCAGCAGAAGTACCAGCCCCACATGGAAATTTCAAAGCAGAATTACTTCTAACACTGCAGAACGGGAAGCCACCCAAATGCATGTCCTGACAGAAAGACGGACGGACCCGTACGGGACAAGTGTGCGATGACCACAAGGAAGCAGCCACCGCTCCCGCGTCAGGGAAGAGCATCGCGATGCCACACAGAGAACGACAAGACAATACACGTGTCGGACGGTGTCCGAAGTCAGGTGGGGGCAGGCGTGGCAGGCAGGTTCGCATGCGGCTCTTCTGTCCTGACAGGGCTCTGCGGAGAGGAGCACAGGCATGCCAGGCCTGTCCGGGAAGCTTTGAGTTTTTTTATGTGTTACACATTTAAGAAGTCAGTAAGAACTTAAAAAGTATCACTCCTGAGACGTCTGGGTGGCTCAGTGGGTTAAGTGTCTGCCTTTGGCTCAGGTCATGATCCCAGGGTCCTGGGATCGAGTCCCACATTGGGCTCCTGCTCAGCCAGAAGCCTGCTTCTCCCTCTACCTCTGCCTGCCTCTCTGCCTGTGCTCACGCTCATACGCACGCGCTTTCTAATAAATAAATAAAATCTTTTAAAGAAATAATAAAATAAAATAAAAAGCATCACTCCCGTCAGAAAGCTCTGCGTGTACAGCAAGAATACCTGCTTAAGGTAGAAAACGCGAGCCCGCGGACAGCCACGGAGCACAGAGCCATGCTTCCCAGGTCCGGAGGGCCGGCCACAGAAAGCTCGGGCAGGGAGCTTGACTCCCCGGGCGCAGACAGACCCGGGGTCTCGGCCGAGAGACCAGGGCTGGGGTCCAGAGCCACTGCCCGCGGCCACACGGCGCCATCAGCCCGCGTACCTGGTGGCCGGCGTCGTGGGCGCTGCGACTCAGGGCGGCCTCCAGCTGCTGCCGCTCCCGCGCCGTGGTCTCCAGCTGCTCGTGCGCCTGCCTCAGCATGGCCTGCAGCTTCTTCACCTGCGGACGGCAAACGCCGGTGAACACGTGGCTCCGTGGAAGCCTCTGTGCACTAAAATGAAGGCCCGACCTCCAGAGATTTTAAAGAGCTCATCTGTTTTCCTCCCGAGAAACAGCACGCACTTGTCCATTCAGAAAGGCCGGCGGCATTCGAGGGTAGTGCCTGGCTTGGGCTGAGCAGGCGGCCTCGCACATGTGCTCTCGTGCGGGAAGGTCGTTCCCCGTCCCGTCCCGCATGCCGGGGCCCTTACTCCGCTCTGTCCGCTGCCTCCCACCTGCACCCACGCTAACACTATGCACCTTCTGTGAGACCAACGTCAAACTGTGTTATTTCCCTACTTGGAATTCCTAAAGGCGTCCCAAGGCCCTCAGGGTAGAAATCAGGTGCCGTCCACCAGCAGCGCTCCCCCGTGACGTCACCCTGCCTTTCCTCTGCAGCGTCGTCTCCCCTCCTGCTCCCCTACACAGCCCCGAGCTGGCCGTGCTTCCGGAACACAGCGCTCCCCTTCCTAAGTGTTCCTTTGTGCACCTCTCCTATCCCTGAACACCCTCTCCCGTTTCTTCTCCCAATTTTCACTCTGGCTCTAGAACACACCTAGCTCGAGCGACACCTTCCCTGAGCACACGGCGAGGCCCTCCCGCGTCCCTAGAAAGTGTTTCCAACATCTATGGAAAGCAGCGCACCCGGAGGAAATGAATGGCGGTGGCATCTGGACGTATCAAGCCGTCCTCCTAACCTGCTTATCTAATTTTAAGACAACTAAGGAAACAATCTTCACAATAATCAAATAATTTGGAAACAGAAGGAAAAAATCATCTGTTCCTCCTACATCCTCTCACAAGCCCACTCTCTGGAGACTCCCCTTCCCTAGGTGTCCTCAAGAATTCGCCGTCAGACACACTGCTTGGAGAGGGACCTGCCCATCCCCACATACAATCCATCAGGTCTCAATTTCTGTGCCCCTGAGAACTCGCCCCCATCCGCTCAGCAAGTCTGTGACAAGAAGCGGGCAACAGCAGTGAAGAGCCCATGCAGGGTTAAGAGGATGCACCTGGGAGCTTCTGGCTGGCGCAGCACCAGCCCCCGACCCCCCACCCCAGCAGGTCCCAGCCGCGGGAAGGCACTTTGCAAGGCCGCTCCTGAGCAGCTGGCCGCCGTGGGCAAAGGGGAGGGCGCGGGGACCTCGGGTGCCGCTGCCCCTCCACGAGCCTGGCCAGCCAGCGCAGAAGCTGGTGAGCCATGGGAGCGTGGACAAAAGGTCCTGGTGTGCCCCCCGCGGAATGCAGCGGGCGTCCTGGAGGTCACATGGATGTATGTCCCCAAGAGAAGGGAGAAGGGAGCCCTTATTTCCGCGCGTCCGGGAGAAGGATGCCACGGCCCTCCGGTCTCGCGAGCAGCTCACCTGGTCTCTGGTCTCTGCCTCCTGAATCTGAATGCCCTGTAGCTGCTTCTCGTAGTTGGAGCACATGTCGCAGCGTCGACCGAGTTTGTTCCCTGCGTTATGAACCTGAGGCACCAAAATGACCCTCGTCAGGCAGCACGGGTCGTTCCACCCACACTACCCAGACAGCCTGGGCAGGGTAAACAACGTCGTCATGGATTTATGGCAACAGAGGGTGGGGTTCTGACACGGTGGACACCAACACGAGCACGAGAGGACGCCCAGGGCCCTGAGACACCGTGCCGCAGGAGAGCAAGAGGCCACAGTCCCAGGCCGAGAGCCGCACGCCGTCCATGAGGGGCTGCGGGCGGGGAACCAGCGCACCAAGCTCAAGCTGCCAACCAGTGAGCTACACGTCCTTTGTGTGACTGAGGGAGGCGGCTCCACTCAGAGCTCAACCGCTCCTTCTGGAGACGGGGCCCTGAGAGAAAGCGCTGCAAATCCGAGAACCTGGCCCCCTGTCTCCCTGCGCACGGTCACTGGGAAAACCTGCACGACTCTGTGGCCTGAGACAAAGCCCTCACCTGTGAGCCAGGGACCATGTCCCTAGAACACAGGCCCCGTGAACCTGTGAGCCACTGCGCAAGGCGTCAAGTTTGCTCCTACTGGTCCCTCTGAGTTTGCAAACACGCCCGAGAGGAAAATAAACCTCCTGAAACGTCGCCTTCTTCTCCCTCCTGTGGTGTCCACCCCCTCCTGACGTGCACTCACGCACGGACTGCTGACGAGATCGCAAGGAGCGACGACAGAAGGGGTCTCGGAGAACACCAAGACTGGCGACAGGGCAGAGCAAGCACGTTCCTCCAGCATGAAGCTGCCTGCGTGTCGCTCTGGGGGGGCATTTGGGGGCGGTGGGGGTGCCGCACAGTCAGAGCGATCAGCCAGTCGGTCCCGGGACTCGGGCAGAAGGCCGCTCCCAGCAACATGTGCATGCCGGGACCCCAGGGCCATCTAGTGAAGGGACAATCCCATGGCCACCGGGTGTCCCACCGCTGGAGCGAGCGGGAGAAAAGCAGGAGGACGGCTCACCTCTTTCTGCAGGAGATTCCATTCGGTCTCGCTGACCAGGCGGTAACCACTGGGGGACACATAAGCACTTTCCACACCCTGGGTGACGCTGGAGAGGAGAGACGCGGTCTCCTCTTGCTCGGGCGTCATGGCCTTGATGGCTCTCTCCTGATCTTTGGTCAACATGAACCCACTCGGCATCTGCAGCGACCCAAGGGATGCCGTGTCGAAGTTCTCGGGCGCCGAGTCTGCTCCCACCAGCGGCCCGAAGTCTGACTCATCCAGGTTGCCGGCAGATTTTGCTTTGCAGTTGTAGCCCAGCGCTCTGCACTGCAGCGAGCCGGAGGTCCCCAGGCTGTCCGTAGACTGCGCCCTCCTGAGTCCGTCCTTAAACATGTCTGCGTCCGACTTGCCGAATGGGTCTGCAGACGGCAACAGCAAGTCCGCGTCCAGCGAGTGCGCAGAGCCATGGGCGCTGTCCAGGTGTTCCTGAAACGTGACAACACACACGGCCGAGTCAGACGACGTGCTCCACTTCAGAGATGGGAGCGAGCGCGTCGCAGACGCACCTGCCACACACTACACACGCCACTCCGCAGTGTGCTCCCTCCGTAGTACTGGGGCATTCACCAATGACCTCTGTGTACTGGGCCCAAGCCAGGCGCTCAGGACACAGCTGCGAGCAAACCCCGACCTCGGCATGTGTGCAGCTCATGAGAAACAGTGCGCCAGCGAGCAGGCGGGCAGAACACCGCACAGCGTGACACGGCAGGCTCCCGCTCTGGGCTGAGAGCTCCGGGGGCTCGAGGTGTGGGCTTGAAGCCGGACAGGAGTCGGGGGAGGACTCCCGGAGCTCCGTGCTGGGGACGCCCACGGGGAGACGCCCACCCAACACAGGGAGCAGAAGGCTTTAGACAGAGGCTGGAGAGTGACCGCTGCAATGAGAACTAAAGTCACAGCAGCAGCTCACAACCCTACGAAGGGTCTACGGACCAGAGGGGCTGCTGAGGCCAGAGCCCCAAGAAACACCGATTCCATCCGCACTGCGGCTGGACAGAGGAAGGGGTAGCCTGAGAGGGCTGCAGTGAGAATGACATCGGACACTGGCAGGAGACATGAGCACGTGAAGTCTGTTAATCCTGTTTCTTTGTTTTCTATGTTTTACGATGTTTTTCCCATTCCGAGGACCTTGCCAGCCAGAGAGAGACTGGCCCTCCAAGCCACCTGAGTCCTCCAATGAATACACAAGTCGCCTAAGAACATGCCTGGCACATACACCGGACCCATCCTGCATCCAGCCCAGCCACCTCCTTTACCTGCCCTCACTGCCCCACACCAGTGCACCCTCACCCTAAATTGACCAGGCGCCAGGCGTGGGGAAACGGAGGAGACCCTGCACCGACGTCTACCGGGATTCCCCCAACCAGCCCGCCCTGCACAGCCCCGCACCTGCCCTCCGAGTCCCCAACACCCGGGGCCCATGTTGTCCCCGTTCCCGCTCCTGCCTCGTGACCCAGCGTTGCTGCGACTGGACATGGCTCTGCATGATGTGCATGACTTGCTGCTAGGGACACTGTGAGCAACATCACACTTTCCTTCCAATGGCGCGGACCCACAGGCCTGGGCACAAATCAACCAGGATGGGATTATGGGGCCTCTGCATGCCAGCGATTCAATACCGCTTGTAGGAAAACATTTACTGATGTGCCAAAACCTCCAAGACAGATTTAAGTGGAAAAAATTTACATAAAACATTATGGAGAGTTACAATATGGGTCATGGTTAAAAAGTGAAAATAGAAACACACACACGTTAACTCTGGGAACAGAAAACAAAACGGAAGCAGAGCTACGCGGTGTCACCTCTGGGCAGGGGGACCATCCCGAAGCTATCCTTGTTTCGCAAGACTTTTCTGTACTTTCCACATTTCCCACAGCAAACACACTTTGCTTTTATAGTGAGAAAAAGATCCTCTACACATCAGGCAAAAGAAGATATCAGGCCCTACAAATTTTCATCATCTTTAGCCAAAAAACTCAGTCTCTGAAGCGGCCACTATGAACCTCACATCAACAGGCAAAAGTAAATCGTCATGAGCCTCAATACAAGTGTTTTCCACAAAGCGTAAAAGATCAGATCTGAAAACCTAAAATATACTTCGAATGTCAGAAAATAACGTTATGTACAATATATACTACAGACCAACGAAGACAGAATCAAAATATTTTTTTAAAAAGCTTCACTGTATGTTATAACAAACCTCCCTTTCCCATTTTCCTGCTAAAATATTTTCTGAAAAGTCTGAAACATTTTCAAACATTCCTGCATACAAAAAACACGTAACGCTTGGCAGTACCCAAAAACTGTGACACTCTCCTGGGAGCCTGACCGCTTAAAAAATGCACGGGAGAATCAGGCCAAGTGGTTCTCAGTGTACGACCCAAAACAAAGAATGCAGAAAAACAATTACATCATCCTTGTCGGCGTGCACTGGGATATTTTTAAAACGTTGACGTCCAGCCACCCATAAACATGGAAACCTAAGTGACCAGGAAGCAGATCACACAGGGCTGAGCGTCCACGTGCCAACCACACAGACACACGGAACCCCTCAAAGTGGGAACAGACCCTGATCCGATCCAGCCGGGAGGTGGGGCAGGGCTGGGGGCAGTGGGTGTGAGGCACATGAGCTCGGGGCAGGGGGACAGGGCTGGCTGTATGGATGCGGGGAGCATGGTAAGCACTGAGCGTCACCCAGAGGTGAAGGCCCTTCTGTGCCTCTGGGGCCCCAGAGGCTGGGGGCCTTCGCTCTTACCCCGAAGGTGGGAACAGTCAGCCCGCGTCCTGAAGATGAGAGGGAGGACCTCAGCGGTCAGCGAGCAGGGCAGGCGGCCTGGTGGGGCAGCCCCCGGCGCGCTGACAGAACAGGACGGCGACTGTGGCTGGAACGGCGAGCAGTGGGAGGTGACTCCCAGTCACGGGAGTCCGTGTGCTCTGAGGAGGGAGGCCTGGCTGCAGCTGCACTGCCCATAAGGGAAGGGGACAGTAATGCTGGGGGCGCCGCGGGCCAACAGGCTGCAGACAGGAAATCTGATGGAGAGGCTCCGGCCGCCGCGAGGAGGGTGCGAGAGGCCCCAAGGCCACGGGAGCAGCACTCTCCATGCCCGGGGCTCCCCACCCCACCCGCCTCTTCCACCTGCTGCCCCGGCCTCACCCGCTGTCCTCACAGCCCACGGCCTCAGACCGGCTGACGTGCAAGCATGTGCTGTGGGGAGTTTGGTGACTCGGGAAATGAGATCGTCTTCTAGAGAAAAACCCAAAGCACCAGCATCAGTTACTGTCATCCCCGAAAAGATCCAGCAGGCGGCCCTGCAGTCTCCTTCTGCTCTGATCCAGGAACCGCTGCAAGCAAGAGCATCTAAGCCGCTGAGCGCAAGGAGAGCACTCCCTGCCGGCTCGCAGACGTGGGGACACACGTCTCCTCTGTATCTCCTCGGATTATCGGCCCTGCACGCCCGCATGCACATGGTCACGTCGTGGCCACGGCGACCCTGACGACGGCATCACCCTACCTCCTCGTTTGACAGCTGGGCCGCAGGCTCCTCATGCGGGAAAGCACACGCCGCCGGGGCTCTCCCCTCCTCCTCCGCGTCCGCTCTGCCGGGGTCCTTCCGCTTGTGAAATCTCTGCTGCTCATCTTCCTCCTAAAAGTTAAGGAAAACAGATACGGACGTCACCCCGGTAACCTGCACCTCACAGTTCACTCATTCCGCGGCCGCTCCGAGCACACAGAGAGCGCAGAGAATTGCGGGAAAACCGGGCGCTGGCGGCTCTTCGCTGTGCCCCCGCGTCAGGATGTCAGTCCTAATACTTTCCCACCGTGGGCCCAGAGCACGGAGCCTGGCCTGGAGGAGAAACCAGGAAACGGCTTCCAAGAAGCACGTGTGAAGAGAAAGCACCCCGAAACAGCCCCTCCTTCATGGGGCCCCGGGGCTGTATGCGGACGCTCCTGCTGATGCTGGCAGCATTCGGGTGGGCATAGCCCCTGGAAACCAGGTGAGTTCACGTGAGACGCAAAAGCAACGGCTGAAGTTCATGTACTGCTGCACGACCAGACGAGCAGACCCCTCAGTGTCCCCCGCCCCGGCCTGGCACGTGGGGACACGGCCATGGCACCTCACAGGGCAGGGGTGGGGGGGCATGAGCTTCTGCAGGAGCAGTGCCACGTGCTCTGCACGGGCAGGGGAAATGGGCCGAGAAGCACCACTACTGGCTCTGGAACAGTAAGCGGACCAGGGAGTCTGCCAACCAGGGGCGAGGCGGGGCGGAGCTCCAAGGACAGGGAGGCGGGCGCACAGGGGACCCCCAGTGTCCTGCCGTGGCTAAGAGGGCAGGCATGGCAAGAGGGGGACGCAGGCTTCGAACCCCAGATCTGCCGGCAGTCCGCGCCGCAGCTGGGGTACGTCAGTGCGTCTGCTCCGAGAGCTCAGGACAGAAGCTTTAGAAGCAAAGCCTTAGCATGTGCAGACATGCGGGAAAACCTTGGCAGGCATTAACAGCAGCCTTCAGTGAGCGGCGGCAGCGTTTCGACTGTGGTCACGGACAGCAGTCCGGAGCCTCAGCCTGAGCTTGTTGTGTCCGCACACCCAGAAGAGGAGGAGTCACAACTAGAAGACCGGAATTTTGAAAAGGATGAAACTTTTGAACCCAAATCCAACCTAAGTCCTACAAGGCAGTCTGAACAACATCTATGGCACCGAGAAAAGCTCCCACGTGGCTCTCCGCAGGAGATCTCTGCTCCCGCGTGACACCTGGCAAGGCTGGGACACACCACTGTCAGAGACAAAGAACACAGATCGCGAGGCCTTCTGGGCGTGGGATGGAGCCAGGGATCGAGGCCGTCACAGTGTGTCCACCCCGGCAGTGAGTGTCAGCTCCCCAGCGTGGGGCCGAGGACAGCAAGTTCCACGTACCCTGTGTGGACTAGAACCAACCAGACACCCACTTCCGATCGCGGATACATGCCCGGGAGGACCGTCCTCCACACGAAGACCAGACAACAAACGCACGTGCTCCTCCAAGGGAGGGGCTGGGACAGTCTCCTCCGTCCCCTCGCGTGTACAACAAAGCATCTGAGACCTCAGATGTGTCTGGGTGTGGCTTGCGTGGCTCAGACAGGATTTCAAAAGGTAAGGAGAACGCAGGCTCTCCGGGCACCCTCGGGAATCCTATCTGTGGCAGCTCACCATCCCGCGCCATCACCGTCCAACGAGGCTTTCAGAGCCACGTCACCAAAGACGGGACCTGGATACACAAAATCCCGTGGCCCAGGAGAACCGAACAGCACTGCGGAGAAAGAGCTTCTCAGAACCGTGAACCGCTGCATCCCGCAGCTTCCAAAGAGGACCAAGGCTAAAGCAGTTCTTTTCCCACAGTCAAGGCCCTCACGGAAGCTGAAAAGCAAAATCCCTCCGACGCAGCTACTGCGTATTTGGAAAGGGCGTGGAGGCCCACAGGCTCGGGACAAGCCTGTGAGGGGGTGGGGGGCGCGTCCGCAGCACGGCTCACCTGGTCTCGCTTCTTCAGCTCCTCCACCTGCCGCAGCTGCTCTGCGGTGAGCACGGCCTCCATGCGCTGCATGTCCCGCATGAGCAGACGCTGCGACTCCAGAAACTGGTCGTTGGCCTTCTGCCACGTGTGTTTCAGCTGGTTGTGCTGCTGTCGCTCTTGCTCCAAGAGATGACACACTGTTTGGGAACCCCCAATCAGAAACACCGGGTTTTAACAGCAGGCGACGGCTGGAACCGGGGCCCCTAGACCAGGTCCGGCCAGCGGTCCACCTCAGCTGGGACTCTGCGGCGCACAAGCACCGAGGGGCCACCAGCGACTGGACACAGGGCAGCCGTCCGCTCGCACAGGCTCCCAAAGCGTGCTCCCAGGAACAGCGACACGTGAGAAAAGGATATCTGTGCCCAGGGAGTGTTAGAAACCTTGCTTAGATGAATTTTTACAGGGTCCTTCACTGCAGGAATTAGAGCCCAGCACCTGTGCTCATGCCTGTTCTCCTGGAGGAGGATACAGAACACAGCAGTTCCCCAACTCCTTTGACACCAAGTCCTCTCCACAGTGCCACTCACGTGACAAGGGCAGTTCTGGGGAACACCCTTTGGGAGACACTGCTCTGAAAGCCACAAGTATGGTAACCGTGATTCAGTGTCTTTAGAGACACTCTGACAAGTCTGTTACCCAGATGTCCCTCCTGAGCCCACACAGCTCTGATGGCTCAGGACAAGGCGAAGGTTCTCTGTATCAGCGGATACGGCCCACACGCCCCTGCCTGGCCATCCTGTACCAACGAAGTGGTGGGTGGCATCACCCAGTCACTCAAGCCAGAAACCAGAGACAGCCACTGCAGCTGCTGTGCCTCACCCCACCCACCGCCCCCGTGACAGGAGCTACGAGCTCCCTCCGGTGCGGGGGACACAACCCTCATCTGCCACCAGCCTCAGACCAGCTCTCACGACTCACACACTGATACGTGTCCTGCCATTCGTCTTCGTGCCCTGGCCTACCCTCCACACCGCTGTCAAATGGACTTCTTAAGTACAAAATCTGTATGATCACTCTCAAGTTTCAAGCCCTTCAGGAAAGCCAAACACAAGGCCACATACTGTATAATGCCATTTACACAGAAGCCCAGAAGAGGTAAATCTGTATAGACAGACCAAGGTTGCCGAGGGCTGGGAGGGCGAGAGAAAAAGAAGTGACGAGTAATGAGGACAGAATGTCCTGCTGGGAAGCTGTGGAATCAGACAGTGACAACAGTACACAGCTCTTTGAGTACAGCAGCCTTTAAAAGAGTGAGCTTCATGGCATGTGAATTATATCTCCATAAAGCTTTTATTTAAGAAAAATGTTTTGTTTTTTTTAAGATTTATTGATTGATTGATGAGAGAGAGAGAGAGGGAGGGAGGCAGACACAGAGGGAGAAGCAGGCTCCCCACTGGGCAGGAAGCCCAAAGAAAAACATTTTCATGAGCTCCTTCCCGCCCATCTGGTAAATCCCAAGCCATCAGCCTAAGGCAGCCACAATCTGGCTCCCACTTCTCCCTGGCCGCTGGTATCCTAACTTTGCTGAACAAATTTCTCTCACTCCGTGACCTTGCTGTAGCACATGCAAATGGCCTTGAACATCAGGCTCGTCTCTGGCCGCCGGACAAAAACCCACCTGTCGGTCACAGCCCCCCTTCACACCTTCTTTCAAGAAGCCCACCCATGCACGGTCCCCTCCCAGTGCACCTGCAAGCCGGTCCCGGGGAGGCGACAGCACTAACTTGGCGAATTCTCCCAATTCGGGCTGTAAGTCACACAGCTGCTCACATTGTACCTTCTCCTCCGTTAAGCACTAGTTTTGGTGTGTGCTTCCAGATGGAAATTATGCCCTGCTCATTAATGAAACTTCTCAGATACTTTCCAGATAGTTAGGAAGGCTTGAGGCACGTCATTTGAACAGAAAGTCCTATTTCTTTGGATGCTCTCAGAGTCTGCGTGTCTTTTTGACGCAGCACCACATCTGAAAAGTGCTTCCTGAAAACCAAAGACCTGCTCAAACTTTGGGTTATTCTCCTAACATTTTAAGAAATAATACTGTGGGCTTACAGAATTTCACCTTTCCACTATTTGGGGGGAAAACCCCGAACACGCAAGCCTCAATTACCGACGGAACGGCTCTGTGTCCCTCGGCACCTGACAGACTTAGACAGTATTCACCACAGGACTCTCACCCAGTCCTAAACTCGCCTGTGAAGGGGCTCCCGGTACAACCCACAACGCGCACAAGGCCTCAGGAGTCCATGCATCTAGAGGAGGAAAATGGTAGATGTGTGTGACCACTACCCTCTCCCTGAAATGTACTGCTTCCTGTAAAGACCCGCAGTACGGGCAGCCCAGCCCAGCCCAGGAAGGAGGACAGCACCTGAGACCCGGCAGCCAACGGAAGCCGGAGCCACTGCCGTGTCTCCACACGATGGCCGCAGGTACCCCCACACAGCCCCAACGCTCGGCACTGCTTCCACCACCAAACCTTGGCCGTGAGCGCATCAACAGAACGGCACACGTGTTACTGTACCGGAAGATCAGTCACTTACGTTTTCATTACTGTTTCATAATGCATGAGTTTTCTTTTGTATTTTCTATTTCAGGGATTAAAAACAGGATCCTAAGAGGGTTTCACAAGACTGCCAAAGGAGTCCGTGACACAAGAAGGTTAAGAACGCCAGGGAAGGGGCGCCTGGGGGGCTCAGCTGGTGAAGCGTCTGCGTTCGGGTCAGGTCATGATCTCAGGGTCCTGGGATCGAGTCCCAGGTCCAGCTCCCTGCTCAGCGGGGGTCTCCCTCTCCCTCTGCCCCTCCACCAGCTTGTACTCTCTGACAAATAACTAAAATCTTAAAAAAAAAAAAAAAAAGAAAGAAAGAAAAAACTATCTTTATTTTAATGGGGAAAGATAAGCCTTCTTCCCTAGGCCAGAGGAAACAGAGTCCATTTCTGTGGAACTCCACCACCAAGCCAGAGGTCAAAACTGTCCTTAACAAACAGGACGCCACTTGAGGCCGCCGGAGCACACCGCCCGCCCTCTGTCCACGCTCACTCTTGCTGATCCACCTCCATCAAAGTGAGTCTGGGGGCAAAAGCCATTTAAGCAGAGCTTCCAGCCCTCTTGTTTTTCTGTCCAGAGCTCATGCCCAGAGTCCTCGAGGACAGAGGGGCTGCTGACAGCCCACGTATCTCGAGGGGCCCTCACAGCTCCAGCCGCTCAGGAGAACATGCGAGCCACACACGAAGCTTCAAGTGCATCACCGTTATGCTGGAGTCTGGGATTTGTTACTGGCTGTAATCGGTACCGATTTTCCTTAGAGACGAGACTAGAAAGACATAGAACCCGTGCTCACCCTCATGCAATTCCTTCCGCAGCTTCTCCGCGTCCTCCTGCAGGACGGATTTCTGGGTGTTCAGAACAGCCACGTACATCTCCAGGTCAGTCCTACAAGATTTCTCAGCTTCCAGATAATGATTCAGCTCCTTAACCTGAAACAAAACGCAGTTCTAGGAAACGAAAACCAACTGCACTTTCTGCTGCAGATATGCTGGTAAGTTCTGGATGTGCTGGAAAATAATTGACACGTCTATTTACGCTTTATGTGCAATTTTAAAAGTTAAGTTGAAATTTTTAGTTACACTACAAACACATAGTTGCTATAGAAAAGTAGGAAAGCAACATGATTAATAGTGGTGTTCTCCGTAATCGTATCACCAAGTGAGTACAGAACGGAGAAGACGTGCAACAGCTTTGTCCCTCGTGTCCCAAACAGCCAGCTCTAATCTGCATTCCCAGAGCAGCATTTGCCGGGACCCATTTCGTCACATTCTCAGTAACACTGCGTCGTGCAGGGGTCTTTAAACAGTAGCTAATTCCTAAAGATAGCAAGTAGTGCCACACTCTTGTAAATGTGCTTTTCTTTGACTTCTGGTGTAGTAGTTCCAAATGCCTTGAATTTATGAAAAGGGCCCATCTTCATGGACACACGTACTGGACGGAAAAAAGAGGAAGTCATGATAGGAAAAATAACTACTCTCGTACCATGATAAACACTAACTTGAAGGCCAGTGTGAATGTTTTTTAAAATCACATCTTTTAGGGGTGCCTAGGTGTCTCCATGGGTTAAGCATCTACCTTCAGCTCGGGTCATGATCTCAGGGTCCTGGGACTGAGTCCCGCATCAGGCTCTCTGCTTAGCAGGGAGCCTGCTTTCCCTCTCTTTCTGCCTGCCTCTCTGCCTACCTGTGATCTCTGTCAAATAAATAAATGAAATCTTTAAATAAATAAATAAAATCACTTCTTTTTAAAAACGCCTTATTTCTGTTTAATATTCAAATGTTAACAAGATAGTCTAACATCTGAAATGGTTATAACCAAAATAAAATAGTCTTGCCCCAGAGTGTGAATCACTTGTTTTACCCTGTCTTATGTATTATCCATCCAAAATTCTGGCCATTTATGTATGTCCACGTTTTCAAATGGCTATGTCTAATTTCACTTTCAAAGTTATTTTCATGCCTTTCAACTTCCTATTTCCCCCAGCGTGAACATGCCGGCTGACCTGTTTTCAGGCATCGGTACTCCTAGACCATTAACACAAGAGGTCAGCAGTGGGCAAAGGCTGAGCGGGCCGCGGGAGCCAGCATGGGACGCGCATGGGGCTGTGAGCACCACAGACGGGTGCGGGCCGCTGTGAGCGTGTCCCCATGACCGCAGGGGGTGGGCACTGAGCTGACGACAACAGGAGTCCACGGGGCAGACATAAAATGGTGGAACCCAGCCAGTAACTCTGTCTGCTGCTGCTTCTTGGCTAAGTATCTGGCTCAATGAGTAGTTAGTGACATCCGCGAAGGAAACTAAGTGATGGCTGGACGGTGGGGCCGACCACGGAAAGCTACTCTACAGAGGACCACGGTACAGCAGCAACGTGGGGCAAAGTGAAGGGAGGGAATGACGACCCCAAGGACCCCAGGCTGCCACATGAGTCTCCAACCTGACAGCGGCAGCTGGAAGTGGGAGAGTCTGCACACTCCCACGGCGGAAAAACGCGACCCATCTGCCTGGCGACACTTATACTCTCGAGAGGCTGCGAACGCGTTCCCCTCGCTCATGCTTCCCCGACTCGCAGTGAGGCCGAGGTCTTCCCACATTCTGGGACGCCTCTCTTCCCTCCCGGCTGAACGGCTCGCCGCGTGCTTTACTGGTCTGTCCACGGCCGGCCCTCACGGACTGCGCGGCCCTGACCGACTCTGGGTACTCATTGTCAGGCACATGCACTGAGCAGCCCACACCCTTTCTGTGCAACCTCTGCAGCATCTTTTAATAAGGAAGATTTATATTCTAGTGTAGCCAAATCTGTCCAACTTCTCTTTCCCAGTATTTCTGTCTCTGATTCAAGAAGCATTTTGGGGGCACCTGGATGGTGGTGTCCCTTAAGCATCTGACTTGCTTTCAGCTCAGGTCATGATCTCAGGGTTGGGAGATCGAGCCCCATGAGCTCAGCGTGGAGCCTGCCCGTCCCTCTTCCTTCCCCATCTCTCCCCACTCGTGTTCACGTTTGTTCATGCTCCCTAAATTTGAAAAAATTTTTAAATGTTTTTCTATCCCAAATAACATCTTTTCTTAGGATCTAAAAGTTTTAAAGATTTTACAGTCTTTGGTCTTTAATTCATTGAAATTAATTTTTGCAAAGTATGAGGTAGAAAGCTAATTTCAATTTATTCCATATTTAAAACTACATAGGGGCGCCTAACTCTCGATTTTGGCTCAGGTCATGATTTCAGATCATGGGATCAAGCCCCACGTCAGGCTCCCTGTTAAGTGTGGAGTCAGCTTGAGACTCCCTCTCTCTCCTTCTGCCGCTCCCCCCAAACTCATGCTCTCTCTCTCTTTAAAAAAAGGGTACTTATTTTTTTAAGTAGGCTCCACAGCCAGCATGGAGTCCGATGTGGGGCTTGAACTCATGACCCTGAGAACAAGACCTGAGCTGAGATCAAGAGTCGGACAGTCAAGCGACTGAGCCACCCAGGCGCCCCTGAAAAGGCTATGCTTTAACAATCCCTTCCTGCCCGCAGCTGCACAAGGCGAGCCATCCCGTACCAAACTCACACACACACGGCTCTGCTGAGCACTTGACTCTGCTCCACTGGTCCCGTCTGTTCCCAAACCAGGAGCAAGCCATCTGAATGACAGTGGCTTCACTGTAAGTCTTAACATCTGGTAGGCGGGGCAACCTGCCTCCTTCCAAGCTCCTTATTTATTTTTTTTAAGATTTTATTTATTTATTTGACAGACAGAAATCACAAGTAGGCAGAGAGGCAGGCAGAGAGAGAGAGGAGAAAGCAGGCTCCCTGCTGAGCAGAGAGCCGGATGTGGGGCTCAACCCCAGGACCCTGGGAACATGACCTGAGCTGAAGGCAGAGGCTTTAACCCACTGAGCCACCCAGGCGCCCCTTTCAAGCTCTCACTATATTCAGAGTGGGATTTTTGAACTCCGATGAATTTGGGGATACACACCCTGTGCTGTAAGACATAAGACGCCCACTGTCATGTCCCTGAGGGACACACACGTGCTCATGCCTTCATCATAGCTCTTTCCACAATGATCGTACTCACTTATGTTTACTTTCTCAGGTACCTACAACTCGACAACGCAGAGTTGATTTGGGGTTTTTCGGCAGGGTCGGGGGCGTGGGAGGAGCCGTTTGTTTTTGTTTTTATTACTATAAATGGGACTTTTTTCCCCCCATTACATTCTTTACTCGGATGGATGACTGGAGAATATGATTTTTTACGTTGATCTTGTTGGCACAACTTTCTTGAACTGCTGCTGAGTCTAACATCTGCCGGCACATCCTCTTGCTTTTCTAAGCGAACAACCGTCAGCCTCACTGCCCCCCATTCAGGATTGATGCTGTCTCTGCATCGGGTCTTGCTGGGTCGAAATCAAGAGTGGGACGCCTAACCAACTGAGCCACCCAGGGCCCCCCTGATCAGTCTTAATGGAATTTTGTCTTTCTTACCAGTTTGCCCATTTTCCCCATTACACTGACATTCTCAGTTTTTCTTTTGCTTTTCTATTTCACCGTTTCTGCTCTGCAGTACATTACTTCCCTATATTCCTGCTGTCTGTGCTACTGTCCACCTGTCTGGAATCTGGAGTAAAACATTCAAATCACTTTAACTATTTTACAATGCCTTTTTCCATGAGATTTTTTTTTTCCATCTCCATTTTATTTTAGTGACCATTATACTGGAGATAATTTAATGGCCTGTGGTCAGACAGCTGAGTTCATACAACAGTATTTTTGGCATAACAACAGAGTTGAGTTTACATAACAAAGTTTCTCAGCACTTCCTCTGTGACGCTGTGAAAATCTTCATGTACCTGAACCTAACAGTTACTTTATCCTGGCACGACCTTCTAGGCTTCACACCTGCAGACTCACATAATCCTATCAGTGGCCTTACCACTGCCCCCATTTTACAGCTGAGAAAAGCAAAGCGCAGTAAGATGAGGTTCAGTTGCTCAAGGTCCCCAGCTGAGCCTCTGCTACTGCAGAAGACACAGTCTCTCTCTTACCGATCTGCTACGCCCAAGTTATTAATCAGACTGCTCAAACCCCTACAGTCCGGCTCACATTTTCCTCTTCTCACACGACCACTGGCTACGATCAGCCTCACTCTCCTACCAGAACTGTGCACATTAATTTCCCCTTGTAACTGTCCCTCTTAGCTCACGAATTTCCAGGTGTGTCTGATGCCCTTGAGAGTGACTGTCACGGCTCACTGATGAATTCTGAGGTGGGGTCCCTCCATCTCCACACTCCTTCCCCTACATCCTGGAGGCTTCATATCACAATTACTACATCAGCTTTCTTTCGGTTAGAATTTGGGTGGCATGTCTTTAGATACTCCTCTATCAGTCGTATCTTGCAGTTTTATTTTCGGTCTATTATAAGCAATACAAATTTAGATTTTTTTTTTTAATACCATCTACTTTAGCAAGCGATGACGTTTAGTTCCCCTTCCTACATTCCTATGCTGCGCTTTTGTTTACTACCTATTTATTATCTTTCTTTCTTTCCTACTCTCTCTTAATTATCAATGTTTTCAACATTCCCTCTGTATTTCCTCGGTTGTACCTTTATGGCCAACAAATCCAGCCACACTGTAACTACATCATCTCTACGGCATCAATTCTGGGACTCATGTCAGGAAAATAAATCAACTTCCAAGAGCTCATTTTCATCGATAGGAAAGCGAATCAGGCAGGGCCTCGCTCTGACATGAACATGAACACGACTGCGGCTCACAGAGCAGCAGGACACTGTTCCGGTCATCGTCTAAAACACCCATCAGGTCAGGGACGCCTGGGTGGCTCAGTTGGTTGGACGACTGCCTTCGGCTTAGGTCATGATCCCGGAGTCCCAGGATCGAGTCCCGCAATGGGCTCCCAGCTCCATGGGGAGTCTGCTTCTCCCTCTGACCTTCTCCTCGCTCATGCTCTCTCTCACTGTCTCTCTCTCAAATAAATAAATAAAATCTTTAAAAACAAACAAACAAACAAAAACCATCAGGACAAAATCCTCCCCAAGTGTTTTTCTCCTTTGCATTTTAAAGAAAGCAAGATTTTAAGACACACAGTCTGAATCCCAGTTTTTACCCCCTCAGTGACTCTAACTTTGCTCATGGCATTAGGTCAGGGCCCTGGGTTCAGGGAACGAGCTACAGCATCTCACAACCTTGGAGGCTTCCAGCTCTTTAACCTTGTCTTCCGCCTCTGTCAGTTTGTCCTTCAGAGCCGCGATCTCCTTCTCCATGGGCATCACCACAGACCGAAGCTTTTCAGCATCCTCTTGAGCCTACGGTTAAAAAGAATGAAATACTCTGACTTACTGGTTCACTGCTTTTCCAAGAAATGCTGACTCCTCCGCTGTGAGACTCAGTGTGGCCTACCAGGTGCTGTGTGAGCGCCAGCTAAACGGAACCACGTCTGACTTTCCAACGTCACACGACTCTGTGTCTCAAGTCATCATCACGATTTTCCCCAATGTTCCTCTTAGAAACTGGGAAGTAGGAAAATGGATTCACTATAACAAATCTGATTCTTTAAATCAATTAACTGGAAAAGACCCGATATATAAAAGTAAACACACATAATACTTTCATTTTCATAATTTTAGTTACTAAATTCATGAGACCATATTTCTCACGAAATGGCTGGATAAAAGGATTGATTCATTTTTCAACATAAATACAATGTATTTTCTAAAATTTTGGAAAATTATGTTGCTATAAAAAAAACCCTTCCATCTTCGTTATTTTAAGGAGCAATTTATGTAATACTTTACTTTTGATATCTAAATGAGACAAACCCAAAGAATGACTCCTAAAACTATCATATTGTTTTCTTCTATTTTCAAAAACATAGATTAAAAAAGGAAATAATATCCATAAATTAGTAAACTGGTAAGAAACTTGATTTTCATAATATATATATGTTGTATACATAATACGCATTATGTAAGTATACATGCATGTGATATGTGTATATAATGTATATAAGCGTATACGTGTGTATAATGGGTGTGTGTATATATGTGGGCGTAGGTGTATATAATGTGTACGTATATGTACGTGTATATATACACACAGAAACAAAAGGAGACTCAGAAAGTTAGCTTTTTCCCTTCTAGTGAAAATGAAAATTAACCTTATTTGTTAAATTTAAAAGAGCTCCAGTTTACCCTTAAACATTCATGATAGGGAAAATATCATATATGCCCAAATATGCATGGAAATTTTCCCTAAAAAACATCTCTCTCAGAAAAGAGGGACTCGCTTGGTTTTCCAGTCCTTAAAGAGTCATTTCATCACTTATTTTATTTTTAACTAAGTCCTGTTTGGAAAAGACATATGAGCTTAAAATATCCTCAGTCACGGCTAATCTGGGATACCTATAGAGGCCTGCTGATAGAGGAGGAAAGAAGCAAAGACTTTAACACAGACTGAGCTATGTGCCCATGTAACGATGACCCCACACGTGTTGCATATCATTATAAACAAAACTTGTAAAGATGATTTTTTTTTTAATGGCAGAAAGGTCATTAAAAACAAGGAAAACTCAGGGTCCCCTGGTGGCTCAGTCCCCTAAGCATCTGCCTTCAGCTCAGGTCATGATCCCAGGGTCCTGGGATGGAGCCCCGAGTCGGACTCCCTGCTCAGCAGGGAGCCTGCTTCTCTCTCTCCCCCTCCCCCTGCTTGTGTTCCTTCTTTCATGCTCTGTCAAATAAATAAATAAAATCTTAAAAAAAAAAAAAAGGGAAAAACTCATTAAGAAGGGCACTTGTGGCAGTAATGAGCATGGGCGAGACACAGAAGCACTGTTCACCTGAACTAGGGTAACAATGTGTGTGAACCACACTGGAATTAAAATTTTTTTAATTTAGGGAAAAAAATACAATAACAAAAAAGAAAGTGTCATCCAGATGCAATGATTTCATGGATGAAGTTGACCCATATGGCTTTTTCTTTCTTTCCTCTGCTTTACTGCCAGGCTGCACGTCCAGGGCGGCACTGAGCAGAAGACGGAACAGGCTTTCCTTTTGCACTTCTCTTCCAGGCAAACAGCTTGTAAGAATTTCATACCAATTACACTTCTCATAGGCTCATTTTTTATAAACAATGAAATAAGGACATGGCCTTCCTTTATGAATTTTCTTAGAATTGTTTTTATGTCTGGGTGTTGCTTTTTTTTTTTTTTAAGATTTTATTTATTTGACAGGCAGAGATCACAAGTAGGCAAAGAGGCAGGCGGGGCGGGGGGAAGCAGGCTCCCTGCTGAGCGGAGAGCCCAATGCGGGGCTTGTTCCCAGGACCCTGAGATCATGACCTGAGCCGAAGGCACAGGCTTACCCAATGAGCCACCCAGGCACCCCCCCGGGGTGTTCCATTTTATTAAACAGATTTTTTTATTTGCTTTTGAACAACACAAGGATAATTGTAAAAACTGTTGCAATCGAGAGGAGCCACATGGCATCACACAATGTGCTTTCGTGCAAGAGATCTTAGAACATAAAAAAGGACGCTAGGTAAAAACTGATGAGCATGGACTCGGGTTAGTAAGAATGAATCAATGCTGGTTTGTCAGTTGTGACAAACATACTACACTGACAGCAGATCCTAGTAACGGGGGAAACCAGGAGTGGGGCATATAGGACTCTCTACTATCTTCACAGTGTTTCTGGAAATCAAAAACCATTCTAAAAAATAAAGTTTATCTTACAAATAAAACAAATTTTAAGAATGACAAGAAGTGGCAGGTTGTGAAAATCACGGATGTGAATGTATCAGAAGAATGAAAACCACAACGATCTCCAGGTAGGATATGCGCTAGAACTCCCAGTGACAGCACCAGACACGGGGCCTGCCGTGGAGCACACTGTCACAGGACTAAGTGACTCTAGCAGCCACCGAGACACACTCAGGTCCTCATAGAAACGCTGAGTTACATGCTTGTCCTGGAACAAGATGGAACGGAAAAAACCATTCTTCATGTCTGAAGCTTCTACTCGGGGTGTTGGGTTCTCAGATGACTTTTATGTTATTAGAAAAACCAAACAACCTTCTAAAAACACAAAAGTGTCCTTGTATGGAATGAGGGACCAGAGAGAATGATTAATTCGAATGACATAAAAAAAAAATCCAATTCTAGCCATTATTTTACATAATAAGTGCCTTACAATACATGACTGTGACTCCATTAGTAAAGGGAAAGTTCATCTAATGACACAGGCCAAAAAGCTTTCTGGCTTTCCTCCCCAGGGGAACCCTGGCCCTCCCGCCCAGCTCAGGCACCCGCCGCACCGTGTTCAGCGCGGCGGGCAGCGCAGCCCTTGCGCGGGAACCACTGCGTGCTGGGAAGGACAGATCACCACCATCTGGTGTCCAGGTCCGGTCAGACCCACTCGCGGTCACGTGGCACCGGTGTGCTGGACACGAGCACCGAGTCCGCAGGCTCCACCAGCAAACAAGACTCCTGCCCCCGCGGAGCTCCCCGGCCAGCAGGGACAGAGAGGCAGCGAACAGCACACATGACACACAGGGGAGCTGTGTGTGCCACAGACAGGGAGACACGTGCGTGGGGCCAGGTGACCAGCAGAGCTGTGGCGGGGACGCACATCAGAGGCAGGAGGCCGGTGGCCACACGGCCATCCCGTGTGTCAGGGGAGCTAGCCCTACACTCTGCGTGCAACCGCCCCCATTGCAGACCAGAGTCCCCGTGTGCACACGTGGATCGGACGCCCCTGTGCAAGGACACTCCCTCATACCTTTTTCATTTCGTTTTCCAGGTTCTCCTCCTCCTGGCCCTCGGACAGCCGCCGCCGCAGCTCAGCGATCTCGCGCTCGGCGGACTCACGGTACTGTGCCCACTGGCCGCGCTCCTGCTCCAGCCGCACGTGGAACTGGTGCTCGATGTCGCGCACGGTCTCTGCGGGAGGCACCGCACAGCGCGGGTCAGGGCACGTTCACCACGGGAGGCACCAAGGGAGGAGCCCGCCCCGGGGACCAGCACGAGCCGAATGTTCCCTCCCAGACAGGGAAAGCCCAGGAAAGGTCCGGCCCTGCCAGTGCCGGGCCCCACAGCAAAGCTCGGCCGAGGGGGCCAGCCTCTGCCGCACCTCTGCCGGCACACGCAGGCTTCGGCTGCAACACCAACAGGACTGTCACCCCACCCACAGCCTAAGACGTGGGGGATAGGAATACACATCTGCGACAGTGCCCTGGGTCTCGGGACTCTACACCGAGAGGAGTCTACACGGTCCTCATCAAATGGGTTCACCGTCAGTATAATCGTACAGCATTCTGGGAGATACACTGCTGGCAGCCACTAACTTCGATCCCTTGCTCCTGCCCCACAAAACCCCAATTCTGTTAAGAACTCAGTGGCCCAGTTTAGAAACCAGATTCTCCAGCTGCCTTTGTAGTTACGGGCAACCACGCCCCTCAGTAAACGGGACGGGTACATGCTGGAGGCTTCGAGAAAACGTTTGCTTCTCTGAGGTGGACTGAAGGTGCAGCGGCCACTTTTCAGCCATGAGGAGGACGGTGTTGAAAGCCCTGTACTAAGGGATGGAGAACCATGAGGACCAAAGGCCCAGAGACACAGGTTCCATCATGGAGGCTCTAACTGGCCCAGAGTCCCCGGCTGCTTCTGAGGGAAGAACGGGACTCCTACGAGGGTGAGCCACTGTCACCGGCCACCGTGCGGGTGAGCCACTGTCGTCAGCCACCATGAGGCTTACACTCATCCCGAGGGGACAGCCACCAACCTGGAGGCAGGGCTTGTGAACCAAGCCGCCTGTCGGAGCAACAGGGCAAAAATGACACATAGGCCAACATGGCGGAGAAAGTCACCACAATTTTACATGTACGGTATGAATGGAACGAATTTCAGGAACCCAAAGCTTCAGGAGCAACTTCCTCTGTCTCATCCTTGTCTGGCCAGAGAGGCAGGAGTCACGGAGCACCGGCGCTGACAGCAGCCAGGCCAAGCCACGACCCCTCCCTTAGCCCAGGCTCAGAGGCCGGAAGTCCCGCCAGCCCGCAGACTCCGGCCCGCACCTTCCGACCCTGGAGACCACAGTGAAGGGGCACATCAAATCCCAGCTTCCCCTGAAAACGCGAACTCCCAGCCACGCTGGACTGCACGCACAGCAGGGAAGTGTCAGCAGCGACCTGAGCCCCAGGGAGGTCTCCCCCGGCACACACCCCGCACACACCCCGTGTCCATGCAGCCAGCTCCTCCCACATGCCCGGCCTGGCCCTGCTGCCAACCCCGGGGAAATGCCCCTGTAAACCCCCAGTCCCAAACCCGGGACAGAGGCGGATGGCAGGCCACTGACAGCACCGCGGGCCTCCTCTCATTCCAGAGAGGACGGTGCCTCCGACGACAGCCATGCAGGAAGCCACACATGAGCTCAGGACCCTGTGGGATAGCCGCCCAGCTGTCCGCCATCAGCAGCGCTGAGATCAGGAAACCACAGCTCTCCCGGAACGTTCTCGGTCTTTACCTTTCATCACAGCCTGAAGCGAGGCAACCTCTTCTCTCCACTGTCTCTTCACTTCATCGATGGCTTCCTGCTTGGTGTTCTCGGAGACCGTGGCGATGGCCTTGATGTTCTCCACCTCTGCCTGGGCTTCCCACAGCTGCGTCCGCAGCTGCCCCAGGTCGTCCTGCGCCGCCTGCAACACCGCATTCTGCCTCTTCAGGTCCTCTGGGGAGAAAGGGAAAGAGGAAAGCCTTCCTGTTAGCGTCCACGTGGGTCAGGCTGGCATCCCCAGGAAGTAATAAAGCATTACACTCATGATGTTAACATTCTAGTGAGGAAATGAAGCCCTGTATTTTAAAATAGTAACTTAGAAAATGAACATTTCTTTAAAAATTTATTTGAGAGAGAGTGAGAGAGAGCAGGTGCACGAGTAGGGGTTGGGGCAGGGCAGAGGGAGAAGCAGACCCTCACTGAGCAGGGAGCCAGATGCCAGGCTGCATCCCAGGACCCCGGGATCATGACCTGAGCCGAAACCAAGAGCCAGACACTCAACTGACTGAGCCTCCCAGGGGCCCCCAAATGGAATTATTTTAATAAACATAAAAGTTAAGGTATACAGGGTATCACAAAGCCATTACTTACTTAATTATCCGACCAGACAGTGATTAAGGCCATAGTTCTAACGCTAAACTGAGCCTCTTTCACCACTGGCTAATGAATGTATTTAATCTCTCTGGCCTCAGTTTCCACATCTACAAACGGGGATTAGAAACACCCATCTCAGAAGGCTGCTTTAATGATAAGACAATTTACTGAAAATACCTAGTAGTCCAACACTGACACAAAGTAAACATTCCAGAAACAGTTAACAGAGGAGGAAAACAGCCAGAGTACACCGTAGCCATACAAGATCAAGGATTTCTTAAAGTCAGGATGAATTTTCCCACATCTCTTGACCGCCTCTTAAGTGTTAAGTTATCTGACGTGCAAGCCCAGCTAGGGCGTGTGTTTGGCCAATCGACTCTGCAAAGGGCGCACCTGCCAACAGTACGTGGGATCGCACCTGCTCCCCGTACACTTACAAACAGTCACTACTCCCACTGCTCACACTCCGTGCCGACGTCACGGGTAGAAGTCAAGCCCCCATCAGCAGTGAGGCTGAGTATCTTTTAGACAGTTAATGCCTGCTTTTCTTCTTCGGTGACAGCCCCTGCCTGGGTCTCTAATGAACCGCCTTTCCTCTGATGGAGAAGAGTATTTGACACATCCCGGTACTGACTGACCCTACTTCCTGAGAACACTCTCCCAGCTGCTTGTCTCTTGACTTTTCCACGGCTTTCACCATCGAAGATATGAGACACTCATGCAGGAGAACCGTGCGTCTCTAGGTAAAGTCGCCGATATCCTTTACAGACCGCAGTAACGAAGCGGACAGGCCAGGACAGCAGTCTGAGGACCTAACTCTGTCACCGGCTGCCACACGACATGAAGGAATCACACCGCGGTCAAGCCAGGGCAGCGGCAATGCTTCTCGGGATGAATTTCTAAGTATTAGAAAAAATCTAATCGAGGGATCCCTGGGCGGCTCAGTCGTTAAGTGTCCGCTTTCACTCAGGTCACGATCCTGGGGTCCTGGAGTCAAGCCCCACATTGAATGCTCAGCAGGAAGCCTGCTTCTCTCTCTCTGCTGCTCCTGCTGTTTGTGCTCAACCTCTCTCTGACATATAAATAACATCTTTAAAAAAAATCAACTCGAGGGCGCCTGGATGGCTCAGTGGGTTAAAGCCTCTGCCTTCAGCTCAGGTCCTGATCTCGGGGTCCTGGGATTGAGGCCCGCATCGGGCTCTCTGCTCAGAGGGAAGCCTGCTTCCTCCTCTCTCTCCGCCTACCTCTCTGCCTACTTGTGATCTCTGTCAAATAAATAAACAAATAAATCTTTAAAAAAAAAATCAACTCGATAATATTAAAGGATTTTTCAACGTTGTGTGGACATTAATCATTACCCAGCACAGGCAGGCCGGGAAACGAGAGAAACACTAGTCACGCTTTACTTCCACAACACCCGCTTCAACGTCAGTATCAAAACATTTTGGGGGCGCCTGGGTGGCTCAGCCGGCAAAGCGTCTGAGTCTTGGTTTCGGTTCAGGTCATGATCTCAGGGCAGAGGAAGAGAGCCCCACAGGCTCCATGCTCAGTGGGGAGTCTGCCCAATGGCCTCACACCCCCTCCAATAAACAAAGAAATCTTTAAAAAAACATTCTGAGGGGTGCCTGGGTGGCTCAGCGGGTTAAGCCGCTGCCTTCGGCTCAGGTCATGATCTCGGGGTCCTGGGATCGAGTCCCGCATCGGGCTCTCTGCTCAGCGGGGAGCCTGCTTCCCTCTCTCTCTCTCTCTGCCTGCCTCTCCGTCTACTTGTGATTTCTCTCTGTCAAATAAATGAATAAAATCTTAAAAAAAAAAATAACCAAAAAATAACCATTCTGAAACATTAGCCAGAGAAGGAGATAAGAACGTTAGCTGCAGAAAGTAATGACCTATCTGGGAGGAAAGACGGGTATGTAGGAAACAATGATGGGTGCGGGGAAGGACCCCGGGACCACACACATGAAGCCACAGAAGGAAAGCTGTATGTGTAACCTCCACATTCCGAGTGAAATGTGAAATAAAAGAAAAAGCATTATCTTTGGGATACCTTGGTCTTTTCTGAGAGCTACAATTCTGTTAAGGCTCAAGTCTATACACTCACACCTGCTCATGCTGATTACCCCTGCTCCTTTTTATTTACTGGAAATTACCCAGACTAACACGTGGTCACTATGAACAGAAAAGCAGCAAATACCAAACTTAAATGCTAATTTGTGGCATGTTTCCACAGGGTAAAAGCAGCACAGAGGGCCTAGAGGAAGACTAGGTCAAATTTAGTTCCTGACTTATGTTATGCATATTGAGATAAGATCTATATTATATGCTACATATTCCTTAAATATATACATTTAATGAAGAAACAAAAGAAGTTAAAAGTTAGAAAAACCTACAGTTTCTGTACCAAACATTTTAAATGTTTGCAATGGTACAAGTTATTATTAAAGAACAGTTATCTGGGGTGCCTAGTGGCTCAGTCGGTTAAGCGCCTGCCTTTGGCTCAGGTCATGATCCCAGGGTGCTGGGATTGAGTCCCCCATCCGGGTGCCTGCTCAGCGGGAAGCCTGCTTCTCCCTCTCCCACCCCCCGGCTTGTGTTCCCTCTCTTACTGTGTCTCTCTCTGTCAAATAAATAGATGAAATCTAAAAAAAAAAAAAGTTGCACACCTTGTTTTAAAAAAAACAAAACAAAACAACTAAAGAACAGTAATCTATCCATTTTGGTTTTGTATATGTAGTGATAAAGATTTTCAAATGTACTCCGAAACTCAATCTAGTACAACAATTTGTCACGTACCCATCACTAAGATGCACCAAGATCCGACCACACTGATTTCAGCCATTGTTTTTCTACCACGTATTTTGAAAATAAGCCCCAGAAACAACAGAACATCACCTAACATACTACAACATGCATCTCTAAAACGGGACTATGTCCTTGCACACACACAGTGCTGCTGTCACAAGTAACATGCTGGATGTAGTCCAGCGTCCAAGCTGTAGTAAAACCTTGTGCTCTCGCGAGGGCCGGGTTACAGACATTCTCGCCTGCAGGAGGGCTCTCTCCCTACAGGGCTGCGCGGCGCGGCCTGACACAGCAGTTCTTGCCCTATTCTGTACTTTTGTGCAGTTTCATAGAGACATATCATTCTGATGACATAGGGAGTCCTCCCCTACCAGATTCGGAAATGACCTTTACAAGCCTCGTGCACCCGCTACGCAGCTCCCGCAAGCACAGACCGGCTGGCTGTCTTGCCCCGCCCACCCATGTGCCCTGCGCAACACGCTACTATGAGACCAGCCTCAGGCATTTTAAACTGATGAACTTTATTTTTTAGAGCCATTTCTGCTCACAGCAAGACGGAGCAGAAAGTACAGAGCTCCCATACCCTCCCTACCCCACCCCGCACAAGCTCCCCTCCTGGGCACACCCTACAAACACACATTACACATGACACACCCCACGGTCTGCGTGAGGCTAACTCACGATGACATGTCTCCGCCCCCGTGGATCACACACAAGAGTTCCCCGGCCTACAAATCCTCCCTGCCCCATTCATTCCTCCTTCCCTCCCAGGCCCTGGCAAACACTCATCATTTCACTGTCTCCGTAGTCTTGCCTTTTCTGGGGTGTCCCACAGTTAGAATCCAACAGCATCCTCTTTGAGGCTGAATATTCCACTGTCTGGATGTACCAGCTTATCCGTTCACCTACTAAAGGGCATCCTGATTGCTTTCAAGTTTGGGCAATTACTAGTAAATAAGTGCATGGACAGCTTTCAATTCTCTCAGGCATATACTGAGGAGGAAAAGTGTTGAATCATATCAGCTAAGAGTAGGTTTAGTTTTTTTAAGAAACTGCCCAGCCACCTCCCAAAGCGACCATACCACTGTGTACTTCCACCAGCAATGGAAGGACGTTCCAACGGCTACTCCTAGGCAGCAGCATTTGCTGGAGGGCCAGTGTTTCTTAGGCCATCACAACACATGTGTGGTGGTCCCTCACTGCCTTACTATACTCCGACTCAGAAACCATCACCACAATCGATCTGGGACCAATTCAATCCTCCCAGAGGGAAACCCAGGGCTCTTTATGACCTCCCAACTCTCTACCCCCCAGTATCAAGGAACCACTAATGGACTTTCCACCCTTGTCAACCATCTACACACCCTGGCCATTTCACAGAAATGTAATCATACGTGACCCTCTGTGACTTGCTCGTCACTCGGCATGATGCTTTCAAAGCTCAACCCCGCGGTAACATCAGGACTTCATTCCTTTTTATGCAGGAATAATAAAAATAATATGTCTGTTCATCAGGTGCCATCCGGGCTGTTCCCCGCATTTGGATCTTCTGAATAATGCTGCCGCACGTTTCCTCTCCTGTGTATAATGCTAGGGGTGAAATTCTGGGTCATGTGGTAACTGTGTCGCCACGTTAAGAACTGGAAGACTCTTTTCTGTACCTCTGGGCCATTTAACAATCCTGCTGGTAGTGTGTGAGGACACTTGGTTCTCCGCATCCTCGTCCACACCTATTATTACCGGACTGGACACGGGCATCCTGGGGCATGAAGCGGCATCTCACCGTAACTCTGATGTGCGCTTCTCTGATACTAAGAACACTGAGCATCTTTTTTTTTTTTTTTTAAAGATTTTTATTTATTTGACAGAGATCACAAGTAGGCAAAGAGGCAGGCAGAGAGAGAGGAGGAAGCAGGCTCCCTGCAGAGCAGAGAGCCCAATGTGGGGCTCTATCCCAGGACCCTGGGATCATGACCTGAGCCGAAGGCAGAGGCTTTAACCCACTGAGCCACCCAGGTGCCCCAGAACACTGAGCATCTTAATCGTGTGTGTGTCAGCCACCCGGGCGACCTCTCTGAAGTAACCTCTACAGACCACTGTCTGTCAAATGTCAATGTCAATGTCAACAGACCAGTGTCTGTTGACCATTTTCTACCGAGTTGTCTTTGTATTACTTAGCTGTAAAGGTTCCTGATATATAGAGATAAAAGTCCCTCATCTGATACAATAATTGCAAAAATGTCTCGCATCCAGTGGGCTGTCTTTTCACTTCCCTAACAGTGCCCTTGGAAACACAAAAGCATTTAACTCTGATGAAGCGCGCTCTGTCTGCTTCCTTACTGGTTGCCCCGGCTCGCAGCATTACCGGAGACAGCGCTGCTCCATTCCAAGGTTGCTCGGATTGATCCCTAGGTTTTCCTGTAAGAGTTTTACAGTCTGTCTTTTAAACCTTGGTCCTTGACACACACCAAGTGGATCTGTGTACACGGGGATACCAAGATGTCTCGGCACAGTCTATTGGAAAGATGGTTCTTCCCCACGTGAGCCGTTCCGTGTCTTGCACACAGTGGGCTGACCATGCGCAGGAGGTTAGCGTCTGGATCCCAGCTCTACCCCGAGGAGCTACTACTCACACCTGTGCCAGCACCACACTGTCTCGACCACTACTGCTTCGTAGCCAGTTCTGAAACCTGGCTAAGTGAGTCCTCCAACTTTGTTCTTGTTTTCCAAGAACATTTTGGCTATTCTGGATCCCTAACATGGTTGAATAATTTGGAGGATCAGCTTGTCCACGTCTATCAGAAAGGCAACTGAGATGATGGAAGACACTACATTAAATCTGTACACCCATCAAGGGGTCCCATCAATACTAAGTCTTCTGATATATGAACACAGAATGTTTTTCCAATTATTTAGATCACTTTCAGTTTTTTCAACACCATTTTGAAAGTTTTCAAAGTATAAGTTTTACAATTATTTTGTTAAATTTCTTCCTAAATATATCACAAATTTTGATGCTACTGTAAACAGAATTATTTCCTTAGTTCCACTTTCAGATTATTCATTGCAAGTGTATAGAAATACAATCAATTTGAACCCACAGGTGTATTAATCTTTGACAAAGCAGGAAAGAACATCTAATGGGGAAAAGAAGATCTCTTCAACCAAGAGTGTTGGAAAAATTGGACAGGCACGTGCAGAAGAATGAAACTGGACCACTTTCTTACACCACACACAAAAACAAATTAAAAAATAGACCAAAGACCTAAATGTGAGACCTGAAACCACAAAAATCATAGTGAAGGACACAGGCAGTAGCTTCTTTGACACTGCTGTAGCAGATTCTTTCTAGGTAAGTCTTCTGATGCAAGGGAGAACAAAAGCAAAAATAAACTATTGGGGCAAAATAGAAAGCTTCTGCACAGCAAAGGGAACAATCAATAAAACTTAAAAGGCAACCTACAGAATGGGAGAAGATGTTTGTAAATGACATATCTAATAAAGGGTCAGTGCCCCAAATCTATAAAGAATTTATATAACTCAACACCCAAAACATGAATAATCCAGTTAATACATGGGCAGAAGACATGAACAGTGATTTCTCCAAGGAACACGTCTTGATGGCCAACACACACACGACAAGATGCTCAACATCACTGGTCAGCAGGGACGTGCAAACAAAACTACAAGGAGGTACCACCTCCCGCCCGTCTGAACGTCAAAGATCAACACAAGAAACCACGGATGCCAGTGAGGATGGGGAGAAGAGGGGGGCCCTCCTGCACTGCTGCTGGGAAAGCAAACTTGCGCTCTGGGCAAGTTAAAAGCAGAGCTACCCGAGGACCCAGCAACTGCGCTACTAGGGGTTTACCCGAAGTTGCAAAATACTGATTCCGAGGGCTACACGCACCCCATGTGTACATTAGCATTCTCTACAACAGCCAAATTATGGAAACAGCCCACATGTCCATCATATGATGAATGGGTAAAGAAGATATGGGGTGTGTGTGTGTGTGTGTGTGTGTGTGAGAGAGAGAGAGAGAGACATGGAATATTACTTGGCCATAAAAAGGAAAGAAATTTTGCCATTTGCGAAGACATGGCTGAGTTACAGACTATAAGGCAAAGCAAATCCGTCAGAGAAAGACAAATACCATCCGACTTCACTCGTATGTAGAATTTAAGAAACAAAACAAATGAGGTGCCTGGGTGGCTCAGCTGGTTAAGCGTGTGACTCAGTCTAGGCTCAGGTCTTGACCTTGGGGTGGTAAGTTCAAGTCCATGTTGGGCTCCACTAAAAAAAAAAAAAAAAAAGGAAAAAAGAGAGGAAAACCACGGAACAGACCCTTAACTACAGAGAGCAGGTTACGGGGGGAGGAAGCTGGGGGATGGGTGAAACAGGTGGTGGGGATTCCGGCATGCACTTGCGATGGGCGCCTGGCAGAACAGCACAGTGCTGAGCCAACACACTGCACACTCACAACTAGCATTACATCGCACATTCGCTAACCGGAACTGAACTCAAAACTGTAGAAGAAATACAATTGCATTCTATGTACTGATCGCGTACCCTGCAGCCCTGCTGAACTCTCGTAACTGCTCAAACAGGCTTCCAGTGGATTCCCGTCCGTCCTCCTCATGTAAGTGGAATCACACCTTACTTGTCTCTTTCCGGCTAGTTTCACTTTGGAAGGATCATCTTCACGGCTGAAAACCGTGACCACATCTGAATGCCACAAACATGCCACCAGTGCTGCGAAGTCCTGTTTGTCTGAATTTTTTTTTTTAACAGTTCAGCCCTTTGAGTCAAATTCCAATAAGGTGCATAAATGCTTCAACATATGCTCTCTCTCTCAGTCCATAGGTTCCCCTCCAGCTCCTTCTTCCCCTGAAGTCAATTTTATTTAGGGTTTTAAACTCTGTGGTCATAAATGAGATTGGTTTATTTGTATGCTAGGATCTCTGCTTCTTGGTTAGGTTTCGGGGTTAGCCTAATTCCACGAGATGAAATGGATGGCTCTCTTTTTGTTTCTGACATAGCATATAAAAGAAACAAATATTCCTTGTGTATTTAACAAAATTTCCCTGTGCCTGTGGCATCTTTTATAAATAAGAATTGTTTATTGACTCGGTTTTTCTTACGGTTATGCTTTATTCAAGTTTTCTATTTGAGGCAATTTTGGTAATTCATATATCCTGGGATACTATTCAACTAAATATCCAAGACTTTTGGCACAGACATACAGTGTTCTTATGCTTTTACAGTTCTACTCCATCAGTAATTGTCTTATTTTTTTTCCCAAAAGATGAGCTTTTGATTTTATTGAGCTTCTCAACTATTAACTTTGCTTTCCATTTCATCATTTTCTAATTTTTTCTTCTTTATGTTCACTCTTTTTCTAGTTTCTAGAGCTAAACACTTAAATCATTTCTTTTTCTTTTTAAAGATTTTATTTATTTGACAGAGAGAGCAAGCACAAGCAGTGGGAGCAGCAGAGGGAGAGGAAGAGGGAGAAGTAGGCTCCCCACTAAGCAAGGAGCCAATGTAGGGCTCGATCCCAGCACCCCGGGATCATGACCTGAGCTGGAGGCAGACGCTTAACTGACTGAGCCACCCAGGGAACCCAGATCATTTACTTTTCAATCTCTCACTGTCTTTTAATTATTTAATTTTAATAAATGCTTTTAAAGTTAAAAGCTTATTCTCTAAGTATTGTTTTAGCTGCTTTCCACAAGTATCTTCACCATATTCTCAGATATTGTGATCTCCATTGTGATTTCCTCTTTAACTTAAGACCAACAGGAATGAATTCTTAGTTCCCAAGCTTTTAAAAAACACTTACATTACTGTTTAAAATCTTTAACAGAATTACATAAGAAAACATAAGTAGTCTTGTTTTTTTTACTATGTTGAGTTCTTGAGATATATGTACACAGACTATTTTTTTGTGTTCCTTATGAATATAAAAGGATTATAAAATATTACACTTTATATATATTATAAATATATTTTTATATATTATAAAATATATGTAAATATATTTTATATATAAATATAAAATATAATAATATGAATATAAAAGAAATATAAAAGGAATGAACATTTTTTCGTTCCTTGGGTACAGAATTCCTCAAGCTTTTTAAAATTCTGTTGCTCAAAGCTATTACATCTTACCTATTGCTTGATCTAGCAATCGATACAATGTTACATAACTCCTTCCTGTGCGTCTGTTGATGTCTTCCTTTAATTCTATCAACCTTTTGTTTTACATGGCCTGTCATGGGGATTTCATTGGGTGCATACAAGTTCATGATTGTCTTTTTTTTTTTTTTTTTTTTAGGAATTTTATTTGAGAGAGACAGAATGAATGAGAGAGAGCGCGAGCGAGCGCACAAGCCAGGGGGGAAAACAGAGGGAGAGGCAGAATTCCTGAGGAGCAAGGAGCCCAATGCACAGCTCAATCCCTGGATCCCCAGACCCCGGGATCGTGACCTGAGCTGAAGGCAGACACTTAACCAACTGAGCCCTCCAGGCACCCCAGTGATGGCTGGATCTTCTCAGTAGATTGTCTCTTTATGAGATAGCTTTCTATATTCCTTCAATGTGTTTTGCCATAGGCCCCAATCTGTTCTTACTGTTTCATTTGTTTCAATTTCTTCTTTTAAAACCTAACAGGAGCTATGAATTTTTTTGGTTCTGATTTTTACAGTCAGACTTACTGTTTCTAGGCTGGCATTGTTTCTTCTACCCTATATTCTCCCTGCATTTACTCTTCTTGCAAATGCCGTCTCTACTGGTTCTTCCGGGATTCATGTGGCTGATAAGTGCTCTTAGTTTCCATATACCTAAAATACCTATTGTGCTCTCATTCTTTTTTTTTTTTTTTTTAAGATTTTATTTATTTATTTGACAGAGAATCACAAGTAGGCAGAGAAGGGGGGAAGCAGGCTCCCCGCCGAGCAGAGCCGGATGCGGGGCTCCATCCCAGGACCCTGAGATCATGACCTGAGCCGAAGGCAGAGGCTTTAACCCACTGAGCCCCCCAGGCGTCCCTGTCCTCTCATTCTCGAATAACTCAGCTACATATAAAATTTGAGGTTGAGACTTACTTTTACCTTGAAGATATCTGTCTCCTTTTGTTTATGTGGCATCTCCCAATAACCTGTTTCTTCTATTAGCCTTCCATATTTTCTTTTCATTCTTGGTGTTCTATAGCTTATGATATGTCAAAATAAGAATTTACCATTCTACAGCTTATTTACTTATTTACTTTATTTACTTATTTACTTTACTTATCTACTTATCTACTTATAGTAGAATTTACTATTCTACAGCTTTACTGTTCTACAGCTTAGGATATGTCAGAATAAGAATTTACTATTATATATCTACTTGGTACTCAGTATTTATGTTAGAGACTCACTTTTTTTCTTAATCCCTGAAAAACCTCAGTTAGTATTGCCTCAAATATTTTAACCCTTCTCTTCTTCTCCTGCAACTCTTATTTTATTATTACTTTTTTTTAAGATTTTATTCATTTGACAGAGAGCGACACAGTGAGAGAGGGAGCACAGGCAGGGGGAGTGGGAGAGGGAGAAGCAGGCTTCCCACTGAGCAAGGAGTCTTATGTGGGGCTACAACCCAGGACCCTGGGATCATGACCACAGCAGAAGGCAGACCCTTAATGACTGAGCCCCCAGGAGCCCCACAACTCTTTTTAGAAACATGTTAGAGACTCACTGGAGCCTCTACGTCTGCTGCCCTTTGATCCTTCTCACTCTGTCTCACTGAGAAGAGGAACTCCCAAATACCATTTTCTAATTCACTGAAATCTGTGTCTTATCTACAGTTTAAACCATCTATTTACCTTATTTCCATTTATTTGTTGTTTCTAAGATTTCTAATGGCTTTTAATTTTATTTAATATACCTAGATTTATTTCCGTATCTCAGTGTAAGGTCACAGTGCCTGAACCACAAACATCTTCCTTAACCTGGCACAGAACTACTGAAACTTTGATTGGTCAGTGCCCGGGCTTTATAGAAACTAGCCCACAGATAAAGTCCTTCCCAACAGCCCTAGAAAATCTGTCTTCTGGTGATGAATATGTGTTATAGCTCTACTACCTTCCTTCGAACTCTGAACTCTCTGGCCTTCTGTTTGCTGCTTCATATAACAGAGCTTCTCTTACTTCCCAAGACTGAGGATTTCCAAAACCAAACCCTGGCATAGTGCCAAGGTTGGCGAATCCAGAAAGCCAAACCACATTCTTCTTTTCAGAGCTGAATGCTTTTTCTTCAAGTTCAGTGGAAAAGCAACAGAGCTTTCAGAAACACGAACATTCCCAGTTGAAGGCGGCTGAGAAAAGGGCAGGTCCCAAGGTCGGAAGGGGCGGCTGAGGGGAGTCCGAAGTCCTAACCTCTTTCAGCAGCCTTCCTCATACTGTCCATACTTCTCCGCTGGCCCTTCTCCAAACACGAGAGCGCAGCTATTACGACATCAAAGCAAATGCTGCTGCTATTGGGACAAATACAGATGTCTGGACTTCCAGAGTCACCTTAACCTGGTCTGCTGGACGCTGAAGATGTGCTGAACACGTCAAACCCATGACTTACGCTGCCGCCATCTGTGACCACGAAGACCAGGTTCACATTTGCAGCAGACGCTGTACCAGAAGCTGCCGCTTTAGGGGACAGCCATACGTTTTTATTTTCATTATGACATAGGGAAATGGCCAGGACTGAAACCGAATCAACATTTACCTTTTACAGACTATGCATTTTCTTTAGAAATGACACCAAAAACTCTCAAAAGGGGTCACATTATTTCTTCTGAACTTTTGTGAAAAGTGATGTCCCCTCCACGGCCGGCTGAAGTTTGCCAGGAACTCCAGACAATGCAGATACAACCGTGCGCACAGATCATTTACTAGGTCTCGGTGTCCTCACAGTAACTTGACATACGCACACTGTTTTCTGAACGAATCCACAGTTCAAGCTGTCTGGATCAGAGACTGAAAACCGCAAATGATCACGTATTTCAGAAATGAGAGGTACTTGGTCATTTTCCGTTCTGAAGAATCTTACAGGAAAGTCCATCTTATAATTTAAAAGCAGAAAATAAGAAAACAAAGGAAACCCTAACAGCTTTATTTGGGGACAGAGGAAACCAGAAAATAAAATGAACAAACTTGGGGCAAGACTAACGAGTTTACAGAGTAAGCCAGACCGAAAGAGCGAGCATAGGAAGGGCTGCTGGGGACTGCAGAGAAGGGGACGGGACACCCCGGCTAGGGCGGCGGCGCTCTCACCGGTCACCAGAGGCAAGCCATGTGCCGCTGCACACGGACATGAAAGGTACAACAGGTCCCCCAACAAGGACACACCACTGCACCATTCAAAGTGGTGCCTCCTCAGTTCTAGGCTGGAACAGTTTTTCTCAGGGAGCATTAACGAAGTCACAGAGACACACGGAAGAACCAGACAGAACTTCTCATGACGCTCAATATACGTTCAAACGAGGACTCTGCAAACACATGATCTGCTCCTGAAGACCATACTTTTTTGGAGATAAAACCGTAACTCAGTCACCCCAGCCTCCGCAGTGACTTGCACCGTGCGCCGTGCCGAGACAGGAGTGCCAGCATTCCCTCCCTGTGGGCCTCGAAGGAACTAAATCGAAGAGGGAGGCAGCCGCACCCCGCAACAGGCAGCAAGCCTGTGCTGTGCCAGATGCACTCCGTGAGGCCTACACAGCTCTCAAGCTTGTCTGAACACAGTTCACAGCAAAAGATGCATTTTCTATCTCACCCTCACGCACACACCTGGCTGTGTCACTGACGCAAACCGGTCCGTCCCCGTGACTCTGCTCAGCTGAGCCTTACCAGGTGTCCTGCGCCGCTGCGTCCTACTGTGCTCTTGACACCTGCTGCGCACAACCACTTACAATCTTTCCTGACCCCTCCGAGCGCGGCCACCTATAACCTGCAGGGAACCCGCAGGGCAGGGTCCTCAGTGGAGCACACAGAACCCTGCAGAGTATGAGGGCAGAGTCCCCTGCCCACCTCCCTTCCCTCAACAGCACTCTCCCATGTAACAAGACACAGCCTTCCGCCTGCCCTGCACTGTGGGTCACCGCCCCATGAATAACCTCCTCTCCCGTGTCCAACCAAAGGGACAATATGAAGCAACGGAAAAACACACTGCTAACGACTGGGTAACAGGCCTGCGGCAGGTCAGGCGACTATGAAGTCCACTTCCAACAATACTAAAGGAAGCCCAAGCGAGCTGCCAGCTGACAGACGATAAGTACTTTTGAAGCTGAGGACTATGTGACTTAACATGTAATTCAGAGAGACCGTAAGTGAATGGAATAATCATCACTATAAAATAAACCTTCTAGGGTGCTTGGGGGGCTTGGCCAGTGAAAAACTGTCTGCCTTCGGCTCAGGTCATGATCTCAGGGTCCTGGGATGGAGCCCCACATCTGGATCCCTGCTCAGCGGGAAGCCTGCTTCTCCCTTTCCCTCTGCCCTTGCCCTGTTCATGCTCACTCTCTCTCTCTCTCAAATAAATAAATAAAATCCTAAAATAAAATAAACCTTCTATTTCCATATAAGACTAAGGGTTCTCAGCACTCATCTTTATTTAAAAAAAAAAAAAAAAAAAAACAACCTGGAGGCACCTGGGGGGCTCAGTCTGTTAGGCATCTGCCTTTGACTCAGGTCATGATCCCAGGGTCCTGGGATCAAGCCCTGTGTTGGGCTCTGCACTCGGCAGGGAGTCTGCTTGGGTTTCTCTCTCTCCCTCTCCCTCTAACCCCCTCTACTCCCACTTGTGCGCTCTCTCTCAAATAAATAATTTTTTTAAAAACCCGAAACTTACCTTTTTCTACAAGTAAATATTACTCACACAGAGGTTACGACTTAATTGGGAGGGAAATCCAATTGTATCTGCATTACCAATAAGTAATGTACCTGTATTTCCAACAATTTTCACACTTTATTATACTTTAAATGTATAGAATATATGTAGTGTGTTCAACAGTGCACGTATTAATAACTGTAACGGTAAGTCAATGTATTAGAAATATGCAAGCAATTTCTGTCGCAGACAAGTCTGACAAAATTTTCTTTGAAAAAGGCTTTCGAGCATCAAGTACCACCCATGACTCCCCAAGTGTGGTCCCTGAACCAAGAGCGTCAGCACCCCCTGCTAACTCACTAGAAGTGTCAGCTCTAGGACCCCGCAGACCCGATGAGTCAGGCTCTAGGGTGAGACGCACGATCTCTGTTCTAACAAACCCTACAAGTCAAATTCTGATGCACACTCAAGTCTGTGTTCCTAAAACAAGGGGGAAAAAAAAAAAAAACTTTGTAGAATAAAATTCTGAGGGAGATGTAGAACTGAAAACCCAACACAAGGAGGGGAAAAAAATGTAAAATTTCTGAAGATCTTATTCACGTATTTTTCTTAAAATGAATGATGAAAGATATTAAGTCACTGATTGCTTCTGCTGGATATGTTTAAGAGCATGAGGTTTTAATTTAAATTCTTAGTGTTGACAATAATACAGAATTTGTATCTTTTGAACCTTTTTAAATTTAAAATAAAACATTTTAAGCGTCACCTTCAGGGAAGGTGTGAGGGTATACGTGATGACTTGATGGAGTGCTTCCACAAAGTGGAACTTCAAAGCTGGCTGATCACCAGTCTCAAGCAGCGGCTCCCAAACTGCACATACCTAGAGCTCATCAGAAATGCAGATTCCTGGGCACCACCCCAACACACTGTGTTCTAACGAGCTCTCGGAGGATTTCACCCAGCATCTGAGTCGCCCAATTAAAACACCGAATGCTGGACCCTGAGCTGGTCAAGCGTGAGACAGGACCCAAACCATACATTTCTAACAAGCCTCCCAGGTGACTGAGACCCCGATGCTGCTGTTTTGCAACCACACTCTGGGAACCACTGCTGGGGGCTGCAGAAGCCACAGCTGTATTTTCCTATGTCAACACCCAAAGTGTAAGCCTATCCTGATTCTTCAGGGCCAGGCCCTCTCGAAACGCTCCCGCATCTGTCTTGTAAGCCTTCCTTCTCTCCTTGCTCGAACTCCAGTTCTAGGAGTTCCAGAACCCTGGTGCTGCAGCTCCGGCTCCAGCCAGCACCCAGCACCACGTCTGCCTCACTGGAGTCCTGGGTCTTTGCTGGTAAAGTAAGTGATCATCTGCGGGATCCCCTCCAGGAAGCATCAGCATCTGACAGTCTGCAACACTCTCAGTAGAACACCTCGAGGCCACTTGGCCCGGGCTCTCTCTCGGGCGGGAAGACCACCGAGAGCCCCGTGTCCCAGGTTGCTGGAGCCTCCCTACAGCGCGTATCCTTGTGAAGCTCAAAGATAAGGGAAAGCCTGAATCCTGCATTTTCCAACGTGTTCTATCAGTTCCATTCTTTTTATTTTTTTTATTTTTATTTTTTTTTTTTATTTAAAGATTTTATTTATTTATTCGACAGAGAGAGATCACAAGTAGGCAGAGAGGCAGGCAGAGAGAGAGGAGGAAGCAGGCTCCCCGCCGAGCAGAGAGCCCGATGTGGGGCTCGATCCCAGGACCCTGGGATCATGACCTGAGCCGAAAGCAGAGGCTTTAACCCACTGAGCCACCCAGGCGCCCCTCTTTTTATTTTTTTTTTAAAGATTTTATTTATTTATTTGAGAGACAGAGATCACAAGTAGGCAGAGAGGCAGGCAGAAAGAATGGGAAGCAGGCTCCCCGCTGAGCAGAGAGCCCGACGAAGGGCTCAATCCCAGGACCCTGACATCATGACCTGAGACGAAGGCAGAGGCTTAACCCACTGAGCCACCCAGGCACCCCTCTATCAGTTCTGTTCTTAACTCTAGGCTCTAAATAGGCTTTCAGTTTACAACATAAATACAAATAAAATCAAGGTGTGTTCAATGATAAAATTAACATTGTACTACCAAGAAACTCAACACGTTAAGGCAGTCTTAGTACGGGGGGTTAGAGACAGACTTAGGAACTTACCCTCTTTAGCCAAATATAACTCTTTAAATTTTGCTCTCTTTTGATTAAATTCTTGCTCAAGCTGCTGCTGTGCACGTAAAAATTCTGCATTAATTTTTTCCAATTCTGCTACCCGTTGCTGAAGAGAAACTGGAAAAAAAAATACTAGTTAACAAGTAATAACTTTTATTTATAAGTTACATATTTCTATAACGAAACAAGTAAGCAAGCTTCTTCCAAAGATCCAATATATTCTAGAAATTCTAATCTTTGCTTCTATCAGACGTAACCCACACTACAAAATGTGTCACACAAGGTACCACAGCATATATATATGGAGAATCACGTGAGGCAAATTTCCCAGAAGAGAGCTTCTGAAGTCCCTCTGTAGCTGACAGCGCGTCGATCTATTCTGGAGTTATTAAATACTGGAGTGCCGGGCCCAATCTTGCTAGCTCCGGTTTCCCTCAAGCGTTATAAGCAAAACTTTACAGTTTTCTGACTGGGAAAGGCAGACCAGCCTAGACCATCCTCCCAACTGCAAAAGGACTCATCATCATTATACTGGAATCATCATCAAAAACCCTTTCGTGTACAGAACTATTAGGTATGAACCCCCCATTCCTGGCGGATGATCCGGTTTGTAGAGTCATGGTCACGGGGGAGTGTCAGGGATTGGGACATGTCTCACTTCAGGGCTACATAATTTGTGGCAGCTGATTAAAGAAGTGGCTATCCTGAGCACTTCTGCTTCAAGGGGCTCTTCTGCTTCAAGCAAGAGGAGGGCGATCTGGGAGTCCGACCTCACCTCTTCCTCTGCCCCAACAGCAACCCAGACACAAAGCCATAACCCTAATCCTTCTGAGAGACACAAATGGGTACTAATGCCACCACCTAAACCCCAAGGCTAGTGGAGGTCCCAGGTCTCTAGCACGAGCCACTCTAGATAATGACGATTTGTTGCAATTTTAACCATGATCTGAAATTCTCTTTGAAGGCCCTACCTTCCCCCAACCGGGTCCTCAATTACAGCACACAGGAAAGACTGGGGAAATGCAGCAGTGGTTTATCTATACGAGACAGAGTCGGTCTCATTAATTTCTTCCATGTGGTTTTCAAGGTTCTCTACAACTCCTATGATAAAAGATAATGAGCTGAAATCAGCACCTAAAACTATGTTCATCGCCACGTCTTCAGACTAGCCTCACTACAGATCGGACAGTCTGGATACAATCCAGGCAGAAGGGGAAGGGCTGCTGTCCTGCTGTTTGAGCCCCACCATTCACTATTAAAGGTGAGGCATCATTTTGAGGAGCGCTTATCTAGGGCCTCTAGGTCACAGCAAAGAAGGGCATCCGGTCAAATGAACATTCGATGACTTTTGGAGAAAAAGAGGGATGGAGAATCTGGAGGGGAAAAGACAGAGTCATCTCACACGTCCTATTTGAAATCATGGAGGAAACTTGCTATCTACAGTATTTACTTCTCTTGGTATTTTTACTGCCCAAATCCCAAATGTCAAATAAACAAGCTTTTCCCTTAACAGTCTGACATTATGGATAGCTACTGATCACCGCATGAGGTCAGGAAGGACTCAGGGGAAGCAAAAGAAAAGAAAAAGCAAGACCCCTCTATCCTTCCTTTTCCCTAACAAATACACTCCCACCCCACTCCTACCACCCTCAAAACACGCACAAAAATGGCCGTACCTTTCAACATTTAGGAACTGAAGCTAATCGGTAATAAAAGCTAAAACACAGCCTTTAAAATGGCAGCTAAGGGGTGCCTGGGGGCTCAGTCAGCGAAGTGTCTGACTTAATTTCGGCTCAGGTCGGGGTCTTCGGGTCATGGAATGTAGCCCAACACCTAACTCTCCACGCCGTGGGGAGTCTGCGTGTCTCCCTCTCCCTCGGCCCCTCCCCCTGCTTATGGGCACTCTCTCTTAAACAAATAAGTCTTTTTAAAAAAAAAAAAACAACCCTGCAGCCAAAATGAAGTGTGGTTGCAGCTCCCAAGCCCGTCCTGGCTCTGGCCCACAGAGCAGCCGCAGCCTACACCCACAGTCTGGCTGCCTCTCTCCAGCTCTGGGACAGTTTTCAGTTCCAGGGATCAGGAAACCTTTGAGGACACACCAACTCCCTTACTCTCATTTGTTGTTTTAATTAAAAAATTTTAAATCCACCTGAAGTACTTCTAACATACTGCAATTCTACAACAAAGAAAAAGGCCAAAATAACTGTTTAAAAAAAAAGAAAAAAGAATGCCTCTACTGCTGTATCTGGAAAATCAATTCCCCTTGCATAAGACAGCAGAGAAGTTTACAAATGGCCATATCCTAATGCATTAGCGGCCAACCACAAAGTAAACTGAAAATAGTGCTCATCACACAAAGTACACATGCTGTTTTTCTAGCATGGTCACCACCAAGTTCACAATAACTAGCTAACAGCTCATGTTAAAAGTACTTAGCCTGGCATTTGGGGGAAAAAATTGATCAATGTAATTATTAAACTAGTGGTATTTATTTGACGAATAAAGGAAAAAGGCAGAATAAGCAGGTGACTTTGTACATAGGCACAGAAGACCAGAAGTCCCTCGAGCCTCGTAATCCTGACTCAGTGCCCACGCTTCAGACTTCCAGCTCCGACCCCTCTCTAGGACCCTGCATCTTCACAGAACCATGAAAAGTCAGTCCGAAAGCCAGCCTTCCATAACTCAGCAGGTGAGAGCTATCGGTATCTCAGCCTCCCTGAACCACCCCACGTGTCTGCACGTTGGTGCCTTCAGCCGGATCCTAAGAAAAAGTGAGCGCCTGGCTGACTTGGCTGGAAGAGCGTGAAACTCCTGATCTCAGGGTTCTGAGTTCAAGCCCCACACTGGGTGTAGAGGTTACATAAAAATAAAATCTTGGGGATCCTGGGTGGCTCAGGTGGTTGAGCATCATCAGACCCTTGATTTTGGCGCAGGTCATGATCTCCAGGTTGTGGGATCAAGCCCCACATCGGGCTCAGCGCTGACTGTGGAGTTTCTTAAGATTCTCTGTCTGTCTCTCTCCCTCTGCACATCCCTCCCTTGCAAGCATGCACATGCTCTAAAAAAAAATTTAAAAGGAAAGAAGAAAGAAAAAGGGGAAAACTAAGTTATGCAATGGCTATTTTTTTTTAAGATTTTATTTATTTATTTGACAGACAAAGATCACAAGTAGGCAGAGAGGCAGGCAGAGAGAGAGGAGGAAGCCGGCTCTCCGCGGAACAGAGAGCCCAATGCGGGGCTCGATCCCAGGACCCTGGGACCATGACCCGAACTGAAGGCAGAGGCTTTAACCCACTGAGCCACCCAGGCGCCCCATGCAATGGCTATTTTTAATGCTTGACACCCAAAGGGAAAAAATTATTACATCAATTACTCAAAATGTATGAAATAAGCAACCGGAAATGAAAAAGGAAAAAGACTATGGTAAATAACTGAAGGAAAGACCCAATGACTCTTAGATGAATCTCCTCCCCTAATCCTGATACGAATGGGAAAACATGTAATAACTTAAAGATATTTTTAAGTCAAACTCTTTTTTTTTTTTAAGATCTTATTTATTTGACAGACAGAGATCACAAGTAGGCAGAGAGGCAGGCAGAGAGAGAGGAGGAAGCCGGCTCCCCGCTGAGCAGAGAGCCCAATGCGGGGCTCGATCCCAGGACCCTGAGATCATGACCTGAGCCGAAGGCAGAGGCTTTAGCCCACTGAGACACCCAGGCGCCACTAAGTCCCAAACTCTTACTAAGTTTGATGAGACATAAGCAACAGAAGAAAGCAGTGTAAGTCAAATATTACAACCAGAATCTTTTTGTTTCAAGAAGTTCAAGAGCCAAGAAAACACCTAAAATAAATAAATAAAGCACATAACTTCAGTAGAACAAAAGAATCAACATTTTCTATAACTCAAAAGTCTTCATTTCTGTCTCATTGGGTAAAATGAAACTACTAAGTATGGCAGGAAATATCCACCCAATGGAATAATATCAAGCCAAAAAATTGTATTAAATTAAAAAAAAAAACAAAATACAAAATTATACAACCCAATATGAGCTATGCAAAAAAATACATACAAAAAAAAGACTGGGAGGAATATGCCAAATTACCTTGAGTGGTTGCCTCTCTGAACCAAAGGGTAACTACAATAATAAATTACACTGATTACACGGATTTAAATTTAAAAGGTAAGGAAGTGTTTCATCTTTTTTTTTTTTTTAAAGATTTTATTTATTTATTTGTCAGAGAGAGAAGCGAGATCAAGCACAGGCAGACAGAGTGGCAGGCAGAGGCAGAGGGAGAAGCAGTCTCCCCGCCAAGCAAGGAGCCCGATGTGGGACTCGATCCCAGGACACTGGGATCATGACCTGAGCCGAAGGCAGCCGCTTAACCAAGTGAGCCACCCAGGCGTCCCAGGAAGTGTTTCATCTTTTTAAAAAAATCATTACAACTGTTTCTTACTGTTACGTCTCAATGTCTCTGCTCATAAAAATTGCACATGATTAACCTCAATAGTCTTCAGTGTTCTGACTCACTAAATAATCATTTTTTATAAGCTACACTTAATTTTCCCAGGATAAACAATTTGTTAGAATAGATGAATTTCCTTAAAAAATAGAACCTTTTAATTTGTTTCAGAAGTGGCCTTCCAGCTAGCAAACTGCCTTCTCCTAGTGCTCTAAAAACTCACCATGTACAACTTCTTTTAGGAATTACCAAAAACAGTAACTGTCACACTAAATGTAGCCACTCAGCAGTGCTCTGTTTAGGCTCCTAATGAAGAAACCTGAAAGCAGGGACGCCTGGGTGGCTCAGTGGGTTAAGCCTCTGCCTTCGGCTCAGGTCATGATCTCAGGGTCCTGGGATCGAGCCCCGCATCGGGCTCTCTGCTCAGCGAGGAGCCTGCTTCATTCTCTCTCTCTCTCTCTCTCTCTGCCTGCCGCTCCCCCTGCTTGTGCTCTCTCACTCTCTCTGTCAAATAAATAAATAAAATCTTTAATTAAAAAAAAAGGCAGAATTTAAGAAAAAAAAAAAAAGGAAACCTGCAAGTACCCAGCGGCCTGAGGAGACCGGGGAGAGGGAAAGTCGGAGAAGGGTGGGGGGTGTGAGCCTGGCAGGAATGATGCCTCCCGCAGAGGGCGGTCCACACGCAGACACACGCCAGGTCACCTGCACTTGCACAGTACTTGAGCCAGCAGAGGCGCTTGTGGGGAGCACCATGTCCGTATCTGCAGTATCACTGACAACTGTCACTTCACTTCACATAACCCCATTTCACGTCACACAATCTCCTATAACTATCCGACCTCGGCAATGTTAAAAACGTGCCTCCTTCTCCCTTGCCCCTGCCCTCAGAGGAGGCAGCTCTGAGCCCCCCCGCGGTCCACGGGTCACAGAACAGCTTCGCAACCATCCTCTTGAGAATCCAAGTAGAAAAACCTTACTTTGTCTCACTTCTCCTTTCTTCTTTTTTGTAAGTCTCAAAGCAATTAGGTGTCACAATGCTTCAGACAAAAGAGCACCTTTAGGATCCCAGGCCTCAGATACAAAACCCAACTGCTTCCTCCCCAGCGTTAGTGGGTTTGATGAAGCAGCCACAGGCGCGACTACAAATGTAGGAAAGACACTAAGTGAGAGAAAAAAACACCAAACGTTCATTCAGAGGGAAAATGTACTAAGGAAGAGATTCTTCAAAAAGGTTGAAATGAATTAAAGACAGGAAACGACGGGAAACCTGACAGGGGCGGTGTGGGACACGGAGGGGAGAGGAAGCAGGACAGAGCGCGCGCCGCATCCCCGTTCCTAAACACGCTCACGACCAAATGTACAGAGCAGCCTCCAGGCAGGCGCCTGCAGTGCGGCTAGAAGCTTGCGGGTCTGAGTTCAGTTCTCGGTTACTGAGCAGGACAATCACAAGAGCATAGTCTTGCAAGGACTTTAGAGACCTGTCTCGTGCACTTTGGCCTGCGCTTCGACCCACTGATGAGTTGTTAAATTCAGTGATCAGCAACCCACGTTTGCAAACAAACGAAGGAAGTAGAAACCAGCAGCACCACACTCGCCTGGGTATACGTTATTTCCTGAGATCTGCATTTCAGATGCTCACACACTGTTATTGGGCTGTAAAGGGAAATGTGTTTCTTATGACAGAAAGAGGTCAAAATAATCTGAAAACTGCCAATTCTTAACTCATACAGGACTGCACTCCCACCACACCACAGAGAGGTGGTCACATGGCTTCCACAGAAACCTAAAACTAGTAACTCACTTCACTGCCCCACACGGCACACAGGTCCACCGTTCACAGATATCAGATGATCCTCCCCTCCCCTTCAGATAAGGGGTTATCTGTGAGAAATATCTATTTTTAGTCATACAACCCAAAAGCAGCTTCCTCTGAGATCTTAGATCTGTCCTACAGATTTGGAAAACGTCCAACACCTGTCATCTCACACCTGTCCTCTCCTTCCTCCTTCAGATGAAACACCTCCCGACTCTTTAATGACTCAATCCCTCACTCTCTCACAGCTGCGGTCCCGAACATTACAGTCAGAACTACAGTCAGAACTCGACATAAAGTAGGACACTCTGACCCTAACCCATTACCCACACAGAGTTGAGCAGAAACATTGTATCTGGAGGCTATTTCCCTAACAACATTCAACAGATTGGCCCCAGCTTTCTCTGGACGCAAGCACACGCTCCCATTCTCAGCCCACAAGATTAACATAATCTAACACTGTCCCTATGTCCCCTCAGCTCGAACTTCAACCAAGCCAAGGGTCCTCTAACCAACAGCCATATCGGAGAGTTCTCTTTCTGTTTTGTTTTGTTTTAAAAACAAAGTTTTCCGGTGGAACCAAAGACAGAGCTCTTCCACCCATCACTCGGGATCTGGGTAGAGGCGGACATTGCCTTATCAGACTACTCTCTTAGCTACAAGTTCATCCCAACTATCCTTAGCCTCAAATCACATTGCTTCATCATATGCATGATTCGGTAACATTGTCATCAAATACTAAGATTCAAAGACAAGCTATCTACAGTTTTGGAGTCAGAAAACCATGCTTCAACCCAAAGCCGAGCTCTCTTTATACGAACTGGGGCAAAAGTTCAACTTTTCCAAGATTTCATTAAAATAAGGCGGACTCCCACTCTGGAGAGTATCGCAGGCTCTGAGGACTCGAAACGCTATCACACAAACGCAGCTCACATGTGGTAACGTGACAGTTACTGTTAACTTCAGAATCTAATAGCTGCAGCTTCAAAATTCTGCCAAAAAAAATAGAGGGGGGCGCCTGGGGGGCTCAGTCGGTTAAGCATCCAATTCTTGATTTCTGCTCAGGCCACAATCTCAGGGTCATGAGACTGAGCCCTGCATCAGGCTCCCTGCACAGCCAGGAGTCTGCTGGAGGCTCTCTCACTCTCTCCTTCTGCTTCCCTCCACCCTCTCTCTCTCCCTCCAATAAATAAATAAATATTTAACAAAAATCGGGACGTTCCTTTGGCTCGACGTGTTGTAGAGATGCTTCCTAGTGATAACTACAAAATCACCGTATTTCTAAAAATTCTCAAGCCACTTGTTCAAATAATCTACTCTTTAAATGTTCCAGAAACTACAGTCGAGCAAAGTTATCACTTGAGACAAACATGCAAACAAAGCTTTGACAAAAAGTAAAAAATGTAGGAGTAACTATAAACCAAAACATGGGGGTTTCAGGGAATGTTCAGGAGGCAAACAATGAACATAAACCATGTTCCAGGCTCCGATCCTGCATTACTCTACGCCCATAAAGCTAAGTTCCCCCACGGGTTCCCACTGGGCATATACAACATACACCATGAAAACGCCTCCAATAGTCGCCAAACAAGGAGAACTTCAGAAATAAGCCGATCACACAACTGAGATAAACTCTGCACGTTTCACAATACCAGTCGACTACAGGATGCATTCAGGCACCGTTCTGTGCACTTGACCAGGTCACCGTTAAGTCACTCTAACTTCGGACTACATTTAGTCCAAGCACCGCAGCCGGCCAGCACCATGTTCAAGAGCAGACGCGAGCATGCATGGGCACAGGCGGACGATTCTGCACTGGGCTGCACTCTCCCAAGGGCTTCAAACACGGCAGAATGCCAAGCCCGATGAAACAGCATGACAACCACCACACTAATGAGCAGATGCGGGTTCCAACTTTGGATATTCAAATATTTTAGTGGCCGTTTACAAGACAAAGAAGGCTACTCGAAACTTAGTATCAGGCCTACTTAACAAAATGGTGAAAAGAATTCCGTTTTCTGCCCAGAGCTCGAGTGGCATTCGGCATTCGTAAGTGGAACCGTATCGTACCACTTCAGGACTCGGGTTGGGACTGCTAAAAACTCACTATCCACCAGGGCAGTTAAATTCAATCCTTCTTTTGGGCTTGAATTTACCAAGTGTCTGTAAGGCTGCTGGTGGGACACAGGACAGTACAATCACTCCGGAAAAGTCTGGTGGTGGTTTGTAAATGCACATGTACCACACAATCCAGCAATCGCACAAAAAAGAACATACTTCCAAACAAAGATCTGTATACAAATGCTCACAGCAGCTTTACTCACAGAAGCAGGCAGTTGTAAATAACCCAAATGCCCACTAAAAATGGACAAATAACGAGAAGCCTATACAATCAGATGCTCTTCGGCAACTAAAGGACTGACTATTAACACACACATCAGGGACAAGTCTCGAGAGTGCCGTGCCCAGGGAAAGAACCAAACCCAAAAGCCAGACTGCACTCACAGACGAAATTCTAGAGTGGGCCAAAATACAGTGACGGGAGGGAGAGCGGCGCTTCCCCAGAAGGAGGGGCAGGGGCAGAACTACAAAGGCGGAGGAGGCAATTTAGGGGAGTAAAATGTTCCAGAACACGACTCTGGTGATGGTTACAGAACTGCTGCGTTCAGGAAAATGCATGGACCTAGAGCTAAAGTCATGAAATTCACAGCATGGAAACTGTTTTAACATCCTCACTGAGGCAGGAGTGAACCCTTCCAGGAATAAATGAGCATGTGCCAACAGAAGCGACCTCCTCGTCAGCCACCGTGAACGAGCCTCGTGGCCCTCCTCCGAAACTATTTCTCTGAATATTTAAATACTGTCCCTAACCAGAAACAGTGAAAGCCGACTTGACGTAGCCTGCTCACTGCTGCCTTTCCAACACCTAGAACTGTGCTGGCCCGGGACGGTGTTTGCCAAGCATTTCCCAGGGGAACACGAGAACAAAGACGTGAGCCACGGTGGCTAGAACGACCTGTGCGGAGGGGCACATCTGGAAGGCAGCAAGGACTTGGAGAAGCGAAGGAGAGGGCGCCTCGCCGGGAACAGTCAAGGACAAAGGAACAGGGCAGTCTGCACAGACACGGGGCGAGCAAGCCAATGTCCCGGACGTGCAGAAAACACTTCCCCACAGAGCACAGGAGGCCCCTGAGCGACCTCTGGGCCTGTGCTTCCCGCCTCGGCAGCCACTAGCTGTGTGAGGTTACCGCACCCCTGAAACGTGTCTAAGCTGAGTATGTTAAGTATGAAATAAATCTGGAATTTTGAAACCTTTGAACAAAAATATCTAAAATGCCCCAACGATTTTTATAGTGCTCACATGTACAAACTGTGACACCTGGAATATACTGCGGTAAATGAAATACATCATTAAAATTAATCTCCACGGAGAGCCGTACACGAATGTTCACGGCATGGTTCCTAACAGCCAACAAAGGAAGCCCAGTGTTCATCCAGGACGGATGGGTCAGCAAAACGGGGTCCTCATGCAACGGAATGTTGTATGTCCATAAAAAGGAGCAAAGTACAGGGGCGCCTGGCTGGCTCTGTCAGAGGAACACAGGACTCCTGATCTCAGGATCGTGAGTTCTAGCCCCATGGTAGGCCTAGAATTTTTTAAAAATTAAATAAACCTTTAAAAAAGAGAGAGAGAGAAAAGAACAAAGTACTGATCCATGCTATAGGACGGACGGCCCTTGAACACATCACACTAACTGGAAGATGCCAGACACCAAAGCTACAGACGGTATGATTCTGTGTATAAAAACAGGAAGATCCAGAGACTTGATACTCTGTGAGATCTGACTTGATCTCCTAATAACCCTGAGTGTTCCTGGAGTCAGAAAATACAGGGCATGGAAAGAGCAGGGTTTAGGCAGGAATGCGGAGAGTGTACTGAAAAGCCTTGCAGGTAAGAAACAGACTGCACTGGCAGCAAGGAGGGCTGGGTCACAGAGAAACAAAGAACAGTGACTAGAACTCCACGGAAGTGTTGTACGTTTAGTATAAAAGCAAATGAATCTAATTTTAAAATTCAGCAGCACTGGAAAAGTCACCAGCCTACAGCTCAGTCCTAAAACTGATGTTCGTAATAATGAATTACCGATAAAAGATTTAATGTGGGGGCGCCTGGATGGCTTAGTCGGTTAGCGTCTGACTCAATCTCAGCTCAGGTTTTGATGTCAAGGTCATGAGCTCAAGCCCTGCGCTGGGCTCCACACTGCGCATGGAGCTTACTTTAAAAAAAAGGAGGGGGGGGCGCCTGGGTGGCTCAGTTGGTTAAGCGGCTGCCTTCAGCTCGGGTCATGATTCCGGGGTCTTGGGATTGAGTCCCGCATCAGGCTCCCTGGTCAGTGGAGAGCCTGCTTCTCTCTCTCCCTCTGCCTGCGGCTGTGCTTTCTTGTGCACACTCTCTCGCTCTCTGTCAAATAAATAAATAAAATCTTTTTAAAAAAGACTTAATGATGTCCAGTGCACTTTGTTAAAGGAAGCACATTAAAGTGCATTTTATTTTGGAAAAGCCGCTAAGAAAAGTAGCTAGACTCTGAGCACCCAGAATGTGGCAGAAATAGTGACTGATTCCAGGCCTGGACGGGAAGGGAACAAGACGAAGCTGAAACATGGTAGCATCTGCTGGGGTTCTATCAAAGGACTGAGGAGTCCTACAGAAGACAGTGGCCCAAAGAGATCATCTGCACATCAAAGCACCCTCCCCTTCAAGATATATTCATTCCTAATCCTCAGAACCTGTAAGTATTACCTTCTGTGGCAAAAGACATGATTCAGGACCTGGAGGAGCCCACCCTGGATTACCCAGTAGGCCCTACATGCAATCCATACATGCCTTTTTTTTTTTTTTTAAGATTTTACTTATTTGACAGAGAGAGAGACAGAGAGAGACAGAGAGCACAAGCAGGGGAAGCACCAGAGGAAGAGGGAGAGAGAGGCTCCCTGCCCAGCAGAGAGCCCGATATGGGGCTCGATCCCAGGACCCTGGGATCATGACCTGAGCGGAAGGCAGATATTTAACGGACAGAGCCGCCCAGGCGCCCCCGTAAGTGCCTTTTTAGAAAGAGGACCTGTGCGGCAGCCACACAGAGGACTCAGCCCTGTGACACCAAAGACGGAGGTTGGGGTGGGGTCACCAGGGAAGGCCAGCAGCGCCGGACACCGCAAGGGGCTAGAACTGCCGCCCGCCCCAGCCTTTGGAAGGAGCACCGGCGCCTGACACTTCAGCCCAGGGGTACGGATTCTGGACTGCCCGCCTCCCCCACTGTGAGATCATAAACATCTGTTGTTTTAAAGCCATTCAGTTTGTGGTAATTTGTTGGAGAAGCCAAAGTAAACCAACACGATCAATAAAAATAACAATGAGTCAAAACACGAGTATACATGTAAATCCACATATTCTCGATATACAAAGAAAAAAAAACCTGACTGGTCACCTTATCTAGGCAACCAAGTTATCACTGTGAAAGCCTACCAGGAAAAGTATCACTCCTTCCCTCTCCATTTCCTACACAAACTATCCCTTAAGGTAGCAAAATCTACATGGAGCATTCCTCGTCCAGAAGTATTCCGGCTGTAACTACCATCTGACAAACACTGATGAATGGAGAAACCCAGGAAATGGTCATCGGTGGTCCTCACGTTTCCAAAAGAGCCAACCAGACAGTAGGTGCACCCGATGGACGTACCCACTGCCGCTCTGAGATGGTCTTTAAAAAGCATAAGAAAACCACCAGGCACACAAAAAATGCCAAAATCCATGTAACAAACAAACAAACGTAGATCTGAATATGACTTCAGATCTAACTCCCAACTTAGAGGAAACACAGAAGACAAGACTACGGAGAACACCAAAATACGGATGCAATCGGGAAGTTACAGGGGCGAGTGTGCCACAGGACAGCCGTCTTCAACAAATTATGAGGCAGAGGGAAGAGACAACACAGACCAACCAACTCTAATGGCCCCTATTCTGGGTCCTGTTTGGAACAAACCCAATTTTTCAAATTGAGACAACTGAGGAAATGTCCACCTGGACTGAATATTTCATGATAAAGAATGACTGCTGACTGTTTTCAGATGTGATCGTAGTACTGTGGCTATGTTCACAAAGATACTGAAATGTTTTCAAATGAAATCATAGGTGTCTGAGATGGGTTATTTAAAAGTCCAGGGGGCGCCTGGGTGGCTCAGTGGTTTAAAGCCTCTGCCTTCGGCTCAGTTCATGATCCCAGAGTCCTGGGATCGAGCCCCGCGTCGGGGGTCTCTGCTTAGCAGGGAGCCTGCTTCCTCCTCTCTCTCTCTGCCTGCCTCTCTGCCTGCTTGTGATCTGTTGAAAAATAAATTAAAAATCTTTAAAAAAAAAAAAAAGTCCAGGACAGGATGTAGGCAGAGGGTTACAACCGAAACAAGATCAACTACACAACGACAGTCACGGCACACGGAGGGTGTTGGGTCTACCTATGAATCTTTTTTTTTTTTTTAAGATTTTACTTATTTATTTGACATGGAGAGAGAGATCACAAGTAGGCAGAGAGGCAGGCAGAGGGAGAGAGAGGAGGAAGCAGTCTCCCCGCTAAGCAGAGAGCCCGATATGCAGCTGGATCCCAGGACCCTGAGACCATGACCTGAGCCGAAGGCAGAGGTTTAACCCACTGAGCCACCCAGGCGCCACTACCTATGGATCTTTTTAAGCGTTTAAAATGTTCCACAGAAAGGACTCTAAGTCTAATTTTTTTTTTAAGTCTTACCTCTTCTGTGTTGAAAGGATTACCTCTAAATTAGCTGAAAAATAATATGCCCACAAAATATCATTTCAGGGGCACCTGGATGGCTCAGTCGGTTAAATATCAGACTCTTGATTTCAGCCGAGGTCATGATCTCAGGGTCATGATTAAGCCCTGCATGGGGCACGTGCTCGGTGAGGAACCTGCTTAAGATTCTCCCTCTCCCTTTGCCTCTCCCAGCCCACATGCTCCCTCTCCCTCACTCTCTTAAAAAAAATAGTAATAATTAAAAATATTCATTCTCCCGCCCTTCCAGATAATGGGGCATTATACGTATTCACATTTATAATTCACAACAAAGAACTATTTAATAAAAACTTTGTTTCTGACTATTACCAATTCCTTTAATATAAAATGGTCATTGGTTTAGAACACTTTTTTTTTAATTTGAGAGAGAGAGAGCACACATGTGCATGCACAAGCAGGGAGCAGAACAGAGGGAGAAGGAAAAGCAGGCTTCCCACTGAGCAGGGAGCATGACGCGGAGCTCGATCCCAGGACCACGACACCATGACCTGAACCAAGGGCAGACGTTTAACCAACCACGCCACCAAGGTGCCCTGGTTGAGAATATTCTTAAGATTTATCACATACAGGGGAAAAGTCAAACCTCTCTTAGAACCATGTTTTATTATACTGTAAATTCAAATTCCCTATGTACAGAGTGTCCTTCAGTATTACACCAAAAATCTAAACTACCGATGTCACTTTCCATCTCTTATCTTGTAAAAGGACTACCGACAGCTACAAAATTGACATTAGGACTTATTTATCAGAAAAAAAGTTCTTTGGGACGCCTGGGTGGCTCAGTCACTTGGGCGTCTGCCTTTGACTCGGGTCGTGATCCCTGCCCTGGGCTCCCTGCTCCACGGGGAGTCTCTCTGCCTGCTGCTCCCCCACTTGTGCACTGTCTCTCCCCGACAAAGTTTTAAAAAAAAAAAAGTTCATAAATACATAATAAAGCCACAAGGGTTTATAGTTTATTTATAAGGGAAATTGAATGCATTATTTATGAACTTTTCAGAAACAACAAGGTCATATGTAAGAGGGAACAAAAGTTTGATAAACAGCTATTCCACCTACAAGTGGATAAAGAAAATTAATTACATGTTCCTAGAAGGGGACAAGAGGAACCAACTGGTAAAACTTTTCAGGGGAGCGCACTGATGTTAATATTCGTGTGGGGGGTGGGGGGGTATAAGCATTGACGTGCCAAGGCCTAGACAGATCGGATCTCGGTGTGACTACCAGGGAAGGGCATCATACTGTTAATTTTTTTTTTAATCATGTGTGTAGTTTTACATCAGAATGATACAGAGGCATCCTAAAGCATTTTGTTAGAAACAAGTGGTTCTCAGGGCACCTGCGTGGCTCAGTGGATTAAGCCTCTGCCTTTGGCTTGGGTCGTGATCTCAGGGTCCTGGGATTGAGCCCGGCATCGGGCTCTCTGCTCAGCAGGGAGCCTGCTTTCCCCCTCTATGCCTGCCTCTCTGCCTACTTGTGATCTCTCTCTCCGGGTCAAATAAATAAAATATTTTTTAAAAAAAAGAAAGAAAGAAACTAGTGGTTCTCACCTGGAGGTGACCTTGCTCCCCAGAGGACATCTGGCAATGTGGGAAGCGTTTCCGGTTGTCAGACCTGAGGAGAGGGGTATGGAAGCCAGAGACGCTGTTCAACACCCCATGGTACCCAGGACGGCCATCCACAGCAATGAGCGACCCGGCCCTAGAGGCCAGCAGTGACAAAGGGTAGCGGTTTGCTATAAACTCACAGGGCTGACACCCTCAGAGCCAGAGTGACAGCGCAGACTACAGGTAAAGAGTCCCTCCCTTCCGTTGTAAAGCTCGGAGGGTCACCCAGTCCATAACTACAGCGAGTCCCTGAATTCTCTGACACTCTCTCCCCCGCTCACTTGACACCTGCACCGGTGCTTCTCAACACTCACGCCTCACAAGAGCATAAGGAGGGCGCCTGGGGGTCTCAGCGAGGCATCTGCCTTCCGCTCAGGTCACAATCCCCGTCCTGGGATGGAGCCCCACCTCAATCCCCTGTTCCCCAGGGAGCCTGCAGCTCCATCTCCTACTCCCCGTTTCTGCACTCTCTCTCTGTGGCAAATAAATAAAAGGGCTAAGAAAGAAAGAAAGAAAGAGAGAAAGAAAGAGAGAAAGAGAGAAAGAAAGAAAGAAAGAAAGAAAGAAAGAAAGAAAGAAAGAAAGAAAGAAAGGGAAAGAAAATGAAGTTTGATTTAAGTACTGGAGAAATCCAGGAAAGACACAGCAATCCTACCAAAACTACGCAAACGCTGCATATAAAATACTCATGCGGCAGGGGGCACCTGGGTGTCTGCCTTCAGCTCAGGTCACGATTCCAGGGTCCTGGGATCGAGCTCCACATTGGGCTCCTTGCTCAGGAGGAAGTCTGTTCTCCCTCTGCCTCTGCTATTCCCCCTGCTTGTGCTCTCTGTCAAATAAATAAATAAAATGTTTTTTCAAATAATAAAATAAAATATCATGGGTGTTTTTCAGAGTTTAAAAAACTTTTCTTTTAAATGCAGGAAGACAGTGCCTAAGGAAGTAATTTGATTTCTTGTTCCAAATTCAACCAGATCACTCAGTAACAGTCACACAAAAAGGCTTTCATTTTCACATCCCCAAACAAGAAAGACTCTGGTCTTCATCCCCAAGTGTCTTCTGTACAACTTAGAAAGCGTAAACAGGATCCACAGGTATGGGATGTCTCCACAGACATCAGAGTCCAATCAGGTGGCCCCCATCCCCTCACTTGTTCTCCTCTGATCACTCTGCAACTAATTCAAATTTACGGCAACAACGTTTCACACACACAAAAGTCCCTAGACCTGCTAGAGTAATGTCTTTGTAGGAAAAGCTCTTAAAGGTAAATAAAAAGACAAATATTATTTAGTGGTTAAAGATGGATGATTTGCAAAAGAATTCCAAAAACCAACAGAGATCAAAGAAATGCAAATCTGAACAAGATTCTGCTCACAAAACTAGCCAACATTTTTATGGCCCAGCTGGCCAGGAAGGGACTGAGCCCCCAGGGTCAGATAGTTCCCAGGATACTAAACAACTCACCTGCAAACAAGCCTAGTGCACGCAAGCCCACTACACAGAGGTCTACAACCACCTCGCTCATCCGCTCTGACACAGCAAGCCAGTATTTCCCGTCACCCCCAAGCCAGGTATCAGAACACCAGAGACCCGCGGACATCACTCAAACTAGACAATCCTAAGCTTGTTCCATCTCGCCTCCTCTGGCCCACCTACTCCTTCCCACGGAAACCACAATAAAGGTTCTAGACCACGTCTTCCATGGGCCCCTTCTGCCTCCTGACCAACCCGGTATTCTCCGATGGCACGTCCCCCCCGCCCCGTCTTGGGCACTCTAAGTATTAAAATCCGCTTTCAAAGGCAGTCATCTCTATATCTGCCACCTTACCTGGGGCGCCTGGGTGGCTCAGCGGGTTAAAGCCTCTGCCTTCAGCTCACATCATGATCTCAGGGTCCTGGGATCGAGCCCTACATCAGGCTCTCTGCTCCGCGGGGAGCCCACTTCCCTCTCTCTCTCTGCCTGCCTCTCTGCCTGCTTGTGATCTCTGTCAAATAAATAAATAAACTCTTTAAAAAAAAATACATTTATATCTGTCACCTTACCAAACCTGATTAAAACAAATCCAGGGTGTAATTCAAGACAGGCAACTATGTGACAGTCAACAGCAAAAGGCTTACATGTCTGTATACTTTTTTTTTTTTTTAAAGATTTTATTTATTTTATTTGACAGAGAGAGAGATCACAAGTAGGCAGAGAGGCAGGCAGAGACAGAGGGGGAAGCAGGCTCCCTGCTGAGCAGAGAGCCCGATGCGGGGCTCGATCCCAGGACACTGAGATCATGACCTGAGCCGAAGGCAGCGGCTTAATCCACTGAGCCACCCAGGCGACATGTCTGTATACTTCTTAACCAGGCAATTTCACTGCTAAGAATTTATCCTAAAGAAGTAATCATAGATATGTGTACATTTAATTTCAAGAGCATTGATTGTACCACCAATTAAAATTCCAAAACATCAAAAATAAGCCAATGTCTAACAATAGAAAAATGACAAAAAATTATGAAGGAGCTTTACAAATTTCAAGATGAACTTTTAAAGAGAACATAACAAATTCTATCAAATCTACAGGGAATAAATATTTTCTACATTACTTACACTTTCCTCAGTATAGTAAAGGATAGAATGATTCCCAATTTATTTTAGCAAGCTAGCATAATCGAGATACCAAAACCAAGGGAGTTCCAAAATGGAAATACAGGCCAGCCGCACCTATGAACAGAACTGTGAAACAATTCAATCAAATCTAACTACACACTAGAAGAGAGGCCTGTACAACCAACTTGAGCTCACCCTAAGTGTGCAAAAATTTGTCCAACAATAAGAAATACTTAATTTTGTTAAAGAGAACAAAAAGCACGGAAACAGTCCCAGTGAATACAATAAAGAGGAAACAGTAAAGCAATTAAAGAGGAAATAGCTGTGGAAAACAGAGCGCCCAGCGTAAGGACGATCCCTGTGCTGACAGGACGGAATGCTACACACGGAACAGAGAAAATACTGAAAGACATAAAGGAATAAATATTCCCACAAGGTCATTAGAACTGCATCCGCAAGAAAAGTGATTAAGATGTGAGCAGACAGGCTCCTGTGGGAGGAAAGTGAAGAAGAGGCGAAAGCGGGCCCCGGGCCATCCCCGAGCACTGGAGCCAGCCCTGGACTGTGGACTACCAACCTGGCGACACACACAGACACCAAACCCTCTACCTGCAGAAGCCTCCAGGGACTGGATTCCCACCTGCTCCGAGCACACGAGCACACACCAGAACGGAAACACACCAGATGCAGCAAAATCTAAGCGTGTATAACTTCTCCAACAACCAGCGGAGACTGACTGAGGAGTGTCTGCAGAGACCTCCAGAGAGCTAGGTGTCAGAAGCCCCATGCCATGCTAGCTGTTGTGAGGAAAAAACGAAAACTTAGGGGCACCCGAGTGGCTCAGTGGCTCTGCCTTTGGCTCAGGTCATGATCTCAGGGTCCTGGGATCAAGCCCCGCATCAGGCTCTCTGCTCTGCGCGGAGCCTGCTTCCCCCTCTCTCTCTGCCTGCCTTCCTACCTACTTGTGATCTCTGTCAAATAAATAAGTAAAAATCTTTGAAAAACAAACAAACCAAAAAAAACCCTGAAAACTTAAATATTCACAAGACAACCAAACATGTTATGGAATCCATACCATGTGATACTACGCGCTCATGAAAAATAACACTGTCTCACAGTACGTCATGAACAACCCTTCACGTAAGTGAAAAGAGCATCCTCTAACAGTAAAATTTTTTATCAAATTTTAAAGAGTTTTTTCATATATTTTAATACACCTATGAAAATTCTACAAAAATAATACATCAATATGTTAACGGAAATTATCTTCGGGCGATCACCGTTTTATTCTTAATGCTTTTCTGCATTTTCTGAATTATTTGCAATAAGCAGTATCAATTTTATCTAAAAGAAAGAAAATTAAGGACTTAAATACAAGATGTGAAAGACCTAATTTGACAAATAGCTCCTAGAGAAAGAACTTAAGAATTCAAATTATTTGGGGGAAAAAACACAAAAAACTAGCAGCTATGTAGGCAGCAGACACCACAGTACAGGAGACTGTCTGGTACAGAGACAGAGAGGGTCTCTGAAAGCGCCAAAGCATCATCTAACTGGTTCACATGCAATCCTAGACCGCTCTGTGTCACAGAACACCAGTTAAACAAGACAAAGGTCTGCCTATGCTACAGGCAGGAAAGTTTTCAGTCTACACTTAATGCCAGCAAGGGTGAGATGACACTAATGGTAGAAATATAAACTAGAACCAGATTTCTGGAAAGCAGTTTGGCAACAAACACAACAAAACCTCACGCTTCTTGATCCAGGACTGTCCAGGAAACACTCAAAGCTTAACGTCGAGGATGCCTCCCGGAGAATTCCTTATTATCAGCAAGATCTCACAGATAATCAAACAGGCAAGAGTAACAGGAAAATTATTACGTTATGATACATTCATATGGTAAATTGAACTTTTAAAACCAGTGTGTTTTTGAGAAATAACTTACAAGGAAATTCCACTTTATAAAATAAAAATAGCTGAATAAAAAACCACATGTGTGATACAATCAACAGTTTAAACACTTTTTTATATAAGGAATCTTCTAAAATTCTATTTATTTACTTGAGAGAGAGCACACGCACGAGCATGCAAGCAGGGACGGGGGGCGGGACAGGGAGGAGAGAATCCCAGGCAGACTTCCTGCTCAGCACAGAACTTTTCATAGGGCTTGATCCCAGGACCCTGAGGTCATGACCGAGCCTAAATCAACAGTCAATGTCCAACACACCAAGCCACCCATGTCTCTCAACAGCTCAAACACTGTTTATCTGTAGACATAAAACATGACCAGAAGTAGACCAGCCGATGAAATCCTCGGAAGGATGGAATTATGGGTGAGTCCAGCTTTCTTTACAAGTTCCTTGTGCTTTATGATCAAAAAAGAAATGGGATTTTGTTTTAATTTTGACCCTTCTTTAATGACCTAAGCACTTCCTTAACCAACACCGACCTCAGAGATTGTGGGTGAATGATAGTAGTCACGGGAACCTGAGTCCTGGGAAGTTACTGAGTTTTATTTCCTCAACTGTGAGATACAGATAATGCTACCCCCTAAGAATGTGGAGAAATAAATAATATAGTTAACGTATTCAAAGTGTCATGTGGCACTGTAACTGTTACTGAGTTTTATTTCCTCAACTGTGAGATGCAGATAATGCTATCCCCTAAGAATCTGGAGAAATAAATAATATAGTTAACGTATTCAAAGTGTCATAAGGCATTATAACTGTAAAGGTTTTCTGCTAGAGATACATGTTCTCCTTAGTTTATGAACTCAGCCAATGAGGTTTTCTCCAAAGGCCTTTTTTGGGGGTGGGGGCAGGAGAGGGGAGGATGGTGAGCAGACTTAATGTGCTCATTCTAAATTTTATCTGAATTAATAAATACCAAAGAATGGCTGAGGGAAAACTCGAGAAAATGAACAATGAGGGTTCCTGGCTCTCAGAAGATGAAAACACTCGGAAGTATCAGTAAGCAACTGTTATCATACGGTATGAGAGCAGAACAGATAAATTAATACAACAAAATACAATCCGGAAATGGACTCACGTGTCCCTCGATGGAGAGCATATAATCCATTGTAGCATTTCCAAATCAATGGAGGGAAACGACCATCACTATGTGGTACAAGAACTACCAGCTCCCCATCTGAAAATAAGTTGTAAGAGCTGGATTCCTGTCTCAGTCCTAACATCAAAATAAATCCCAGTGTGATCAATTATTTAATAGTAAATACTAGAAGATAACACAAGAAGGTAGAAGTAAATCTAGAAGCCACAAAGGAAAAAAGTATTAAATCACAAAAAATTAAAATATGTCCATACGCCAAAACATCTCAAAATTAAAATACAAAGTGGGGGAGATTCCTGCTACACCTGCTCCACACAGGACAAAGAAGTCAACTTTCCCACATGCAAAGATGTTAAATTGAGGAGCTGCAAGTCTTCTTATGCCCTGATGGGGAGCCTGTAAACTGTCAACCCTTTCTGAAAGAGAATCTGGCACTTGCCATTAATTTTTTAAACCTGCACGTTCTTTGACTCGGTAATTCCAGTTGGAAGACTTTACACCACAAAAAACATTCACAGGAGTATGCAAAGACAGCTACAAGGATACTCACTGTAGCATTACTGTAATGGCATAAATATTCATCAGTGGGGACTTACTTTTACAAATTATAGTGCAGTTATAACTGCACAAAAGCAATCTATTTCAAAACTGATGACATCATCTGTATCAAAAACAAAGTTAAGAGAAGGAAGCTTGAGAACAGCAATATGCAGTATGATCCAACTTCTAAATCATCACGATGCAAACTTTTTTAAAAAATAGAAAAAATATATACCAGGGCTTTCCTAGTGTTTACCTCTGAGTAATGAGCTTAGGAGCTTATATGGATTCTCCCTCTCCTTTTTAGAAATTTACAAACTGTTTTACCACAAGCATTTATTTTTGACACAAACATTCTTAATTAAGAAACTGAGGGGCACCTGGGTGGCTCAGTGAGTTAAAGCCTCTGCCTTCGGCTCAGGTCATGATCCCAGGGTCTTGGGATCAAGCCCTGCATCGGGCTCCCTGCTCAGCAGGGAGCCTGCTTCCTCCACTCTCTCTCTGCCTGCCTCTCTGCCTACTTGTGATCTCTCTGTCAAATAAATAAATAAGATCTTAAAAAAAAAAAAAAAGAAAGAAAGAAAAAGAAATTGAAAAACACATAGCATGAAACAGCACACAAATACTTCCATGGGACAGAACAGAGCACCCAGAAACAAAACCACACAGAGTCAACTGACGTGTGACAAAGAAGGAGAGGCAGTTCAATGGAGAAAGGACGACAAACGATGGTGCTGGAACAGCTAGACTGCACAGGAAAAAAGAAGAATCTAGATGCAGACCTTACACTCGCCACAAAAATTAACTCAAAATGAGTCACAGACCTAAATGCAAAATGCAAAACTGTAAAACTCCTAGAGCAAAACACAGCAGAAAATCTAGATGACCTTGCGTATGGCAATGACTTTTCAGATACTACATCAAAAGCACCATCCATGAATGAAATAACTGATAAGCTGAACTTCATTAAAATCAAAAACTTCTGGGGGCAACTGGGTGGCTCAGTTGGTTAAGCACCTGCCTTTAGCTCAGGTCATGATCCGAGGGTCCTGGGAATGAGTCCCACATCAGGCTCCCTGCTCAGCAGGAAGACTGCCCCTCTCTTTCCCTCTGCCTCTCCCCATCACTCCTGCTCTGTCTCTCAAAAAATTAAAATCTTAAATTAAAAAAAAAAAAAACTGCTTGGCAAGAGACACTGTCAGTAGAATGAGAAGACAAGCCACAGGCTCAGAGAAAATACTTGCAAGAGACACATCTTATAAAGGACCGTTCTCCAAAACATACAAGAACTCTCAAACTCAAGCGCAAGAAAATGAATCACCCAATTCAAAGACAGGCCAAAATTCTGAATGGGACACTTCACAAAAGATATACAGATAGCACATAAGCATAAGAAAAGATGTCACACATCACATCACTAGGGAACTGCGCGTGAAAACGAGAGAGCGCCGCACACCTACTGGAATGGAGGCAATCCCAGACACAGCCGACACCAAATGCTGGTGGGGACGCGGAGGCACAGGAATCCCCGTTCCCTGCTGGCGGGAAGGCAAAATGGCACAGCCACTCTGACACTCAAACGATCCAGCCATCACGCTCCCTGGCGGCACCCATCCACACGGAAATCCGCACTGCGGCAGCCTTACTCACGATCACCAGGACTTGGAAGCAGCCATGACATCCTTCGGCAGGTGAAGGGAAAAACTGGTACTTCCATCTGTACAATGAAGTATGAGTGTGGAGAAGCCACAGAAAAGACATGGAGGAACCTGAAATACATATCGCTAAGTGGAAAAAACAGCCAGTCTGTAGGATTCCGGATTTCCCGACATTCCGGAAAAGGCCTATCTATGGAAACAGTGAAAAGATCAGCGGTTGCCAAGAACTGGGTGGGGCGGGGGGAGATGAACAGGTGGGACTCAGGGCAGTGAAACTTCTGTATGAGACTGTAACAGTCAAGGAACACACATCATCGTACATCATCCGAACTCCCAGAACGTCCAGCACCGAGAGTGAACCCTAATGCAAACGATGGACTCTGGGCGATAACGAAACGCTGTGTGTAGGCTTACCAACTTTACCACATGTGCCAAAGGACACGAGAGGCCGATGGTGGGGGAGTCAGCTGGGGGAGGGTATAAGGAAACTGTACTTTCTGTTCAATTTCACTGTGAATCTGAAACTTCTCTGAAGGGCACCTAGCTGGCTGGCTCAGTCAATAGAGCACGTGACTCCTGATCTCAGGTCGTAGGTTCAAGCCCCACATCAGGTGTAGAGTATACTTGAAAATAAAATCTTTAAAAAAAAAAAAAAAAAGTACTTTTAAAAAAATCAAGAAATAAAACTTCTCTAAAAATTCTCTAAAAAACAGTCTATTCTTTTATTGTATCTTATCCCCAGTGACTAGTATAGAATAAATGCTCAAAAATTTTTAAAAATTACACAGCATGGTAGAAGTCATACAGCTTCTCAATAAATCACAGATTTATGATGGGCGTGAGCTCTCTAAGTACCTGAGGGCCTTCTGTGAGGAAGAGAAAATGGCCTAATTCTGATTTGTTCAAAAGGCCAGAACCAAGGTGTCTAAACTGTAAGGAATGTATCTGGGCCCCCGAAAATTAAGACTTTTCTGATACAGTTACCACAGAAAATGGAGGTGTTCCAGGAAGACTAAATTTTCATCTATTAAGAACAAATGCATAGGAAACTTTTGCAACAGAGCTGGATCTAAACTGTTGCCGTCCCTTCTGACACGGTCTACAGAAGCTCACCAGGGCCACAATAAAATGTAAGAAAGTAGTTGCAGACAAACTCTGCTCTGGGGTAGATAAGGAAGTCGGGGACGTTAGATCTAGATGGGGTGGGAGGCCGCAGAAGTAGGCTCTTTGTAGACATAAATGTAGCAGGAGCTTAGGAAAAGCAGATGTCAGTTGAGGATTAAGTGGTCAGTATCTATCTGTCTCGATTTTTAAGTTTTAACCAATGGGATGGTGCCTCACATCGTGGCTTGCTTCCCGCACTCCATCAGACTTTCCGTAGTAAGGACCCAATCACGTCCCATACGTGTTACTCTACCAGCCTTTCTCAATGAGGGTTCCGTGACAGAAAGAAGCACCAAGGCCCTCAGTCCCCAAAGGGCACAAAGAATTAACTTCTCTCCTTGCATCAAGAACAGTACTGGCGATATTGGCTTTGGGCTAACTGGGAAAACCACCTGTTCCGTGGTTAAGATGCAGAATCCAGGTGAGTAAGAAGGAGGTGACCGACCTGGCTCCAACAGAGGTCTCAGAACGGCACCCTCCGGGAGGGCAGATAACCCTCTACCTTGTTCACGGGTGACAGACCGTGTACGCGGCAAGAATGAGGAGAAAACGGAGGCTACACACACGAGTAGTTGGCTTCTCGTCTGCCTGGGAGATGTCTCTGCTTTCTCTCTCCCTGATGCCTGCTGCCGGCAGGACGAGAGCCGCCCTGCTCACCCAGGTCCCCGCCCCACCTAACTTGCTCTCGGGTCCTCAGCCAGCCAGTCCTACCTATTTTCCCCTCGAAACCCTCGGGCTCCCAGGCTCCCGCCTTCTACTGGCAGTGCCACCAGTACCTACAATTAACCTCCACTTCTTTAAGATTTGTTTATTTATTTGAGAGAGCGCCCATGTGTGAGTAGGGGAGGAGCAGAGGGAGAAAGGCAAGCAGACACCCTGAGGCTGAGCACAAAGCCCCAGCCAGGGCTCACCCCCAGGACCCTGAGATCAGGACCTGAGCTGACATGAGAACAGACTCTTAACTGGATGAGCCACCCAGGCGCCCCCCCTTAATTTTTATTTTTAAAACACACGATGTTACAACTCTATGAGCCTTCTCCAGCAACTGCCCCGACTGCCGTGCATCACCACGATTTTAAACATCATTCTAATCCTGCTGCCTCTACAGTGTCTCCTTCGCTGAACTCTTCCCAGGGTTCCAGACGGCCATCAGGTGAGCAGTCATCTGACTGCTCTGCAAGCATTTACTACTGCTGACTATCACCCTCCAACACTGACTCTGCATCACAGCGACCTGCCCCCTAACTCTCCTCCTTTATGATTCACTACTGGTTTTCTCCTGCGCACCCAACCCATCCGTTCCTCCTGCGGTCCTCCATACAGCCTGTCCGGTTGTGGTGGTCTCCCCAGCAGAGGGGCCATCCCACGACAGGCATACACAACAATCACAGCTCGCCGGGAGGACTCCCAGGCATCTGACAACCAACGATGCATCCACACCCCGCCTTCTTCCAAAGCTCCGGGCCGCAAGTCCTGGCACCTCCTGGGTGTCTCCACACGGCCATCTGCCGAGCGCTCCACATCAACACTCTAAAACCAAAGCCACCGCATCTCCTATTCTCTCCACCCTCCCACTGGCCCCCCAGATCGGTGCTCGGCAGCTACGTTCGCAGAAGCCTCCTCCATTTCTCTCCCACCTGCACCCCTGACCAAGTGTTCAGCAAGCTGCTGTTGGCCCACCACCGTATTTCTTCCATCGATCATTTCCTTTTCTCCATTCCCGGGGATGAAAGAGAGCAGCCCATCATCTCTCTCGGGTCACAGTAACAGCCTTGCCAATCTCCCTAACCACCTGCAATCTACCCTCTGTGTGTGACCAATCCACCTTCTGGGTAATTTCCAGAGCAGCCTCCTACAGCCCAGGTGGGGACACGCTATGACTATATCAAAGCACACAGGCCCGGCCACACCACCTAGGCAAACCCCAACTCCTTCGCTCGAAGCAAAGCTTTCCACCGTTCAGGCTCAACCCCCTTTCTTAAGCCAGTCGCTTATCAAGACCCAGGCTCCCACACCACCAGATTATGCACTCACCTCACCTCACCCTGCACTTGCTCCAACTGTACCCTGCTGGCTGCTCCACTCCTCCATCTTTCTCCAAGACGCCATTTCCATCGGTCAGAAATTCTACACCACTCTCAAAGCTCTACTCAAATGCCACTTTCTCCAATATAACCTGGGGTGCAGTGAGGGTTGAATGGAGGGAAGGACCTATGTTGACTGAACTTTCTGAAAGATCTAAGACACTCCCTACTTGTCATCGAAGTGCTATAAATGAAGAAAAGCTAGCACGTTATCTCAACAGCACACCGTCCTCTGACTTTCCTTCAACAAACTGCGACAGCTCACAGGAACCACAAACATGGTGCTGGGAACAGCACCGCAGCCAGACGACAGGCCCTTCCTCACGGAGTCGCTCTGTGTTCACCACTCGACTTTCTGTTCCATAACAAAAGGAGCGTTTCTATTTTGTTGTAATATCCACAACACAATGCCCACCATGCATTAGGCATATGCAGTAAATATTTATTTAAAGAATGAAAGTATTAAAGTAAAAGGAATGATAATGAGTAAGTTTTGTGTGTTTTGACTATCATCAAGTTACATCAATTCTATGATTCTGTTCAGGCCACATCGGAACAAGGTCTGTAGGCAAAGTTCATTCTACACAAACAGAAGTAGTAACCAGAAGAGAAATGACAGCCCCACTCTCCCCCTCAATTCTACTCTTGCCCCCTGCTACAATGCAAGTCACTTCCATGACTTTAGTCCATAGTTCCTGATCTGTAAAATCAGGGAAGACAACTAGCCTTTAGGACTCCTTTCAGTAACACATCTCTGTACATACTACTCTCTACAGGTAACACACACCTAGAGACCATCAGGTGCCACCAGAAGTCATTAACAACAGACATCCGTCTTGGAGACCGTCAAAAGAATGTTAAGTATTGCAACTGTACCAAAAAGAATAAAATACCTAGGAATAAACTTAATGAAAGAGATGAAAGACCTCTATAAACTATAAAACTGTAAGACACTGATGAAAGAAACTGAAGACGACAAAAATGGAAAGACATTCCACACTCTTGGATTAGAAGACTTAATACTCTAAAAATGGCCATCCTGCCCGATACAACCTACAGACTCAATGCTATCCCTACAGAGTGCCAAAAGCATCTCTCACAGAACCAGAATATAACTAAAACCTGCACGGAACTGTAAAAGACCCCAAATAGCCAAAGCAATCTTGAGAAAGAGGAACAAAGCTGGAGATCTCACAATTCAAGTTTCAGGCTATAATAGAGAGCTGTAGTAATCAAAACAGAACGGTACTGGCGTGAAAACAGACACACAGATCAATGGAACAGAATGTGGAGCCCAGAAATAGACCCATGCTTTATAATCAAACAATTTATCATAAAAGAGGCAAGAATATACAATGGGGAAAAGTCAGTCTCTTCAATAAACGGTGCTGGGAAAACCAGACAGGTCCATGCAAAAAATGAAACCGGACCGCTTTCTCACACCACACACAAAAATAAACTCAGACCGGATTAAAGACCTAAAAGTGAGGCCTGAAACTATGAAACTCCTGGGAGAACACACGCAGCAATTTCTCTGACATCAGCCATAGCTACATTCTTCTAGATATGTCTCCTTGGGCAATGGAAGCAAAAACAAAAACTACTGGGATCACATCAAAATAAAAAGCCTTTACAGAGCAAAGGAAACATCAGCAAAACTAAAAGGCCAACCAGTGAATGAGAGGAGACTTGCAAAAGATATATTCAATAAGACTACTACCTAAAATACATAAAGAACTTCTACAACTCAATACCAAAAGAACCAGTAATTCAATGAAAAAATGGGCAGAAGATCTGAATAGTCGTTTCTCCAAAGAAGACATCCAGATGGCCAAAAGACACATGGAAAGATGCCCAACACCATTCACCATCGGGAAACGCAAATCAAAACCACAACAAGATCCCACCTCACACCTGTCGGAAAGGCTAGAGTCAAAAAGACAGGAATCAAATGTTGACAAGGATGTGAGGAAAAGGAGCCCTTGTGCGCTGAAGGGTGGGAACACACACTGGTGCAGACACCATGGGAAACAGTATGGAGGCTCCTCAAAAAATAAAAAATGGAGCTACCCTACGATCCAGTAGCTCCGCTACTGGGAACTTAAAGTAAGAGAACACACACACGGACCGAAAGACCACCCACCGCCACGTTCCCTGCAGCATCATCTTACAATAGCCAGATACGGAAGCCACCCAGGCGCCCACCGACGGATGAATGGGTAAAAATGCGATGTACACGCCATGGAATTTTACTCAGCTGCAAAAGAGAGTAGGATCTTTGCCATTTGTAACGATCTACATGGACCTAGCGAGTATTATGCTAAGTAAAATAAGTCAGAGAAAGACAAATGCTGTATGATTTCACTTATATGTAAAACCCTAAAAAAGAAATGAATAAACAAACAAAAAGCAGAAACAAACCCATAAATGAGAACAGATGGTTCCCAGTGCGGGGGAAGGGGACTGGCAGAATGCGTGGAGGGAAGGAGGTCCAGGCTTCCAGGGACGGAACCGGCACGTCACTGGGATAGAAGGTCCTGCGTGGAGAACACAGTCAATGACACTGCAGTAGTGCCGTGTGGTGACAGACGGTGTACGCTGCGGCGAGCGGAGCATAAGGCACGGACTTACCAAATCCCTGTGCTGCACACCTGAAACTAACACTGTGTCCTAACTACACATCAAGAAAAAGAAAGTGTTCGGGCGCCTGGGTGGCTCAGTGGGTTAAGCCGCTGCCTTCGGCTCAGGTCATGATCTCAGGGTCCTGGGATCGAGTCCCGCATCGGGTTCTCTGCTCCGCGGGGAGCCTGCTTCCTCCTCTCTCTCTCTCTGCCTGCCTCTCTGCCTACTTGTGATCTCTCTGTGTCAAATGAATAAATAAAATCTTTAAAAAAAAAAAAAGAAAAGAAAAAGAAAGTGTTCAGAGACCCCTTCTGCGTGCCTGAAAGGCGATGCAGGTTTAAGCTGACATGCCGGGGGACCGGGGGTAAGGTGTTAAGGAAATTCAAACCGCCGGAAAAGAGAAATACAAAGAATATCTGGGAAGGACATATCAAATTTCTTCAGGCTCACACAGAAGAGATGCCTTCGATCTGCTCTGTGTGGTCCCTGAGAAGAAAACTAAACCCCGGGCAGAAGTTACGGCGGGCAAGTCCCCGCTCGAGCAAAGCGCGCACAGAACGACAGAGCCAGTCACAAGAGGAGGTGGTGGGTTCCCGCGCTCTCCAGAGGCGTTCCAACAGGAATCAGGCTACCACTCGGAAGAGATCCGGCTCACCTACCGAGAAAAATGAACAAAGACACCTTCCTTCCTAGGGCTTCCTCTTCTCTGACTAGTGGCAGCCTCCTCTGAGATCCAACAGAGGAAACAATCCCAGACCTCAAGGCACCCCTCAGTTCCCATCAGCGTGCCCCAGGCCCACGCCCTCACTAGAGCAAGATTCTCGAAAGGAGGACTCTATCTCTGTCATTTCCATCTCCCACCCCCTACACCACCTGCCCCAACTGTGTCATACAAAACGTCTGCTACACACTCCTCTCAAGACTAAACTCGATTTAAGGATTATACAAGAAAAGCACCTCAGATTTCACGGCATAAAGAGCTCCTGTATGCACTGGTCATGGGATTTCAGGAACCCAAGCCCTGAAGAGTCAAAGGCTGTTCTGTCCGCAGGGAGCCGGGTAACCCGTACAGATTACAGGCGATCACACAATCCGGGCTACTGCGGGTCGGGGTACTGGGGCAGTAAGGCTGCAGGGTGAGGTCACAGCTTCACCTTCTGGATCAGGCATCTCTGCGAGTTTAGTACTCAAGAGATCTCTCAAGTTCTGATAAACGAACCAAGTACATGAATTATTGAGTAATGGTGTTAAAACAATTGGCTATCCAATTTGAAAAAAAATAAAATTAGATCCCTATGTCGTGTCAAAAATAAATTCCAGATGCAGGTGCCTTCTCCCAGCAAGCCCGAAAGTGGCCTCCCGGAAGGCCAAGAAAGTCTGATCTCAGAAGTGGGAGGGGCCTCTCGAAGACTGATTTCTTCTCTGGGCTCTCTGCCTCGGCCCTACAGACAGCGGCTGTCCCATATACTTGCTTTCCTGTGTTCTTTTTCTCTGAGGGAATCTCCTGTTTAGCTAATGCTTTTTTTTTTTTTAAGATTTTATTTATTTACTTGAGAGAGAGAGAGCACACGCACATGAGCAGGGAAGGGTAGAGGGAGAAGCAGACTCCCCGATGAGCAAGGAGCTCGAGTAAGGAGATCGAGTAAGACTCGATCCCAGGGCCCCGAGATCATGACCTGAGCCAAAGGCAGATGCTTAACCCACTAAGCCACCCAGGCATCCACTAGTGCTTCTTTACACTCAATTTGTTTAGGGGGGCACCTGGGTGGCTCAGTGGGTTAAAGCCTCTGCCTTCACCTCAGGTCAAGATCCCAGGGTCCTGGTATCAAGCCCCACATCGGACTCTCTGCTCAGCAGGGGGCCTGCTTACTCCTCTCTCTGCCTGCCTCTTTGCCTACTTGTGATCTCTGTCTGTCAAATAAATAAATAAAATCCTAATAAATAAATAAATAAATTTGTTTAGTATAAACCCTATTAAAATTCAAAATAAATAAAATCTAGAAGATTTAAAGCACTAAATATTAAAGACAAAACCATAAAAGTGTTGGAAATGAGGGTTTTGGGGTTTTTTTAATAAACACAGGAGTTAAGAGAGGTCTTCCTAAGCAAGAGCCGTAACCACAAAATTTTAAAAATGGTCAGATCTGCAAAAAAACTCTGCATAACAGAGGGAAAACCAAGTATGTATAATCACTATTTAAAAGCCATCATGTCACCTACTTGCTTTAAACCCTCCAGTAGCTTCTGCTTCAGCTCCGAGGCTGAAACCCACTCAGGCCAGCCCCTACTGGCCTCTCTGCAGCACTCTCACCATCCTGCTTCTCCCAAAACAGGGACCCCTGTTCACCCTTCAGATCTCAGATCTAGCATCACTGCCTTAGAAAACCTTCCTAGACTCCCTAAATGGGTCAAATCCCTAAATTTTATGCATTCATAGCACTGCGTATCTCTCACAGCTGCTCAAGCCAGTAACTTCTGAGTGATCTTCCCTCTTTCCCTCTCTTTCTCTCTCTCTCCCCCTCATTCTGTATCTAATCCAAATCCTGTTAGCCATACATCCAGTCCAAGCCTTACCATCTTCTTCCTAGACTCATGCCTTCCTGTCCTCTGTTGCCCATTTAGCAGCCAGAGTGATTTTTTAAAACGTAAGTCCTGTCCCATCACTCTTCTCCTCAAAACTCTCAATGGTTCCCATTGTGAAAGCCAATCAGTGCTCCTAAGGCCCTACGAGATCTGCCCCCACGCCATGACCCCTCACCTCATATCCTTCTGCTCTCCTCTACCTCCCCTCTCCCACCTCCCCACCAAGCCCCCCATAACTTCATTCTGGCCATACTGACCTCCATGCCCTTCCCCAAACATGCCAGACACACCGTTCCTAAAAGCATGTATGTGCAAACACTGACCCTGTCTGGAACACTTTTACTCCAGACAGCCTCATAGCTGACCCTCTCTCCTTCCTTCAATGTCGTCTTCTCAATAAAGCTGACCAGCCCACCCCGCCCCTTCCTTTTACCCTGGCTCGCTTCTTCCTTTTTTCCACAGCATTTGTCACCTGACAGTCTGTATCAGTTGCTTATGTTTGTAGTTTAGTATCAGTTTCTCCCGCACTGAGGCTGGCCTGTTTATCATCTGTGTTGCCCACCGATGTATCCCAAGTGCCTACAGCCGTGCCGGGCAAGTAGCTCGTCATCGGACTTCCTAGAACCTGGCACAGGGCTTGGCAAAGACTAGGTATACAAAATCTGTTCACTGAAGAACAGCATTTTTTCTATCAGGAGATACGAATTTAAAACAGCTGACGTTATCCAGGGCTGATAAAAGTGCAAAGGAAATCCACCCTCTCATATGCTGCTGGCAGGTATGTAAATCAATACCTTTTTTGAGATGAAGCTAGCAATTAGCAATTGCTATTAAAATTTAAACCACTCAGAGCTCACGTCCTTTAAGTCAGTACTCTTACAGAAAAACAAGAGTCCCTTAAATATAGGTACAAGGATATCTACAGCAGCACTGCTTATAAAGTAATGAAAAACTTGTCCAACAGTGAAAACGAATTGTCCATCAACAGAAAAGCAGGCAAACAAATCCTGTGCAGCACACGCAGCCCACGGAATGGAGCAGATCGCTAACACTGGCCTCGAAGGTAGTGGGCGACCTGGTTAACAGAGCAGAGGGCCCTAACGTTCCACAGGCTGCATCTGAACCATGGCTCCCCTGCCTCCTGGCTACGGAACTCTACAGACACCTTTATTGTTTGTGCCTCAGTTTCCTCATCAGTAAAACGGGAACAGTATTACAGCAACAAGGGCCTCACTGACCCCAAGATCTCCTGAGACAAGGCATGCAGGGCTGACTGCACAGGACAGGGCCTCGGGACCACTCACATGCGTGTCATTACAGCCGGCGTGCGCTGAGTGAAACAGACAAGCTGCAGACCTATCTGCGGAGAGCACATCCCCTTCACGAGAGCACTCAGCACGTCTGTGTAGCTACAGGTAAAAGTCAAGGGCAGGAAACTCACTAGTCGTGACCCCTGGGAGACAGAAGACCTATTCTCTATAGGCACACATTTTTAATGGGGGGACTTTCCAAGGCAGTGCTTCTACATGAAAAATGAAAGCAAATGCTTCTATGATATAGTTTAACTTGGATTTTAAAATGTTAAAATTTGAAAATCTTTATAGTCTTAGAATTCTCAAGATGAAATGGAATCATCGGATGAAATTCCTACGGCTGTTCAAGTCATCTTGGTTCTAAATGAACACACTGAGATGCACCAGCAAACCAAACCAAAACAAAACCACTTTTCAATAAACTTGCAAAACAAGAAATTAAAAATAAGGGCATTATATTTCATTCTATCAATTTACACACAAGTCAGTCCTTTCCTTAATCTGCCGTATCTCGCTGAAAACAAAGGTGTGTCCAAAAAGTTACACGACACCAACACAAGAGACCAGCCCCCTCTAAACTAAAACGAGGACGGCAGGATTCAAGTAGGAAACTGGATGGTTCTCTCGGACTGCCGGTGTGGCTCAAAAGAATCCCGCACGCAGTTTCGAGACTCAGCAGGGCAAGGACATCGGAGGGAGCCTCAAAGCTCAGGTGTTAAGAAGTGACCTACACTGAGCTCCGCCGACGAGAAAAATGACGGCCCCGTGACGGACTTCCAGACTGCGCTGACACAGGCGCTGCCCCTCCACTCACACTGAGAGTAAACACCGCGGTCCACGCAAACCGAACCTCGCGGGCCGCCCCAGGACTCGGAAAACCGGGAGTAAACCTGCACTAAGAATAGCTAAAGGACACCAGATTCCCACCCGCTCTCAAGTGCTTAGTCATCTCGGCATGTGGACAAGGAGGACCGCGCCACAGCCCGGGAGAGCGGAGAGTCCTGCTGGGGCCGGGCTGCCAGGGCCACCTGCGCGCGCGGACCTGTGTCTGCATCCGAGCATCCCTCCCAGGCCGACAGCAACCCGAAGCCGCTCCCGGCGCCCGCCGACGGCAGCAACCAGAGGGGCCTGTGGAAGCGCGGGCGCGCTCCCCAGACAGCCGCTGCGAAAGCGAGCGGACACGACCTCGGCCTGGCCACGGCCCCGCGCGCTCTCCCCGCACAGCTCCGGGAGGGGGCCCCACCGCTCCGTGGGCGGCCGGCGGGCCCTAACCGAGAACCGCCTCGGGCCCCCCAGAGGCCAAGTTCCCACGAAAGGCTGGAACTTCAGACGACCCCAGGCCCAGCCCCGCTCTCCAGGACGCGCCTGCTCTGCGTTCAGCTTCCCCGGCCAAGGCCCGCTCCCGCCCAAGGCCGCGGGGCGCCCAGGCCCGGGGCAGCCGCACCCCCCGGGCCTCTCGCACCTGACACCCAGTCCAGCCACAAGCTCGCGGGCTCCCAGCAGGGCGCCAGCGAGCAACACCCACAGCGACGCGCCGGGCCTCTCCAGTGTGGGCCCAGCCCGCGTCCCCCGGAGGCCGCAGCCCCGCCGGCGACTCAGGCCGGGCTCGCGCTCCCCGCAGAAGGCGAGCGTGCGAAGCTCCGCACGTCAGACGCCCTGTCCTTGCTGCCCCAGGCCCCGTGGCCACGGGGCGCGCGAGTCCACGCGGGCGGCCGTCCTCCCGGCACAGCAGAGTCAGGAGCCTCTCCTCGCGCGTGCCGAAGGTCAAGGAGGCGGCGTCTGCCCGGAGCTCGTCACGCGGGGGGGGGGGGGGGGGGTCCTTGTCCTCCAGACCCCAGCCCCCGCCCCAGGCACCGGCACTGCCAGGCAGGCCGCACGGTCCCCCCGGGAGCGCCGCCCCGCCCCCGCCGCCCGCGGGCTGCCCCGCGCGCACTGAGGACGCCGGCGGGGCCCCGAAGTCCGCAGCCTCCCCGCCGCGCGGCACACGTGCCGGGCCCTCCCCGCCGCCGCGCGCCCCGCGGCCTCCCCGTGCCAGCAGCCGCGTGCGCCTCCGCGCGCCCCCGCCGCGCCCCCAGCCGCCCGAGCGCCCCCGCGCCGCGCCGCCCCGCAGGCCGCGCCCGCCGCGCCGGCCATGGTGGGCGCCTCACCGTCGGGCTGAGGAGCCGGGCCCGGCTGCGCCATGACCGGGCGGCGGCCTGGCGGAGCGCGGCGGGCGGGCGGCCGGCGTCCCGGGATCCCGCGGGCTCAGCTGGCGGAGGAGGCGTCGACCGAGCCGCCGCCGCCGCCACCCAGGGAGGAACCGCTAAGGCCGGAGCCGCCGGCGCCGCCACAGCCGCGGGCAGAGACGGACCCGAGCGCCGACCTCCGCCTCCTCATCCTGACAGCGGGAAATAAGCAGTGCGCAGGCGCGGGGACCGGCGGCACGTGACCCGCCCGAGGGGAGGGGCGGGGCCTCGCGCGGCCGAGCGGGCGGGGCGGACAAGCGGGGCAGGGGGTCCGGGGGGCCGGGGCTGGCCGGGACGAGGAACGCGGGGACCCGGTAAGGGGACGCCCGGCCGCCCGGGGGCCGCTCTCAGTGCTCCGCCCAGCACAGAGCGAGGAGAAACCGGGAAAGCCCAGCCGGGCGAGGAGACCGGGCGGTGGGTGAAGGGAGCGCAGAGGCTGCGGCCAACGCTTCTGGCTGTGCGACCTTGGGCGGGTCCCTGAACCTCCCGGGCCGCACGGAGCTTCCTCTGCGGGGCTGCTGCGGAGAGTGTCCGTGCGGGAGAGCATGAGCCCGTTTCTGGCGTCTCAGCACGGAGCACCTGTGTGCCACGGGACCTCTCGGGGCCCGGCGCTGGGAGGGCTGCTGGGGGGTGCGGCCGGCACGGTCCCACGCTCATCGTGGGGGGCAGGAGACATGACAGGTGACATGCACTCAGGGCCGCCCGCTACCTGCGCAAGAGGCCTGCCCTGGAGGCCCCGTGCGTTGGAGGCTCCCCTCTAGCCGCGTGTGGTCACAGCCCTCCCACAGGGTGCAGAGACCGTGCCCACCTGGCACCTGGGCCCCTCCTTCTGGCCCTGGTGCTGGGAAACCGTTAGCCCAGAATGCACCCCCACAACACACACACACACACACACACACACACACACACACACACGGGCTGGAGACTGGGCCCCTTCCCCAGATCCATCCTCTCTAGAGCAGCAACTGGGCATGCCTACACGTAGCTAAGAGGCAGCTATGTCTGCCGGAGTGGAGGGCACATCACTTGGACATTTGAGCTGCCGTGTGCACACATGGTGGCAAGTGGGTTCCTGGGCCACAAGTCCAGCCCACGGGGGTGGGGCGTGGGGGAGGGCTCCTTTAACCACCTCAGTCAAGTGCCCACATCTCAGGAGTTCAGGAAATCTGAACTGAAGCCTGGCCTCCTGCATCACTTGTGGCGGCGGAATAGAACATATTAAGGTGAACAGATGAAATGATTTATAATTTTAAATAATTCGAGTAGGCATGTGGCATCTATTGGTACTTTTGCCCTAAATCCTGCTAACGTTAGGGAAGGACCTGAATACAGGCCTGAGTTTTTTGAGCAGTTAATATCCTCGGATGGCGGTGTACCTTTGAGAAAACAAGCACCGGTTACTTCCCCTACTCACCACACCCCCTTAAATGTCTCTTGTGCGGGATAGGGCAGCCCAATGCATCCTCTGTCTGGTGGTGACTAAGGAGAGGCAGAGCGGGAAAGATAGCAGATACCGATGCCCTTTACAGAAGGGACCCTTTCCAGGGAGTAAGAGACAAGCTTACTGCTATTGATAATCTGGGGCTTGAAGCCCAGCCTTCAAGATCAAGGTCACTCCGAAATAGGCTGCTGGTCTGGACAACTGAGACTCCTCATGTCAAACAAGCGTTTAAAAAAAAAAAAAAAAAAGCAATTTTGAAATCAGGTAAGGAGCATGCAATAGTACTATACATTCTCCTATTTTTACATAAATCCTAAGACTCAGCAATTCCACCAGAAGTATGTAATTTAGAGAAAATTGTGTGCTCGGGCACCTGGGCAGCTCAGTGGGTTAGGTGTCTGCCTTCAGCTCAGGTCATGATCTCAGGGTCCTGGGATTGAGCCCCACATCGGGCTCCCTGATCAGTGGGAAGTCTGCTTCTCCTTCTCCCTCTTGTGTTCCCTCTTTCTCTGTCAAATAGATGAATAAAATCTTTTTTAAAAAAAAACTAGCATGTGCTCAAAGCCTTTATAAGGTGTAAAAGGCAGGATTCCTCCATTCTAAAAGAAACTGAGACCAGATCTCAACACATAAAGTACTTATCGATTACACTGTGCAGGTGCCCCAGGAGACACATACGAGAACCTCTGAGATGGCATAGCTTATAACAGAGTAAACAAATAAATAACCTACATGTTCATCAACACTAGACTAGATAAGTAAACAGGAAAGCACTCACACAATGGAATGCCTCCAGCAATGATGGTGAGAAAACTACCCCACAGAGTCAACATGCATGCTCTCACACATACGGAGGAAAAGAAGTGAATTATAAAGTAATAGATATGGCATGATTCCATTTCTGCACAGTTCCCAAACAGGCAAAACTAAACACGATGAGCGCGTAGTAAACTACAGACAGACGAGAACAAGTACCACAGAAGTCCTAGCAACGGCTCCGGAACCAGGGAGGGAGGGCCGTAGAATCAGCAACAGCACCTCAAGAAGCTTGCCTTCTAGGGTACGGGCAACATGCTCTTTCTCCCCCGGGGCCATTTCAACTAATTATAAATATGGGACGTAGACGTGGTTTAGGTGAGAAAGACTGCGGGATATCTGCTCAAAATGCAAGCTTAACATGAGCAAATTTGACACAACGGCTGGAAAGTTCTTGGTTTTGTTCCGCATTCCTTAGAGTCCCAGCGTGTAGATGATAGGAAGTGATGCCTTTCCCGCACTTTGCCCTGATTGGGTCATATCAGCTGTGCTGGCTGTGTTTGTTTTGTAACTATTATCTGCAGGGGGACACCCACCAGCTGGAGTGGGTGGGGCTCCAGGAAATGGAGAATCTGCAAAGTATTCTGTGCAAAGTCTACCTAGATTATTAGAGAAAGGTACTCTGGTGGGGGTGGGGGTGGGCACAAGGATGATTTGAGACACGAAGCTGTCCTTAAATCCAGGAGGATGTGGGCACAAATGTGCTGTATGCCCAGCGAGTGCCGCACGATGAGATCGGAGCTCAATCCAAAGGACTTCTCTCAGTGAGCGCCAACCAGGGCTACCTTTGGAGGAGCAAGCTCCTTGTCTCTGCAAGCATGGGACAGACGGGTGTCTGGCAATCAGTCAGGGGGGCCGGGGAAGGACTCCTGCCACACTTGGGGGATCAGATTAGACCACCTGTGCAATCCTCTCCAGCCTCAAAGCTATAATAATGACAATAACAAGCCTGCTGCCTTTGGAACTTCACTAGGTGCTGTCCCATACATTATATCATTTTACTCCTTACAACCAAAAGGTGGACAACAGGCATGGGAAAGATAAACCAAATTTTCCTGGATAAATTTCATTTCAAATTTCTATCCTGTGCACACATGGCTCTCAGACCAGGTGTCCCAGCTTGGGATTCAGCTAATAGCATTCAGTTGTATTGGGGTTCTCTCTATCTATCTCTCTGCAACCCAGATTCCCAACAGCAGGAAGGGACCAGGAAATAAAGTCAAAGCACCATACTCCTCTGGCCTTTTGTGCCCTGGCTATGAGAGAGGAACAGGAATCAAGGGGATTCTTCCCCAGGGGTTCCATCTGTGTCTAGGAACCTGAAGACTTGGAAGGTTCCCAACCTGGGTACTGCCTTCCTCATTAAGAGTCTCCAAGAAGAGTGCACCAGGGACAGACACCTCTATGTCCTCAACCATAATCCCCCAGCCTGGTCTCTCTCTCTCTCTCTCTCTCTCTCTCTCACACACACACACACATCCCCTTATGCATCTGCCCTCAAGCAGCAACTGTCCCCTCCTGGGACCTAGAGTGGGAAGATGGTGATCTCTAATACTTGCTCTAAACCATCCTTGCCCAACCCCATCCCAGGTGACAAGTATATGGAGGGGTGACTCTCTCACACTCTTGTGAGATACAGCTTGGCATCCAGGGAAGAACTCCAGGCTTGCAATTAGAAGACCTAGAATCCTGGCACAGGTGAGCTGTTGACCCAGAACGCACTACGTGGTACTTTCTCCATAAATGTCTGCCTCCAGCGATCCTTCTCTCCTTTCCTTCCTTTTCCCCTGGACCAGCAGTTTCCATCCTGGTGACGAGGGATCCCTGGACCTTAGAAGTCAGTGTGAAGTTACTCCTAGGAATCCAGGGCAGAAACTCCCACTATTTTCAAAGCTTAACAGAACCATTCCATTTACCTTAGATAAGGTCCTGAAGCTAAAATGTCAATTTCTTTGCTTTGAACAGAAATCATACCACATTGCTTCTCTCATGCTGATTGGAAGTTCCTACCCCAGCTTTATATTAGCTGTTGATTAATAATATAGAGGGATCCACGATTACCTAATATATGCAGTTCACCAGGGAAGTAAGTGTCTTTAGAACCAATGGGTGCTCCTTTCTCTCTGAATTCCTCTTTTATAACATCAACTATACAGGGACATAACTGGAAATAAAGGTGGCCAACATCTACGAGTACATACCATGGACCAAGCACAGGGCAAAGTGCTTTACCCTTACATCCTAAGACCCTTACGGTGGGGAGTGGAGGTGGGAAATGCTGACAGCTCATTTCATAGATGATGGGACCATGGAGGTCACATAAACAATCCAAGGTCACAGAGCTAGTAAGTGATAGAGCTGAGACTGAAAACCAGGGTGTCTGGGTCCAGTGTCCACGTGGGTATATTCCATGCTACGTTGCCAACTAGCCATGTGTCTTTTTCTCACATTGGGGAAGATGTCAAATCCCAGAAAAAAGGCACAGTTGTTGTTTTTTTTTAAGTGGACTTCATGCCCACCATAGAGCCCAACACAGGGCTTGAACTCAAGATCTGAGCTGAGATCAAGAGTTGGACACTTAACCCACTGAGCCACCAGGCACCCAGGGACACCGTCATTTTCACATTATATGTCTAGTGCCTGACCTAAGGAGTGCTCAGTAAATACTTATTAAATGAATCAGGGAGTGAATGAATAAAAGAATAACTAACACTAGGGATATACAGAGCAAAGAAAAGAGAACCCTCGGTGGTGAGATATGCAACCTGCAGATTAAATCTGTGAGATTGGGTTCTGTTTCGTTGGGACTCACCTGCCTCTCCCTTCTCACTGGGTCACACAAACCATCATTTCTATCACTGCTACTAATAATACCCACCCCTAACTGAGCACCTATGAGGTACTAGAGATTTTACCAGGATTATCCCTTAGATGATAAGAGCCTAAAGCCCTCTGCTGTAGGAACGTAGATTCCATTTATTAGTCTAGAGCTCAGGGGAGTTAAAAGACTTGCCCATGTCACATGGTGAAAGGACCAGTATTCATATCCAACTCTGACTGACTCGAAAGTGTATGTATGCCATTTTGCCAGTGGCGCTGGGTAGCCACGTCTGCTAGATACCAGTGAATACCCACCCCTACGGCTAAGCCATTATCAACTACACTCATTTTTAGAATTGTCAGCAATATCACCAGAAGTTATCTTACCTTTTATTTCTTAGGTTGTTTGTTGTTGTTGTTGTTTGTCAAAATGCTCCAGTAAAATTTTAAGTGTAATTTTTTTTTAAATACAGATAAAGCAAAAGTACTCCCTCAACCTCTCTTCCCTGCAACACCCACGCAATCCCACGCCCCTCCCCGAGGCAAACGACGACTATCAGCTTTCCATGAATCCTTTCAGACATTTTTCTATGCATTCACAGACATGCAGAAACGTGCCTCTGTTTCATGTTCCCCACGTAGATAAGATCACATCGTATGCATGATTCTGAACTTGCTTTTTTCCCTTAGTCTTTTTGACTCTCCCATAATTTTCCAGTTCGGTAAGTGGTTGGGTTAATTACAATTTTTCACTACGTGGGGTGGGAAAAAAGCATATGCAAGCCTAATTAGTCATTTTGTGCGAGTGATTTTTCCTAGAGACTTACCTACCCACCTGGAATTACCCGATCAAAAGTCACGAACACTTCCTTGTAACAGATAGCAAGAAATTACTCTCCAGAAGTATCACGCCATAGTACATCCCTATGGACGGTGTGTGAACGTGGTCGCTTGCTTCTGCACGTCCGGACCAAAGCTGGCTTCTCTCAATCTTTGCCAGTCTGATGGGCAAAAGATGATATGGTCACGTCATTTTAGTGACCCATTTCCCTGACTATCAACGAGGTTAGGGATCTTGTCATATTTCGGTTACCTGTTTATCCTCATCTATCACGAATTTGACGCATCTCTTTGCTTGTTTGTCACTGGTTGTTTGCCTTTTATTATTGATTTGGAGGAATTCTTAACATAGTCTGGATATGAATCTTTTGTGTGTTAAATACAGTGTATTTTCCCGCAGTTTGTTATTTGTCTTTTAATTTGAATAACAAATTTTTATTTATTCACAGATGTTTTCAATTTTAATTGTCAACTTATCTGGCTCTTCACCGTTTCTGGATTTTTCATCTTCTCCAAAAAGGCATTTCTCACCCCTAAATTCATGAATGGATTCTCAATAGTCTTCCCAAAATTTCCCCAATATTTTTATATTTTTGGTTTCTCATGGTTAGGTTTTAATCTACTAGAAAGAACTTTTCAAACAGTACAAGGGAAGGGATCTGAATTTATTTTCTTTTTTTGGTTAGGATTGCCCCCAAATCGTGATTTCTCCACTTTTATGGCTGACACATTTTTATAAGTATTCTAAGTATATTTTATGGTTGATAAATTCTTATATGTATTAACTAGAATTATTTTTGTTGCAAGAAAAACAACCCTCAAATGGTTTTTTAAAAAAGAAGAAGGAAGAGGAGGAATAGGAGAAAGGGAATTTGTTCATAAAACAGACATGTTTCGAACAGCAACTGGTTGAGGGACAGGCCATGAATTAAATCAACTAGAGCAGTGGGGGATGGGGAGACTCTGCCCAAGACCCAGGAGGGAAGATGGGCGCACCCATGGGAAGATGTGGAGGGGAATGACATTCGTCCAAAGAAAGGAGAAACTTGTAAAAATCCCAAGAGTATGGGCGCCTGGGTGGCTCAGTGGGGGCTAAAGCCTCTGCCTTCGGCTCAGGTAGCAGTGATCTCAGGGTCCTGGGATCGAGCCCCGCCTCAGGCTCTCTGCACCGCGGGGAGCCTGCTTCCCCCTCTCTCTCTGCCTGCCTCTCTGCCTACTTGTGATCTGTCAAATAAATAAATAAAAATCTTTAAAAAAAAAATCCCAGGAGTATAACAAGCCTGGCACGTTCAGCAGACAAAAGAAAGCCTCTAGGACCAGCGGGGTGGGGACAGCTGGAGATCTTGGCAAGAGTCAATGTCCGTGAGATGGAGAAGCCACGGCAAGGAACTGAACTGTGTGTTCTCTGTTCTTTGATTTCCACCTGCCGTGGGAAGCCACTGGAGAGTTTTAAACAGAAGACCCCATAGGATTTGATTTATACTTTTAAGGAGATCATCCTGGTCACAGTTTGGAAAGTGGGTTATGGGGCAGGGACGAGGGAGAGGTGGAAGTGGGGAGGCCAGCTAGGAAGTGCTGCCGGGGTCAGGGACATAGATGATGCTGGCTTGGTCTGGGGCTTTATCAGAGGAGATAGAGAAAAACAAAACCAGTTGGGTGTTTGGATATCATTTATTGGGCTGAGGAATTACCAAGGGGGGAAAATAAAGAATTCTGTCTTTCCCATGATAGACGGAAGACTGCCTATTGGGTCTGTAAGTGGAAATATCAAGTAGATGGTTGGGCATATGAGTTTGGAGCTGAGTACAGGCATGGTTTGGAGTCACCAGCTTAGAAGATACTTACACTCAACAGCCAGAATGTCTCAAAGAGAGCTACAAAAATCTAAAAGAACAAAACTTAAAACCTGATAGAAAACACCGCAGTTCACTTCAGAAATCTTCAAAAGTTCTTTACACATATCAAAAGATGCTCAATTTCACTCAAATCAAAACTCAAAATGAAACCACACTGAGATATTGTTTATCACCCACTGGCTAACAAAACCTCGAGAGGCTGACAACCCATCCCATTAGTGAAGCTGTGAGAAAAGACCCTCTCGCCTTGCTGTCCAGAGCACAAAATGGAACAAAGGCTATGGAGGGAAAAGTTGGTAGTATTTAACAAAATTATGTATTAATATGGATTGACCCCTTGGTCCAGTAATCTCAGGAAGGGTTTTTTGTTTTTGTTTTTAAGATTTTATTTTTAAGTAATTTCTATACCCAGTGAGGGGCTTAAACTCACAACCCTGAGATCAAGAGTCGCAGGCTCCATTGACCGAGCCATCCGGGTGGCCCAGATCTAGTGATCTGCTTTACAGGAAGCTACCCCAAGGACACACCTGTAAAAAAAAAAAGAAAGAAAGAAAGAAAGAAACAACGAAGTTATTCGCTGTGGCACGATCTTTGATAGCAAAATATTAAATACAACCCAGATGCCACCTACACGGGAAAAGTGTTGAGTTAAAAGTACTACAGCCATACAACTGAGTACTTTGCAGCCATAAAAGACCATGAACAGGAGTACTACGCTCTAGAACGAAATGAAGACCAAGACATGCTGCTAAGTGGTAAAAATGCAGAGGTCAAAAGTATATACAGTGTGTAACGTTTTATATTAAAAAATGGGGAAAGAATTCTATATGTTCTGTATTTCCTAATTTTTATTATGGTTCTATTGAAATATAATCCATATAACACAAAACTCACCACTTTATTTTAATTTTAAATTTTTAAAAAGATTTTATTTATTTATTTGACAGACAGAGATCATAAGCAGGCAGAGAGGCAGGCAGAGAGAGAGGTGGAAGCAGGATCCCCGCCGAGCAGAGAGCCCGATGCGGGGCTCGATCCCAGGACCCCGGGATCATGACCTGAGCAGAAGGCAGAGACTTTAACCCACTGAGCCACCCAGGCACCCCTAATTTTAATTTTTTTTAAAAGAGAGAGCTCACACAAGTGAGGAGAGGGAGGGTTAGGAGAGGCAAAGAGAATTTTGGGCAGGCTCCACACTCAGCGCAAGTCCAACATGGGGCTGGACCCCAAAACTTCGAGATTATGTCCTGAGCCAAAATCAAGGGTTAGACGCTTAACTGACTGAGCCACCTGGGCGCCCCAAAACTCACCATTTTATTTTTTTTAAGGTTTTATTTATTTATTTGAGAGAGAGGCAGTGAGAGAGAGCATGAGCGAGGAGAAGATCAGAGGGAGAAGCAGACTCCCCACGGAGCTGGGAGCCCAATGCTGGACTCGATCCTGGGACTCCGGGATCATGACCCGAGCCGAAAGCAGTCGTCCAACCAACTGAGCCACCCAGGCGTCCCAAAACTGAACATTTTAAAGTATACACATCAGTGCTGTACAATATATTCATGAAGATAGATAGCCATCACCACAGTCAGTTTTAGAACATTTCCTCACACCAGAAGAAACCCCATTCCCATTAGAGTCACAACCTGTCTCCTCTCCCTCCAGCACTGGGCAACCACTTCTCTGTTTTCCACGTACGTGGATTTTCCCATTCTGGACATTTCGTACAGATGGAACCATAAATGTGTTCTCTTTTGTGTCTGTCTTCCTTCACTAAGCATAATGCTTCCAAGATTCATTCATGTTGGGGTAGGTGTCCATATTTCGTTTCCTTTTGGGGCCAAGTAATATTCCATTGGTTGTATGGATACACCCCATTTCATTTACCCACTCATCAACTGAGAAGCATCTGGGTTATTTCCATGTAAGTTCACTGTGAATATTCATGGACACGTATGGACACATGTTTCCATCTTACTTTTGGTACAGAACCATGAGTGAAATTACTGGGTCATAGACTAACTCCGTGTTTGGTATTTTCAGGAACTGCCAAACTGTTTTCCAAAGAGGTACACCATTTTACAATTGTACAGTGTGTGAGGGTTCCAAATCCCCACAACTTTGCCAACACTTGGTATTTATTTCCTCTTTTTAAAATTTTAGCCAACCTAGTGGGCTAAATAATAATAATAAATAATAAATAATAAATAATAATAAGTTGGTACCTTATTGAGGAGTATTCCCCTGCAATTCCCTGATGATTAACAATGTCGAACCATCTTTCCATGTGCTTACTGGCCATTTGCATGTCTTCTTTGGAAGAATGTCTGTTCTGATCCTTTGCCCACTTCTAAATTGGGTTATTTTTCTTTATACTGTTGAGTTGTAAGAGTTCTTTTTATATTCTGGATTCAGGTCTCTTATACATGTGATATTTTGAAATCAAGAAGTGTGAGGCTTCCAGCTTTACTCTTCTTTATTAAGATTGTTTTTGCTATTCTGGGTTCCTTGAATTCCCATATGAGCTTTAGGATCAACTTGCCAATTTCTTCAAAGAAAGCAGCTGGGCTATTAAATGACATCATGTTGCTTCTACAGACCCTTTTGAGAATGCTGCCTTCTTAACAATATAAAATCTTCCAATCCATGAATATGGTATGTTTTTCCATTTATTTCTGTCTTAAAGTTCTTGCAGTGATGTTTTCTAGTTTTTGGAGTATAAATTTTGCTCTTCTTTTGTTAAATGTATCCCTAGGCATTTCATAGTTTTTGAACCATTGTACATGGAATTGATTTCTTAATTTCATTTGTAGATTTTTTTTTTGCAGCTAGTGTATAGAAATATAACTGATTTTTGTACATTAGTTTTGTATCCTGCACCCTTGATGAACTCATTTATTAGTTCTAATGGTTTTTTAGTGGATTTTCTTAGGATTTTCTATATATACAATCATGTCATCCGAGAATATAATTGTACTATTTTCTTTCCAATCTTGCCTAATTGCCCTGGATAGATGTTCCAGTCTGATCTTGAATAGAAGTTATGAGAGTGCAAATCTCTGTATCGCTCTTGATTTAGAAGGCAAGTTTCATTATTTTACAAAGTATCACACCCACCATATACCACCAGACATAGTGTCTTAAACACATATCACTTAAGAACAAACATGCACTGTGAGCACTAAACACAGTATCTCACATGTATATCACAATACACAGACACTATCCACCACTTGCCTCATGGATGTACCACTAAACACAGTAGCACACACCATGTGTGACTAAACACAGTGTTTCATGTGGTAAAACATACATCACACACCACTAAACACAGTATCTCACATGCAACAGACACCACTAACCTCAGGGGCTCCTACATATATCACAAAAATACAGGTTTTCATAGATATCCTTTATCAGGTTGAGGAATTGTACTCCTACTTTACTTAGTTTTTTTTTCCCCAATGAGAGAGGGTGTTGGACTTCATCGAATGATCTTTCTGTGTCTATTGAGATGATCCTATTCTTTCCTTTTATCTAAATCGATATGGTGTATAATACTAATTGATTTTCAGGTGTTTGCCTAGTCTTCCATTCCTGGAATAAATCCCACATTTTATGTTTTGCTGACTTTGCTTTGCTAGTACTTTGTTAAGGATTTTTGCATCTGTATTCGTAAGAAATACTGGTCTGTAGTTTTCTTTCTTGTGGTGTCTTTTTTGGTTTTGGTATCAGGATAATACTAGCCTTAGAGAATGATTGGGGATGTGTCCTCTCATACTTATTTTAAGAGTTTGTGAAGTATTGGTATTAATTCTTCTTTAAACATTTAATAGAATTTACTGGTGGAGCTATCTGGTCCTAAGCTTTTCTTTCTAAGTAGTTTTTTCTTATTAATAACTAAATCTCATTATTTGCTATAGATCTATTTATATTTTCTATTTCTTCATGAGTCAGTTTTAGCAGTTTCTTTCTAGGACTTTGTCCATTTCATTTATCTAACTTATTGGCAAACAATTGCTCATAATATTCTCTTATTATCCTAACATTTCTATAAGGTTGGTAGTAATGTTCCCTATTTATAGCTCCTAATCTCATGAAAGGTTTGTCAATTTTGCTGATCTTTTCAGAGAACCAACTTTGGTTCTGTTGATTTTTCTCTATTGTTTTTCCATTCTCTGTTTCATTTATTTTTACTCTAATCTTTACCATTTTCATTCTGCAGGCTATTTCAGGTTTCATTCACTCTTCTTTTTCTAGTTTCCTAGTATATGATTTTTTGTTATTGGCTTAAAGTATATCTTCTTTTTAATATATGCACCTACAGCCATAATATTCCTCTAATCACTCCTGTATCTGTAACCCATTAATTCTGATAATGTTAATTGATAATTAATAATAATCTGATAATTCTGATTGTGTTTTCATTATCATTCATTTCAAAGTAATTTCTAATTTCCCTTGTGATTTTTCAACCCATTGGTTATTTAGAAATGTGTTAATTTCCACATACTTGTGAATTTCCTAAATATCCTTATGCTACTAAGTTCTAATTTCATTCCACTGTGGCTGGAGAACATACTTTATATGATTCCGATCCTTTTAAACTCACTGAGGCTTATTTTATGGCCTAACACAATGTTATAGCCTAACACAATGTTACAACTTAGAAAATATTCTATGAGCCCTGGAAAAGAATGTGTTTTTTGCTCTTGTTGGGTGGTGTTAGGTCTAATTGGTTTATCGTGTTGTCCAAGTCATGCATTTCCTTGTTGACCTTTCTAGCTGCTTCACTGATTACTGAAAATGGGGTATTGAAGCCAACTATTGTTGTTGAATTGTCTATATCTTCCTTAAATTCTGTCACTTTGTGCTTCATTGGGTCTCTTTTATTAGGCCCTTACATATTTATAATTACAAAGGGTTAACCTTTTTATTATTATAAAATGTTCTTCCTTGGGGCGCCTGGGTGGCTCAGTGGGTTAAGCCGCTGCCTTTGGCTCAGGTCATGATCTCGGGGTCCTGGGATCGAGTCCCGCATTGGGCTCTGTGTTCAGTGGGGAGCCTGCTTCCCTCTCTCTCTCTCTCTGCCTGCCTCTCCAACTACTTGTGATTTCTCTCTGTCAAATAAATAAATAAAATCTTTAAAAAAAAATGTTCTTCCTTGTTGCAAGGGGCAATTTTTGCTTTAAAGTACATTTTATATGGTATTAGTGCCATTATTCTACTTCTCATTTGAAGACTATTTGTAGGGATTATCTGTTCCATTCCTTTAACATCTTTGAATTTAAATGGTACTTGAAACAGCATGTACTTAATGATTTTTTTAATCCATTGCCAATCTTGGCCTTTTGGTTGGACTATTTAATACATTTACATTTAATGTAATTACTGATAAAATATGAGGAAATTAATACATCTATAAACACATATATAAACACTTTAAAATTATTGTTTTATACACTTGCCTGTTAATTCCAACAGTATAAAAAAGTTACAAATAAAAAGAGTGAAAGTTTGCTGTCTTATATCCATGTAGTTACCTTTATTGTTATTCTTTATTTCTCCGTGTGGATTTTAATTACTGTCTATGTATTTGCATTTTGGTATGAAGGATTCCCTTTAGTATTGTTCGCAGGGAAGATATGCTAGCAGCAAATTTTTTAGATTTTGTATATCTGAGAGTATCTTAACTTCTCCTTCATTTTTGTGGGATTGTTTTGCTGATATGGAATTTTTAAGCTGACGGTCTTTGTCCTTCAGCACCTTTTTTTTTTTTTAAGATTTTATTTATTTATTTGACACAGAGAGAGGCAGCGAGTGAGGAAACACAAGCAAGGGGAAGGGTATAGGGAGAAGCAGGCTCCCCACTGAGCAGAGAGTCCAATGCAGGGCTGGATCCCACCCTGGGATCACGACCTGAGCCAAAGGCAGAGGCTTAATGACTGAGCCCCCCTCCCCGGGCACCCCTCAGCACTTCCAATATGTCATTCCACTGTGTTCTGGCCTCCAGCATTTCTGATGAGATGCCAGCTGTTAGTGTTGAGGATTTCTTGTATGCGATAAGTCGTTTTTCATCTCCTACTTTTGGGAATCGCTCTTCAGCTTTAGTTTTCAACAGTCCTGTGTGAGTCCACCACACTGGGAGTTAGCTGAGCTTTCTGGATGTACAAATTAATGTTTTTCGTCAAATTTGGGAAATTGTCTGGCATTATTTCTTTAAACATTCTCTTTCTCTCTCTTCTCCTCCTGATGTGTGTGTCCCACTAGAGTCTTAGACCCTGTTCACTTTTCATTATTTTTTCTTTCTGTTTTTCAGACTGCATGATCTCAAATGACCTATTTTCAAGTTTGCTGATTCTTTCTTCTGCCAGTTCAAATCTCCCTGCCACCTTTCATGATTGTTTCATTTCCGTTGCTATACTTTTCAATGCCTGACTTTGTATTTGGTCCCTCTGCATAATTTCCACGTCTTTATTGAAATTCTCCTACTATAATTTAGTTCTTTAGTGATGCCTTCCTTTAGTTCTCTGAGTATATCTATAAAAGTTGATTCTAAGGCTTTATCTAGTAAATCAAATCCAACTTCCTCAGCAACAGCCTCACTTGACTGCTTTTGTGGGGTACCTGGGGGGCTCAGTCCATTCAGCATCTGCCTTTGGTTTAGGTCATGATCCCCAGATCCTGGGATCGAGCCCCACACCCGGATCCTTGCTTAGCACGGAGCTTGCTTCTCTCTCTACCTACCACTCCCCCGGCTTGTGCTCTCTCTCTCTCTCTGTCAAAAAATAAATTAAATATTTTTTTTAAAAATTGACTGCTTTTTCTGTGTATGTGCAGACATTGTTTCATGTCCAGACATGAAAAATGTCTCATTATGAATCATAATTGTCTTTCTTGGAAACTGGACCTTTTATTTTATTTTGTTTTATTTTTTGAAACTGGACCTTTTAAATAATATGATGTATCTGAAAATTAGATTCCCCCTCCCAGGATTTGTTGTCTGTCTGTGATGCTATTGTTGTCGGTTGGTGTAATGACTCTTCCGGACTCATTCTGCAAAGTCTGTATTTCTTGAACGTGCAGTGGGGAAGTCTCTATCCAATTAGTTTAGCCAAAGGCTGATAATTAGACAGAGATTTCCTTAAATGCCTTGTGAAGCAGATTCACAGCCTTTGACAAGAGGTTGTGTATGTGTGTGTGTGTGCACGTGTGTGTGTGTGCACGCGTGCGTGTGTCCCGTCAGGACTCCAATGCTCCAGTGCACACCTACAACTCTGCCTTACCCTTCATTTCCTGCTTGCTCAGGGCCTCAAGGTGGGTCACAAGTAGACACTGGGGCCTCTTGGGCATTTCATAGACATGTCCCCAGCCCTGCACATGCAGGTGTCTTTCAAAGTCCCAGAGTAAGTCAGAGATCATCAAAGCCCTCTGCGGACGTCTCATTCCCAAGCTTTTCCTTTCAAGTTCTTAGGTTGGCCTCTTGTTGCCTCCAACTGGCATTACCGCCTCGGAGAGCTATGATGTTAACCAATTGCAACTGGTTGGGGTTGTTTTTTTTTTTTTTTTCCCCAACAAATGCCCTGGGGATAGGGCTGTTGGCACAGGGTAAGCTCTGAGTCAGTTCAAATAAAAACGAGCCCTTGAGAGTGGAGATTTTTAAGGAGCTGCCAGACAGATAAATGGTGAAGGTTTTCTGTGTTGGGGGAAGTTCAAATCTATTCTGGCCCCTCTGGCAGCTTCTAGGCTGGTGGTTTTCACACGTACTCTAGTTCCAAGTCTACTGCAGAGAGAAGGAGAGGAGGGATGAGAAAGGAGTAAGTTAAAATGCCAGAAATCGTTCTGTTTCTGCCTAGTTTCCACTGTTTCTCGTCAGTAAGTCCTTCTCAGGTTTTAGCAAGACTTGGGTGAATTTCTAGAGTTCTAAAACAGTTGATTTTGACCATTTTTGCCAGTGTTTCTGTTGCTTTTATGGAGGAGATTTCCAGAGACTTTTACTTGGCCTCTGGAAGGGCTTCTGTCTGCATTTATTTTTTCCCAAAAGGACACAGGATAGATCAGAGTGTAATAAAAGTCATAATACAGAGAGTAATTCTCAAACTATTTCAGGTATAGTGTAGGATAGAGCAAATGCACAAGTATGTTGATTTTGCCGAGAGCTAGGATTCTCATGGTAGCAGAAGGAAGGCACAAGTACAGAAGGATGAAGGCGCAGCGGTATCTTTTGAAGGTGAATTGGTCGTGTTAATATCAGCGTATGATCTCTAAAAATGTGTATTTTTTTAAGAGCTCATGATTTTTGCTCCATCTACTGGAAGGGCTTAGAAGCACCCAGATGCAGTGAACACATCTGGCACCCAGTTCATCCAAATACCATGCTCCACTAAAAAAAAAAAGGAGGAGGAGGAATATTTGGAGACATAGATGATCCCAGGCAGGGGCAGGGAAAAGGGAAGGTGAGCCTGAAACATATTTTGTGCCAGAAAGCAAAGAAGACTAAGACCAAGTAAGTTCAAAGTCTCGCAATGGCATGGATGGAACCAGAATGTGTAATGCTGCGTGAAACGAGTGAGCCAGAGAAAGACTCGTCCCGTATGATCTCACTCCTATGTGGAGGTTAAGAAACAAAACAAACACCTAAAGAAACAGAGACAAACCAAGAAAGAGACTCTTCACCGTAGAGAAGAAAGTGATGGTCACCAAAGTGGAGGCGGGTGAGGGGATGGGGGACACAGGGGTGGGAATTCAGGAGGACACTTGCCGCCATGAGCACTGGGTAATGTACGCAGGTGTTGAAACCCTATGTTGTACACCTGAAACTAAGATAACATTATGTGTTAACTACACCAGAACTAAAATAAAAAATAAAAGGCAGATTTTCAAAAAAGAAGCAATCAGTGGTTGGAGCAACCAGAGAGAACACCTGCTTCTAACACCTAAGGCAGTCACTCAGGTACAAACCTCTGTGACCACTCCTGGTGGGTTTGAGAATCTGTGTTTTAATTTGGACCGTCCCAAATATCTTCCGGATCTGATATAAAAATAATTCCAGCCATTTCGCCCTGACAGGGTCACTTTATTTTATTTTCCTCTTAATTTCATGTATTTGAGGGAGAGATCCCAAGCAGGAGGGGCAGAGAGAGAGGGAGAGAGAATCTGACCATGGAGCCAGATGTGGGGCTTGATCTCCTGACCCTGAGATCACGATCTGAGCTGAAACCAAAAGCTGGCTGCTTAACCAAGACTGTGCCACCCAAGTGCCCCAACTTTATTTTTATAGATCATACACTGAAACTTTAAAATTTTCGACTGCACGAATAGGTACCAGGTGCTTCTGCACATTTAGGATTACGTGTGTAAGGGACGAGGGAGGGGTGGGTTGTGTAGGGGAGGTGGTGGGCAGGGACGTTATAATTCACTCCTATCCCAGTGGAGGAAACATAGTACCTGCATAATACAAAAGCCACTTATCCACGTGTGAAGAATATCTGAATGAACTAGGAAAAGCATTCATTCCAAGCTGGTATCCAAGTTGGTGTCATCCTTTCTGAAACCAGTTACAAACTATATTATCCAGAACATGTGGCAAAGAGCTCAGACATACATTAGCAATATAAATGATACACAAAGACTTAATGTTATCTTATCCATTCCTCTCCTAGCAACTGACAACAGAAAGACCAGCAGTATCACAGGGAATTAAAGAGGCGAGGGTAGAACCGCAATGTGCGGCCGTGGGAAATACACATGGTCACTGAGTGAATGGGAAGGGGCTCAGATTCTGGGGGGCGGGGCAGGTAAATACACTCTCCTCCCACCCGACCTGCGGTCATCTACACAGCTGGAAGAAGCCATGCTGGTGAGAGTACGGAGAAATGAGCTCTCTCACACTCACCGGGTGCATGTGAAATAAAATAACTTTTCGTGCAAGGATCTTACTGTATGTATTAAAAGTTTAAGTACAAAAAACAAAAAATCGGGGGCACCTGGGTGACTCAGTGGGTTAAGCCTCTGCCTTCAGCTCAGGTCATGATCCCAGGGTCCTGGGATCGAGCCCCGCATCGGGCTCTTTGCTTAGCGGGGAGCCTGCTTCCTCCTCTCTCTCTGCCTGCCTCTCCACCTACTTGTGATTTCTATCTGTCAAACAAATAAATAAAATCTTTAAAAAAAAATCGATCTTGGGGCGCCTAGGTGGCTCAGTGGGTTAAGCCGCTGCCTTCGGCTCAGGTCATGATCTCAGGGTCCTGGGATCGAGCCCCACATCGGGCTCTCTGCTCAGCAGGGAGCCTGCTTCCTCCTCTCTCTCTGCCTGTCTCTCTGCCTGTTTGTCATCTCTCTCTGTCAAATAAATAAATAAAATCTTTAAAAATAAATCCGTCTATTTCTACCGGTAACAAGTAATAAAAACCATTGCGTTTCTCAAAAAAAAAAAAAATTGTTTAAGTACGTGCACACCTAGCGACAGCAATCCCACTGCTGGAAATCTTTTACAACAAAAATATATCGTAAAAGATGTCTTTGCAAGCACCAGTAGAAGTAAGCGGGGTTTTTAAAGATTTTATTTATTTACTTATTTGAGAGAGAGTGTGCACAAGTTGGTGGGGGGAGGGGCAGAGGGAGAAGCAGACTCCCGGCTGAGTGTGGAGCCTGGTTCAGGACTCGATTCCAGGACCCTCGTAATGGACTGAGCCACCCGGCACCCCACCAGAACAAGGAAGTTTGTTGTGCATTGTTTACAGTATGGGGCAAACAGCAAACAACTTCAGTGGTTATCAATAGGGATATTTTTATTGCATGAAATACATTCAGGGGACCTGGCTGGCTCCATCAGAAAAGCATACATGGGACTCTTGACCTGGAGTCATGAGCTCGAGCCCCATGGCAAGCTCAAATAGTAAACAAATAGTAAACAAACAAACAAACTTAAGAAAAAAAGAAATACATTCTTACCATGGAGTAGTAAATTCCATGGAAATTGTGATTTTATTCTATTTTTTTACCTGGAGATATGGCTGCTATATAATCAAGTAAAAAAGGAAGTTTGTGTATACACATATACTGCATGCAATGTGCGTAAAATTCTATATCCAAAAATCACACACAGAGGCACCTGGATGGCTCAGTCAGTTAAGCATCTGACTCTTGGTTTCGGCTCGGGTCATGATCTCAGGGTCCTGGGATCAAACCCTGCATCTAGCTACCTACTCACTGGGGAGTCTGCTTCTCCCTCTCCCTTTGCCCCTCCTCCTGCTCATGGTCTCTCTCTCTCTCTCAAATAAATCAAATCTTTTTAACAAAAATTTTATTTTTTTTTAAGATTTTATTTATTTATTTGACAGAGAGACAGATCACAAGTAGACAGAGAGACAAGCAGAGAGAGAGAAGGAAGCAGGCTCCCTGCCAAGCAGACAGCCTGATGCAGGGCTCGATCCTAGGACCCTGGGATCACGACCTGAGCCAAAGGCAGAGGCTTTAACCCACTGAGCCACCCAGGCATCCCAAATAAAATCTTTTTTAAAAGTAAGAGAAAAACATCTATAAAAGTTGTAGTGATTTGGGGATTTGGGGAAGTTTGAATATACACTGTATATTAAATGATCCTAATTATTAATTTTCTTAGATGGAATGATAGTGTTGCAATTACTTAGGAAAATCCTTATTCCAGTCTTGGGACATACACACTAAAATACTTAAGGGAGAAGTATCATGATGATTGAAACTTGCTTCCAAATGGTCCAACAAAAAATGGTGGGTAGAGGTGGGAAGATGGGTGAGGAAGAGACAGACAGACAAACAGACAGACAGAAAGTACAAATGTTGGCAAAATGCTAGAGGCTGATGGATTTCACGGAAGACCCCAGGGGTGTTCATAGTTACTATTCATCCAACTTTTTGGTAATCTTGAAACTTTTCAGTCAGTCAAGGAGAAATGTAATAAAGGTCACAGAGAAAAAAAATTGGACACGGAGGCTGGAAATCACGGAGGGAGGAAAGGTCATGGAGGAGAGAAGGCCGTCAGGACAGAGTCCTGGGGAAGCAAAGCAGGTTGAGAAAAGCCCGGGAGTGTGTGGTGCAGAAAGCTCGAGAAGAAAGTGTTTCCACAGCACGAAGGGCTGCGGGGATGTCCAATGAGAGGCCACCAGGACACGCAACAAACATTGGCTTCAGCAAGACCGAGGGCTTCGGTGGCCTTGGAAAAACGGTGAGAACAAGAGCCTAAATGGCTTGCGGGAAAGCTGGAGTCGAGGAGGAGGAATGCAGGAAGAGACGATTGTAAGGACGAGCTTTGTTTGGGGAAGGGGACAGAAGTGGGGGACAGAGTCGGCAGGGGAGGGGGCGTGGAGCATCTTCTTCTCCGTTTGTGTTTCTGAAGGTGAAGGGCAGACGCGGCTCCACAACCACGGGAAGGACCGCGCAGCCCATGGAAGACAGGACAGTGCAGGGGTGACCCCCGAGTGGCTGAGAGGCCGTGGCAACCGGAGCATCCTGGGGAGACAGAGGGGCTAGGGAACCTCTGGATGCGACCGTCTCTGGAGGGAGCACAGCCACTGGGCCGAGGGGGAGACGCTGGAGAGAGAAATTCAGAAGGTGGAACCTCAGAAGGTAGAAACACGAATTTGCTCGGAGGGTGATGAATGGTCACACTCGGACCGTGTCGCCCGCTCAGCGGGCGCAGTAAACGGGAAGTGAGTTCAATCAACGCGGGGAGCCCGTGATGTCCCACAGCATCGTGCTGTCTGGGCGCAGGCGCAGAGTGAGACGGCAGCGGGGGCCCACCAGCGGCCTTGACTTCTCTAATTTTTATGGACCGCTCAGAACCCACGCCCTCTCCTCTGTTTCCTAGCGCGGAGCCCCTTCCCCACTGCCACGGTCTCGGTGAGGGCACAGCCCTCCTCCCACCCCAGACACTCGTCTTCACGGGGTCCCTTGCAGACAGGACAGAGCACCTGGTCCCGCCCAGCCACTAAACACACTGACTTCGGTTCTGGGTCAGGAGCCACGGAAGACACGGAGGTGGCATCAGCCGTGGCAGCAAGGCCAGTGCTGGCCTCCCGTGAGCAGGGAGCAAGGTCCCTGCAGCCTCTGGCAGCAAAGGTGTCCCCTCAGGCCACTTCTGTGCCAAACCTTTGGTTGTGGGTCTTGGCCTGGGACGGTCAACCTGGGTCTCCAGCTCGCCCAGGAATCCTTTGAGCCAACCGATGTCTACACAGCGCATGTGACGTCATTTATAAAACGGCACGTCAGCGATTGTAAAACCACCGAGTTCCTTTACAGAATGACGTGAGCACGTTCGGGTTCCCAGAACTAGTGTACTTTGCAGCCTAAATGAACAAATATGGTCTGTGCTAGTAATTACACTTTACAGGTTTTCTGGTTACCCCAAGCCCTGTGGTTAAAGGTTACATTCCCGTGAGATTAAACAGGAACAAAACAGCTCTTGTGCTCTAACAGACGGGTATCTCATGGGGCCTCTCCGGGTCCTTGTCCTTGAATGCCAGTAAACACACCGGGAGAAACTGCCGTCCCGATGCAAAGGAAGCGAGCGTGTAAGGTTTAATCCTAAATGAGATCTCTGGTCACAGCAGGCTGCTCTCCAAAACCACGGACTTCTCCTTCCTTCTCTAGCTCGGAGGACAATAGCCAGGACAACACCACTCGAACTTGGGCCAAATGTGTCTCCTTTCCAGCCTTCTCATCACTACTCTTGTGGCCAATAGTAACGTTTGATTTTAAATAAGGCTGGATTAAAGTTTTGAATCTTGTAATTTTGAGTCTACATTACTAGCAATGTACCTTCCCTCCCTCCTTCCTTGCTGTCTCTTTGCCCTGGCTAGAACCCTCAGATCATCATTAAGTCGCAGAAGTGAGGGGCACCCGGGTGGCTCAGTAGGTTGAGCGTCTGACTCTTGATGTCTGCTCCGGTCATGCTCTCAGGGTCGTGCGATCAAACCCCGCGTGGGACTCCCCCTCACGGCAGGGTCTGCGGGACATTCTTTCCCTCCGCCCTCAACAATCTCACTTCAGCTTCTCAGAGCCCCTATAACAGGTTTTGGGTTTTTGGGTCTTGGGTTTTTTTTTTTTTTTTTGGTTTTTTGGTTTTTTTGGTCTGTCTTCACTTTGCAAATGAGGAATGCCAGCCTTCAAGAATGTGAAGGTTGGTTTTGAGTTTGAAGTCACACAGCTAATACGCGAGGGCCACTAGTCCAAACCCTTCCCAGGGTACTCCCGGCTACTGGATTTTGCCGAGTTTGCTTTTTGTAGTAACTTAAGGTCTTCAAGAGAAGTAATGATACTTTCCTGCATTTACATTTACATAATGTAAATCACTCGGTCGACGGGGATGGATCTTAGATTAAATTTAATAATAAATTTTTGTTTAAAAAACGTTTTTAAGGATTTTATTTATTTGAGAGAGAGAGAGAGGACAAGCAGGGGGAGAAGCAGAGGCGGAGAGAGGAGCAGACACGCCACTGAGCAGAGACCCCGAAGCGGGGCTCTATCCCAGGACGCTGAGATCATGACCTGAGCCGAAGGCAGAGGCTTTAACCCACTGAGCCACCCAGACACCCTAAGAGAAAGTTTTTAACTAAGTTTTAAAAAGCACTGAAGCTTTGTAAAATAACTTTTCTCACTTATACAATAGTGTTCATTTTGGTAAAAGATTAAAATACCATAAAAATGAATGGCTAAGAATGGTAAGGATGTTCTAAAACCATTGCTTGCAGAGAAATGGGTACATGCTTTACACACTACACAGAAAATTACTTTTTAATTTAACATTTTTCTTTTTTTAGAATGTTATACTTATTATGTAATTTATTATGTAATTTTATTCAAGAGAGAGAAAGCAAGCAATAGGGCACAATCAGGGGGAAGGGCAGAGGGAGGGGGAAGCAGGCTCCCCACTGAGCCAAGAGCCCGATACGGGACTTGATCCCAGGACCCTGGGATCATGACCTGTGCCGAAGGCAGAGGCTTTAACCTGCTGAGCCACCCAGGCGCCCCTAACTGTTTTCATCTTAGTACTTATGGGCCTAATTCATTTTTGCAGTATTTTATTTTACTGTATAAACACACTATATATTACCCTACTGATTAATACTCGACTTCTTCACTCAAACCAATGCTGCATTGACAGGAGTTTCATAATACGGCTTCAGCCCGTGTATCTCAACAAACTTCACCCCCGTAACTAAGCTGAATTTACGAAGTGGTGGTAGACTTAAACACATTTTTGCCAAAAGTATCTCCAAAATGATCTTGCCAGTCTACACCCCATCAAAAGTGTGTAAAAAGTACCTACTTTGCTATGCACTGGTTAACACTGCATGTTCCTTGGCAATCTGATAGGGGAGAAATGATACAAAGTTTTACTTTGCATTTCTCTGATTACCGCTTTACTCCTAAGTTACTTGTCTGATCATTTCTTTTTACCTGTCTTTGTCCCTGGGTAATATCCCACTGAATGGATGTACCACAGTTGCTGATCCGTTTGGCCTGAGTTTCTTTAACTGGTGTATCTTCTTTTCATTCACTTGCAGGAGCCCTTCAGGGATTACAGAGAGCAATCCTTTGTTACATGTGTTACAAATATCTTCTCGCTTTGTTACATGGGTTACAAATATCTTCTCCCTTTGTTACACGGGTTACAAATATCTTCTTCCAGACTCGTGCTAATCTCACTTCTAGTATCTATCCCAGTAGGGAAGATTTTGGTTTGTCATATAAAGTCCAGCTGGTAAATAATTTCTGTATGGCTCCTAATCTTCATAAATTTGTGTCGTATCTTGTCACTTAACTCCGCTGAGCTCCGTCTTAAACGATGAGTGCAGTCCTCAAGGCGAGGGCGGGACAGCATTGCAAATGGAGAAACCAGAGAGGAGTGCGCCCACGGAGGAGAGCGAATGCCAGGTTCTTCTGTGGGCTGGCTTCCTTCCAGAGTGCATTTCTGCCCCAGGGCAATGTGACTGTCCTTGCTGGGCTCCAAGTACCCTTCTGTCTAGTGACAGGGCAGAGGCCAGAGGGAAACTAAGTGTGAGACTTAGGTCTGCCTTCACTTGGTGGGTTACCTTGGCTAAGTCACCAAGGCCCACCAAGGCTCATGTCATGTATCCATCCACCCATCACCCATCACCCACCCATCCATCCATCCATCCATCCATCCTTCTATCTACCCTATTTATTTATTTATTTATTCATTTGTTTGTTTATATACATATCTCTATGCCCAACGTGGGGCTCGAACTCACGATCCCGAGATCAAGAGTCCCACGCACGCTCTTGGAAATGAGCCAGCCAGGTGCCCCCAAAATATCTTGTCGTTCATGGCAGAATCAGCAAAAATGGGCAGGTCAGGCGGTGAGAGCAAATTTCTTAATGAATCCAGGACAATTCTGAATCCACCAGCACAACGTCTGGCCCAGAGCACGTGCAGGAAACGTAGTTGTTGGAACACACCTGATGTAGGAGTATCCATTTCCCCACCACTAAAGTGAGGAGGAGGGGTGCCTGGGGGGCTCAGCTGTTAAGCATCTGCCTTCGGCTCGGATCATGGTCTCAGGATCCTGGGATCGAGACCTGCATCGGGCTCTCTGCTCAGCGGGGAGCCTGCTTCCCCCTCTGCCTCTTACCCCGCTCTCATGCTCTCTCTCTCACTCACTCTCTCTAATAAATAAATAAAATCTTTAAAATAAAAAATAAAAAAAATAAGTGAGAAGGATAATCCTTGGGCCGGGGCTGCCCGGCTGATCAAATCCTGCCCTATGAATGTCTCAAGGTCCCCTGCAAGTGTCCCTTCTCCCGGGGGGGTGAGAGGTCAGGGGGACACCTCCCGGCTGGTTCCCCCACCCCCATCCCTGACCTCCTATTTAGCCTCATCCCACAGTCAGCGGAGCCCGACATAGCAAGTCGGCTTGCTCATCCATCCGGAGATGATCACCACCTGTCGCAGGTCTCACAGAATCCCTGACCTCGTGCCTCATGTTGACGCCACATCCCCGTGATGCGGTTACTCCGGAACTAGAGGTTCTCCCTACTTCGCTCGGATCAGGTGGAAGCTGGCAGGACAGAAGAGATCAAAATGTCCCGAGTCCGTGGCGGGCGGCAGGTGGCAGTGAGGGGCCACAGGGATAGACCCCACCACCCCCAACCCCCTCCCCAGAACTCACCGTCACGTTCGGACCCTCTGATGCACGCTCCGGTCTCCACTCCCTGGTCTGCAGCCAGAGCTCTGCTGAAGACGCCTTGGCAGATCCCTGCTGCCTGAATGAGTGAAGGGGCGAGAGTGAGGGACTGGGCGTGGCCGGGTCTTCCAGCCACAGCCGGCTGGCGTTCAGAAGCCCGTGGAAGGTTCCCTGCAGAGCTCCCCTTGGGGGAGACATGTCCAGCGGGAACGCACCCCTTAGGGATGCTAGTACCCGTGCCCAGCACTCATCCTTCTCTCTGGCTTGGGGTTCGGTCCCCCCTTTCACCAGACCACAGACACACCTTCTCTTCCCCTCGGTCCTCGGGGTGGGACTTGTTCCCCGAGTGGCCTCCTGCGGGCCAAGGGGAGGCACATGTCTCCGGCTCTGGCCCTGAGCACACACAGGAAGCCAGCCGGCTGGCCAGCCGGGATATATTTAGGTTTCAGTCACCTGACTGGGCCACCCATGAATCAGGGCACAGTGGCAGCTTGTGGCATTTCGGGAGTGAGTGAGGGGGGACCAGGGCCGTGAGGAAGTGGGCAGGAAAGTGGGCACGAGGCTCCTGGAAGCCAGTCTCGGGGCCGGGACAAAAGTGTATGGCTTCCATTAAAGCTAGGGAGGAGAGGTCGGACCCCAGGAAGAACGTGACCTTAGAGATCAGTGCCGGGCCTGTGTGGAGAAAGGGGGTGCCCAGGGATGAGCAGAGAGGGTGGCTCAGCTGGCCGGACCCTCCTGCCCTGGCAGCTGGGCTGGGGCCCGGTCTGAGCCCCTTCCTGCCGGGTGAGCCGCTGGGGACAGGGGCTCTCCCGCGGGCTGCGGCCACAGGACCCCACACACAGGGAGAAACCAGGAGGAAGCAGAGGGGCCAGAGCACTTTACTTTCATGCCCCAGGGCCCTCCTTGAGCCACCTGATTCATCGAATTGCTTCCCGGGAGCCGGCAGTAACCCCATGGTCCGTGGTCCAGCTGCCTTTCCTCCCTTTCCTCTAGATCGCATCCCTAGCCCCTGGCAGGCCATCGCAGGGTCCCTGACCTGGCTTTGCCCCCTCTTGGTGGCGCTGCCCTCGCCCCTGCCCCATTCATCCCCACCCCCCAGCCTTCGTTCAGAGTCTCCCCTTCAGACGCCCAGCCTTCCCCGCCAGACTGGCCTTCTAAAAAATAAAAAAACAATAAAATAAAGTAAAAGCAAAGTAAAATAAAATGATATAATAAAATATAAAATAAAGTAAAAGTAAAATAAAATAATAAAATCAAAAAGCTTTACCGTGCATTATCGACATAAATAAACTGCACATCTTTCAAGTGTACAACGTGGTAAACCTCGACACAGAGGTATACAGAAACCAACACCACAGTCAAAGTGACAAGCCCACCCATCACCCCGAAAGTTCCCCAGGCCCTTGGTCACCCCCTCTCCCCACTTCTCTCCCTCCTGCCCCCCACAGCCACAAACACCGACACACGCCCCGTCCGTGCAGGTCAGTTTGCAGTCCGTGTGGGGGGGGGTCACGCGTGGATGAGCTCACAGGCTACCCCCTCGCCTGGCTTCCACCACCCGGCGCAACTGCCCTGAGTGTCCCCCCTGCGGGGCACATCCCCAGCTCTCCTTCCACTGCCAAGTTTAATCCTTTTCCGCCGCTGAACGGGCTAGTTTGCTTGTCCACATGCTTGCCGCAAATGTTTCGGTGCCTCCGGGTTTTTGACCCTGACAAGCCGCCCTGCACGCCGGTGCACGAGGCTCGGGAGAGCCTCCACACTTTCCTCGCGGACACCCAGGGGACCTGTGGGCGGTCACGGCAAACGCGGGCTTCACTTTTCCAGAAACTACCACGCTGTTTCCCAGAGCACTGGCTCTGTCCCACCGGTGGGACACGAGAGGGCCCGGTCCCCCATGTCCCAGCCAGCGCGTAGACAGCCGGGCTCCCTCCTTCCAGCCACCCTGACCGGTGCATGGCTCCCTCCCGGAGCACCCCGTTCTCGGCCCTCCAGCCCCTAAGGGTGGCGGGGGGCTTTCATGGGCGTGTTTGCCAGGTGATAGGAGGTCCGTTCAATGTTTTCCCCGTCTTGAATTGAATTGATTTCCTACTGTGAAGTCCTCAGACGCGCTGCACACAAGGCTTCATCCGATACACAACCTTCCGGTACCCTCGTCCAGCCTGTGGCTCATCGTTTCAACTCTCTTAACAGCATCCTCAGAAGAGAAATTCTCATCTCAGTGACGTCCAATGTATTGATCTTGTTTTTCTTATTTATTTATTTATTTATTTTAATTAATTAATTTATTTGACAGAGATCACAAGTAGGCAGAGAAACAGGCAGAGAGAAAGGGGGAAGCAGGCTCCCTGCTGAGCCGAGAGCCAGATGTGGGGCTCGACCCCAGGACCTTGGGCTCATGACCTGAGCCAAAGGCAGAGGCTTTTAACCCACTGAGCCATGCAGGCGCCCCTTGATCTTGTTTTTCTGTTACAGATACTTCTTTGGACATCATTGCTGAGAAACCTATGGTGAACCGAAGTCAAGAAGATTTTGTGCCACGTTCGTTCGTTTTAAGTTTGACAGTTTACTTCTGCGATCTGTCTCGAGTATTTTGGTTTGGTTCTGTCTGTGTGGCGATTGTGGGGTTCTGTCTGCGTGGGGTCATGCAGTATCGTCCCCCTGTGACGGGGCTTATTTCATACAGCATAACATCCTCAAGGCCCATCCGTGTTGCAGCAGGTGTCAGAATTCTTCCTTTTTAAGGCTGAATAATATTCCACCATCGGGACAGACCACATTTTGCTTGCCTGCGCCTCTGTCAATGGACGCTTGGGCTGTTCCCGCTTGTCGGCTGAACAACGCTGCTGTGAACACAGGGGCATCAACATCTCTCTGAGATCCTACCCTCAATTCTTTGGAGGACACGCCTACCAGGATAATTGCTAGATGACTTGGTTGGTCGTTCTATCTTTAATGTTTTCAGGACCTGCCCTGCATTCTTCCAAGACCAGCTGCACCGTTGTCCGTACCCACACGGTCAGGACACAAGGATTCCAATCTCCTCGCATCTTGTTCAACACTGGGCATTGTCTGTTTTTTTGGGGGGGGGTGAGTTTTAATAGTAACCATCCTGATGGGTGTGAGGGTATCTCACTGTGGTTGTTTTGTTTTGTTGCTTTTTAACAAGACATGGAGCCCGACGTAGGGCTTGAACTCGGGACCTGAGCCAAAATCAAGAGCTGGACGTTCAGCCGGCTGAGCCGGGGGGCGGCCCCTCACTGCTGCCCATTGATTCCCATTTTTCTATCAGTGATCAACGATATCGCGCATCCTTCCACGGGCTTCTTGGCCATTCGCCTACCTGCTTTGGAGGAACATCTGCTCCACTCTTCTGTTTCTAAGTTGGGTTACTGGGTGTTTTTAGTGGCTGGAATTTCCAACCGGTACCAAGTGAAGTGAAAAGTAGGAGGAAAAAGGTCGGTGTGCGGTGAGGGCTGAAGGAGGGACTCTGCCTGGGATCCCTTTCCCGGTGGGGGCTTTCAGCTCTCAGTCGCACCTGCTGCCCCCTACCGCCGCCTGACCGCGAGATGACCTCTCAGCAGAGACTGCCAGGTGGGTGGGCGCCTGCCCCTTCGTCGGCCCCACGCGGGGGTGAGCACGCCACCTACCGGCGGGACTGAGCCTTGGTCACTTCCCTGAGAATCCGGGCTGGAGCCGCACCAGCAAGACCCCAGCCTCTGAGACTGTCTTTAGCTCTGTGAGTTCTGAAGGGCTTCCTCCCCCCGCCCCACGTTTTGGGGGTGCCAGGGCAGAGAGCACAGTGGGGGGGGACCCAGAATATCCCCCAAGCAGGATTCCCTCACAGGGTCCTCGGAATTCCCACTGGGGTAACCTCGTCTTTCCTGGGTCCTGCTCTGGCCCGTTTGCCTCGGCATTCAGGGCCTCCCAGCCATGGAGACCCAAGGGGCTGGCCTTCGACTCTAGCCCTGCGCCCTGGGGGTGCTGTAGGGTGCTTGCATCGTGGCCTCGCCTTCCCGGCTGTCCTTGAAGCCAGTCCTGGGGTCTCTCCCGTCTGACTTTCACCGCGGAATTCTGCAGGGACCCAGGTCGCAGGTCTGGATCTTGGCTGAATCCCAGAGGCTCGCGCCAGCATCTCTCGGAAACAGGAGGCCCTTCCTCCTGCGGGAGTTCTCTGGAGGCCCGCCCTCTCTCCGAAGCTCCGTCCGCCTGCTCTTCTCTCTGATCCCCCGCCTCAGCCCTGCCTCCTCTCACGTACAGAAAATGTTGTGTTTCAGTGGAAAATCATCCCTAGAGGACCTCCACTCTGCGTCTTGTGGTCCCAGTTCTCCGTGACGTTTAGACACCTGACGGCAACGGGAAAATAATTCTCGTCTGTAGACAGGGAAATTGTGTCCCAGCCCGCACGGGCAGACCTGACTCTCCTCCTTGCCTCCCAGGCTCTGTGGAAAACCCAGTCCGGCACACGACTGTGCATTCGTTCCAATGTTCCTGCTCTGTGAGTGGGTCTGTTTGTTTGGCTTTTCTTCCTTTTTCTTCTTTTGCGTTACAGTATCATCGACTATATTCCCTATGTCGTACTTCTCATCTCTGTGACAGGACTTCCTTTGAAACCTGTTAAACCATCAACTTGGTTTCCTCACCGATTAATGGGAAGAACACAATCTTTAACAGGTGGCTCAGTCTGTTAGGTGCCTAACTCCTGATTTCCGGCTCAGGTCAGGATCTCAGGGTCCTGGGATTGAGCCCCACATCGGGCTCTCTGCTCAGCGGGGAGCCTGCTTCCCCCTCTCTCTGCCTGCCTCTCTGCCTGCTTGTGATCTCTGTCTCTCTCTCTGTGTCAAATAAATATATAAATAAATAAAAATTATCTTTGAACACCCGACTGGGTAGGTCCCTGTACCCAGAAAATACAGCTCTCCAGCACGGAAACCTAAAGGGGCCCTTTTTGAGGGTGGGGACAGCAGGCAGTGCCTTGGTTCCCCTTCCAGTGCCCTGTGGGCTCCCAGGGAGACTTCAGCTCTGTGTCCTGGTCCCCACCGGCTGCAGCCCGTGTGACTGGTGAACATGCCGTGAAGGTGAAGTTGAGATTTTTCTGGATGGGGTTGAGGGGGTGCTACACTCACAAGTGTAGCTTGGTGGCCGGGCCATCCACGCACTTGCCGGGGGGGAAATGGTAGGCTTGTTGAGGTTTCGAAAATGCTTTAGGCTTTTTCAAGAACAAGTCGCTGCTGGGGGCTGGGAGAGTTTGCATTTCATGGGGACAGAGTTTCCACCGGGGATGATGAGGAGTTCTGGAGACAGATGATGGTGACGGCCGCATGACACTGTGAATGCTCCAGTGTCCCCGAGCCAAGCGCCTGCAACAGTAAGATGGCAGCCTCTGTGTGAGGTACGTTTTGCTCCAATAAAAAAAAAAAAGGAGAGCAAATCGCTCGTTTCCATACTTCTCTGGGTGGTTTCCTGGGGGGAACGCTGATAGGGCAGGTTCACAGCTCCTCCGAGACTGAACCTTCTATGCACACGACCTTTAAAAATAAACCTTCCTCCTCCCACTGGCCCCCTCCTCAGCTCTCAACCAAACAAAAACAATGGGACCTAACATCTAGAAGGTTCCAGGGAGCACCGTGGAGGCAGTAAGAAGGAGCACCGGGGCGAGGCGACACTGGTCTGTCAACAGGACACTTGCTGCTGTTCTGAAAGGGTTGTGTTGGGCAGCAAAGGACAGAAACCCTCGGGAGCCAGCTTAGGCATAAGCGCGCCACAGGCTGGGGGGCTCCCGGGGGTGCTGGAGGGGTGTCTATTCCTGTTGCTGCCGTAGCTCTGACCATCAGGAGTCGGAAGAGGTCAGCAGGACTGTTCCTCTTGGAGGCTCTCGGGGACGATCAGATGGCCACTTCTTGCCTCATCCTAACCACTCACATTTCTAGGGTCATAGCTCTGCCTCCTTGGAGGGGACCTTGGTGATGACCATGGCCCCACCTGGGTCAGGAGGATAGGGAGACCATCTCAAAGTCCCTTTGCCCAAACAAGGTGACATATTCATGGGTCCTGGGAATTGGGGGCCCATGAAATGTGGAGGCAAGGACAGGACTGTGAGGGTTCCCCAAGCCCTCTCAAAGGGATCTGTACCTCCAAGAATGGGGACAGTGGGTGGGGACCCCCTCGTCTCCAAGAGATGGCTGCTGCCTGCCACACTGACCTTGCCTGTCAGTGAAGATCCCACCTCAATGACCTCGGGGCAGGGACAGGAGGGCAAGGGGCTGCCTGGCTGTGGTTGGGGATGGCAGAGCTGCCCCGGGGGGGCTGAGGGAGGACTCCCAGTTCCCGTACATGCTCTGGCTTCCACGCCCCTCTCATAGCACTTTAAAGACAAGTTCTTGTTTTTGTGATTTACAAACGTACCCAAATCTCCTCAGACCATTAAAAGAAGACAGTGTAAATCTCCAGGAAGCCCATCAACTCAGCGGCAACCACCGGTAACATACGGGTGTTTGCCTTTCTTGACAGGTTCAAGTATATGATTTATAATATCATTATACATGCGACTTTATGATCTGCCTTATTCGTCCAGTAAATAAGTTGTGGTCGTTGCTCTACAACAATAAGTGTGGAATTACAAGTCCATTTCAATCAGCGCACAAGGTTACACACAATAACGTATTTAACGAGAACATGGTTGATTGCCAAATCGCTCCTAATTTCTCACTATGATAAATAACACCCCCCGAGCCCCTTTTCCACTTGTCTAGGCATCTCCTTAGGGTATATTTCTTTTTCTTTTTTGCTTTTTTTCCCACAGAGAGAAAGAGGGGGGGCAGAGGGAGAGAGAGAGAATCTCCAGCAGGCTCCGCACTGAGCAGGGAGCCTGACGCGGGGCTCGACCCCAGGACCCTGAGATCATGACCTGAGCCAAAGCCTAGAGTCAGACGCCCGACTGACTGAGCCATCCAGGCGCCCCTCATCTCATTTCTTATTAGCTTGTAAGAGATGCTCCCAGATTAGAAACCCTGGCCCGCGTCTCATTTTCATTCCAACTGTCATTCCCCATTCAGACCTCCACCTCGCCGTGGCGCCCCTGACCCTGTCGTCCTCCACGGACTTTAACATCAAACCCATCAATGCCTCCTTTTATGATTCCTGGGTTTGTGGCAAACTTAGGAAATCCCTCCCCACCCACGATGATTTCAAGAAGAAGAGTATCTCTATTTGCCTCTGGTACTTCTCTCCACTTTCACGTCTTAAAGTTACATCTTTGCTGTAGCTGGATGTGTTTCCTGGGAGACTGGGGTCCAGCTAGGAAGTTTTTTGAAATGACGGGGCAGGACCATGAAATGAGTCGCCCACCTTTTCCGTGCTGATCGGAACTACCACCCCTGGCATCTTCTAAATTCCCAAGCACACTAGAGTCTAGCTCTGGGCTCTGCTGTGATCACTGCCATAATTGTCCTGACTGTACTAACCCACTTCCTTGCCTTTGTCCCCGTCGGACTGGGAGCCACTTGGAGCTGAGGACTGGGTCCCATTCCCCATGGCTCTCAGTCACCGTGCAGACACGCGACCGCCTCTCAGCTCCCACGGAGGACAGCTTCACAGGCTCCCGCTCCCAAGGCTGACTCGAGTTTGCATTTGAGGCTGGGTGAGCCCCCGCCCCAAAAGTCCCCCTGAGTGTCGGGGACGCGTGGAGCACATCCTGGCTGATCACTGACTCACATCATGGGATGGACAATGGTGATCCGTCTCAGGGAAAACACCGGAGTCTTGTCCAAAATAGGAACTGCTCGTTTTTTTTGTTTCTTTCTACTTCATGTCACTTGATACTTTGAACCGTAGGGTGACGAAGTGTTGGACCAGATGGGAAGGAGCTGTGTGAAGGCAAGGAACAAGGATAAAACAAGGGTTTCCTCCCTGTCCTGCCCTGTTTCCAGGACCTGGGCAGCCTGCTGAGGCTGGGGCGGGGGCAGGGGGTGCTCACTCCAAACAGACCTGACCAAACCCAGTTCTCCTCCCCCCACAGCAGGTGGCCTGCAGTTCCCTGGGTTTCAGGGTCTCAAACTGCCATCCGCAGAGCTCTGGGCCCCCACTCTTCAGCCGCCACCCACTCCAAGGGAGTTCCCACTGTTGGTTCCAGCTCTGGGCCTGGAAGCTACACTCTCCCCACCCCCGTCAGCCATTCTGAGATTAGAAGGAGCGGATCACAGGGCCTAGAAGCATTGTTTCCGCCCGGATGGCCCCATCCAGCCCTCCCTCCTTCGGTCGCTGGTCATGACAGAGTCTGACACCCACGAGGTGGCCTTATTCTGTGCATGACTCAGATGCTGCGGACACCTGGCAGGATGCTGATGAGAACGTGGAATCCCGGGGGCCGGAGGGGACTGCAATCCCATGCCAGGTCCCTCCAGTCTGAGTGTCTCGGGTTCTGTGGCTTCCAGAGGTCACATGTGTCCAGCCATCTCCCCTGGGGGACCCGGGCGGGTTGGACCCTGAATCAGGGACAGAAGCACTGCAAACAGCCACCAGAGGGCGACCCCATTCTCCCGGAGCCGTGGGGCCCCTGCACCACCTAGACCCAGAGTGTGGCACCTCCCCGCCGCAGAAGGAAGGCCAAACCGACCTTCTGCCCCTCTTGGGCGGAAAGACAGTGGCAGAGCCAGAGGAAGAGTGTGGGTGGCAAGGAAATAGGCAGGTCCACGAGCCCTGGGGTGTGGCCCCCAGTTTGCTCTCCACCCCCACCCACTGCCACCTGCCTCTCTACAAACCTTCAGCATCTGTCCCTGTTCTCTCCCCTGTGTGAACTCCTACACATCCTTCAAGGCCCCGTTCAAATGCTGCAATTGCCCTTACCCAGCCTTGCCACTCCTGAGCTCCCACGGGAGCACCCACGGCTCTTGAGACCAATGGCAGGTGCCCTTCTGTCCTGAAGAAGGTGGCTCCACCACGGGGCAGACTATACTCGCCACCTCCGTGGACAAACTTGTGACGGGAGTTAGTCCCACGGGCATTACAGCATGCCCTCACCTTCCCCCCACACCCGGAGAGGCTTCCTGTGGGCAGGCACTGGGTCTGAGCCTCGTGGGGCCCAGCGCAGAGCCCAGCGCAGAGCCTGACAAACATGCCCTGGGGTTTGCTGGAAGGAGGTGTGGGTCACTCGCTTCTCTCTGCAGGTGGCTCGGCTGCCTTTCTCCACCACGTGCACCTACCAGGCATCTTCTCTTGTGTCCAGGCTGGGCAGGCGCCCGGTCCAGGCTCGTCACCACTGGGCTCACTTACTTAGAAAGCCAGGAAACTGAGGCTCAGACCGGGTAGGGGTTTACACAAGATGCTGTTGGCAAAGCGCACGTGGGATCCGGACCCCCGGGCCACCTGGTGGGTGCACGTGGAGTGGGGGGGCAGCAGGTCTGTCCGGAATGCTGTCACCTAACAACAGCGGGTGTGGCGCTACGGAACCACTTACTGGTGAATCAGCCACGGCCTTGGCGCAAGGGCTCAGCTCTACCCACAGATGCCCTTGTACCCCTCTCCCAAGGTCACTGTGACTTCACTTGTAGGGGGTTTTGAGCAGCGACACTTTAGCTCCATCCCCCTAAGAGTACAGAGTTTGCACAGGACAGACCCGGGCTCAAAGGCCTTCCCAGCAGGCCGGCTGCGCATGCGCAGACTCCCCTCCACCCCACACGCCCACCGCCCGGTTCCCCCACCCCGCCCCGTCCCACAACGACCTCGTAGAGCTCTGGTGCACTCGGCTGGAAAGTGGAGGTGACAACCCCCCAGGCCCAGGAGATGCAACCAGACAGGGGTGGGTCCTGGTCCCCACAAGGGCTCTGGGGTGGGGGTTAGCAGGCCCGACCCCTGACTGCAGACATGGTCCGGAGTCTGAGTCCAGGACCGGCCCACCAGCAGGTGGACCGGGTCGTGTTGGAAACTCGCAAACCCTGCAGATCAGGAATCAGGCTTCCTATAGGCCCGCTGGTAAGCATCATTACCCCGGAGAGTCAAAATACCCTTTTCCCCCAGCAGACACAGTGCACGCTGTGTGCCTACTTTTACCCCCAGGATGCTCATGTTAGTCCGAATGGTCAAGTCCTCAAAATGGTTATTTGGCTTCCCAGTGCCGGCCCCGCTGTAACCGGCCATGGGCGCTGCTGGGGACTGTCAGCTGTGCAGGTGGACACGAGCCTCTACCAGGACAACCCACGGGGCCATGTCCCGGAGCAGCCTCACAGCAGAAGCTGGCTAGGCAGCCCCTAGCTGGGCCCGGGTGTCCCCCAGCAGGTCTCCATGGGCGCGCTGTGTTTGTCCCACCAGAGCCCGGGTCCCTCCAGGGGCTGCCACTGGGTGGGAGCCAACAGCCTCACTCTTGGAGCCCTGGGCCGGCTGCCACAGCCAGGAATGCTCACCCACACTCATCTGCAGGGACCATTCGGCCACCCGGTCCCCCCTGACGAGCCTGTCCCTAGGCCTGACCCCCACCGCTGGGATGGTCCTATGCAGGGCCTTGCAGGAGGAGATCCTGGCTCCTGGGAGCCTCAAGACCCAGCTTCCCTGGAAGAAGGACAAGGCTGCCTGGGGCGCATGGTCCTCCCCCGCCCGAGGGCTGAGCAGGAAGGGGAAGTGTGGTCTGGCTGGGGCTCACTGCTCTGGGGTGGGCGGGAGGCCTGTGGGTGAGGAAAGTCTCCTACCAGCTGCGTCGGGGCCACCGCAGTCGGGCTCCCGCAGTCCCCTCAGCCGCACACAGATGGACACCCTTGCAACCAAGGTAGGCATCTGGGCTTTGGCCCCCTGGGGGGTGTAGCCCAATCCCTGGGTAGCCTTAGCGAGTCCAGTCTGCCTCTCGCTGACTGGCTGAACTCAGAATCACGGCTCCCCTCTGGGCTTCCGTTCCCCCGCAGTCTGCCGGCGGGTTGAACTGACCTCATGACAGGCGGCGAGCCGAGTCTGCTGGAGAGAGCTGGTTAGCCTCTCCGGACTCTGATGAGGAGTGTGGGGATCTGATAGCTGGGAGCACCCTACGGGGTCTGGGCTGGGGGTGAGGGGGCAAGGCAGTGACCATGGCAACCTCGGGCTGCAGCCTGGGGTCCCTGGCACCTAGCCACCATCCGCCTGGGCGTCTTTGCGTGTGTGTCTGCGGCGTAAGGACCAATAAGGCATCCTGTGTTCCCGTGGCCTCAGGGTCAAGCTGTGCGGTGCTGGGCTGGGGTCAGATTCCCACCCGGCCACCTGCCGCTGCCCCAGGGAAATCACCATAGAGAGGGCCTGGCCCTGTGTCTCCCATCCCACCCGGTCACGCATCACTTCTCCGGAGAGACACCCCCTTTCCTGGCCCTGGGCGGCCAACATGGGGCCCGCCCAGGGAGCTTGAAAGTGGGACTGTGGAGCCTGGTGAAGACAGGACCTGGGGGGCCACTCGGTATTTCTTAGGATAGACGAAAATGAGAACTTCTGAGAAACACGGGAAAACACTGCACAACCTAGCAACCACCACGGTAGGGAGTGTGGTGCTGGCCCTCTAGTTTTCCCCCACGTGTCAATATTTTGAAAAGTTACCATTGTCTTATTTTGATTCCATGCGCTCTAGAGAGGACACACAGGCCTCGATGGCTGTCACCAGGCGCAGGCGTCCCCAGGCCCCCCCCCCCCCCCCCACTGATGGCACCAACATTGTTGCCAGACGGTCCCCCAGGGACAGGGCTCTAGGTGTCCCGCTCACGCGCAGAGCCAAACACAAGAAAACCGGCAACAGCGCGAGACAACCTGGTCAGATCCAAGGAGGGACCTCTGGGTTGCAGAACTCCTGGGATAACGGAGCAGGAAGCCCGAGTCATCTGAAGGTCTGGAGGGCTCTGGCCCAGGCAGATACATCACACCCAACGCCACGGAAACACCGCAGGAGCCACCTGTTGGGGAGGGGTGAGCAGAAGCCCTTTTTAGATGGGGTACCCGCCGTCCTGACCATGTGTTCAGTTCCTGCTTCACGGCAAGGCTGGCGGCAGAGCGAGAGGGGAGGCTCTCCTGCCCTTGCTTGGTGAAAGGTCCGTGTTCTGGGCTTTCTCGCAGCGGGCTCCAGCCACAGACGCAGGGAACACGGGGAGAAGCGATTGCCGCGGGGGCACGGGCCCCCCACTCTGCTTTCCCAGGGCCCGGGGCTCCCGCCAGGCTCCTGGGTCTCTTCAGTGTTCTCACCTTGCAACTGCCCCACGCGACCCATCGGGTGGCCCCGTGCGACTGTCTCCCTGGCCGTCCCACGCCGCCCGCGGGGTGCCTCCCTGCTTCCGCCTGCTGAGGTCTACGGGTTCGGCCTCCGACTTGAACTTCCTTCGGGCTTCCTCTCGGGTTGTTTCTAGAAATGCTGCTGCGTGATCGGAGGATATGGCTGTGGATTACCACATGCTTCCCCACCCAGAAATGATTTTTAAGTTTATGTATTTATTTAAGTCATCTCGACACCTGACTCATGGCCTCCCCCACAAAATCGAGAGTCGTGTGCTCCACTGGCGGAGCCAGCCGGGCCGTCCTGAGGGTCTGCATGGGAGCAGGGGCCGAGAGGGAAGAATGTCAATGGAGGGGAATTAAAAGAGGGGGAAAAAGAAGCTGAAACTAATTTTAATAATACATTTAGCTTAACCCAATACACCCGAAGGATCTTTCCCAGAGTCACGGAGTCATTGAGACCCAGCAGGTGCCAAGCGGCCTCGTGGGCCCAGGGGCTACCTTCCCGGGCAGGGCAGGCCTCAGATAAGGGGATTTGCATCCCAGGCCCTAAGGGCAGAGGGCTCGTGAGGAACAGGGGCCCCATCTTTCTGCCGAGCTCTTTGCAGGTGGCCTCCTGGCACTGAGACGCCGGAGGCCTCTTCCAGCTCCAGCTGGAACCCCAGTCCCTGCTGCCACACGCACGTCCTCTCCGCACCCTGTGGGGCTCACGGCTACTTGAGGTCATTCATTCTTCTTGAGAAAAACTCAAGTTTTTATATCCAGGACTTGCCCCACCAGCGAGTCCTGAAAGAAACAGGACTCTCGCTCGCTCGGTACCTTCCTCCCGAGCTCGGGGAGCCGGAGCGGGAGCGCACTGGGTGCACCACGGGTGGGAAGGGCAGTTCATCAAGAAACATCTCCTGTGTGCGCAGGGGCCTGGGTCTTCCCCCACGGCAGGACTGGGCTGCTTTTTGTTTTTTCGGGGTTTTGGTTTTGTTTTGTTTTGTTTTGTTTTTTTAAAAAAAACAAGTGCTGAATAAACCCACGGTTTCTGGAATTCCCGGGGAGGGCACGGTATGAGTTCTGTCCCCTGACTCCTCAGAAATGCCTTTTGGGGAAGTGAGAGCCTGGGCTGGGCCGGTGACTGCGCTCAGCTGCCCTCCCGCCCCGACCACCCACTCGGTGCGGCGGCTGGCGGGCTCCCTGCGAGGCTGTGTGCTGTGCGGGGGCTGCTGGCGCAAGGCCGAGAGACCAGAGCATCTCATGGGCTTCTGTTTGCCAGCCCGCGGCTTAATGCCGGGAGCCCCCGAGGCAGGGGGAGAGGGAGGTGGTGGGGCTGGGCGGGCAACATGGGATCTGAGCTGCCACCTGCATCCCCCGACCCCGTCCTCAGAGAGGACATCCAGCTGCAGGTCAGGGGACAGGCCAGTGTCTCATTCCTTCCTGGATTCCCTGATCCATATGTAGGGAGCACCCACTGGGCTCAGGCGACGTCTAGGCCCTGGACATAGTGGTAAGGGCAGACGTGACCAGTAGGCCCCAAGGCAGTGTGAGAGGCAGCACACGCAGACCCAGCTGTAGGAAGAACTCATTCCTCCCAGCAATGACCGTGCAGTTCTCCCTCCCACCCGCCCTGGCCAGCACCCTCAGACTGTCTCCTACTTCAGACTGAATGAAGGGAGGAGTGGGCTCCCCACTTCCTGCCCCAGATCCTGGCACGCCCTCTCTCCACCCTTGTTCCCTTTTTTAAAAGCCCATCCTTCTTTCTGGCCAGGAAGGTGTCTCTTCTATTTCACTCCTGTCTTCTGCCCTGGCACCTTCTCGCTGCAGACACATGGAAGCCGCTCCTGTTCTAAACCAGCTGTCTTTCCTCCACCTCAGTGTCCGACCTTCTCTGGCCTTCTGGGTCTTCAACACTCTGAAGGGGAGAAGGGTGGGGTCACTATCAGAGGAGGAGACTAGATAAGAGAGTCTCTGTTCCTAGTCACATTCACTTAGACCCTCTGGGGACTTTGGCGGAGATCTTAGGATGCCCCTGCTCTTGCCAGTGCCCTAGGGAATCCAGAGAAGCAATCCAGTGGCCCGAGGGGCCAAGGAAGTCATTCACACCCTAGTAAAAATCAGTTTCTCTTCCTCAGAGTCTGGCACTCCCAGGCAAGTGAGTTTGGATAGAGAGGAAGTGGGGAGGGAGGGACCCTGGAACTCTGCAGTGACTTTCGTGTGACTTGTGGAATTTCAGGCATTGTGACAAGCAAACTGGAAAGGTATTTGTTTCGAGGGGTCCTTTCCAGCGGCTTGTTTTCCGCCCCACTGCTGCTGCTGCTGCCTCTGATGGCAGGGGTGGACGGCAGGGCAGGGGGACCAGCCTCCAGTGTGCTTGCCTGTCCCTGCCGCGGGCTCTACTGACTGGCCCCATGCATGTTCCCCCCTTGGGGCTGAGCCCCCTACACTGCTTGCTAAAAATGTGGATCCCTGAGTCCCACACTGGACCCACCCATCAGAGCTGAGCTGGCTGTGGGGAAGGGGCTGGGGCCCCTGGCACCTGCATTTTCATATACCTCCCAAAGCCTGCATTCAGTGGTCACAGGCGAGGGCACTGGGGTCTGAAAGACCAGGGTTTGACTCCTGATTCTTCCACTAACTGCTGAGATCTAAGCCTCCACTGCTTCATCTGTAAAATGGGCTCAAAACCACAAGCCGCGTTGTGGGATGGGGCGTGTAGAACGCTTGGAACCCATGGGGCCTTAGTGTGTGGTGCCTGTTACTTTTCTGGGACGCATTTTCATACCGCGGTTCCTATTATGCGCAAGACACAGCTAAGGGCTGAGACCTTGCCAGAACCCAGAATAAGGGTTCTGCTTTCAGTTCTGTTACAAAGGGAAAAACACTCAGCGGCTTGACGTCAGCCTGGCAGAGTTAATGCGGCGGGGACTCAGGCAGCCCATGGCACCAAGCTGAAAGCTTAGCTTAGTCGATCCCTAGCTGTGCGGCCTTTAGCAAATCGCTTAACCTCTCTGAGCTCTGTTCAGGGTGAGAACCATGTCCTCAGCAAGGAGGTTATAATAAGGGTTCAGAGACGACATGTCCATCCCTGGTTCTCCACCTCAGCCTCCTATTACCCATCTGGACAATTTTATTAAGACCATAAACAAACCCCAGCGGCCAGGCCCCCACCCCAGATCCATTAAATCAGAGTCTCAGAGACAAGCAGCTGTTCAAGCTCCCTGGGTGGTTCCAAGGTTCGTGCAGGGTGAGGATAGGGAACTTCCATAGTCCTCGAGGGCCTGATGCCTCCAAGCCACTCTGTAACTGATTTCCGAGGAGCGCTCCCACCGCTCCCCTTCCCTTCCTTCCTCCATGTGGGGGTCACCAAATGCTCCCCCAGGTGACAGGACCTGAGGTCAGGCCTGCAGCTCCCGACCTCCCAGCAGCTGGGACCCCCAGGCCTGCACCTGTGGGCTCAGGCCCTGTGTGCTCCCCGCAGCCCCTGGACTGCTGACCTGGGCCCGTGTTCGCTCCTCTTCTGGTCTGTACTGGTCTACACTGGACCGTGGGCCCCCGGCTCTGGCTAGTGGGGCCCTGTGTTCCCTGTGAGCTCCTGTCCTACCTTGAGAACCTTCCTATGTCCTCAGACTCTTGAAAACAAAAATGTTCCCTCCCATGCGACAGACACCTCCCAGAAAGAGAGCCACGTCCGTCCCAGGACTCCTAACAAGGCCAGCCACGCCAGGCACCACGCGGCGGAATTCTGTCAACGACTGCAGACCGTCTGTCCCGTTTTCCCCCTTTTCCTCCTGACTCCCGGGCAGCAAAATACAGGATGCTGAATGCGTAAGCGCATGGAGGCCCCTTAGCGAACGTCTCATCTCATGCAGCTCGGATCCCGGTGGCCGGTGCGCGGAGCCCGCCTGCCCCGGCGTGGGCCGGTGCGGGGTCCCAAGACAAAGGGGGACAGAGGGCATAGGTGGAATCAGGGTCGCTGACTAGCAGCTGGGGAGATGGGAGATCGTGCTGGGTCGTCGCGGGCAGGAACGTGAGTGGCCTCTTGAAGCCGAACAGAACGGGGAAACAGCTCTTCCGTGGAGCCTCCAGGAGGGAACTGTGACCTGCAGTACTGTCTTTGGCTCAAAGACCCTGACTTTGCCCCAGTCGGGGGGGCGGGGAGGGAGCCACCTCAGCCCCCCTGCAGCCCACTCTGCACTACTTCCCTGGTATCGCACTGAGGAGGACAGACAGACAGACAGTCTCCCACCCGTGGCCATTCCTGCAGTCGCCTCTGGGGTCCCTTGGGGCCCGTCGAGAGACTCGGCCGTGTCTGGCCTGCCAGCAACCAGTCCCACAAACACCTCTCTGCCCCTTGCAGCCGGACTCCCACGGTCTTCTCTACCCCCAGGCCGGCCGACCGGGGGTCCAGCTTCCACATGGCCCACACAGGCCCCCCAATGGCTGTCCTCCCCGCCGCCACTCCCCAGAGTCCAGGTCCCCTCTCTGGCAGCACCCAGGACACCAAACTAGCCGGGAGCCCAGAGGACAACGGGCAGGGACAGGACGTGGTCCCTCAGCACCCTCCTCACCCCGCTGCCTCTCCCCAGCTCGTCTCCTCATCCCACTTCCGTTGAGAAGGCGCCTTGCCACTCCACGGGGAGGAGCTGGTTCTCTGGCCCTGGAACGCAGGGACTTGGGGCTTTCCCTAAGGGTCCCGACCGTTCATCCGTGGCTCCCACCACCTCACCACCGTTGCTGCGCTCCTGCAAGCAAGACACCCTGAGCCCCACGCAGCCTGTCCCCGATGGTGGGGGCCATGGTGACCGACATCCGCAGCAGGAGGCCTGGGAGCTAGACAGAAAGCATCCCGCCTCCTCCCTGCCGGGGGACCTTGGGCAGGCCCCATCCCCTCAACCTCCACGCCCGGTCCGGGAAAGTGTGTGGCGCAAGGATGAAGGGAGGGGAGAGCGGAAAGCCCCTGCAGGCCTCGGGCGCCCAGGACACCCTCGAAACGTCTGCTGGCCAGTCAGAGCCGCTCCATGTGTAAAAACAGAACCGCGCGGTACGCATCACTGTGAGGTTCTCAGAAGTGTCCCATGTTCCACTTGGCTGACATCACCCTTCTTCCTCTTTCCTCCCCCCGGGACACGGAGGACAATGATTTGCTTTGAACTTGAAATCTGAGCAGTAGCTTTTCGTCGAAGCTACACTATGTGCTTAATCGATGGGTTTTGTGTGCTTTTTTAAAAATTTTCTTGAAGTAAATACACACAGTTTTTGTTTTGGCAGTGTGGGGGGGGGGGTGTTTTGTTTTAAGTAGGCTCCACGCCCAGCACGGGGCCCAACACGGGGCTGGAACTCCCAACCCTGAGATTAAGATCTGAGCTGAGATCCAGTCAAATGCTTAACGGACTGAGCCAGCCAGGCTCCCTGTAAATACACATAATTTTTTTAAAAAAATCAAGTAATTCAGAGGGTTTACAGTGAAAAGTTGCAGCCCCGTCTCCCATCCTCCACCTTTCACCGTCTCGCGCTCCTCAGATCAACCTTTTTTTGTTTGTCTATTTGTTTTTGCTTCTCAGATGCAATAGTTCTGAATTCGTATGCCCTGGTGTTCACTTCTGTAGCCTTAAAGAGTATGTTTATATTGCCTTTTGGAGAAGTCCTTCAGATTTGGAGAAGTCCTTCTGAAGTCCTTCAGAAGATTAAAGCAGAAAAAAAAAAAAAAAGATAGAAAATATGAGAGACAAATTAGACAAAGAACCAGGAGATACATATTTGAGTATAAGAGAATGGAAGGAAGAAAATTCTGTTTGTCCATCTGTCCATCCATCCATCCATCCATCCCTCTACTCCGCAGAGCTAAAGAAGGTGAGGTTCCAATTAGGTTTATTAAACGAAGAGCCCACACTCTGATGTATGGGATTCTCCTAAGTCCAGTGCCCCATGACCTCAATGGGCCCTGCAAAACCAAATTTCCCAGGGCTCTCCTGAAAGCCAAGTTCCCAGTCCCCGTGCCTTTTCTTTTTCCCTTGGTTCTCCTTCCTCTATTGCTTTCTTCTGTGCATCCTGAAAAGGCGACTTACCCCCAAACCTCTGCTGAGTGCACGCCTGGGGGTGGGGCGACCTGGCTAGCGGACACTTCACTCTCGGCGGAGTCAGTCCCCAGCACACCCGCCACCACGGATCAACGACAGACACGTAATGCTGAGCAAAACGTTGAGCAGAAAAGCTGCGGCATGACGTGCCTGTGGGACTACTAGGAGCACACAACTGGTTTCGCTACGCAGAACTCTGTGAATAGCCAGAAACCATCCTGTTTGATCGAGCCGCGCCCTCACGGAAGAAACAAACCTTGGGAGTGAAAACCCAAATTATAACGGAACAACGTCATAAGTGAAGTCGCTGGGCTGGTAACACACACACGCATGTACACAGGAAGCCACGTCAGAGGTCTTTGCGGGAAAAATGGCCTGAGCAGCCACAGGTCATGGTGCCTGTGTTCTCTGCCTGGCTCCCTGCTTCTACCGCCAGTATCACTCTCAAAGGCTTGAATCGGAAATGGCTCTGCGTGGGCTGCATGGGTGAGACTTCATCGGCTAAACGATGACTCGGGAAGTGGATTCTCACGTACCTGGGATATGCCAGGCCTCAGGGATCTTTTTTTTTTTAATTTGAAAAGCCAAATGAGCAGGCAGAGTGCCCGTGCCCTAGATGGGAGGGGGCGCTGCTTCTCACCCAAGAGCTCCCTGCCTTCCCAGATGAGTCCGGCCCACAGCCCGCTCCCCACCATGGCCCATGTGCCCCCGCTTGGAAAACTAGGGCACACATGTCAGGACTCCCCAGGCTCCATTCGAACAAGCTTTTATTGTGCGATTTCACTGCAGCCTTGATGTAACACAGATTGCGGCACAACCACTCCTAGCTGAATGTTAGTCATCTCCATCCTGCGAAACTGCGGCCGGTCCCCACCACGGGGACTTTCTAACAATCCTCGAACTTTCCGCTCTCTTCCTGTTTCCCTCTCTCCTTCCCCACCCCCTGCCCTGCCCAGGGTATAACTGGGGGGTAACTGGCTTATTGCACTGTCTACGCTGAAAAGGTGCGGCGAGTTGATGGGATACACCTGTGGACCGGGAAAGGCCCAGCACCACCGCCGGCGCCTCAGGCCCCTCGCCTGTGATAAGAACGTTTAGGACCTGCTCGACCTGGCCAGCTTGCAGCCCCCAAATTCCCGTTCCTTTTTCCTGGTGGACTGACTCAGTTTGCCTTGCATTTTTACCTTCCCCCTTCCCCTCGCTCCAGGAGAGCCACCGAGGTATTCTCCTAACCCCCACCTCCAAGAAAAAAAACTAGGAATTAATCTCTTGCCCCTTTGATATAAAAGCAACTGCATTTGGTGGCACCGCCCCTCCCTTGCGTGTTCGACAATCAAGGAAAGAGCAGCGAGGAAGCCCCCAGGCGCGTGTCCTGTCTGCGGCGCACACGACTGCCCTGGGAAGCGCTGGCCGGCGCCGCTCCCATGCTGCACAGGGGGACCGGCCCAGGCTCCAGGGTCTCCCCGCTGCTGGTGGGCAGGGTGTACCGGCCCAGGCTCCAGGGTCTCCCCGCTGCTGGTGGGCAGGGTGTACCCGAGCCAGCACCTGCCTGACCTGTAAGCAGAGGCTCCCCCGTGGCCGCGTGGCGGCCCCCACCCCTCCCTGCCCGATGCCCCTACTCACCCCTCCTTCCTCTGTCTCCTCTCCCCAGGGCCCCACTGCAATGGACTGGTGGAGGGACAATTTCTGGATCATTCTAGCTGTGGCCATCATCCTCGTCTCCTCAGGCCTGGGCCTCATCCTGTATTGTGCTTGTCGGCAGCTGCTCAGGCAGGGTAAGGGCAGTCGCACCTGGGCAGGGAGGGCAGGGAGGGCTGGGCGGCTCCCCCCGTGTGCCAGGCTTCCTTTAGGGCAGGAAGATTCATTCCGGGCCTGTATCTGCTGAATTTTGGATGAAGCTTCATGATTCTCTGGGTCTCAGTTTCCCCCTCTGCTCAGTCCACAATGGACACGTTGGCCTCCACGACTGCCCTCTCTAAGGTCGTCCTCTGAATTCTCTAGTATGACAGCTGCCTTGGCCTCTTCGGAACACACACGAGCAGCTTCCCGGAGGCCTTACGCCAACTTTAGATTGTCTACAAGTGTTTGCTGTTCATCTCCCCAAACGTGAAATCCCTGATCCGATGGTGTGTTCTTGAGACCATATCCCCCCACCCCCATGACCTAAGGATGGTAGTAAGCTCACTGAGCGGTGCGGCCCTCTCCCCGGGGGCGCACAGCCCAGGCGGGGAACCCTTGGGGATTCCGTCTCTCCTGAAAGGTCAGAGCTGCGCAAGGAGTGAGACCTTGTCATTCTCCTCCATCTGTTTTTGGAGATAAGACAGTTAAGGTTCAGAGAGAGGCAAAGCCTTGGCTGAGGCCTCATAGGAGTTGGTGGCAGAGTTGGGACCAGAACTCGGGTCCACTGGGCTTCCTGTGCAGTGTTCCTTCCCTTCTACCCCTTGATTTAAAGAATCTACTTATTAAAGAGAGAGGAAGAGAGTGTACATGTGCAAGCAGGGGGAGGGGCAGAGGGAGAGGCAGAAGCAGGCTCCCCACTGAGCAAGGAGCCCCGTGCAGGGCTCCATCCCAGGACCCTCAGATCATGACCTGAGCTGAAGGCAGACACTTAACTGACTAAGCCACCCAGGCACCCCACACACACACACAGGTTTTTAAAAGATTCTTTCTTTCTTTCTTTCTTTCTTTGAGAGAGCTGGAGCAAGGCGGACACTGGGCCCCAGGAGAAGCAGACCCCCTGCTGAGCAGAGAGCCTGTAATTCTTTTTTTTTCCCACCGTAATTAATTTTTTAAGTACAAAGCATGTTCTGGCTCCTATACTCCTCTGTCCGTTTGCCTCTTAAACAGTTTCCTTTTTAGATAGGCACAAAAGCGTGACCCTGAACAAAAACCTCATCTGTTCTCTTTTATCTCGACCCACGGTATTAACCCTCGAGGATTAGCGAAAGGCTCGGCGGGCAGAAGGCCCGTGGGGACGCCCGTGTCCTCCGCTCACCTGCTCCCTGTCCCCGAGTCCGTGTCTGCTCGGTGGTTCTTCCCCCCATGCCCTGAACACAGCTGGTGTCCACGGACTTCTGAACCACAGAGCCCCCCCCCTCCTGCTTTCTTCCTACGTGGACGTGCTTATCTGATTCCTTAGGCAAGAAGTGGGAGATTGCCACGCCCTGGGAAGACAAGCAAAGAGATGAAGAGAAGATGTACGAGTAAGTAAAAGGAAATCCTCCGTTTCTCGGTTCAGGGGGCTCCCGCTCCCGCCCGCCCCTGCACCTGCGCTACTCCGCCAGGGCACCCTGATGGTCCACTGCGCCTGCGCGGCCCGCTCCGCAGACGGTTCACCCTCACTCCTGTGGAGCGTCCCACCGTGGGCGGGGGGGGGGACCATGAGGGACTGACCTGCTCTCCAGCTCATGCGCATCTGGGTGGTGTCCAGTCCCGGGCGGTGGTGCGCGGTGCCGTGAGGAACATTCCGGTCCGTGTTTCCGGTGAGCGAGTGCGACCATCTCAGCGGGGTGGATAAAGTCGGCTTTAGGAACACAAGGGTTTGGCGCTCACGTCCCCTTCCTAAAACAGGAGAACCCCGGAAGGCAAGCTCCGTGCTAAGTCCGGCTGCTCCCAGGGCGAGGGGAGACGGTTTCCTTACAAATGGGATCCAAAACCTAGAGAACGCGATGCCTCCCGCCTTCAGGAACCAGGGCTTGGATGTTCAACCCTGCCCTTTTTCTGTGATGTTTTCCTTCCAGTCGGCTGAGCCAGGACGGTCAAAAGCACAGCCTTACTCCTCTCTCTCCCTCTGTCTCCAGGAATGTTCTTAACGAGCCGTCGGTTCAGTTACCCCCTCTGCCGCCCAGGGGGGTGCTTTTTCCGGAACACACGTGTAAGTGTCTGTCGCTGACAACAGTTTCATTCAGGGTAGGGTAACACATTTATCTCAGTGTTTGAGCTCGGGCTGCCCGCATGAAATACCATAGACTAGGTGGCTTAAACAACTGAAATGTATTTTCTCACGGTCCCGGAGGCTAGAAGGTCAGGACCAAGGTGTCAGTCAATTTGGTCGGGAGTGTTGGGGTAGGGAAGAGAGAGAGAGAGGGCATTCTGGTGTCTCTTCTTATAAGGACATAAGCCTATGTTATCAGGACCCTATCCTTATGACCTCATTTAGCGTTAATTACACCCTTAGCGGCTCCATCCCGAACACAACCTCGCTTAGGCTTAGGCCTTCAACATAGGAATTTTGTGGGGACACAAAACCAGTCCATACCACTAGCATCTGCAGATGGTACCATCCTTATGAAAGGGACGAAGAAGTTAAAAAGGGAGCAGAGTGAGTAGCAACGCTCCTGGCATTCAGCCTGCAAACTTACATTCAAATCCTGGTTTGGAGCATGAGTGAAAAGAAACCTGGGGTGTCACTGGGCCTCCCACACTTCCCATCAGAAACACTCTGCCTCGTTCCCTAGACTGGAATGTTCTTCCTTAAGCTGCTTCAGTAGTGGCCTTACTTCACCCTTCGAGGTCAGCCCACATGTCAGCCCCTCGGGGCGCCTGGGGGGCTTGGTCAGTTAAGCATCCAACTCTTGGTTTCAGCTCAGGTCATGATCTCAGGGTCCTGGGATCGAGCCCCACGTCAGGCTCCCTGCTTAGTGTGGAGTCTCCCCCTCCCTCTTCCCCCCCTTTTTCTCTCTCTCTCTCAAATAATAAAATCTTTAAAAAAAAAAAAAAAAGGTCAGCACCTCAAAGAGGCCCCTCCTGTCCACCCTCTCTAAAATGAACCTCGTAATTCTCTCCATGAAATGCGGGCCAATTACCCAAAGTTGTCCTACTTTGTTGCTGTTCGTTTGTTTCTGCCCACCCTCCTCCCACTAGAACACAAAGTCGAGGAAATGGGAACGTTTCTGTCTGGCTCACCACTGGGGACCCACCACCAAGACCAGGGCCTGGGGCTTAGGAGAGCATAGGACCGTCTCGACTGAATGAGTACATCGTAAGATTAGCCCATATTTACTGAGCAGCCTGGCGGGGCAGGCCCCGCGTGAGGCACTCTGCGGGCACCATCTCACATGACGCCCCCAACAACAGTGCGAGGCACATACATCCTTATTCCCCTTTGATGGATGAGGACACGGAGGCACAGAGACGTGCAGGGCCTCGCCCATGGCGACACAGCGAGGGACGGCTGGAGCCTGGGGATGAACTGGGCATCTGACTGCAGAGCCCGGCAAGAAATGAGGGCTGGTCCCCTCTCAGGTGCACGTAGGAAGGAAGAGATTGTGGTCGAGAATATTCCCGTATCATCCGAGGCCTACCTGGCTCGTGCATCGTCCTTTCCCTGCCTGCCTTGGTGCTTCTTTGCTCCGTACCCATTCCCTAAACCCCCGTTCTGCAAACACCACTGGCCCCGTCCTTCCTTCTGAACAGAGATTCCTGCCTGAGCAATTAGGGGAAGTTCTGGAAAACACTGTAGGTCCCTGGGAGGGATGTGCCAAAAAGGAAACATGGTTTGTATCACTTCCCTACGAGAATGAGGGTATCACACAATTCTACTCATTTGAGTACCGGCTTAGGTCAGCTTGTCTACACTTCTCTTTCCTGGTTCCCATGACAGGAGTGGGGGAGCAGGCAGAGGGACACGGGAGCCATGGTGTCAGACCGACATCTGCCATCGACCTGCTTGGGGGATCCTGAGGCCGTGTCATGTCTGTGCCTCAGTTTCCCCCATAAGAGATGGGGGTCTGCTCCGCCAGACCGTGGGAAGATTACCCAAACCCATGAAAATCGTGCTGAGTCACTTCATCAAAAACGTAAAAACACACCACAGCTTTGCCTGTAAGGACCTTGTTGTGCGTTCTAGTCCCACAGGAGACCCCAAGTGAGCCACCAGCTACGTACTCGCGGGTCAACAAACTTAGAGACAAGAAGACCATGTCCATCCCGAGCTACATCGAGCCCCTGGATGATTACGATGATGTTGAAATCCCCATACATATGGAAAAGCAGCGTTTCTGAGACCCCTGGCCCTTCTCTGCCGGCAAGTTGAAGAGGATTCGCACAGCTTTTTCAACCCACTAAGAACAGATGAATCCCAACAGAGAGCGGGGTCCCAAGAGTCCGGGGTCATGTCCTGGAGCTCTAGAGGGCAGAGCTTGTGGCTTAGAGCCAGAAGCACCAGCATCCAGAGGAACAGGAGCTGAGCTCTGCCCTGGAGACTCCAAAAGCTCAGGCCTTGAACCTTGAACCTCCCTGGGAGGACCTCTGGATCCGGTCGTGAGAAACACTCTTCCCCTCCTCTTCTCTTGTTTGCTCAAAGTGATGCCAAATCTGGGTGTTGGGCTGCTGAGCCTCCAGGCTCCCATCCCCAGCGCGGCCCCAGGGGCCCCACCCCCCTCCTCACTCCCCACCCTCCTTCCCCCACACCCCACCCTGCACCCAGAGGGCTGTGGGCGGCCGTTCCAGCTGATCGCTTGCAGCGTGTGCAAGTCGCCGCATCACACCTTGCAGGTTCCTCAAGACCGAGCAGTGCATTTTGTTCTTGGGAACCGTCCCCACTATACACCCCCCAAACCCCACAGCCTGTCCGTGACATTAGCCGGATGGACGCCAGATTCAGGTTCTCCCTGATTTTTTTTCCTGCGCCTCCTGGTGGCATCGTGGCAATCAACAAGGACAGAAACGGGTCACCCTCTGGGTCAAAGCACATACACGCAGCAGGGCCATGTGAGATACGTGTCCTGGGGAGCTACAGGAAAGGAGGCTTCCCCCAGGAAAGTCATGGGCAAGAGGCAAGAAAGGGACAATTACGTAGCAGGTTCAAGAAGAGAGTTCCTTCCGTCACGTTCTGCACAAACAGCACCGAGATCGCTGTGCCCGAGCGCTTCTGGGAGGCTGCGCTTGGAGGCTCTGGGGTCAGATGCGTGGAAGGGGCTGGGGTCCTGCCATGGAAGTGCCCCCAACCCCGAGGCCTGAGGCAGCCTGGAGGCTCTGGAACCTTGTCCATTCCTCAGCATTGATCAGCTGAGCCCTCAGATTGGCATTCCTAAGCATACTGGAGACCTGATTTCTAAGCAATCCCCAGGGCATCCCGCAGAGCAGGCTCTCAGGGAGAGCGCCAGAGCTCCGAAAGGCCTAGTGACCCTTGGACTGAGCTCCTCCTCCAGACCGGACACTGTGTGCTCAAGCTGTGTTCAAGCATCCTCCTCTGCCACCGCGGGACCAGTGGGGACGGGGGCTTCCTCCAGCTTCTGTCTTTCTAGATTCCCAGCAGACTTCCTTTGTGACCACCACCTTCTTGTGGGCCATACGGTCCTCTCACTGTGGCCTGATGGACCCCTGGAGCCCCAGGAGCCAGAGAGGCCTCACTCCCCAAGTTACAGGGAAATAAAACGAGTAAGCCACAGGACGGACATGTTCCGCGTGCATGCCGCCTCCCTCTTAGGAATGGTCCGTAAACCGGCCACATCGATGACGAAAGTTAGAAGCAAATACCAGAGAGGAATGACCTCCTCCTCGGTTTCTGGGATGGCCCCATCTCCGGTTCTCCTCCAGCCGGCCCGCCCCCCCGCCCCCAGGTTCTTCCCCGTGCCTACCTCATCCCCCCGAAACCCCCACGGCGGTCCACAGGCTCCAGCTGAACCCACTCCTCAGTCCCAGCCCGGCTGCCCCCAGGACATGCACAGGACTCCCCCCACAACAGGGCCCTCAAGCTCCACAAACCCCAAAAGGAACACTGCCCTACCCCAATCCCAGACTCCCTGCACTCTGCTACCTTTTCAGTCCCTGGAGTCAGAAACCGGAACAGTGTGCGGGATCCTCCTCCTTCCCCGTGTCCCTGCTCTGTGACTGCACCTCCGTGTCCCGGCCCTGGTCAGGCAGCCTCTCCTGCCACTCACGTCTCACCCTCCGCTCCCCTTTCTATGCGACAGCTAGCGGCTTTCTCAAGGGGAACATCTGACCCCTCCATTCTCTTGCTTAAGCCTCTTCTTCATCCATCACCCTCAGAAACCCCCGAACTCCTTAATACAACACATGTCAGGATCCAGTCCCCGGGTCTCTCCTGCAAACTTCCCCTCCCCGCCCCCTTGCAACTTCCATTCTGACAAAATTTTTGCTCCAGTCACTTGAAATGACCTGGTCTGGGGTCTCTCTCTCTCTCTCTCATACGGCTATGCACAGTAACGCCCCTCCCGTCTAGAACATTCTCCCCCACCTTCTCATCCCTCCTATGTCACCACCCCAAACCTGAACCTGGTGCCCTCTTCGATGATCTCCTCCCATAGCATTAGCACCCGGGGATGTCCTGTTTACCTGTCTTCCCCACTAAAGTGATGGGAACATGGGGACAGGGACGGTGTCTTTCCCCCCAGTGTTTTCTGTGGTATTTGTGTTTTCTCCGTCCCTAGCACAGTGCCTGGGAACTTTGTGGATACTCAACAAACATGGCGAAAGAATAATCAGTTGAATGAATGAATGAACAAAGATGGCCCGTGGGAATACATCCGTCTCTGCATTACGATTGCCTGCTTCCTTCTCTGGTCTTTTTCCTAATCCGGGGCTCCTCTGGGGGTGGAGCGTGCCTGGCTCGCGGCCCAGTATCTAGCACAAACTCTGGCACACAGTAGGCCCTTAATAAAAATTTACTGGATGTTGAACATTCCTAGAAAATCTACCAACCAGTTGGACAAAACCAAAGAAGCAGTTTTTCCCCAAGCAGGCACACTGTGGTTGAGATTCTACCCTGGGTACCTGCAGTAAAGCCACGTTTTTACCAGCTTGGTTAAAAAAAGAAAAGTTTTTCCCAATTTGGATGATAACATTAAATATATCAAAATCTTTCAAGGCCTTTTTGTCTGTTCCAGCCCCCTAGGACACCCCACGTCAGCCACCAGCTACACACTCACAGATAAAGGTACAACTAAGAAGACAGTTTCTACACCGAGCCTATGTAATCCGAAGGTGACTATGATGATGTTGAAATTCCTACAAATATTGAAGACCGTCATTTGGAAACAATTCCTATTCTGTCATCTGAACTCTTTTGAGAACTGGTGATTTACTCCTACCACAAATCAGTGGATTAAAATTTTCTTTAAAATACTTAAGTCTGATCTTTATAATACAAATACAATTGTTTTCAGGAAATGCTCTAGTATTACCAGTAAAATTTTTTTTACAAATCATGTGTTATCAGTTAATATGCTTTAGACTGTGAGGAATAGACTGTCCAACAAAGGAGACTATATGGCCTCCCATGACAAGTCTACAGGTAAACATTCCAGGATTCAGCAGCTCTAAGATTCAGGAACAGAAGCTGATTTTTCTTTGATTCTCTTGGTTTTACAACTCATGGTGGCAATGCAGCTGCCACAGCTCCAAGCATCACATCCCCACATCATAACATTTCAACTAGGGAAGAATAGGGCATTTCCTCCCATGTGGCTCTTTTGGGGACAGAGAACATCTTACCTAGAAGCACCAGTGATTTTCCCTTATGTGTCGTTGGCCTGCATGGGTGCACGCTCCCAGTTGCGGCAAAGGCTGGGGAGTGAGCATGGGGCATTTTCAGCCCTTCTCACTGGAGGTGGGCTTTGCTAACAAGGAAAAAGGAGACAAGGGCTGCTGGCTAGGCAACCTCCCTGGGTCAGCTCACTTTCACAAATACCACTGTTCAATATTTGCACTTGTTTCTGGAACCCTGTCAAAGGTGTCGGGGGTTCAGGTCAAGGCCTGGTGTCCAGATACCCCTGTTCACCTTTCTTCTCCTTAGGGGTTTCCACACATGAACACAGAGGGCTACGGGTCAGATGGGAATTGTAACAGTGACAACCCTAGCAGAACAGGAGAGCTACTCTGTGTCGGAGTTCTGAGGTTTCCACCCTACAATATAACCATGTCTGGGAGCTGGCAGCTGGTGGGATGCGGTCTGAGAAGACCTGACCCTCCGCCTCCTCTCCCTCCTCCCCCTCCCTGCTCCTCCATACCCACTCCAATGGGCTAGTTCTCCCCTGCCCTCTGGGGTGCAACCCCAGGCATTACCTGCTCCCGCCATGCTCAGGCAACAGAAGGTCGTGCAGGCATGCATTACACGCCCGTGTGCATTTGTGAAAGCTCGGGGAACGCACACTTCAGATTTCTGCATTTCGACCTAAGAACTTTTTTTTAAATTTTATTTATGTAGAATGACAGTGTGTGGGGGCAGCGCGCAGATGGAGAGAGAGAATCCCAAGAAGACTCCCTGGCTGAGCGCAGAGCCGACTACAGGGCTGGATCCCAAGACCCTGAAATCACAAGCTGAGCCGCAATCAGGAAGCTGACACCTAACCGACCGAGCCACCCAGGTGCCCCTCAACCCAAGTACCTTTTACCTCAAAAGGAAAACTGCCAACAAATCCTGAGCTGTTATGCACTCCGCGGTATTTAGGGGAAGGTGTACGGGTGTTTGCGGGTGACCTTGAAAGGCACCCGAAGCCAAGGCAGCTGGAGAACCCGCACTTTCAGCTTGAGGTTACCCCAAGTGCAGGCGGGGCGGGGGTGGGGATCTGGGCCTGTAGCGCCAGTTCCAGCCCACCTGCTCCCCACTTCCCAGCAAGAGGAAATGGGAGGGGATAGGGGAAGGAAGGAAGGAGACGGTCCCCCTTTCCCGGTCCAAATCACTCCATCTATATTCTCAGCAAACGTCTCAGGCTCGCCGCAGGTCACCTCCGGACTGAAGGTGACCCTTTCTGCCTCGCCGTGGCCCTCTCCAGAGCGGCGGGACCAGGGTCGGACCAGGGTCTTTGGGGGGCGGGAGCCACGCCGCCAGGCCGGAGGCCTCCTCTTTGCCTCCGAAGTACGCGGTCTGCTCTTTGCAGCGGACACCCGGGATTCTCACCGGCTCCCGCCGTCTCAGGGGGGGCATGTGCGTGGGGTCCCCCCACTTCTGCTCGGGGCTCAGGCATGCGCCGCATCCCGCCCCAGCAGAGCTCCTGCCTACCTGCGTGGCGGCCGGTGGGCGGATGCTGGGGGGCCCGGACGGGGCTCTCGGCCCAGAGCGGGGTCTGGGGCGCACGGCGGGACCCGACAGGGAGGACCAGCGTCTGTGAGAAGGGAGAGCCCGACCCGCGCGCACTGTCCCAGCTCCAGCGCGCGGCCGGGCCTTGACGGGGCGGGAGCTCACCGTGTACCTCACAGGCTGTTGGCGCCGCCACGGAAGGCCCCGCACGCTCGCCGCCTCCTCTCGGCCTTCCCTTCACCTGGCCTGACGCAGGAGCCCCTTGACCGTCCTCACCCCCCACCCCCATCTCCCGCGTGCCGTCCGCGTGAGCTCTCTACAGAACCAGTTTGATCGGTCAAGGCTTACAACCCGTCGTTGGCTCTCTTGTGCCACCAAGAGAGCCAGCTGCGCCCTCCCCCCGCCCCCGACCTCGGCCACTGCCACCGGCCACCGCCGCCCAGTCCGACCACGGGAAACCGCCCATAGCCCCCTCCGTGCGCCGCCCCCGCTCCCGGCCAGCGTCGCGGTGGAGCCGAGCCTTTGCGTCTTCCTTCCGCGCGCTGGGACCGTCCTTCTCCTGCCTCCGCACCTGACGCACTTGTACTAGCGCTTAGCCCCCACGGCGGAGCGGCGCTGTCTCTGGGCGGCTGTCCCCACGGGGCAGGGGCACCCCCTCCTCAGCACCTGTCTGTGCGCGTCGCCGGCCACAGCTACTCCGGCCTGTGGATGCTCCGCTCTCCTTCCCGTGACACGCTGGGCCCCTCCAGGGTGACGGTCAGGTCTCAGGGCGATTCCGGCTTGCCTGGGACAGTTTGGGCTTTCGGTCATGTGTCCGTGGGATGACGGCACCCTCTCCGCTCCCGCTGGCGCCCCAGCTCGGATGATGCACTCTGTCCACACCACCTACTCTGTGTCTGCACGGAGGGAGCGCCAGGAGGGCAGTCCTCACGCGAAGGCGCCAACAAGCACACAGACGACTTTGAAGTCCTTTACCGCGCACAGCGAGTCAAAGCGGATAATCCAAGGGGCTAAGACCAGGAGGTCCGACTTGGCATCCGCTTGAAAAGGACCCTCCAAGCAGAATTCTGCAGGGCGGCCTGTCCGCGCCTGGATCGAGCACCTTAGCAATGGGACTGCTGGGACTGTGGCTGCTGGCGCCACAGATAACAGCTGACCCCGCTGACGACGGTTCCCTCCCTCAGCCCACGCCGTCTGCAGAGCGTCCCGGCAGAGGAGAACCCATTTCCATCTGCTCCCGCGGGCCGGGTCACACCAGCAGCATTGTTATGGCTCAGACGAGTGTCCTGAGTCGGAGGGAGTTCCCACGCCTCCCCTGTTCCTCCCGCCCCACCCCCAACGCAGGTGCAAGAGCCCCCCCACCCCACCCTGTCCAGACGGACCCTGGGCTGCCTGGAGAAGCCCTCCACCGTTAATACAGGTAACAAATGATGGCCGCCACACTTCCCCTTAATAGAACAATGTGTCCATCAGTAGGTGCCAAAACAGCGTAAGAAAAGGAGGACGGACACTCCTGCGTCTTGATCCTTCCACTGGAAAACCTGGTTTTTTATATTTACCCGCATCTTACTGCCCAAATTTGGTGTGGTTAAAGTTTTAGATGACCCACAGTTGAGCAATTTAAATATTCTACCATGAGGAAACATTCAATGACTTAAAATAACCTGGGTCATTTGTTAAGTGATCCGTAAACTAAACAGCCTTTGAATTTTTTTTTTTTTAAACATTAGATGCCTCCGCATTATTTATTTATTTATTTTTTTAACAATTGGGTATCCATGGAATATGACTGGTTTTAATAAAATTGCAGGGGGACCTGGGTGGCTCAGTCAGTTAAGCATCTGCCTTCATTCAGCTCAGGTCATGATCTCAGGATCCTGGGACTGAATCCAAAGTTGGGCTTTCTATTTGTAGGGGATCCGCCTCTCTCTCTTCTCTCTCTCTCCCACTCTGCCCCTCCCTACTGCTCATTCTCTCTCTCTCTCTCTCTCAAATAAATAAAATCTTTTTAAAAATTGCAGAAGGTGGGGTGCCTGGGTGGCTCAGTCAGTTAAGCCTCTGCCTTCATTCAACTCAGGTCATGATCTCAGGGTCCTGGGATCAAGCCCCGCATCAGGCTCTCAACTCAGCAGGGAGCCTGCCTCCCCCCCCCCCCTGCCTGCCTCTCTGCCTAGTTGTGATCTCTGTCTGTCAAATAAATAAATAAAATTTTTTAAAAATTGCAGAAGGTGGTATTTACGAGAAATGAAATTCCCCTGATGGTTAAAAAAAAAAAAAAAAGCTTATTTGCATAACTTGTACACTTCTACCTCCCATGATGTACCAAACAAAAATAAATTTTCCAATACATTTAATGTCAAAGCTCTACAATGCTATTCTCAGTGACCCAAGACAAACTTCCTCTGAGGACATTAAAAATAAATTTTACCCTTGCCTTCCCCACTATTGCTTAGAAAAGATACCCAATCAATATCTCATAGCTCAAATCTCTGTTGCCTCACTAACCCAGTTTAAAATAATCTCCCAGTTCTTCACAATTTGAGATTTGCCCAGGAAAAAACAAACAAGTAACCAAACCCAAAACCCAACTATATAGCTACTTTTTTAATAGGTCAGTTTCGGCCTCTTTGGAGAACAATAGGTTAGTAACTAGTAAAAGCGAAAATGCAAACACCACACAGGACCAGACAACCCGACCTGTGCATACAGACCCAGGAAGGCTGCCTTTGGAACACTCTGGTCCCAGTTCTCTGTTACATTCTTAAAAATGAGGGGCACCTGGGGGGCTCAGTGGGTTAAAGCCTTTGCCTTTGGCTCAGGTCATGATCCCAGGATCCTGGGATCGAGCCCCGCATCGGGCTCCCTGCTAAGTGGGGAGCCTTCTCCCCGCCCCCCACCTGCCTCTCCGCATACTTGTGATCTCTCTCTGTCAAATAAATAAAATCTTTTTTAAAAAATGAGGCCGCCAAAGAGATTTTGTTCGTGCAGAAACTACTGCTACTTACATTATTGGAAATTAAAACTGAGAAAGATTCAAGATGTTTATTAATTCACTTAGAATAGCAGTAAAGCCAGTCACATTGATATAAATAACATCTTATGAAACCAGCTCTACCTTTTTCAAACAAAAACAATGAGTGAGAAGAGCCTCATGGTGTCACAGTTTTGTGAATCTCTTTGAGGTCTGGCTTAACAGAAAACATTCTCACATCTGCTTCTGTAGTTGGCCCACTGCAGCACCAATGTCACGGCGCCTTGGGGAGGCCGTGCTGTTACCTTCATGAGAGACTAAGCATGAACAAGGGCAAACAACAGCTTAATGTTATTATGAAACTAGTTTCGATTTCATGGTCCAGACCACACTTTGAGAACCACTGCCCTAACAAGACTCACGCACACATCTAAAGATGTTCTTTGGGGGCACTGGGTGGCTCAGTCAGTGAAGGGTCTTCCTTCAGCTCTAGTTGTGATCAGAAGGTCCTGGGATTGAGCCCTGCATCGGGCTCCCTGCTCAGCGGGAAGTCGCTTCTCCTTCTCCCTGTGCCGGCCACTCCCCCCGCTTGTGTTCGCTCTCTCTTCTCTCTCAAATAAATAAATAAAATCTTTAAAAGAAAAAAAAAAAAGTGGAATCTCTGCGTCTGTCCACCTGCCGGGACCACGAGGTCCATGGGAGCTGCAGGCCTGAGTGGCCGCCCACCACGGTACTTGCAGTGACTTAGAAAGCGTGGGCTCAGGCGCCTGGGTGGCTCAGTGGGTTAAGCCGCTGCCTTCGGCTCAGGTCATGATCTCAGGGTCCTGGGATCGAGTCCCGCATCGGGCTCTCTGCTCAGCAGGGAGTCTGCTTCCTCCTCTCTCTCTCTGCCTGCCTCTCTGCCTACTTGTGATCTCTCTCTGTCAAATAAATAAATAAAATCTTAAAAAAAAAAAAAAAAGAAAGCGTGGGCTCATGGTGGGCATGCAGGAAACATTTGTGGAAGCGAGAGGGGCAGCGAGGGAGAAAGGGAGGAAGTATGAATATTGTTCTGCAACTTGCTTTAAAATTTAACTTGATTTTGTGGACTTTTTTTTTTTTTCACAAGGTACACTTTTTGGCCACAGGGTAGGCAGGGCCAAAAGTCATGTGACTCTTCTATAATTGGTAAGCTTATTTGCTACTATCTAAAAATAAAGGTACAATTAAGAGGTTCTGGCTGTGCAATCACCACCCGCAGCACACGACTGCCACCTAGTGCTCGAGACGTTCTGGGCAAAATGGGCTCACGGGGCCGGGGGGACAGGCGATCCCCATCTGCGGCCAGCGGGGTCGATTCAGGAAAGACGGACCCCGGGGGATAAGCCATGAAGTTTTACTGCTGTTGGAGTGGTCCAGAGAACTTAACAGGGCCTGATCCAGACAGGTTCAAGTGACTGCGGGTCCTGCAAAGAGTCTGGAGGTGTACTCGATCTCCAGATGTACGTACTGGATGTGTGCTACCTGAGAACGAGGGGTCAGGTTCCCAGCTGTCCTAGTTGTGCTGGTCAGTAATGGTGGGGACAGTCTGCCCGAGAGGTATGACATACTGTAGGACTGGAAGAACAAAAAGAAAAAGAAGCCCAACTAGAGTCCTCTAATAGTTGATAAAATCTTCTACTCTAAGAGTTTAACCAATCATTACGCGGACGAGAAGGATGGGCAAAGTGTCAGTGGGAACATTCATATTAGTTAGAGACCTGTTTCACTTCTATGGTAATCTGGAGTATATATGTAACACTCTCATATAAAGCACAGGGTTTTTTAATTAAAAAAAAAAAACTATTTTATAAAGCATAGCTTTGTCCTTGAGCTGAGGTCAGGATAGCAAGAACTATTCGGTTTTGGAAGGCGAGCTTTTGAACTTGTGGGTGACTCTGAGATGGGTTTTCTTAAAGGTGGCTGCTGTTTGCAATTTTACATCGACAGAGATGACTCCGAGGACAGATATGGCAAAAGGATAAAGCCATCAAGAAGACCTCTTCTTTGATGTTGAGCCTTAACAATATCCTAATTATGAGGAATGACTGGCAGGTGGGGGAAGACTTTTCTGGGAGATATGGACATCCCCAGGTGCATCAGCCAATGCAATCATAAGGGGTCATCCCTTGTGTCCACAAATCCATGGTTAACTCCATAGAGTGGGGAGTCCTCCAGCTTACAAGGAATGACATACAATCCCGGCCACATAGAATTAGTCAAGGTGCTATTTGAGTTATACAATTGTTGGAGAATCCATCCCATTTTCCAGCTGTTCAAGTAGTCATATGCCCACGGGGTCCCGTTATCCCCACAGAATAACCAGCATGAAGACTGTCCCTACATGAGCTCCTGGGGCAATTTCTCTGAAGTCTACCTCATGGTGTCTAGCTTCAGAAGCAAGAAACATTCCAAGACAATAGGAACTAGAATTTAACCTGCAAAGGCGTGTTCCTGAAACATAATTTTTCTCTCTAGAATCACCTTTATTGGGGCACCTGGGTGGCTTGGTGGGTTAAAGCCTCTGCCTTCGGTCCAGGTAATGATCCCACGGTCCTGGGATTGAGCCCCGCATCGGGTTCCCTGCTCAACAAGGAGCCTGCTTCCCCCTCTTTCTCTCCCCACCTCTCTGCTTACTTGAGATCTCTGTCTGTCAAATAAATAAATCTTTAAAAAATTTTTTAAATAAAAAATAAATAAATAAAGTCACCTTTATTTTCAGAGATAGCTAAATCAAGACTGATGTGTTCAAAAACAAGTCTAGATTTTTGGTTTTTTAAAAAATATTTTATTTATTTATTTACTTGACAGAGATCACAAGTAGACAGAGAGGAGGCACGGGGGGGGGGGGCGTGCAGGGAGGAAGCAGGCTCCCTGCTGAGCAGAGAGCCTGATGGGGGACTCTATTCCAGGACCCTGGGATCATGACCTGAGCTGAAGGCAGAGCCTTAACCCACTGAGCCACCCAGGCACCCCAACAAGTCTGGTTTTAATAAATTTGGCCTGATTATTTGCATAACCTCCTAAGAACAGTGATTGGCCATATAGATCTAAAATTTGCTTTGCTGGAACTTTTCCTAAAGAATCTTGATTGAACTCTTCGTAGCCTCTCCAGTCCAGAAGCCAATCCAAGCACTTGCCTTCAGACTTGCCGTACCCGTAGATGTGGGCGGATTCCTCTTCACGAGGTCCCCCAAATATCCTGTGTTTCCTGCACCTGCCAGGAAGTTGACGCTCTTTCCTCACCTGGTGAGGCTGCTGGGAACTCTGTAAGCAAGGTACCAGGCCAGCAGTTCTATGGGGCTTTATGGATCCAGGTTTCATAAAGTCAAATTTAGTTCCTTAATGCTGTTTGGTTATATCTGAGTCTCTACATGTGTCTCTCAAATACAACATTCCAGTCAAAGCCTTGGTAAGTGGCCACTGTTTCCAGTGGTGTACTGTTACATGGAGAACAGACTCCTATTGAACTTATGCAAATGACTAATGTCTCACTCACTGAGACCTTTTGAATTTCAGAGGATTCAGACAGAAAAGTCAAATGCTTCAATCTGCTCACAAATGAATACTTTATTACATTTCTGTAGGTCATAGCTATCTTTTTTTCCCCTTTTTAAAAAATTAACATAGATGTATTATTGGTTTCATGGGTACAGGTCTGTGAATCGTCAGTCTTACACAATTCACACACTCACCATAACACATACCCTCCCCAATGTCCATCCCCCAGCCAGCCCATCCCCCAACCCCCGCCACTCCAGCAACCCTGTTTGTTTCCTATGATTAAGAATCATTTGTGGTTTGTCTCCCTCTCCGGTTTCGTCCTCTTTCATTTTTCCCTCCCTTCCCCTATGATCCTCTGCCTTGTATCTTACATTCCACACATCAGGGAGATCACATGATAATTGTCTTTCTCTGATTGACTTATTTCGCTCAGCATAATCCCCTCGAGTTCCATCCATATCGTTGTAAATGGAAAGATTTCAACTGTTGATGGACATCTAGGTTCTCTCCATAGTTTGGCTATTGTGGACATGGCTGCCATAAACATTGGGGTGCACGTGCCCCTTCAGATTCCTATGTTTGTATCCTTTACGTAAACACTCAGTAGTGCAATTGCTGGGTCGTAGGGCAGCTCTATTTGTAACTCTTTGAGGAACCTCCATGCTGTTTCCAGAGTGGCTGCACCAGCTTGCATTCCCACCAACAGTGTAGGAGGGTTCCCCTTTCTCCGCATCCTCACCAGAATCTGTCATTTCCTGACTTATTAATTTTAGCCATTCTGACTGGTGTGAGGTGGGATCTCATTGTGGTTTTGATTTGTATTTCCCTGATGCCGAGTGATGTGGAGCACTTTTTCATGTGTCTCTTGGCCATCTGGATGTCTTCTTTGCAGAAATGTCTGTTCATGACCTCTGCCCATTTCTTGATTGGATTATTTGTTCTTTGGGTGTTGAGTTTCGTAAATTCTTCATACATTTTGGACACTAGTCCTTTATCTGATATGTCATTTGCAAATATCTTCTCTCATTCTGTCAGTTGTCTTTTGGTTTTGTTGACTGTTTCCTTTGCTGTGCAAAAGCTTTTGATTTTGATGAAGTCCCAGTAGTTCATTTTTGCCCTTGTTTCCCTCGCCTTTGGTGATGTTTCCAAGAAGTTGCTGCGGCTGAGGTTGAAGACATAAGTCATAGCTATCTTTTTTTTTTTAATATTTTATTTATTTATTTGACAGACAGAGATCACAAGTAGGCAGAGAGGCAGGCAGAGAGAGAGGAGGAAGCAGGCTCCCCGCTGAGCAGAGAGCCCGATGTAGGGCTCAATCCCAGGACCCCGAGACCATGACCTGAGCCGAAGGCAGAGGCTTAACCCACTGAGCTACCCAGGCGCCTGTGGGAGGCCGCAATAAGGCTTGAGATGAGGACCAAACCAGGCCCTGACTTGTGCCTCCTTTAAAGTCCAAATAACCTAATAAAAGGTTTAGGACGGGAAAAGTTGAGTAGCACTGAGAAAGGGTCTGCGCTATGTGTTGTGCGCTCGCCTACGTGACTTCCCACATGCTTGCTAAACAAATGAGCACAATTCGGTTGGGGTCATAAGTTCGGTGCTGGTCCTTGCTGCCCTAGTACAGCCCATAAATTAGTTTCAGGTTTGCTGTATCAATACAGAACAATTGTACTGGCATCAGCCGTTTGGCGTCACGAGGTCTGCTTATATTTCACAGTTAAATGTGAAACTTATTATGGGAACTCGTGGTTGTTCAACTAGACACAGGTGTATTGCTTCTCCTATTATCACTATATATGTGGCCTTAATGCTTTGAATAAACCTAGCACTGTTGGACATCCTCCTCAGTGCTCCTCCTGCCCCCATCTCTTTGCTTCTCGAGTTCTTTTCTTTATCCTCTTACCCTCATGTTCCTGGTCGATTTGTCTCGCCGGCCGCGACAGGTGCCCCAAGTCATAACTATCTTAAGAGAAAGTTTTCTTAATCTGAAAGAGCCAGCAATGTTTCAGGCAAGAGTCACAAAAGTATAATCACCTTCCTCAATTGATTTAGTCCCATTTATTCGGTTTGAATGAAACCTTTTAGTTAGTTCTGGAAATTCTTACCTATTTTAATTTTATGATTTTTTAAGATTATTTATTTATTTTAGAGTGACGGCACTCACCGAGGAACAGAGGGAGACAGAGCCTTAAGCAGACTCTGTGCTTCGTGAGGAGCCTGATGTGGGGCTCAATCCCACAACCCTGAGATCAAGACCTGAGCTGAAACCAAGAGTCGGATGCTTAACCAACTGCACTACCCAGGCATCCCTAATTTTATGACTTTAAAGATATCGAAAACTTTTTTGTCAAAAAAGCCCTCATGAATTTCCTTGATGATGAAACACACTGTGCAAGTGACAAGAGTAATGCAACTGGCAAGCACATTCAGTCATTTCTCTGTCAAATAAATAAATAATCTTAAAAAAATTTTTTTTAATTTATTTATTTCAATCTTCAAATCTTTCCTTTCCAAAGTTTTCCCATCAGAAACCTCCTACGAGTTTCTTTTGTATTCAGATTTTGTCCCAAGCCATTTCTCTCCAAACAACCAGTCTCCTTTAGGACAAAATTACCTTCTTTTACCTTCAACAAAAATACATTCCCATTTCTTATATCTTTTTTCCCTATCTCCTACTTTTCTACAGACAGAGTTGCTTCCTTTATTCCCATCAGTCTTAATTACATGCAGCAGAATTTTAACTCTTAGAAACCTTAGCCTCAGTAACCAACTGTGAATTGTTACCCCAGAATTCTTTGGCAAATTTATGAATCAATTAAGCCCAAAGCATATTTTCCAGTACTCAAACATCCTGTTTCTCTGCACTAAGAAGCCAAAAGCACAAACGTATGGTCAGTAATCAATGTGTTAGCACTCCATTCCACTTGGAAAAGACCTTTATGTCCAAAAAATTCAATCCCTATTTATCATTCAAACAAAATTTTAGGTCGGGGGCCGGGGTGGTTATTTAGCCTGGTTGACGGCCACACACATTCCCCAAGCAGCTCCTAGGCCTGCGTTCTGTTTTAGGGCCGGGACACCAAGCAAGACAACTATGGGACCACTGACCACGGGGAGGCATTCCACCAAAGGTCCCACTGGAGAACAGTGTTCGAGGACAGCCCCGAGGGACGGCCGTACCTCCTGATCTGGGAGTTCGTAGGAGGCCAGGAAACACATAAAGTGGAGAATTTCCTCCTCAAGCATTGGAAGCCAGATGTATTCCAGCTTTGAAGGACACCGCCCAAGGGTGAGTGGGAAGGAAGAGAGAGGGTCCCCTAGCGGAAAGATGGGCTGCCGATCCCCGGTGGGGCACCGCCACAGGGAATGGAGCTCAGACTCGTGGTCATGATTTCAGGCAGGGTGTACTACTGACCTGAAAAAGGACCAGATCTACCCAAAGAGACGGACTCTTGGGGTGTCCCACCACAGCAGGGGTCCCACCAAGAAGAGGGCTGAGACAAGTGGCCTGGCGCTTCCCGTTGGGGTGTCCCGCTAGCAGCAGGGAGAGCTGGAGTCCCGTTTGGCCCCAGCAAGTGGGAAAGAGGAGGGAGGACTCACTGCTGAGCCACGTGGGAACTGTGGCCGGAAGACCGGATGTTGGCTGGAGCCAGTAGCGGGGGCCTCTAGGAGCAGACCACCTGGTGCTCTGGGCGTGGCCAGTCTGCCCCACACTGGGGAGCTGCTCACCCAGGCCTTCCCTCCTCTGAGGGGTCCAAGGTTTAGACTCCTGAAGGGCAGAAAACATCAAGGAGGGGGAGGGAAGAGACTCTCCAAAGGGAAAAGGAGACATCCCTCACCCTTGGGGGCAAGGGCGGTCCGGCTTGTTCCCCCCAGGGCTTCAGAGCCTCACGGAGTCATCACCAAGGCTGGAGGCCATCAGTTCCCCAAGGAGAACTAGAGTCGGTCCCCTGAGAGTAAGTCCCAAGAGATTCCCAGGATGGACACAGGGAGAGTCCTGGACAGGCAAAGGCTCCATGTGCGGGGTTCCCCCAAATGTACGGGAGCCACAAAGTCCCTGGATAGGCCACCAAATATAGGGCCTAAATGGGGTGTCTCTTGGTCGGATGGGGGCCCCCAGACCTGGGGTGAGGATCTGGTGGAAATCAGTACTGTGTGCAGTGGATGAATTCACCTAAGAGAGAACAAGGGCTATGGCCGTTTACTGACCACACCGCAAGGGAGCTCGGGCAGAGCAGCAGAGAAGAGTCCGTCTGCAAGGAACGGGGGGTGGGGGGTGGGGGGGTAGCTTTTTAAGAGGAGGGAAGGTGAGCAGGCATGGGAACGTATGGAATTCTGCCCTTGTTGGTTACTGTGCCTGGTTGTGAGCAGCCCGTTGGTCAGTAAAGGCCTGTGGCTATTTTGAGGTGGGTCCCCTGATGGGCCTGTGTCCACCCAGGGGGTCAGTGTGTGTCTTTCTGCGTTCCATGCCTCAAGCCTGTTGGCCCGAAAGCGGCCTCTACACTCTCCTGTTCCACGAGCCGAGTGGTGCGGGGTTAGAGACGGGCTCGTCCCCTCGTTGTCCTTCGTGGGTCTGGCTCTTGGAGAAAGCCCAACTCCAGAGGCCTCCGGGTCCATCCTGCAGGCGTCACATGCTATCTTACAAAGTCTCGGGGGCTGTGCGCTGTGCACCGCTCCCACGACAGCTCTCGGTGACAGGTACCCGTGGACGTGTCTGCGAACCTCGTCCACGGGACTCTCGGTTCCACGGGAGGGCCTCGGGTTCGGCTGCCCTTTCATCCCAGGGCCTGGCAGCGTGGGCATCCATAGACATTTGCCGCACCGACGAGTCACAGGATGGACCCGCGCAGCTGGGGGGCGGGGGGCGAATGTTCAGCCCCCGGAGAATCAGAAGAGCTCCTCCCGGAAGAAAGAGGTGGGGGAGGGATGCAGGGGAGCGGGGTAGGGGAGAGCCTGAAACCCTAGAACAAACCCAGTGCGCATGGGGCTGTGTCTCAACAAGTGGGCTCCTGCCCCTCCTTTCACGGCCCATTTTCATTTCCTGCCTCAAGCAGATCTTCGTTCTTAAAGCAAACACCCTCAAATCGAACAAAACCCCTTTATTTTGTTAACTTAAAAACGTAAGAAACGCGGGAACTTGTTCGTGTTCCCATTGTTTCCGCGGAGGAGGCGGCCAGCTAGGACCCGAGGACTGATCAGAAGCTCGCGGCGGCGGCGGCGCCTGGGGCGCTCCGCCGTGAAGCGCCCGCCGTCGGCGCAGGCAGGCCCCACCAGCCCGGGGTCGCGCCCGCATCGGGGCTCCCCTCCCCCGGCCGGCGCTCGCGGCGTCGAGGACCGCGGAGACTGGGAACGGATCTGCGGAAGCAGCTCACGCCGACGGCTTGGGGCCGGGGGCCGAGGGCGCGGGTCCGCGGAGCAGCCCCGCCGCGCGCCCGGCCCAGAGGAAGACCGCGTGCGCGGCCAGCGCGGGGGACGCGGAGAGCGTAACGAGCGGGCCAGGGTCGCGCGGCCCCGAGCGGCCGGAGAGACGCGGGCTCCGCGCCAGTCGTCCCCGCGCACCTGCACAGGCCGCGGCGGGCGTCGCGAAGGGAAGGGCTCCGCGAACCTCCGCGAACCGCCACAGAGGCCTGCGGGGGTGGGGGAAGGAGTAAGGGAACTGGGAACAAAAACGTAAAACCGTCCGCGTGGGTTGCACGCACCGGCCGCAGCCACGCCGCCAGCGGGTCCCGTACCCGGGACAACCCGCACGAGCACCAGCCCCGCCCCACGGCCCCTGCCGGCGTTCACTCGCGCGATACCCGGCCGTCCCAGGACCCGCCGAGTCTGCGCAGAGGAGACCCCCCGAGCGGGCGGAGGCGGGCACCGCGAGCTGCCGGAGCCTGCGCAGTGGAGACCCTGGAGCGGGCGTTGCCCGCGTCTGCGCAAAGGAGACCCACCAAGCGGGCGGGAGGCGGGGCCGCCCGAGTCTGCGCAGAGGAGGCCCCCGGGAGGGCGGGAGTTGTATGCCGCGGAAGCGGGAGGCGGGGATGGGGGGAGCGCCGGCTCTGGGAGAGCCCCTGACGCGGGCGCAGCCGGGGCTGCGCGATGGCCGCCGTGGCGGGGGCCGCGGCCGAGCGGGAGGCTGGGGTGGCCTGGACGTGAGACCCGCTGCGTGCGCAGAGCTGGCGCCGGGGCACCGTCCCCCGGCAAAGCGGGGCGCAGAACAGACCCCTGGAGGCCGGCAGTGGGGAGAGCCCAGGGCCTCGGGGACGGCGGGACTGGATCCCCTGCTGGCTCCCGGCGCGCGCGTCCACGACCCTCCGCTGCCTCCCCCTGCCCCGGTGGGTTCCAGTTCCCTCCCAGGGGTCGCGAGCTGCCGGTCCCCCAGGCCCAATCCCCGCAAGCAGGCTGCCCTGCTCCCTTCCCTGTGCCCGGCGTCTTTGCACAACACCTGGTTCCTGGGTGACAGGGGGCCCCGATGGGGGACCGGAAATGCCACAGGAATGAGCTGCGCGGCCGGATGCGTGGCCTTATTTGACCTGGAGTGGTCCTGCCCTGGGAGGTCAGGAGGGGGCGGGGTTCGGACCAGCGGGGCACATCCTAAGACTAGCTTTAGACGCCCGTTCCTCTGGGGAGACCCCCGGAGTCGCCCCCGCACCCCCGAGCTGCTCGTGTCTCGCAGCCAGTTAAACTGGAGCTCGCGAACCTGTGTCCCGTGTGCCTGAGTGGGTCGTCTCCGGCCCGTCTGCAGGCAGAGGCGCTGTCTTTGTAGCGCACGGGAATGTGGCTTGAGGACTGGAACGTGGCTTGAGGACTGGAACGGTTAGAAGGTGCTACAGGTGGGCCGGCAGCTGCGGGAAGGATCTGCGAAGGTCGCCGGCTGGAGAATGATGGCCCCTGGGGACTGCAGACAGCCTTTCCCCCGCTCATGCCGTTGGGTTTTAGTTGAATTTGACCAACATTTTACAACGTGGAAACGTCTTTCCCATCTACTCACACAAGATCGAGGCTTCATGTCTTGAAATCTCAGACGCGTGCACAGGGGCCCCCCATGTCTACCCGGTGCACTGAGCAAGAAACGAGGCGCCGTGCTTTCAGACTCAGCATCTGATTTCCAGAGCCCCAGTCCCCACCAGGCACCGTCTCCTGACACAGAAGCTGTGTATCATTTTGTGGTGTATCATCACCCAGCGCCCTTCACACCGTCTGATGGAGCGCCTGGCCTCCTGTGGCTGTGTGGGTTCTGGATTCCCACTGTAGAAGAGGGCATCGCAAGGGGCAAAGGGACAACGTGGGAAGAAGCACAGTGTGTGGGAAAGTTTGGGGAGACACTGGAGCACAGGTTTGCTCTTAGGTGAATCGTAGAGGAGGGCTGTCTCCCCCCCACAAACACACCCCAATCGTGTCCCTTCCGTATATTGAAGTCCTCCCCCAGTAGCTCAGAAGGGGACCTTCCTGGAAATAGAACTGTCACAGGTGTAATCAGTTAAGGTGAGGTCTACTGGAATAAAACAGCTCCCCCGCCCCTGGCCGCAGAATCAGCATGAATGTGTCCCTATAAGAACAGGCCCAGGTGAGGAGGCCAAATCAGGGAGAATCTGTGCAGAGAAGGGACACAAGGACTGCGTCCTGTCACTGGATGCTGGGGGTTGAGGGGGTGGGGTGCAGGCGATCCCTGAGCCTGCGGATGGAAGCCACCTGCCCGCGCCTTCCTTCAGATTTCTGGCCTCCAACTGCGAGAGAACAAATTTCTGCTCAAACCAGCCAATCGGCGGTACTTCTAGAAAGCAGCCCTGGGGAATGATGTAGCTCGGAAGTCAGGAGGAGCCATTATTTCCCTTAATAGATGATTTAAAAATTCCATTTTCGTGTCATCAGGGAAAGCAGGACTTGAGAAAAGTACTTCGTCCAACAGCATTAGCTTTACCAGCTGGAGCAAGGAAACAAGATCTCCCAAGCAATCCAAACTCGAGGGGAGAAGGTTCTGGACTCTGATGGGGTTGGAAAGGGCCAAAGGAGGGGTTTCCAGAGTTTGCAGGTGTGGAAAGAGGGGACTCCAAGATGAAACCACAGACCAGCTGAGTCACCAGGAGGGCTTGGCAGGTCCCGACGGCCAGGCCCCCTCCCGCCCACTCTCAGTGGGTGTGGGACGCTGCTGGAGAACTGCCATTCTTACCAAGCCTCTGGGAGAGGCTGACGGTGCTGGTGTGTGGACCGCATTTTAGGTGGCATAAACGACTGCGTCTCTGGCCTAGAAGTCCATGGAACACTAGCCTCCATGAGGGCAGGGACTTTGTCTTGTTCACCATGGCATCCCAGGGCCTACAACAGTGCCTGGACTCTGTAGGATCACGGTAAGTACTTGTTCCATGAAAACGGGTCATTTGGCAGAAATGGATAGTAAGAAAGGGGAACAAGTGTAAAATGACGAGTTCATCTTTACCCATCTGCTTCACAATCCAGTAAGACGGGACGAGAGATGCACAGCGGGTATAGACGAACATGTGGGCGAGGAACAGGAGTTCCAGATCATGATTCATCTTGGACGGAGGGGGTCACAGGAGCAACAGGCGATGTGATCACTGAGATGTCACAGAAGGGACTCGGGACTGAGCCTCCGTATCACATGTAATACACGGAGAAATGGGTAAAGACAGTACAAAAGCGGTTGAAATATCACCCACTGCGGAAGCTGAGGGAGAAAAGAATTTCAGGAATTATTGGGCCAAGGGGTAACCTGCTCCCATATTCTGCAGCTTCTTTATTGGGCGTGCGCTGCATTCAAGCCCACCAGCCCCGTGGGGTCTCTTCACCTGCGGCGGCTCCCTCGGCTCGATGACACTGTGGGACCAGTGCTCTTCCCTCTGCTGGACATCCGCGGGAGCGCGCCTGAGGGAGGCGGGGACACTCGCTCCCACGCCCCGCCTCTGCTCAGGACGCCCAACCCCGGCTAGCCACTCATCTCTGATCTAGACACTGCTTGCGTGCTGATGATTCTGCAATCTGTCTGCGTTCTAGACGTTCCTCCCGGGCTCCTGACCTGCTGACCCGTCGGCTCTGCAGACTCTCCTCCTGGATGCTTCACGGGTATCACAGGCACATCTGGGATTTTCCTTCTCTGCCTCCCGTTCACCCCGTCTTTGCCTCCAGCTACTCAGCTCAGCCGGCGGCCCAGTTTGGGAAAGTGGACGCCATCCGCAATGAGCGCCCTGGCCCCCAGCCCCTCTAGGACAGCGCCAGGTCTGGCTTCTCTACATACGAATTCGGTCCCCACCGTGCCCTCTGCCTGGAGCTCCCTGGGGCGCTTCCTGGCTCCAAGGCAGGTCACTGCTGGGGTCGCCTGCCTGATACCCCACTTGCAGCCTTGACCAGCATCCGTCCTCCTGAAAACGATCAGAACAGGCTCCTAAAACCGTAAATCTGCTGACACTATTCTCCCGCGTTATTCCCTTCGGGGGCTCCCTGTGGCCCTCAGGAGAAAGCCCAAACTTCTTGGTCCTCCTTGAGTTGAACAGCCCTTCCCAGCTTTGACTTCTGCTGTCGCACACCCCGGGTTCGGTCGCATGGGGCCTGTGGGACGCCCATGGCTCCTCTCACATCCCACCTGTGCACATGCTGCAGCCTCATGGAAAGTCTGGTTGTCTCACATGGTCTCTGAGGCCTCGGCTTAGAAGCTTCGTCCTTCCGGAAGTTTCCTTGCCTCTCCCCTTCAAGGATGTACCCTTCCTGTGAGGTCCCATGGCACCCCGTGCACGACCTTCCTGAGCCCCTAGCCCAGCAAGGGCTCCTCAAGGAGAGGGACTGTCCTCGGTATCGTCCTGCCTTGTCCTCATTACTTCCCACCTAGTGCAGTGAGAGGCCCACAGCAAGGCTCAGGGGGCAGATCAGCCCTGGGGAGAGGCACACAGAAACCCAACAAAGGTGAGGAGTTGCCGACAAGACAGGGTAATGTGGGGGTTTCAACGTGGTCTCACACCTTTCTAAAGTGGGGACAGGATTGGCCATGGAGAGCCAGAGTCATGTGTGACCTAGCAGAGCTCCAAAGAGAGAAGGGAAGGCACAGGTGTCTGCTGCTGTCCTGGGTGGTCCCTGACCAGGACCTTCTGTTTCAGGAATTCAGGATGCTGCAGGATGCGGCCATGAGTGAGTCATGGGGGGATGCTGGGCTGCAGGCCCGTGCCCCGTGGAAGGTCTGTGGGGAGGAGACACCAGAGGAGACCAGCTGGTCCCACCAGGAGAGCACTGAAACATACAGATGAGGAGTGTCCATAAAGGGACCAGCGTCATCCAAGCATCCAGGATTCCCAGTGGCTTTGACACCTGGCAGCAGAGGGTGCTTGTGGTCTGGGCCAAAGGGTGTCCAGCCTCATCTGGGGGGGGGGGCACAGTTGCAGGTTTGCCCTGGTGTTCTGGAAGGACTGGGCTCCCACCTCCTCCTCCACCCTTCTCTGTCCTGCTTGTGTTACTGGGTCTGTAACTTTCTCCCTGGCCAGCGGGCACGAGGTTTAGACTGTGTCCGTGGACAGTGCTGGAGGGACAGTGCAAGGCCACAGGAGAAGGAAGGGAGTTCTCCTCCCAGTGCTGGAGTGCGGCATCATTATTTTTTTTTCTTTTAAAAACTGTGTATCTTTAGAAGTGGCGTCTGGGTGGCTCACTTGTTAAGCGTCTGTCTTCAGCTCAAGTCATGATTCCAGGGTCCTGGAATTGAGCACCACGTCAGGCTCCCTGCGTGGGAAGCCTGCTTCTCCCTCTCCCAGCCCCCTGCTTATGTTCCCTCTCTTTGTCTCTGTCAAATAAATTTTTTAAAAAACTTTAAAAAGTTAATTACTTTTAAAAGATGCATATATTTATTAGCGTGAGCACGGGCAGGGATGTTCCAGAGGTGACCACAGTCTCCAGAAGGAGATGGAGATGTTGGTATTTAGAAACACCAGCATGGTCTACTTATCATTTCAGATCCAGAGACTAAGAACAACATAAAGGGCCAGAAGTTGAAGTTGGACCTTCCTGGAGAAAAAGATGCAGCAAAGGTGTCCAGAGGACACCAGAGACCGATGCATCAAGAGTATGGGTTGGCTAAAACAGGTGACCTTGCGGCCGGGTCACTGAGGCATCGGGTGAGCCCCTCAGAGGATGCAGGGGTGCTCCCCCCTGCCCAAGGGAGAGCTAGCAGAGAACCAGATCTCATCCCCAAGAAAGCCATGGCAGGAGGGAGAGGCCGTGGATGTAATGGGAGAGAAAGAACACTTTTTGAAGGAGAAAGATCCTGCAGACGTGAGATCTGGGGCAGGAACTTCCAGAAGTCAGAAGTGACCCAGCACCAGAAAACGGGGAATATGAAGAAAACCTATCAATGCAAGGGATGTGGGGAAACGTTCAACTGGAGCTCGAACCTGATCATCCACGAGAGAAGTCACACAGGGAAGAAACCTTACTTGTGTGAGAATGTGGGAAGGACTTTACACCAGAGCTCCAACCTGGCCAGGCACCAGCAGATCCGCAGCAGCGAGAACCCCTTTGCATGTCAGGTGTGCGGCAAGGCCTTCCGCAGGAGCTCCAGCCTGGCCCCACACCTACGGCAGCAGGAAGCCGCACCCGTGCCATGGATGCGGCAAGGCCTTCAGCCAGAGCTTGGACCTGGTCATCTACCATAGAGTACACACTGGAGAGAAGTCATATGAGCGCCACGCATGTGGCCAGACCTTCAGCCAGAGCTCACACCTGGCCACGCATCAGAGGATCTGCACCAGGGAGAGGCCCTTCCAGTGCCCCAAGTGTGCCAAAGCCTTCATGCAGCAAGCATGCCTCACCAAGCACCAGACGCTGCACAGTGGGGAGAGGCCCTTTGCATGTGGTGGGTGTGGGAAGGCCTTCAGCAGGTGCACAGCTGCACACAGGCCGGGTCACGGAGTGCTGGCTGGCCTGCCCCTCCGCCATGGGCCAGTTCAGACAGCAGAGAACCGAGAAGGAGAGGAAGCCCTATGAGTGTATGGAGTGTGGGAAAACCTTCTGGGGAAGCTCGGACCTGATCCAGCACTGGATAGTTCACACTGGGGAGAAGCCCTACGAGTACTGGGCCTGCAGGAAGCCCTTCTGCCAGAGGTCACACCTGCTCATGCATCAGAAAATCCACACTGGGAAGTCTTATCCATGCGGCGAGTGCGGGAAAGCCTTCTGGCAGTGCTCACTCCTCGTCCAGCACCGCAGAGTTCACACCAGGGAGAAGCCCTACAAGTGTGGGACCTGCGGGAAGCCCTTCATCTGGAGCATGGCCTTCCTCAAACACCAGAGGCTTCATGATGCAAAGAAACCCCAGGGACGTGGGAGGATGCCGAGCCAGGACCAGGTGCCTGGGGACAAGCAGGGAACTCATGGGGAGGTGAGAGCACACTGGCGTGCATGGTCAGCGTGCTAGAACCATCCAGGGCAGCTCGGACCTCATGCGACCTCCAGTGGCTCGCGATGGAGAAAAGCCCCATGCATGTGCAGAGTGTGGGAAATCCTTCCAGCAGAGCTCGGACCTCACGAGGCACCGTAGCGCCCACAGCGGGAAGAAGCCTTACCCCTGTGCTAAATGTGGGAAGTCCTTCAGAGGCAGCTCTGACCTCATAAACACCACCGTGTGCACATGGAAGGGAAACCCTATGACTGCCCCAAGTGTGGGAAAGCCTTCGGTCAGAACTCCCACCTTCTCACTCCCCAGAGGATCCACACTGGAGAGAGACCGTTTGAATGTGGCGCCTGTGGGAAGGCCTTCAGGGGGTGCATGGTCTTCCTTAAACACCAGAGGCTGCACCCCAGGGAGAAGCCAGGGGGCTGGCGAGAGCCTGCAGCAAGACTCAGAGGGGACAGAACCTAAGGGAGGCAATTCTTACTGCACCATGGAGCTATTTATTGTTGGAAAGCATCTGGAGGCAGGAAGACATCGGAGCGTTGCTGGAAACCCAAGTGTAACCAGGGGGCAGAGCTTGGGCATAAAGTCTGTCTTCTGACTCAGAGGTGACATGCTCTCCACCGATTGGAACATGTGTCACGCTTGCTTGAGATCTCTGCTCCAATGTCCCCTCTTCCGAGAAGCCTCCCCTCCCGCTAGGATACCGGGTTATCCCTGCTCACACAAAGGTCCACAGCTAGCCAGGCAGGCATGGCGGCTCTCACACTTTGGGAGCCTGAGACGGGAGGACTGAGGGATGCAAGAGGACCACATGAACCCAGGTGTCCGGGGTAATCAGGTGTCCATCAGCACGGTGGCCTCCCGAGAGCAGGGAACCAGCAGGCTGCCCACAGAAGGGCGGATCGGCCCAGCTGGGAAATGGGAGGTCACAGCTCTGGGCCGATTGGAAGTGTCTGGGGGTACACAGGTGGTCAGCACACGATGGCCTGCAGGCTCGATGCACATCTAGCTTGTGGCCTGTTTTTTGGAGCCCACGAGCTAAGAAAGGTTTTCCAGCGTCTAAGTGCTCTGAAAGGCAGGAAGAGCAGGTGACAGGCACGTAGGAGGCCCACAAAGCTAACTACTCACTCTCTGGCCCTTACAGGAGAGACCTGCCAAGGCCTGGGCCAAGGGGCAGCTCAGTCTCGTCCCACCAACACCCCAGGAACCCAGGTGCTCCCCCTTGCTCCCATATCCCGCAGGCTACACCGTTACTCTGCGCGTTGAAGCTCGACCCACACACCCCCCTCCCCGCCCCGGTCTGCTGTGGCTCACGGAAAGCAGAGCTATAGTCCGAGGGACAGACATGTTCCTTCTTGGCAAGGGTCAGGGAAGGCCCTCCCCCACTCCGTCCTTCATGGACACTTAACTACACGGCCACGTCTGTCTTCCAGGGAGGCTGGAAACACCTCTCCCGGAGTGGCCACTTGCCCAGTTAGAAGTCCTACTCCGCCCCCAGGGAGCAGCCCCCGCTTCTGCAGCCGGGTGCTGCCACCTGACCGGGGGAGCCCTGGCTCCAGGACGAGGGTGGAGTGGGACCAGGCAGCAGAGGATGTGGGCCAGAGCCCAGGGGGGTGGAGGAGAGCGCTGGGCTCAGTGGCCACTCCAGAAACGGCCACCACTCCACTGCGATGCCTCATCGTGGGGACTCTGAGAAGAGCTGAAACCGGAGACATCCTTCGTAGGCAAAATATTGACCCAAGAACGTCTCTTTTGACATGTTGGCACAAAAGAACGGAGGCTCTGTGTGCTTCATTTGATTCTGTTAGAGGAACTGTTCCTTACACTCGAGAGGTCCTGGGGGTCAGCGGGGCAGTCCTTGTATGATTGGCATCTGTCCCTGTTTCTGTGTGGACGGGGTCTGTTCACAGGCAGGGTTTGGCAGGGGGCTGGCTTGGGGCAGAGGGACCCTGTCAGTCCGGGAGCCTTGTTCTCTTCCCCTGGGCACCTCCAAGTTAATGAAGCTGTCTTCCACAGTCACTTCTAATCTTAAGAAATAGGTCTTATAGGAGCGCCTGGGTGGTTCGGTCCAGTAGAGTCCAACTTTTGATTTAGGTTCAGGTCACAATCTCAGGGTCATAGGATCGAGCCCCGTGTCGGGCTCCGTGCCCAGTGGGGAGTCTGCTGGAGGTTCTCTCTCCCCCTCTGCCCCTCACACCTCATGTGTGCTCTAAAATAAGTAAATCTTGAAAGAAAAAAAAAGAAATAGGGTTTACATTTCTACACTGCGGATGAAGAAAAACACTAAGAGGTTCAGTATTTTGCACAAGATCACGGATGCGTCAGTGGCCGAGCCAAGATCTGAACCTAAGTATGACATCCAAGGCGTTCACACGGCTCCCGGTCGGCTCAACAGAGCCACAAGGAGGAGGAGGAAGGCGGCTTTTCACATTTCTGACTTGAAGTGTGGGGCAGGGAGAACCAGCCTCCTCGTTCTGGTTGCAGATAGGTGGGTTCTTGGTCCCAGAGACCTGCCTGCCCCTGCTGCCCCAGGTAGCCACACGGAATTATATTTGCTCTGTCCCTGGACTGCAGAACAGAACATGAGAAGTGACGGCTTTTCTTTCAAACCTGAAAACACTTATGTTACCCACAAAACCAGCAAAAAGAAGAGTCTTACAGAGCAGACATGCACATCTCCGTACACAGATAGGACGTCTGCGTCTGGCCATGAAGGAGTCACAAGGACTGGATTTATCATCCACAGCCCCCATTACCCAACTAAGAAGCCAGCCAGGACAATGGACCACAAGAGGTGCCGGACAGGGAGCCCCAAGAGAAGGGGACAGGGGAGTTAAGTTCCAGATAGGCCCAGCTGAAGGGACGGAGCTGAGAGTCGCAGAGGGGAGAGCCAGCTGCCCCCAGACCTCGAACACATGTGCTGGAGCCATGTCCCCCGTCTGGACCCAGGGATAGAACCCGTGGGAGGCACGGGCAGCGTTCCTGGGGCTCACACATGTCTGAGAACGGCTGGAGAGGAGAACCCTTGCCGTGGGCACACACCCCGCAGGGCCATGCAAGGGTATGACTGCAGGCATCAGCGTATTAGCCCTGGGCCCCAAGGCTGCTCAGTCCCACCCAGCCATGCAGGAAGTCAAGCCTCAAGAGAAGCAAACTCTTGCCAAGTAACTTACCTGCATCCCAGTCCAAAGCTCAAAATATGGAAAGAAATTGAGAAAAAGGTGGGGGGGGGGGCACCCGAATGGCTCAGTGGGTTAAGCATCTGCCTTCGGCTCAGGTCATGATCCCAGAGTCCTGGGATCGAGTCCCATGTCGGCCTCCTTACTCAGCAGCAGCCTGCTTCTCCTGCCTCTCCCCCGTCCCCCCACACTATGCGTTCTCTCTCTTACTCTCTCTCAAATAAATAAATAAAATCTAAAGAAAAAAAACACACCACCAACAATATCAAATTTACAATGTCTGGGACACAGTCAAAAACTGAAAGCAGACGATGAAACAGAAGAAAATATGAACTGTAATGACAGAGAAATTACCAATAGAAACAGATCCAAAAATGGCGCAGATGATAGCTATGAGACCGGACACTAAACACAGCTATTGTGCTCCATATGCATGCCCCAGAAGGGAAAGGAAACATGAGCATGGAGAGAGAGACACAGAAAGACATAAACAGGGGTGCCTGGCTGGCTCAGTCGGGAAAGGTTGTGAGTCTTGATCTCACGGTGATGGGTTCAAGCCCTATGCTGTGTATAGAGATGACTTAAAAATAAAATCTCTTTAAAAAATAAAAATAGAGGCTCCGGGGTGGCTCAGTCAGTTAAGCATCTGCCTTCGGCTTAGGTCCTGATCCCAGGGTTCTCCCTGCTCAATGGGGAGCCTGCTTCTCCCTCTCCCTCTGCCTACTGCTCTGCCTACCTGTGCTTTCTCTCTATCCATCTGTCAAATAAATAAATAACATCTTTTAAAAAACGACAAATCAAAATAAAAAACGGTACCCAGGGGCTTAGTTGGTTAAGCGGCTCAGGTTATGATCTCAGGGTCCTGGGATCAAGTCCTGACTCGGGCTGGCTCTGTGGTCCCAGACAGACCTCCAAACACCTCGCCTTCGCAGCCCGCTGGAGAGCCCACTGGGGAGACCAGACACACACATAGCGTGGGAAGGGGCGTCAGTCCCCACATCTGCTCCCAGGGGCTGCCAGCAGCTCTAACACAGAGGGCATGAGGTGCCCATAACGATCGGTGCAGAGGCGAAGGTGCCGTCGGCACTGTCCTCGCGCCCTGCTGCTGGTGAGAAGGTGCCCCAAACTGGGGGTTGTCAGAGGAGGAGACAGGGTAAAGGGGAAAAGGACACGCATTCACAGGCGCCCAGCCAACCTGGCGAGAGCGAGAGGGAAGGGGCAGGGCTGGGGGTCCACGCTGCATCCAGAGGACGGACATGGTGTGTCTCGCCATCTGTTCTAGTCAAGAACAAGCCGTCTCAGAGCCATGCTGCGGGCTATCCTGGGCAGAGGAACACACGTGAGAGCACAAGCCCGTGCCACGAGGAAGCCGCACCCAGGAGGGCAGGAGTCCCAGCGGACAAGTCGGGGCCGGCTTGCGTGCAGCAACGGTGTGTCCAAGACGGGAGGAACGTGCAAAACCAGGAAGGAAGGAGAGCAGCGACGGCTGTGACGGAAGAGACTCAGACCGGCACAGTGAGATCTGAGCTGCTCGGGCACCTGGGGCCGCTCGAACTCGGGAAAACGGTGTCGTGGACCAGACCCTGAGGCCCCAGAAAGCCTGCGGTTCGCACGGGCAACCACCTCCCTGTCCCCCCCACCCCACATAACGGGTTGCCAGGTTGCCATGGGCGACACAGCACTCTCACACCAATGCCAACAGCATGGCCTGGGGATAAAGGATCTGCCTGAGAAGAGGAAGGGCGGCCAAGCCATCACGACACTCCCGTCGGCCCCTGGCAGTGGACGCATCCGGTTCGCCCCTGTGGCCTCTAGTTCGTGGGAGCCACACGTGTCTTCACGTTGGGCTGGCCCCCCTGGGCAGACGCGACACACTCCCCTCTCTAGCCTGTCCTCGAGGAACAAGACCCAGCAGCCGCCACAGGGGTGTGTGCCATTTACTGACCCCAGGGAGGAGGGAGAACGGGCTTTGGCTCGGAACGCGTGCAGCCTGCCGTCCGTCCAGCCGCAGATGGCTGCGCATGGTGCCCGTTCCGTGACACTAAAGGAGCCGAGACCAGAAGGTCCTCCTCACTGGTATTCAAGGGGCCTCCCGGCGTGACCGTCTCCCATGCGCCGCATCTCCAGGCGCCACTCAAGACCTCCAAGGTCTTCCTCACACGCACTGCGGCCCAGGGGCTCCCCGACGTGGGGACTGGACCAGAACGTGGTCATGGGCCTACCCCGGTGCCCCCTGCAGTCCAGTTGAAAGAGTGCCCCACAAAACCAGCAGACCAAGGGTGTAGACGCGCCCTGCTCCCTTCCTGGTGATCACTGGGGTCACCGACCCAGGAGCCAGCCCAGACTCGACCCGTCTGGTGCACAACCAACCTTCTGCACAAAAGGCCTGTAACAGTCAGTCCCCACGTGGGCCCTCACACGTCCACACCGGCCTTCCAGCCCCGCAGCCTAGGACGACAACACCTTCCGCCTAAGGCAGCCCTGCCTTCCCCACCTCAGTCTAGCCATTCCCACTGCAACAGAGACGAAATCTAATGGCTGTTAAATGTAACTATCCAAAGGGGCCTGGATGGCAGTGGGAGTGCCGGAGAACCTGCGAATGACACCCACCCCGGGATGCGGACAACGGACACCTGAGCCTCCAGACGTGAATCAGCTGAGTGCCCGGTACCCCGACCCCACTGCTCCCCAGGGACAGGGCGCCCCCGGAGGTCCAGGAGCCCTTCGGGCCGGGGCCTCACTCGGTGGGGATCCTACCTCGTGGTCCCAGAGGCAAGGTGGCAGCTGGGTGCAGAAGGTGGCTTTTTGGAGATGGGGCGGGTGCCAGGGGTGAATCTGGTCCACACTGCCTGCAAAGCGTGTTACAAACAAGGACAAGTGAGCGTTTGGTCTGCACACCTGCGGGGAGGCTGGACACGAGGATGCAGGAGGAGCCCAGGCTTCATGGAGAGGCTTCACCTGCCCGCCGGCAGCCCCCAGCCCTCCTCCCCTCTTGGAGCTCCAGGCATCTCTGGGGGCACTGCCCGCCACTGGACTGTTCCAGTCCCCACCAGCCTCCTAATGCTCAGACCTCCAGTCCCCACCAGTCTCCCAGTACTAAGGCCAGCCCCATCTGTCCCGGGTTGGGGGGGCCAGGGTCAGCACACAGGTGCTAACGCATTCACGGCGCTAGCAAGTGCTGGGTGACTGTGCACCCCCCACCCCCGCTCTCCTGGAGCTCCTCCCTGGGGTCAGCACCAGAGGCTCTGGCTCCCTCCATCTCAGGGGTGCCCCAAGGCAGGTTGTTTGCACAGAGTTTCATCCCCAAAGCTGAGACCCACGATGAGGGAGCAGCGACTGAAGCCTTCTGGGTTAATGTTTTTCGAAGGTCAAAGTTGGCTTTCCGGAGCGAGGTAAAGGACTATAGGCAGGGTCCAAGCATGGGCTTCAGGTGGCCCGTGAGTCCCCTGAGGTCCTGCGCACATTTCTCTAGGCAGAGCCTTCCAGAGTCTCAAAGATTCCTGACCTCACAAGCATAGGGACCTGCCTCGGATCGGCAGTCACCTCAGAGAACATGCCGTGAATCTTAGACAACTATGAACGCCAGCCCTGAAATCTCAGCGGGAAGGTGATCTTCAAAAAAAGCTGGACCATCCAGATGATCCAGAACATTACCTCATTAGCCAGGAGAAACATGGACTGCATATACCAATCACTTAGGATTGATGCATGAAACCAGTAACACGGCCCACTGTGAACAATAAAGACCTCACAAAGCCAAGCAGAGAGTGGAGGACAGGGTCAAGTTTCTGCTGAAGGAGGGGCACAGAGCAGATGGCTGTGGCCCGAGAGAGCACCCCGCATGGGACGGGGGTGACACTGGCCTAGGAGGTCACACGTTGACATCAGAACAACGTACTCTGGGATAATAAACATCAGGAAGGCGTCAAGTGAGTGAACCTGTAAGGACACACTTTATTTACCACCAGGGAAACGGGAAGGGTGAGAATGTACACCGGCCGGGCTGCAAAAATCCTCAAGGGTTATTTCCGGGCGTTTAGGGAGGTCTCTGAGATTACGAGGCCCGGTAGCTCTAAAACTAAGAAAATTCGTGTTTCTTTTCCTCGATGAAATCCTACTTGCATGAGCGTATGACTATCGCCCATAATATCGGGCAGATTTTGACTCCCAGGTCCACAGAGAAGAGGGGAGGCCAACAGAAGAGGAAGGTCTGGGGCTCCCTGAGATAAGGGGGGCAAGGCAGATATAGACAGGGAGCGAGGGTACCAGCTGCACACACAGTGTGTGGTCGAGGTGGAGAGACTCATTCACCAGAATTCCTCCAGGGAAACAAGGACTCTCCTTGGGATAGGGGAGACCTCCCCCACTTTACCCGCATGCTCCATGGTAACGAGAAAGAGGGAAGCCAAGCTGCCCTCTCACGCTCCAGGAAGCGGACCGCTATCGAGGGCCTTTTCCTTTTCTGAGCTGGGGCACAGCTGGGGCGGGGCCGCAGGGAGGAGCTGGGTGTTGTGACGTGCTAAGCCCCGGGGTGGGGGTGGGGGGTTCGGGGAGAGAGGGAAAAACCAGCGGTGGTTTGGTCAACAAGGGGCATTTGAGGATGTACAATGTGAGTGCCCTTCTCCACCTGCCCGTGGACACGTCAGTGGGAGTGGACTCTCGGGGGGTGAGGTTAAATCGGGGTCAAGTTCTCGGCCAAGGCTGGCCAGTGATGAGTGTGGACATCAAACACGAGAACACAGGGGGCTCCTGGGTGGCTCAGTGGGTTAAAGCCTCTGCCTTCGGCTCAGGTCATGATCCCAGGGTCCTGGGATCGAGCCCCCATCAGGCTCTCTGCTCAGCGGGGAGCCTGCTTTCTCCTCTCTCTCTGCCTGCCTCTCTGCCTACTTGTGATCTCTCTGTCAAATAAATAAATAAAATCTTTGGGGGGAAAACCCCCACAAACACAGGACCAGGAGTAGGAGGGACAGGAACCTCCTGGTTTCACGTGACAGAGACACAGTCCGGTAGCATTCTCAGCTTGAACTTGACCAGCAAATAAGAGAGCGCACTGTGCTTGTCATCTCCATAGGGACGAGGGAGTTCGGAAACTCCCTCCAACTTGGGCCCGACCGCCAGACCAGAGGTGGGACAGAAGATGGGGGCCGTGCAGCCTGCTGTTGCCTCGGGCGGCCCTTTTCTCAAGGGAAGGGTCTGAACCTGGGGGAGCACAGCGTAAACCCACTAAATGGGTTTTGCCTGCGAGCAGTTACGTTTCCAAGGATGTTGACTTAAATCTCCGATATTCAAACCACGTCGTACAAACATCGATGTGCACAGCCTGCACACACGGCGGTCGAGTCCGCCCGTCGGCGGCACAGCCTGGGGCTCGGGAGCACGGACAAGTCACCTGACATCCCTCCCACCCTCCTGGTCTTTGACATCCGGCAGGAGCACCCACAGCCACCCTATCGGCCAACGGCTGTACAGCTCTGTGAATTAAAAGTCCTTCGACAAACACAGAAACCAGGTGAATTTTATGGTCCGAACATGGAACCCACTCAGCCGCTTACAGGGGACCCACATCAGAGATGCCATGAAAGGAAGAACGGAAGGCGTCTGGCACTAGGCCTGGCACAGCAAACACTCGGAAAACGCTAGGAGTCAGTAACGCATGACAAGGAGATTAAACAGAGCACTGAGGACGTATCCCGTTAGATGTAAGAAGTCCAGAACCGCGGGGCCGGCTGGACCCTGGAGTTCGCAGAGTTCATGTCCCCTTGTCTCAAGGTCAGAGCCGTCTCTACCTGCTGGAGTCCAGCTGCGCACGGCCTGCTGCCTCCTGGTGCCTCTGACGCTCGGACCTGCATACACCCGAGGAGGACACAGGACACTCGTGTGGAAGAAACAAGGGGGCTGCACACAGCAGACGGCTCCAAGGTGAGGCCCAGGTCGGGCAGGAGAACTGGCCCAGCATGGGGGCAGGTGCCTGCTGACAGCAAGGCTGTGTAGTCCCTGTGCAACGTCCTGGCACGGGACATAGGAGGCCAGCCGGCCGGCCGGCCATCCATCCGCATAGCCTCCACGTCGGGCACAGCTGCCCACGGGCCGCTCCTGCCCTGCTGGATGGCCCAGGCTCGCTGCCCTCCTCCCGCCCCTGGCGTCACCCACCAGCCCCTCAGAATGCTCAGAGCCTCGCTCGCCATCCTGGAGGTGGCTGTCGCCTCCTCCATCCTGCACACTCTGCAGAGGAACAAGGAGGCACCGCGGGTGTGGAGTCCCCAAGCTTCCCGCCTCTGCGATCATCTAAGGCTCCTCGGCAGCACATCTGCAAGATGTCAAAGCGGCAAGAACGTCCGTCGAGGGTCCCAGGGCTCCGCGGCGGGCAGGAGGACAGGGAGGGTGTCCTCTGCTCGACTGTCTTAACACCATAGAGGAAAATCATCCACGAGTCAGCACTGCCTCTCTTGGAAGGTGGCGGAACGGTAGGCCCCCATAGTTCCTGATTAGTAATAATCCAGGTTATGTGGCCTGTACAGACCCAGAAGGCGATGGCATCCCCTTGAGGGTGCAGGGAGGGGGTGCGAAGGCAGACAGAGGGAACACTGAGGCCTGAAACAGCTTTTATGGTGGAACTCGGGATCCTGAAACCTCTCCGGGAACAGTTCCTAAAAGCCTCTCCTATCCAACCACTGCGTGGGCCGACGAGCCACAGTGTGGTCCTCCCACAGGGTGTGCAGGCCCGGCGCAGCGGAGGCCCTAATCCGGGCGCTCAGTCGGCGCCGTGCACGCTCTGGTGCCGAAGCAGGTGGGAGCTCCTGCCGAAGGCCTTCTGGCACTCCCCGCACGCGTACGGCTTCTCGCCAGTGTGGACCCGCTGGTGCAGGACGAGCTGGGAGTGCTGGCCGAAGGTCCTCTGGCACTCACCGCACGCGTACGGCTTCCCGCCGCCGTGGGTCTTCTGGTGGAGGAGCAGCTCCGAACTGTCCCAGAAGGTCCTCGCGCACTCGCTGCACTGGTGGGGCTTCTCCCCGGCGTGGACCCGCTGATGCGCCGCGAGGTGGGAGGTGCGCCGGAAGGCCTTCCCGCACTCGAAGCATTCGTAGGGCTTCTCACCCGTGTGGATCCTTTCGTGCCGCAGCAGCTCCGAGTTGCCCCGGAAGGCCTTTCCGCACTGCGCGCACACGTACGGTTTCTCGCCGGTGTGGATGCGGACGTGCCGGACGATCTCCGAATTCTGGCCGAAAGTTTTGCCACACTCGCGGCACTCGTACGGTTTGTCCCCCGTGTGAATCCTCTGGTGGCGGATGAGCTCGGAGCTCTGGCCGAAGCCCTTACCGCACTGGCCGCACAGATAGGGCTTCTCGCCGGTATGGATCTTCTGGTGGCGGATAAGGCCAGAGCTGTGCTTGAAAGCCTTGCCACACTCGCCACACTCGTGGTAGCGCTCGTCCGTGTGAATGCGCTGGTGCTGGATGAGCTGCGAGCTGACGCGGAAGGTCTTGCCGCATTCGCCGCACGCGTACGGCTTCTCGCCCGTGTGGATGCGCTGGTGCAGGGCAAGCGCAGAGTTCTGGCTGAAGGCCTTGCCGCACTCACCGCACTTGTAGGGCCGCTCGCCGGTGTGGACGCGGTGGTGGTGCACGAGGTGCGAGCTCTGGATGAACGCCTTGCCACACTCGCCGCAGGCGAACGGCTTCTCGCCCGCGTGGATGCGCAGGTGCCGCCGCAGGCTCGAGTTGGTCCCGAACGCCTTCCCGCACTCCTCGCAGCCGAAAGGCTTCTCCCCGCTGTGCACACGCAGGTGCTGCAGGAGATGCGAGTTCTGGTTGAAGGCCTTCCCGCACTCTTTGCACGCGTGAGGCTTTCCTCCCACCGGGCTTCTCTGCGCCCCGGGTACCACAGCCCTCTCCGTGGGGCTGGTGCGGGGCGTGGTCCGGGGCACCAGCGGGTGCGGGCTGGGACCCCGGACGCGCTCGCTCTCGTCGCTGTCCCCGGACTCCTCAACCGACGGGGACCTCTTACAGACGGCCGGCCCCGACGCGAGGCCTTTCCCGCGAAGGGACGCCCACTGCGCGCTCCCGTCCGCGGACGCTCCCGAACGCCTCACCACCGCGTCCTCCGCCCGGGCGGCTCCCAACTCCCGGCCCCGGCAAACCACCTGGGGAAATTTCTCCGACGTGGCCGCGCGTGGCTCGGGGTCTTCAGAAGCCTCCTCCTTGGGGATTACTTCCGTGTGCTCAGTCCCCATCTCACAATCTGAAATGACAGAGGGCAGGCGTGAAGTGGGTGCAGCGCACGGGGCCCCCGCGAGAGCTGGCGCGGTCGGACTGCACGCCACGGCGGCCTGGGGGTCGGGGCACAGGACCGGACCGGGGACGATGGCGGGCACGCCAAACGGAGGCCGGGCCCTGCCTGAGAAGCACGACATGGATCGTCAGAGGGAGAGATGTAAGGAGAGGGATGCTCCCAAAAGGTGGCCAGGGACCTGAGTGTGGCAAGATAAGTGGCAACAGAGAGTCCACTGCAAAAGGCTGGGCGAAGAGGCAGAGACCACACACTTCTCACCAGAGACAGGGTCCCTCCCTGGCGCTGACCTGTGGCGCTCATCAGGACACGGGTCTGCTGCCGGATTGGCAGGGCTGACTGTCCAGAGGGTCCCAGGGCTGGGCCAGGGCCAGAACCACAACAGAAGTCAGTCCTCTTGGCTCCCTTCCATTTGGGCGAGGTTGCCCTGTCTTCCTCTTCTCCAGGTTTCTGCCCTATGGACACCTGCCACCCCCCCCCCCCACATGGAAACGCAGCCCACACCACAGTCTGGTGCTGAGTCGGGCTCCGGCTCTGGGCTCCCTTCAGTTCCGCAGACCCATTCCTGCCCCAGGACCAAAGCTCCAGATCACTGCAGCTCCCTGGAGTCTTCACTACGTGAGAGAGCTTCGCACTCCGTCTTTTTCAAATGCTTCCTGTCGACGCTCACCTTTCTCCAAATAAGTTTATCTTTTTGTGAAATGTCCAAACGTATCCTGATGTTTTTATATCCAACACGTCTCTGTCTTTCCTTCTGGTGAGTTTTCTTCTATTTTCAAATGAGTTAATTCTTTTTATACATAGCTATGTCAACTTCTACAGACTGTTTATAAAACAGCCTCTTCAGAGAGTTTCTTTTAACACGATTTTAGATCTAAACCTACACTTTTTTAAACTTCTAAAAGGCTACTGCAAAAGTTTTAGTTGTTACCCACTATGCTTTCTTCCACAGCTCATCACCAACAGAATAACGAACGTATTTACTGCAGCATGGAACCTGGCTGAAGATGGACATCCTTCAGCCTTCTCTGCGGATGGGTTTGGCCACACGACCGCACTCTACTCGGTGAGACAGGAAAAAGCAGACGAAAATGCGTGGGATGTCTGGGAAGTCTCCTGAGGGGACTGTCTTTCTTCACTCTTCTCCACACTGTGCCTGGGGAGACAGGTGGCAGGCAGGTGCCACCTGGGGCCGTGAGCACTGCAGCGTCCCCCACATACCCTAGGATGGGGCAGAGCTGGAAGGAACCGGGTCCTTGGCGGCTCCACGGAGCTGCCATCCCAGCCCTAGAATGCCTGCCTCTGGACTTTTTTTTTTTTTAGATTTTATTTATTTATTTGAGAGAGAGACATGAGCAGGGCAGAGAGCAAGGAGCCCCATGTGGAACTCAATCCCAGGACCCCAGGACCTGAGCCAAAGGCAGACACTTAACGACTGAGCCGTCCAGGCACCCCCAGAACTTTTCCATCTGAGAGAGAAACACGCCTTTGCCTTGCTTAAGCCACTGTGGTTTTTTGTTTTGTTTTTAGGAAGCCAGACCTTCTCCTAACTGGCACCATGGCCCTGGGGGGGTTAGCTATCCTGGACACAGAAAGCGGGGTCAATGCCAGAACGGGCCTGGCCTCTGTCCATAGAGAAAGCAGCCTGGGGCAGGGCACACGGGCACCACGGCTGATCAGAGGAATAGGATTCTCTGCCCATAAAGTTGTGGCAGCTGAATCTCAAGGGGGAACGGGCAGCCAAGGGCCCTCACCCTACACCGCAGAGTCACGGAATGGTTTCTAAGCCAGGGAGTGACACAGACCATGGCCAGATAAGCGTTTCGGGCCAAGGTGCACTAACAACCACTTCATAGCCAGAAAGCAGCAGGCCGGGACGTAGGACCTGTGAGAAGGTGGAGGCACGCACCAGAGCTGGGGGCATGAGCTGACCAGGGCAACAGGGGCAGAAGGAATGAAGAGGAGACAGCTGCAGAAAGAGCTCAGGGTCAAACTCTGTAAGGCTCGGCTGGGAGCTGACAGGGCTAGACACAGGGTAAGGAGGGGAGCACAGTCACAGACGATGCCCAGACCTCCCTGCCCGTCATCATATGACCAGCGGTGCCAATGGTCGGGGGTCCAGCAGCAGCAGCTCATACGGGTGGCAAGAGGACCCATCAACACTGTTTTGCACAAGACACGTTTCAAGGCATCCATACAGAGTACCAAGGAGTCAGCTAAAATGTCCCGGTCTGAAGATACCCTGGCCAAGACCAGAGACATGGCCCAGACTGGACTGAGCATCGCTGGTAGCAGCACCGTGTGATGGCCACTGCAGACGGGGCACAGACACCCAGAAGCCAAAGCTAGCGTGGAGGCTCTGCCGTCACCTGCCATCCTTCCCTCCGGGGCTTCCCGCCTTTCTCCGCCCCAGGAGGCTACACTCAGCACAGACATTCACAGCCCCCCTGGCGTCCAGCTACAGCTGTGGGGAGGCCCCACGGAGACCAGAAGGAGGGAGGACTCAGGTCGGGGCATTTGTTCCCTCGATTCCCTCCTGTGAGGCCGCCTTGGGCTGGCAGTGTCCCCCCATTCACCGAAGGCCGTTCTTCCTCTTGGGAAGTCTGTCCGACCCAATCATCTCACAGCCTCGGAGCCAGCAGCCTCCCCAGCCTCTGGTAGCCCCAGGCCCGGCTCCGGGATCCAACCTGGATCATTTGTAACTAACCTCTCTCAATGACCCTAATCTGAATGAGCAGCTTCCCATCCGGACCCTCACAGCAGAGAGTGGGAGGACGAAGGGAAGCCTGCCAACAAGAGAAGGGATGGTGAGTGACCGAGTCACCAGGCCAGGGTGGACAGAATACACAGGGCCACCTGGAAAGTGCCTATGGGGACAGTCTGGCGGTCACAGGGGCCTGTGGAAGCAGACGCACTGGAAAAGTCGAGCCCAGTAGCAGCAGACGGATGGACTGGTCTGTTGCTTCTTCCAAGAGTCTGGATGAAAGGACCAAGGACCTCCTGATGGGAGCGCCCTGCACATGCCCCACACATGCCCCACACATGTTGGTACAGAAGGCGTGGCGCCACCCAGCCCGGGACACCCGGAAGGAACCTGACCTCTTCGTGGGGTCACCGAGTCCTGGAATCTCTGGGCTCCCCCAAGAGGACCCTCAATCTTCAGCTCCGCCCGCAACACGGGCTCTGCCCTTCCCATGGAGCAAGGGCAGCCCCCAAAAGCTGGACTTCTCCTTTTTGTTGAAATTTTTGCAAACTGCGGTTGAGTAAGGGTCCACGGTGCTGGGACTCAACTGCGCCCTCGTTCGTGACGCACGTGGGCTGGAAAGCACAGCCTTAGAGAGACGTCTGACACGCAGCCGTGGTCCAGTCCCACAAGCTGCTACTTTTCGGTCCCCATCAACGCCCCACCCCTCCCCTGTCCCCTTCTCACCCATGTCTCTCCTACAGTCCACCGTCCGGCGCCTTGCAAGGTCGGAATTCTCAGAACCGCACAGAAAAGCACTTGTCCACGGTACAACCAACAGTACAAGCGTTCTATCTGCCCCCAATTTCAAGATCTGGTTCAAAAGTCAAATCCAGAACATCTCCCCCAACGGAACGTGACCCCCTGACCTTTCCTCCCCTCTGCCTTCTGCCAGGGCCATGGTACTAGCGTCCCTGGCAGGTCGCACTGCTGTATGCCTTTCTGGCAGCTCCTCACGTGTGCATCAGAGCCAAGGGCATGCGGCAGGCCTCACGCTCACGCAGAAACACTCCCCTCCTCACAGCCTAGGTTCAAACTTCCAGCTGGAATTTCCTAACTTTGTCTCTCACGTCCTCACTCTCCTAACCCTGAAACTGGCTGCTTCTGGAGAGAGAGGATGGCGGTGTCACCTGAGCAGGAGGGGGACGGCTCCTGGTCCTTGGTCTGGGGGGACATGCAGACCTCTCCTAGCTCACCACAACTCAGAACAGGGTCTACAGCTCTGCAAACCCAGATTTGTTGTTTTTCACTGCACCCCAGAAAAGCACCCGCAGAAAGCCTCACCCACAGAGTCCCGATGCACCCACCAGATACCCATGTAGCCACTAACAAGACCTTTGACTCTGAAAGGACCATGCTGCCACCGAAACCCTGAGAACTGCATCACAGCTTGCAATTAGAGCAGGAAGACTGTTTGATTCTTAAACGACAATCCTCAGCATGGAATGAGGCAGGATGCGCTACAGTCCTCTGGGAAATGTGCAGAAACTAGGAAATTCGAAAAGACAAATTCCAGGTCCCACCTCAGGCCTCCGAGAATCCCCGGGGCGGGCCCAGGGCGCTGGGGGTCTAACAACTGCCCTGGGGGATCCTGATGCCCCAGCAGGGGTGGGAGCTGCTCCAAACTCAAGTCTGGGACGCTGGGCTCTACCCAAGGCCTGGCCCACCGCGCCCACCACATGCGTGAAGCCGCAGGATTACCCGGACACTTCTTTTCTCCTTTCTGACCCTCCCGCTGGGCTGGGTTGGGCTACCCTCCCCTCCCCTCCCCTCCACTTTGCAGACCAGACAGGGCAGATCCAGTCCCGCACACTGGAGGCTCTTCATGGAGGGAAACCCACACTTGTGCACCATCAGACCTTAGCTGCTGGGACAGGAGTGGAGTTTGCCCCTGGCTGCCTAAATCCAAGTTCACACCAATCTCCAGGGATAGCAACATCACTCAATCCTTTGAACTCATCTGCCCAAAATCATGATGTGATTTGTCATAAACACTGACTAATCTGACCACTGACACTGTGCTTAGGTCTTTTTAAAACATCCATTGAAAGCAAAGATTTCTGAAAGAGCTATAAAAAGCCCAAGAATCACTCCCATTGCCAACAGACTCCGCGGGGTTGCACGCAGAAGCTGTTCCAGCCCAGAGGGACACACAGCGGGAACTGTAGGGAAGGCATGGTGGGAGACAGGTCTCCCTTTGGTAACAGGACGAGAGCAAGCTCAAAGAGCAGGAAGGGAAAGCTGCAGGCCAGGGGTCCATGGTGTCTGCTGCCGGGAAGACACAGACGGGGCAGGGCAGGCATGCAAACGGGCTTCCAGACAGCGTTCCCTGGGCTCAGAGAGGTCACAGATGGTGTCTGCGCACCCCCATCCCCACAGAACTACAACAGCACCCAGGCAGAGCGCGAGGCGAGCACCAGAATAAAGAGAAAAGGAACAGAGGGAGCATTGTGGCCTCCGCGTAGCATGTGGACTGACAAGGAGGCCGAGAGTCAGTGAGAGCGCTGGCATTCTGATGCGGAGAGGGACCAGGAGCGCTTACTATGTGCTGGGCGCAAAGTGACACACAGACATTACCCTGGGAAACCCTCACAGCCTCCCCAGGAGACAAGCATGCCCGTGTGAGGAGGAAGAGCCGATTGACATCATTTCCCCACCCTCTCCAGCCCCAAAGCAGCTGGGAATCTGGGGACATGGCGGTGGAAGAATGAGGGACTTGAGGATGTCAGCCAGGACACAGTGGAGACGGGAGAGCAGGACAGGGAGGGGGATGGAGAGGGAGAAGGAGGGAGGTGTGGCGCGTCCCCAGATGGAAGTTTCAGAGAGGCGGGGAATGTGATAAGCACACAGCACACGGAATCACAGGGCAAGGATCCTGGCACGTGGCCCAAGGTTTAATTTTGAAATGCCAAAATTCATGATACACTCAGAATATCCTTTACAACTATTCAAATTTATGATGAAACGTTTTAGAAGTTGACTTCTGCGTAGGTATGGGGACTCAACGCTTCTCCAATCCTTTTATGGAGCATTTGAGCAAAGAAGTGCGCAGTGGTCTTGCAGGCTCTGCAGGAGATCTGAGCTCTGGGAGTGAGCCCCCACCGAGCTAACCCAGACAGCAAGACCACCTCCCTTGCAAGGGACTGTTCAGAACATCAGAGACGGATCCGGGGACGGACATATGCCTTCATCTGAGTCCATGATGTTCTGAGCAGGCTCGATGGGAGCCTCAGGGAATAGTTCCTACCATCCTGCCCAGCTTGTGGATGACGTCGGGGAGAGCTCATAAAAATTGAGGGACCGTGGAGCCACGAGGCTCAGTCCATCCGGGAAGCACTTTCCTGCATGGCTCCAACTGTGCGAGCTTATACACCCGCACAGGCCAAAGCCAGCGTGAGCTGCATTGTTACTTACAGACAAAAAGCATCTTAAGGGATATCCTTTCCCCTAACTTCTGAAACGCCCAATCCTACCAAGTGTCCAGCATCCCGTACAAGGATCTCCTCCTCCCTGGGGTGTTCGCTCAGGCGCAGGACCGGAAAGCTGCTGGCAGGGTCCTGTGGGCCAAACACCGGCTCCTCTTTCCAGTGTCGTGGCCTTTGGGAACAGGTGTTCCCACTTCCCGGAATACCACCGCCCACTGTGCGCTTCACCAACACGCACCGGCCCGGGCTGGGCCACACGCAGTCCCACTCTCCTCCCTGACCCGGACGCCCCTCCGTCTGCTGGCACCCCCCACCCGGCGCCTGGAGCGTCCCGGGCAGCGGACGGAGCCGGCTCACGAGCATCTAAGCGCGCTACCTACACCGCTGGGATGCGGCGCTCTCGAGGACTAAGCGGATATTTCATTCCCTCTCGGACCCCAGGGGCCCAGACCGGTGCCAGGCAGGCCGTGGAGGCGCGTCGCCCAGGTGGGCGGCGGACCGGTCTGTGGAACGTCGTCTCTCGGCTCTCCCGCGTCCCCCCGCGGTCCTCCCGCCAGGACGGCTCCCGGACCCCCGCGCTCAGAGCCGCTCCCGTCCGGCCCCCGCCCTGCCCCGGCAGCCAGTGTCTGGCGGAGTGGCCGTCCCGGCCGCGCTCGGGGCCGCGGGGTCGGGAGGCCGGGGGCAGGGCGCGCGCGGGGACGGCCCTCGCGGAGCAGGTGGGGAAATGGAGGCGGGTTGAGAGGGGGGCGCGCGGCCGGCCCAAGGTCACAGGCCGGCTCGGCGCGTCCACCCGGCCCGCGGGCCAAAGCAGCCTCGGGGCCCAGCCCCCGCCCAGCCGCGCCACGCCGCGCCGGGGGGAGGTCTCACCGCGGCCGCTCGCTCCGCGTTCGCTCCGCGCCGCGCTCCCCGCCACCGAGCTCCCCGCGTCCCGGGCGGCAGCGGCCGGCGCTTCCACTTCCGGCGCGCTCAGCCAATCAGCGCGCGCCGCCGGCAGCGGAGGAGCAGGTGGGCGGCCCGACCCGCCCCCGCGCGCGCCCCGGCCGACCCGCCCCCCGCGCCCTCCCCGGGCCCCCCCCGCCGGACCGCCCCGGAACCCCCAGCGCCGCCTCGCCGCCCCTCCCATGGTCTGCTCACCGGAGAGGCACCCCCCCCGGCGCCCGCGTCCCCCGCACCCCGCGGGACCACCGACTAGCAGGGTCCTCCGGCCGTCCTAGAACGGCCCCGGGGACGCACTTCCGCCGCGGGGCCAGCCGCTCTGCGCGCCCCAGTCGCTGCCCCCGTGTCCACCTGCGCCCGAGCGGGCGGCGGCCGCTTCGCCCTGGGCGCCCCATCCCCGCGGCCCTCAGCCCGTCAGGCCCCTTCCGGGAGCGCCGAGGGCCTGGCGGGCGCGGACCCCTGCATCCCTGAGCGCGGCGAGCAGGGAGCCAGCTCAGAGGTCGGAGGGCCTGCTCGCGGGAGCGCCCTGGAGCCTCCGTGCGGGGCACCGCCGGCCGCCCTTATCCTCCGCCGGGCACCGTGCGCTCCGCATCCTCCGCGGGCCCAGCTCGTCCCCGCCCCGGTCCTCGGCCTCTGAGCTCGCGTGCGGTCCTCGGGCCTTCTGTCCGCGGGCCTCGGCTCCCAGGGCGCGGCGCGTAGGGCCCGGCCGGCGGCGCTGCTCGCGAACGCCGCTCCTCGGGGGAGCGCCGTGACGGGCCCCTTCTCGTCCGCGGCTCCGCATCCGTGCATCGGAGGCGCTGGGAAGGTCAGCCCGGCCGCGGCGGCTTCCGCGCTGGCCTCAACGCTGTCCTGCGGGGTCGGAGGAGCGGCTGCCCTCGGGGGAGGCCGCGGTGTTTGCAGCCGGTGCGCGGCAGACGGGGGAGCTTTCCCTTGAGCCACTCGTTGGAATTCGGCCCGAAACCCCGGGGTCCGCGCTCCTGCCCCTACCCCAGCACCGTCAGCCCCTCTGCCCTCCCACAGGCGGCGGCCGAGAAGCGTGGACCGTGGGTCGGCCGAGATGCCCGTCTTCCTCGCCTAGGCTGCGCGCAGCCCGTGGGAAAGACATTTCCAGAAGAGCCCCAAGACCCTGTGTCGTTTTTCCCTCCCGCAGGCCTTTCCCTGCTCCCAGACATCGCGTCCGCTTCCCCAGCGGCTCGCCCGCATTTCGCACGACCCCCGCTGCAACCTGCGCGCTGCCCAGGCCTGCACCCAGCCCGTGGGCCGCGACGGTAGCCACTGCGCGCACCAGGCATCCCAAGGTAGGATGCCCGCCCGGCCACGCAGGTACCCTGCCCCAGGACCAAAGGCTGGGCGACGTTTGGCCCCGCTGACTGACTTTATCCAGGTCACCTGCATTCGCGGGCATCCGTCTCAAGAACCCAGATGAGGGGCACCTGGGTGGCTCCGTCGGTGAAGAGTCTGCTTTCCGCTGCGGTCACAATCCCAGAGTACCCGGATCGAGCCCGTATCGGGCTCCCTGCTCTGCCGGGGCCCTGCTTCTCCGTCTCCCTCTCCCCTGGCTCATGCTCGCTCTCTGTCAAATACGTAAGTAAAGTCTTGAAAGAAAGGAAGGGAGAGAGAGGAAGGAAAGAAAGAAAATAACCCAGAGGAGGGACTCAACCATGGCTGCCCGCGGATGGATTTTACAACTACTGATGTCTGGTGCTAACCCCATAGGTTCCGGGCGGTGTGTGTGTGTGTGTGCACGTGTGCGCGCGCGCACACACACACACACACACACACACACATGCATACACACACTCACGTGCTTTGTGATTTTCAGCTTTCTGAGTGATTTGAACGTGCAGCTAACAAAGTTGAAAACCAGCAGCCCCAGTGACTCTGAGTGTCCAAATTGACGGCGTTTGCATCTCCTGGAAACTTGATGGAAATGCATATCCTTGGGCCCCATTCGCACATCTTCTGCATCAGAAACTCTGGTGTTAGGGTTTGGCAGTCTGTTTTCGGGCCCTTCAGGGGGTCTGATGCCCACTAACGTTTCCCTTCAGGGCCCAGACATCAGCTGCACTGACTTTAATCAGCCCTTGCACGTGGGTCAGAGAGAAAAAAAAGATAAGCTGCATCTTCCCAGCTCCTCCCCGGCCCACCCTCTGCTTTATTAAACTAGCAAATTCAGGGGCATCTGGAGACCCTGAATTTGGAAATTTGGAAATTCATAAGGGAAGGAGACCGAGGCAAATGGTCCGCAAATACCATCCCCATTTCTGGTGGGCATGAGGATGTATACAGCTGGTGTTTCATGGTCTCCCTACAGGCTTAGGACTTGCACAGTATCTTTTTTACAGATGAGGGGAAGCAGTTTCCCTACTGAGTAGGAATCTCGGTCACCCTCTTGAATTCATGCAGGGACAGACATGTGGAAAATAAAAGACACCCCAGTCATGTTCTCCAATGGCCCTTCTCTCCCGTCCATGGAGAACGCGAGGAGAGCTCCCAGCACCGCCCACATCCCTTTGTTAGAGTTTAAGATCGATCACATCATCTCAGATGAATCTTACGACTCTGTTTCAGACCTAGGGCTCATCATGATTATGTTTTAATTGTCTGCAGACCACATTCCAAACTATCACCACACCATTAGGAACAGCACTGGATGTCCGCCCACACTTCGGCAGCACCATGAGCCATAGAGAGGCTCCTAGAGATATAGGACTGCGAGCACCACCTTGTGTACCTTCGGGTCCCTCCAAACCACCCCCCCCCCAGACATGTAAGCCAGCCAGGACAGGCTCCAACACAAGACGCTGGCTTGCATGGCCTTCTCTCCCTGGGAACCTCCCCACTTCTCACCTCCCTACATCCATGTCCTGTGTGACCTGTCCCCTCCCTCCTCAAACCTGCCTTTCTGCCCTTCTTTCAACCAGGCCAACCTCACAGTATATCGGGGATGCAGAGTCTCACGCAGCAAGGCACAGATGTAACTGGGCACAAATGATTCCACTGTTTCCCAGGAACGTGCCTTTCCCCGGTATAGATGGTGTTCCTTGAGAGCCTGGACTGCATTACACGTCCCCAGAAGACTCTGGCCGTGCCCAGCCCATGTTCGGTAGAAACCGGCCGAGCTAAAACACTCATGTCTCACCTCCACATACTGAAGCAAGAGCAAAAGTTGAGTCAAGACTCAATTAAGTCTTCCGTGTTGCCCTCCATCCTCCAGCGATGACGAGGCAGGCAGCCTCCTGCCGCAGACCTCGCTGTTATCCCCGAGGAGCCCAGAAGTCATCTAATTCTATTCCTGTGCTCAGGCGGCAACCCATCAAGGAGTCTTGGTTGGGGTGCGCAGCTGTCTCAGTGGGTGCAGCGTGCGACTCTTGATCTTGGGGTCATGAGTTTGAGCCCCATGTGGGGTGTACGGGTTACTTCAAATGTTTAAAAAAAAAAAAATCTTGGACAAACTATTCCTTCCTTCAAAAAACATCCCTTCTCTGTGATATCAACTTTCTCCTCAGGCTGACACGATCCATTTACCAACTCCCACACCATTAACTCGCTCTCCAAACCGTGTTCTCCCAGATGCCACATGCCTGCCCACAACACAGTCCTCGTCCCCACCACCGCCGAAATCCTCATGGCCCCTCTCAAGGAAAAGAGTCCCTTTGTTTCCGAGGCTTCGTTTTGCTGCCAACACCCACGACTCTCTCCAGACTCATCCTGGGCTCCTGGCCGTCCCTCCCTGCAGTGAGTGACCCCATGACCAAGGATAGGGCTACAGTGTTAATGCCGCAGAAGAAATCACAATGCATACATCTTACCCAGTTGGCAAAATATGGGTCTGGAGGCGACAGAACAACAAATCCGATCCGTACAAGTATCTCACACAGTTTGCAAAGCCCCCTCACCTAGACTGGCCACGGGAAGAGTGTCCCAAAGCTTAGACTGTCTACCGCAGGTGTAGGGGAGGCTCTCCTGGATGAGGGGGCCCAGAGGAGTCAGGAATTCGTCCAAGGGTCATCAGGTCAGACACCATGAGGCCGGGATGAGCACCCACACCTTCAGACCCCTCCGCAGACTCTTGTCACTCCAATCTGACCGCCTGCCCAGAGTCCCGCGCAACCTGCCTCCACCCCTTACAGGGGCCCCAAAGCGTGCCCTGTTTTGTCCCTCTTTTCCACGAGTCAGCTCCAGGGAGGACATATCAAATCCGGCTTTCACAAGATCTCACTTCCCTGACATGTGCAGAGCTTCTCCCATGGACCAAATTAAAGCCGTGCACAATGCTGGCGTCTGGGTCACCTCTGTGGCTCCCCTCCTCCCGGCATCTGACTCAGAGAACGTCATACATTCCCCCAGCCACCTCTGATTCCTCCCCTCCGGTTGCGACACGCAGCGCTGCCCCCCCGACCCTGGGCGTCGGGGCTTGTGCTCTCCCATAAGAACATTTTCCATCTCCCCGCCCGGTGACAAGAGCCCCGCCTGCCCCCTGTGAGGGTACCTGTCACTCAGCACTGACCAGAGCGTGTGCGTGGCTGACGGAGACAGGCTCCCGCGGAAGTCAGCCACGATTGACTGGGAAGTTCACAGTGGCTTCGAGAACTAGAACTTAAAAACCAAAAGATGGCACGAATTGTGCTGGGTATCGGGGAGTGTAGAGATTTGCCAAATCAGAGCTCTGCACCTAAAGCTAATGTAACATCGAATGTTAATTATATTTCAGTTTAAAAAAAAGAATAAGGGGGACACCTTGGTGGCTCAGTCAGTGAAGCGTCTGCCTTCGGCTCAGGTCGTGTTCCCAGGGTCCTGGGATGGAGCTCCACGTCAGGAATCCCTGCTCGGCAGGGAGTCTGCTTCTCCCTCTCTCTCTGTTGCTCCCCCTGCTGTGCTCTCCCTCTCTCCCTCTCTCAAATAAATAAATAAAATCTTTTTCAAAAAAAGAACACATTATAAGAACATTTGAAATGATAATAGTACATTTTTGCCATCTTTGTAATTATTTAAGATTTTATTTCATTTCATTTCAAGTAATCTCTACACCCAACATGGGGTTCAAATTTACGACCCTGAAATCAAGAGCCCCATGCTCTTCTGACCGAACCAGCTGGGCACTCCCAAGTAAGCTTTTAATTTTAGAACGGTTTTGAATTTATAGAAAAGTTACAAAGGCAATACAGAGAGTGCCACATCCCGGCCCCTGATTTCCCCCATCAGCATCCAACATAAGTCTGATACCTGCGCTACGATTAGTGGCTCATACACTGTTATTATAACACACTCTGACCAGCTGAAGCCCACAACTCACTCAGCTCTTGCTGGTCTTCACGGACGTCCTCTTCTGACCTGGGATCCCATCCGGGCATCACGTTTCATTTGGTAGGCATGTCCCTTTGGCTCTCTTTGGCTGTGACATACTGTACATTTAAAAATAACAGCACGACCCAGCACGTCACCGCAGGACATGCAGAAGCAAATCAAAACAACAAAACAACTCCCGAGTTCCCACGACACTCACACGAGATGCCAGCATGTTTGCGCCCACTAACCGGGCATTAGCATGAACAACGCAGCGTCCTTCTCCAGCTTTCAAACGGTGAACCCCCAGATCATTCTGATGCATCACGGCACCATTAAATGCACACGTCACCTCCACCCTGGGGAAAAGCCTGTCAGTTCGAAGTCAGTACCCACAGCGCACACGGGAGAGGATACCAAAATTTACACGCAAGAGAAGTAATGATGACTGTTTCAGTGAACGTGTGCCACGACACAGTAGAGGGACATCCCTAAACCTCCATGCACAGGTTTTTAAATTAATTACTGAGGGGTGCCTGGGTGGCTCAGTCGGGGAAGCCTCTGCTTTCGACTCAGGTCATGATCCTGGGGTTCTGGGATTAAGCCCTGCATCAGGCTCCCTGCTCCTTGGGAAGCCTGCTTCTCCCTCTCCCACCATCCCCCCACCTTGTGTTCCCTCTCTCACTGGGTCTCTCTCTCTCCGTCAAATACACACACAAAATCTTTTTTAAAAATTTTTTTAAAGATTTTATGTATTTATTTGACAGAGAGAGATCAAAAGTAGGCAGAGAGGGAGGCAGAGGGAGGGGGGAAGCAGACTCCCTGCTGAGCAGAGAGCCCAATGTGGGCTCGATCCCAGGACCCTGAGATCATGACCTGAGCCAAAGGCAGAGGCTTAACCCACTGAGCCACTCAGGTGCCCTGTAAAATCTTTTTTTTTTAAAGGAAATTTAAAAAAATATTTAAAAAAATAAGTGAGTTACTAAAACCTAAAGTATATTTATTTATCCTTGGAATATTGTTGTGAATATTTTTTTAAAGATTTTATTTATTTATTTGACAGACAGAGATCACAAGTAGGCAGAGAGGCAGGCAGAGGTTAGGGGGAAGCAGGCTCCCCGCTGAGCAGAGAGCCCGATGCGGGGCTCGATCCCAGGACCCTGGGACCATGACCTGAGTCGAAGGCAGAGGCTTTAACCCACTGAGCCACCCAGGCGCCCCTATTGTTGTGAATATTGATATGTTCTAATAACACACAAAAATGTACTTATCCAGTAACACAAGTTAAGATAACTTCCCCTTGAGACAAGGAATATAAAACGATGCTGTGGTCAAGCAATCATAAAACAAAACAAAGGAATGGGAGAAGATATTTGCAAATGACAGACCCAGTAAGGGGTTACTATAGAAAATATACAAAGAACTGATAAAACCCAATGCCAAAAAGTAAACAATCCAGTTAAAAAGGGCAGAAGACAGGAAGAGACATCTGCAAACACATAAGCTGGCAAGCAGCACTTCACTATCGGAGAAACGCCAATCAAAACCACCACGAGATACGGCCTCCCATCTGTCAGAATGACTAAAATCAAAACCAGAAGAAACACCAGGTGCTGGCAAGGATGTGGAGAAAAAAGGAACCCTCCTGTACACTTGTAGGAGTGCAAACTGGCGCAGCCGCTCTGGAAAACAGTAAACGTTTCCCCCTCCGAAAAAAATTAACAATAGAATTACCCTATGATCCAATAATCCCACTACTGGGTATTTATCCAAAGAATACAAAACAGTAATTTGGAAAAGGATATGCACCCATGTTTATAGCTGCAGTAATTAAAACAGCCCAACTATGCAAGCAGAATTGTCCGTCCAGCGATGAATGGATAACAGGGAAACAGTAAAACTACAACAGAATATTACTCGGCCATGAAAAAGAATGACCACTTGCCGTTTTCAACAACATTCATGGAGCTAGAGAGTTTAATGCTAAGTGAAATAAGTCAGTCAGAGACAGACAAACAGCCATGTGATTTCACTCACATGTGGAATTTAAGAAACAAAACAGGCAAAGAAAAAAGATTTAAAAATGGGGGGGCTCTTAAATACAGAGAACACACTGATCGCATCCAAAAAGGAGCCAGGTGGGCAATGGAGTCCGCATTCCCCGACGAATCACTCCACTGTACACCTGAAACTCAGACAATGCTGTATGTTAATTATACCGGAATTCATAAATAAATAAGGAAATGAGTAAATCGAGCAAAGAGGAAATAAGAAATATTTACTTGGAGTGCTGACGTGTGAGTAAAATGAAAAGAAGACAGAATGAGGAGCAGGCAGAATTACTGACAGGACCACTGGAATTCTATTATGCATTCGTCCTAAGGCTTGGTTAGCCTGCTCTCACCCCAGCATCCAAGGCACCCTTATCTCTCCGGATTGGGTCCCAGACTTACCACCAGAGGTGGTGGCACCATTTCACTGTGCCCTGATGCTCCCCCAGGCACTTCTTAGAATTACCTGCGGAGCTAACAACAACCTGATGTCTGTGTCCGGGAGTCGGCCAGGGCTTCCAGAAGACGACCCGGTGGCTTACACATCAGACGTGTGTCTTCTCATGGTTCTGGAGGCTAGAAATCCTCAACAGGTTAGACTGAAAGGGAGGCTGGAAGAGCACAGCAAGGCCTCTGAGCCCTGAGGACAGAGTGGATTAAGGGCCACGCCTGAGCCGAAGGCAGAGGCTTAACCCACTGAGCCACCCAGGCGCCCCACAAGATTTATTTTCTCGAAATATTTTTATTTTAAATTATTTCAAAATATTTGTGGTCTTTTGGGGCACCTGGGTGGCTCAGTGGGTTAAGCCTCTGCCTTCGGCTCAGGTCATGATCTCAGGGTCCTGGGATCGAGCCCCGCATCCAGCTCTCTGCTCAGCGGGAAGCCTGCTTCCCCCTCTCCCACTCCCCCTGCTTGTGTTCCCTCTCTCGCTGTGTCTTCTGTCAAATACATAAATAAAGTCCTTTTTTAAAAATTGTGATATTTTAATTTTGTCAGATAAAGACTTTGGGGTGGGAACCTGTCAACATTTTACAGGAAAGAAGGAAGGAGTGGGGGCGGGGGAGGGAGGGAGGGAATTATGGCAGCATGAAGGAAAATCCTTCCCAACAAAGGCGACCTCACATGTGCGCACACTCGTCTCCTGGGCCGTGCAGGCAACAGTTTCCCTCGGCACAGGGACAAAGTGTGCCAGCAGTGTTCGACGGCTCCTGCAATGAGACAGAGAAGAAACAGGGCCTACACGTTCAGAAATGGTGTACTTTTCCCAGGAGTTGGAGCACACATGTGTGGGGAGGGCCGCAATCTTCTGGGTGGTTCGGTCTGATTGGGGACTGACTTTTCCCTTCCGGGGGCAAGGAGACAGCCCCCTTCGCCCCACTACAAGCTGTTATTTTCTCTAAGGCTGAGGCTTCCCTTTGGTCACTGAAAACCACCCTCTGATTGGTCCAGGCGGGGGTGGGGTGTTTTTGTGATATTTAAAAACAGACCTTGATATTCCCTTTAAGGGGCAACCGTCTGGCTCAGTCAGTAGAGCGAGACTTTTGATCTCGGGGTCGTGGATTCGAGTCCCATGTGGGGTGTGGAGATCATTTAAAAGTAAAATCTTTAAAACAAAAAAGAGGGGTGTCTGGGGGCTCAGTTAAGCAAGCAGGCTCAATTGTGGCTCAGGTCATGATCTCAGGGTCATGAGATCCAGCCCTGCATGGGGCCCCATGCTAGGTGTGGAATCTGCTTAAGATTCTCTCTCTCTCCCTGTGCCCTCCCCACCCCCACCCCACTGCTTACACACTCTTTCTCTCTTTTTTTTTTTTTGCTCTTTCTCTTTCTAAATAAATAAATTCCCTTTAAAATAAAATAATTGGGGGGAAAAAGCAAAGCAAGAGTGTTTCATATATATGTGTGCATACACGTGTGTGTATATAAAAAATATATTTTGTATGTAAATGGGTATATGTGTGTGTGTGCGTACATATGGGTATATGGGGTGTGTGTGTGTGTACAGGCATGTGTGCAAAGAAACCAGATGAGTGTGTATATGAGCACACACAGGTACACACGCATAGATTCTGCCTGTATGAGAGCTGTTGGTCTTGACAGTGACGGTCTCCGGGGGACAAGACTTGGGCGCCACCGCAGCAGGGAGCCCCATTTTCACCACGTGCGCACGCCCCTCACACAGAGCGATGTTTTACCGTGTGGTTCTCAGAACACTTGTTTTGGTCTCTTCATTTCCCTTCATTTAATCTCTTCACTGACTGGACAGAGTTCATTCTCACCTCGCCACACTCACACCCATCTGAACAATCCAACAACAAAATAAGACCTGAACAAAGAATGGGAAAATCGGTGTGGAAACCGAGGGCCCGCTGTGGCCAGTCCAGACTCCTCTGTGGGGGCGGGCCAGGTTCCAGTCCCTTGTCACCTTCTGCAACACGTGCGATAACCCAGCTTCTCCCACCACGCCTTTCTGTTTTTTCACGTCCCACAGCATTTTCAGGTGGTTTGGGTGTTTTCAAAATTCATTTAACACGCTATTATTTGAATTTTCAAACACACACTGAAGTCGAGAGGCCAATACAAGGGACCCCCCCATATTCATCACCCCCATCCAGAGACCATCAGCTCATGCCTGACCTTGTTTCACTGATAACCCAAACCCACTGGGGATCGTTTCCCCCCAGAAGACCACAGCACTGATACCTGCTTTTCTTGCGGGGATGGGGGAACTTTTCTTTAATAACTTTATTGAGCTATAATCCACATACCATAAATTTCACCCCTTAAAATGTACAATTCAGGGGCGCCTGAGTCAAGCGTCTGGCTTCGGCTTGGGTCATGATCTTGGGGTCCTGGGACCAAGCCCTGTGTCAGGCTCCCTGCTCAGCAGGGAGCCTGCTTCTCCCTCTCCCTCTGCCTGCCCCTCCCCCTGCTCATGCACTCTCTCTCCCTCCCTCTCTCAAACAAATAAAATCTTTAGGGAAAAAAAAAGTACAATTCAATGGTTTTACCATGGTGACCTAATTTCAGAACATCTGTACCCATTAGCAGTCACTCGCCCTCCATCACCAGCTGCTGCAGCCCCAGGCCATCCCTTATCTGCTCCATGTCTAGGAATTTGCGGTTGCAAACATTCCATATAAATGGGACCACACCTGATGCTGAGAACGCTTCCTTGGGACTTTCCTAAACCCAACACCTCCGTGATTTAGTAAAAAGTCAGACGCTCAAAGGAAGTCAGCCCTCTGCCCCTCCTCCCGCTGTGTTCACCAAGGACGAGGGGTACCCCTCCCTGAGCCCCGACAGTCCCTGTTCTGCACTCCTCAAGCTGTAGGTGGCCCTCCTGCCCACGTAGGTAACCGGCCACCTTCATGTAAGGGAAATACGGGCCCGGCTCGGGGATGCACCAACCAGTGTCCCCAGCCACCCTTTTCCTTCTCTTCCCCGTCCCCCTTACAAGGCTGCACAGAAACCGGGAGCAGGTCTCCTGCCTCCCAGCTCCCGGGACGCTCAGGCCTCTGCACGGAAAACCTTAGTTGTTTTTCAGAACAGAAACAAAAGCAATGCCCTTAAAAGGAGAGGAACCACTGCACGGGGAGGGTCGGGAGGACGGCACTGCAGGGCCAGCCTCCTCCCACCCCGCTCTGGTCTCCGATCTCCCGCTTGCAAGATAGGAGGGAAACTCGGGTCCTCGCCTGGGAAGACTCCTAAGACCGGGGTCTGGGGTCTGTCCCCTCCCTGAAAGAAAGCAGGGCTGGGGGAGCTTCCCCGTGCCTGCACACTCCCTCCAGCGCCCATGCAACTCCGACCCAGGACCCACAGTAAGGAAAGCTTCTAGGAGAGCCATTCTCCGAGCGCCGGGTGGGACCAGGCGTGCGAGACCGGCCACTCGGCTCGGCCACAGTTCAGGGCAGGACTCAGAATCCAGCCAACGTGTCTGTCCTCTGCCACTGGCCTCCTCTGTTCGGCACCTTAATACGGTTCTCGAAAATCCACGTCGGCCTGTGGGAGGGGCTCCTCTAGACCGAGTCCCTGGGACACAAGAGGCGATGCTTGCAGAGCGAGAGCTCTCCCCAGTAGCCTGGGCTTTGGCGAAGGATCAGAAATAAAGCAAAGAAACACTCACATACTCATGGCCATAAAACGTAAGGGAAATCTGTATGATGGATCTTGTGCTGTGAAAATGGGGTTACTACTTGTTTCTGCTTTCTAGAAGTACCGAAGACCTTCTCATTAACATTGGAAGGGCTGTTTTCCTAATTCTAAGACCTGGGATTTTTAAAAGATTTTTGTTTCTATTTTGGGGGCACCTGGGTGGCTCAGTGGGTTAAAGCCTCTGCCTTCAGCTCAGGTCATGATCCCGGGGTGCTGGGATCGTGTCCTGCATCGGGCTCTCTGTTCAGCAGGAAGCCTGCTTCTCCCTCTCCCAGTCCCCCTGCTTGTGTTCCCTCTCTCACTGTGTCTTCTATCAAATAAATAAAATCCTTTAGACAAAAAAGAATATTCACATTTGTGACCTGGGCTCCTCCCGATCATTGTATAACCTGCTGGACACTCGAGGGCTTTGGCACTGAGAATGAAGGCTGGATGGCTCTCAGTCTCCTGGCCAGCTACCTCCGTTAGCTGGAGATGCCTCTCGCTCTGGCCTGCTGCCTGGAAGAGTGATCTGCTTGAGGAACAGCCTCAGTGTCCCATCTGTACTACCCTCACCGTTTTGATCACACCCGCCTTGCTGGAGGCCTCAGGATGGCTTCTCTCTCCTGCTGCCCACAGGAGAATCTGGGTCTGATTCTTAGGATGAAGTCAGTTCAACCCGGAATTTTAAAGAGCCCAGAGTCGGCGGCCGCAGTGGGGATTGGGGGAGGATGACCAGCCCCGAAATTCATAATTGCATGGTCACATGGTAACCGTAGTCACAGACGTGTATCCTGGGGAACCTCCGGAAGAGGAGTGCTCCTGACCCAGACTTGGGGGGCCAAGGTTTCCCAACACACAGCAGCTGGGCTGAGATTCACAGGGGCAAGCCGGAGGCAGCCCGTCAAAGGCGCAGTGAGGCTGGAGGAGGAAAGGCACAGGGCGGGAAACAGGGTGATGTCCGCAAAGAACCGTGAGCGATTTGGTGGTAGGCCCAGGGGGCCGGAAGGAAGACTGGAGACCAAGGACAGGGCCAGGCGCTGGAGGATTTTACGTGGATATTTAACGTCTTGGTATTGTCTGAAGCGCACAGCAGAACGTGTCCCATACAGGAGGGCCCCCCCTAAGTATATTTCTAAAGAAATACAGTGGGCGGATGGGTTAGGAGCTCTCTGAAGTTCCTCTGTCCTTGCAAACCAGCGGCTCTCAAGGCCTCTATTTGGCCCGAGTTCTAAATACCGTGAGTTTCTCTTATTATTATTATTTTGTTTTAGAGAGAGAGAGAGAGAGAGAGCATGCAGGGGGAGGGGCAGAGGGAGAACAAGCAGACTCCGTGCTGAGCGGGGAGACCCCCCTCAGGGCTCGATCCCATGATTCCAAGTTCACGACCTGAGCCGAAACCAAGAGTCGGATGCTCAACAACCGAGTGGCCCAGGTGCCCTTACACAGTGTGAGTTTCTAATGGAGTAGCAAGGGTCAAACCTCATCCGTAGGCTTATCTTCTAGAAAGTATTCTAGAATTATCCCTCTGGGGGAGAGGGCGTGATTTCGCCCTCACCTTGAAGGTACGATGTCCGGTTTGGCTGGCCTTTCCTGCTCCTCGGTGAGCTGTCAGTGGCCCGGATCCCAGACTGGGGGCGGAGAGGATGCGGCCCCTACAAACGCCTGTGGGGTGGGACTCCGGACCCGACGGGCCGGGCTGGAGTAGAGGCTTAAGACGAGCGAGGAAAAGATTCAGGCTGACTGGGCTCGCCCGCCTCTTCCATAGGAGGCCGGAGCTCCGCAGGCGCAGGGCAGGCGGGACTGCTGAGGGCGAAGAAGGCCAGTGGGGAAGAGAGAAGGCGGATCCGTGGTGACCGCGGGCTGCGGCAGCTCCGAACCAGGGCGGGCCTCCCCTGGGCGCGGCGGGAGGAGCCGAGGGCGTTCGCAGGCCGGCCGGGTCCCCGCTCACAGCCTAGGGACACTCGGGCGGCCTCGCGGGACCTCCAGGCAGGGCTGCTGGCAGCCGTCGAGGCTCCGGGCACCGACCAGGCGAAGGACGTGAGAAGTCCGGGCCTGCACACGCGGACACCGCCCACCGCCCGCAGCCCGCCCCCGGGACCGGCAGGAGGAGGGGCGCAGGCGTCCCTCCGGCCTCGCCGGCCTCAGCGTGAGAGCAGCCGCGGGCCCCCCGCTCCCGCCCCGCCCGGAGGCCGCTCCCCAGGACGCGGGCTCCCGGGGGGGCGCTCGCTGCTGGGGGGCCGGGACGCCGAGCAGCCGCGCAGATTCCGACGGGAAGGAAACTCGGACCCGGGTCGGCCCGCACCTTCCGCAAGCCCCCGCGCAGGGTTGGCCCCAGATGAAGCGATCCCTGCACGTTTGGCTTCGGAGCCGCAGGGCCCCGGCCTCACGCCGTCTGGGTCCGGCCACGCGGGAGGCGCAGCCTTCTGCGCGTGCGCGCCCCGCCCCCGGCCTGTCTCGCGGGCGCGCACGGCCGCGGGGTCCCGCACGGCCGGGCGCGCTCGAGGCTCTGTGAACGCGCAAGCGAAAGCCGCCCCCGGGGGAGGGGGAGCCTGCGCCGTGTCTCCCCCTGGCGGACAGCGGGGGAACAATAGGAGGGCTGCAGGGAGCTGTTCCGGCGGGCGCAGGTGCGGGCGGTGCGGACCGCGGAGCTGAAAAAACGCTTTGCGGTCGGGCCCCCCGGAGCCGACCTCGCTGTGCGGCGCCCCCTCTTCTCCCTGCTCAGAACAAGGGAACCGGAAGGCGCCCGCCGCGGGCCCCCCGCAGGCGCTCGCCCTCCGTGCTTTATCTCACGGATCTTCCCGGCGGCGTCACAGAGGTCGGGTCCAGGCCCGGCAGGGAAGCGGCAGCTGATGCGCGCCCCAGGGCTGTGCGCCCTCCCTGCTGCGGACCCAGAGCCTGGCCTAAGGCGAGCTGCTTCTCCTCCAGCGGCGAGAGCGCAGGGTCCCACGAGAACCTGGTTACGAGGAGAACCTTCCAGGCTCGGGACGCCCCGGGGGCACCGTCGGCCCTCCGCTCGGGCGTGACCCCAGTGTCGTGGGATGACCCCCAGACTCCCTGCTCAGCCTCTCCCTCCGCCTGCCACTCCCCCTGCTTGTGCTGTCTCTCTGACAAATAAATAAAACCGTAAGAAAGAAAGAAAAGGAGGGAAGGAGAACATTTTTTAGGCTAGTCCATGGGCGTGGGGCACCAGCTTGGAGCCACAGGAGCTCAGGGCAAGACCTTCCCAGGTATCTCGAAACATGTTTCTTCTCCGGGGATTCTGGGTGTGGTGGGGGGAGCCGAGGGCACGTGCCCGCTGATGAGCCCGCCAGGGACACTGCAGGTTAACGGCAGCTCCTAAACTGTGGGCTTGTTTCAGGATGAGAGAAGCAGCTGCTACAACCCCCGTCTGGTGACGAGACCTTTAGAGGAGACATCCTACCCAGATGCCAGTCCCCTCTTGCCTTCCAAGAGAGACAGACGTGGGAACATGTGCGGTGAGACAGACGCTGCTGACCTTGGGCCTGGAGGGAGGCAAACACTGAGTCACCTTTAAGGGGTGGCTGGATATGTTGAAGAAGGGCCACGGAGTATCCGGGCCATAAGGAGAACCTGCAAGCCAAGTTAGGTTAGGTTAGGTGGAAAGCTTAAAGCCAGCCTCCCTTGGGTAGCATCGCCTAAAACACTATTGGTACAGGAAGCAGGACCCCGGGGCACCCCCAGGGTCTCAGATGCCACATGAAGGGCACAATGGTGCAAACCCAGATGGTGATTCAGCCGGGGGGGGGGGTGTCTCAGTAAATGGCGAGTAGGAGCTGCCGAACGTCCACCCGAACCCACACACCATCAGGCAGCTGCTCACATTAAATCTTTAAAAGGGAAAAGAATGATTTCAAACGAAATCAAAGTAGAAGCCAGAAAGTATAGAAAAGCTGTGGAAAAGACTGTTTTTAAAGAAAGTTTTGGGATCCCCAAGTGGATTCAAGATCCCCAGACTCAGGTGGGAAAAAAAAAAGTCCTGACGAACAACTAAGGGAAGGAAGGAGGCCCCTCCAAGGAGGAACACAGAGACAAGTAAATGGCATTTCCAAGGAAACCAAGGGTGAAAGTGAAGAAATGTCCACACTGAGCAGGCAAGAAAGCTGGCAGACTGGGCGGCCTCTGCCCATGATCCCGGGGCAGGCCCACAGATAGCAGCTCCCGTCTCTTCAGGAGCGGCTTTGGCGAAGGCCAGAAGTGGGAGGCAGACTCAGGAAATACGTGAGACCCCTGAAGTGGGAGGTCATGGTGGCTTCTGGAAGGAAAGGTGACATGTGACGTCCAGGAGGCGTGGAGTCAAGTCATCAGGGTTGAAGCCCTAACTTTGTTCCTTAAGAACTGTAGGACCTCAGGAAACCCATTAATCTATTTAGACCTCAGTCTTCCCATCTGAAAAATGGACACTAAACGGATCAACTTTATAGGGCCTTAAGGATGGCATGCACGTGGAGTGCGGGCACATGGAGTGCAGGCACGTGCAGCAGGGAGGACCCGTGGGCACTTCTCTAAGCCTAAAGCTCATCACATTTTAAAACACTGATCTGGAAGGACGAAGCGGATAAAACACATTTACATAGGGTAGTCTTCCGGGGAAAACAACCCAACTGTATTTTTAAAATAGTGAGCTCAGGGTGCCTGGGTGGCTCACTGGGTTAAGCATCTGCCTTTGGCTCAGGTCCTGGGCTTGAGACCCCAGTCAGCAGGCTCCGCTCAGCGGGGAGCCTGCTTGTCCCTCCTCCCCTCCCCAGCTCATACTTGCACTGTCTCTCTCTCTCTCAAATAAACAAACTCTTTTTAAAAAATAATAAAATAATAAATAAAATAAAATAATGAGGGTGCTTGGGTGGTTCTGTCGGTTTTGTGGCCGACTCTTGATTCCGGCTCAGGTCATGATCTCGGGCCACGAGACTGAGCCCCACTCTCACCTCTGTGTTCAGCGTGGAGTCAGCTTAAGATTCTCTCTCTCCCTCTGCCCCTCCCTCCGCCTGTGCTCTCCCTCCCCCTAAAACAAATAAGTAAATTTAAAAAAAGAGTAGTGAGCCCTCCCATGCCAGGCACGGCTGTATGTGTCCGTACCACCCTGCGGCACGCTCCAACCCGCCCGGAGCCTGTATTCCATCATTTTCCTGCTCACATTCTATCTCCTGGACCAGATGATAAACTGCTCAAGTAAACACTGTCGCCAACCTATCCATTACATTCCAGGTCGTGGGTCACTGAAGACCTGGCAGTCACAGCTGCCAGAAGAAAGGTAGCCAGCGTCGGGGTGTGGAAACCAAGAGTAAATATACCATGCCCTCGCCCAGAGCGGTGGTTCGTCTGCAGTTGGGATAATTCTGTGGTTTTGGCTGCTGTGGGCAAACAGCTCTCTTTTTCACAGGGTGGAAGTGTTTCCCTGAGAACAGGACGGATGCATGGGGATTCCAGAGTTCTGCAAGGTGCCGCAGGCCAGGGATACAATGTAACCTCCAAAGCCTTTCCCATGCTGTGTGCTCCTTTCCCCCCAAGTCAGATCCTTAAAGCAAGCCCGAAGCATCCTTCCTGGACAGTATTAAGACAATATACTGATGCTTCCTGGACAGTATTAAGACAATATACTATCTGGAAGGCTGAACACACCCAGCCGAAAAGCAGGGACACGAAAAAGATGCAAATAATCAGGTGCAGGAAACTTGACTAACTCGTTCACATTCAAGAGCCATCAGAATCTCAGCTGCTGGGAGACCGTCCCAGCAGTGAGCTGACTGTGTGGTCTTGGACCCCACGTGGCCCCCAGATCCTCCAAGCACTGCTGGAACAGCTGGTGGGGCATGGATGCATGCATTTCCCGCAGCCTCCCCTCATCCCTCCCTCTCTCCTCTGTCCAGGACGGAGGGCGGTGCTTGGGGTAGAGGCGGAGCATTGGGTAAGCTGAAACCAAGGGAAATAACGGGCAACATTCAAGACCAAGACACAGCGGTCCTGAATCTTGATCTGGGTGGTGAAGGTGAGGGTGCATGCCTCTGTAAAAACTCACTGGACCGCACGCTTAGGACATGTGCATTTCACTTAGACCCTCTACACCTCCGTGAAAACCCAACCCGAACCACCACCAGCAACGAGCTCCCTGCGTTTGCTACCTTTATTGAACGCCCCACATCCTCCCAGGACCCCAGCCAAACCAGAACCCAGACAGGTCCCCCAAATATAGCAGGAGGCCTGGAAGGGGAGGGTAATGACTTGCCATCCATGCCCCACCTCCCTGGAAACAGAAGCCCACCACAGACAAGACAGACAGACAGGGGCCCTGAAGAGGACATGCCTCACCCTAGGTCCTCTTCCCTTTGCCCCGCTTGAAAAGAAAGTCAAAACCCTGGCTACGCAGCACCCAGCCCCCCACCCCACCCCTAGCAGCATTTGTGGGACCGCCCCCCCACACACACACACACGCGCGAGGGGCGCCCCGAGGCAGCGCCCATCCTCTTCCTTCACTTTGGTTTGCTCCTGGCAACTCCGTGTAAGCTTCCTCTCTCCAGCCTCCCGCCCAGCCTCTCCCACACCGTCCAGCACCTACTCGGACCTTCTCGCCCACCTGTCGCCTCCCTGCGCTGGGCTCCTGGGGCGGCCGCGGCTCCTCACCCCCCCCCCCCCCGCTCGGCTCCCCCCTACTCCCTCAGCCCTGCCGGGCCGGGCTCACACGGCTGCGCTGCTCTCTTTGAGGTCAGGGGCTGAGCGCTGGCGCCTCATGCGCGGGGGGGTGGTGTAGGGAGGGTAGCGGGGCCCCGGGGGCCGCTGCGCCGGGTAAGGTTGGGGCTGCTGGGGGTAATAGTTGTGCTTTTTGGGCTGGAAGTGCTGTGGTTCCGGCTGCGCGGACCCGCCTCCCCGGGACCGGCCGCCTCCGTCCAGGGAGTTCCTGCGGGGCCGGTGGGACCTCCGGGGACTCGGAGGCCGGCGCGCAGGGGCAGCTAGAGGGGGTGCAACCTCCTCAGGGGGTTGGGGCGGCGCGGGGGCCTCCCCAGCCGCCGCCCCCGGCCACGATTCCCGGTGCTGGGGGTTGCTCTTGAAGGGGAAGCGCAGCTTGCAGTCATGAGGGGGCACAAAGCGGGCGGGGGGCCGGCGCAGCCCCCCGCCCCGGCCCCCCGCACCCTGCAGTCCCTGCAGCCGCAACTGCTCCTGCTTGAGCCAGCGCAGGCGACCCCGGCGGAAGGCCGGGTCCTCCTCCATGAGCCGTGACACCCTCTCCCAGCTGGACAGGGGCGGCGACGGGGGCCGCGCTGGGGCCAGGGGCGCGCGCTCGCTGGGGGCTTCCTCCTCTGCTGCCTCTGTCCCCGGGTGCGCGGCCCAGGCTGCTTCCCGGGCCTCTTCGTTCTCATCGTCATTATCCTGCAGTGGGGAGAGGGCAACAGAGAAGGGCCGTGAGGAGAGCCGAGCGCTGAGCCGCGAAGGGCAGGGGTCCCAGAGGGGCTTGGAGACAAGGGCGCTGGGACAGTGGTCTCAGCTGATCCTGGCGGCCACTTCCTGTCGCTGTGGTCTGTGCCCTGGCCAGTAACCTCCCGTGCCCCCCTCCTCAATCCTCGTGTGCCAGGGCACAGGACCTGCTGCACAGGGCTGGTGGAAGGATTAACTGCTAACCCCATAAAGCACGTAGCTCGGGGGTCCCCTGCAGAGCAGGCACCCCAAAAATCCCGCTGAGTAAGTACCATGCCCCAGGGATGGAGAGGGCAGCACCGAAGGGGAAAGAAGCAATGGACCAGTGAATGAGAAAGCTCCACAGTGCGATAATATTCCCCACGTCCAAGAAAAGGTCAACAGAAGGGCATACCCATGCTCTTAACATATGTTATCCACGTTTCCCAAGAGCATCTGTAACGTAGGACCCCACGTGCTTTGTAGAAACGTGTACATTTGGAGGCACCTGGGTGGCTCAGTTAAGCGTCTGCGTTCAGCTCAGATCATCTCAAGATCCTGGGATTGAGCCCGCATCAGGCTCCCTGATCAGTGAGGGTGTAGAGGGGGGATTCTGCTTCTCCCTCTCCCTCTGCTCCTCCTGGCACTCATGCTCTCTCTCAAATAAATAATCTCAGGGGCGCCTGGGTGGCCCAGTCCTTAAGCGTCTGCCTTCCGCTCTGTCATGATCCTGGGGTCCTGAAACCGAGCCCCCATCAAGCTCCCTCTTTAGCGGGAAGCCTGCTTCTCCCTCTCCCACTCCCCCTGCTTGTGTTCCCTCTCTCGTTCTGTCAAATAAATAAATAAAATCTTTAAATAATCTTAAAGGGAAAAAAGTGTACAAATGTACATTCAGGTGAAGGGCAGAGCAGGGAAGGGGACAGGAGCCAGGGTGAAGGTGACTGCCACCGGGGGCCAGTGGGAGGCTGTCATGGCAGCAAACACCTGGGGGGCTTGGGGGGGGAGGCACTCTAGGCTCTGGAAGGCCTGCGGGCGGCAGGTGCCCAGAGAGATCCAGGTCCAGCAAGGAAGAAATGGCAGGAGCAAGTAAGCCTCAGTGACCCGGAGCCGGCAAGTGACCGCCGATCATACGTCCCGGAGGGCACGCGGGAACACCGCACCAAGCAACCCCCACACGGCCAGCCCCGCACTCCCTGAACACTTGTTCAGTGACTCCGCGCACGCCAGGGCTGGGTGACCAGGCGCCCCTCGAGGGCTGTTGTCCGGGGTTAGAGGAGGAGTGCGGGAGGACTGCCCAGCCAGACAGCTCCCGCAGCCACCTGCCACCCGGCCCCGCGGGACAGGGGCGGGTTCCTGGGGTGCATGCGCGCGCCCAGCGGCAACTTAAGGACTGTGTGCTTCCTACGGGGCTTCTCAAGCTCGGGTACCTCAGAGCCCCCCGGAAACCCGTTACAGATGCAGAGTCGTCCCCCAAGGCACGGAGGGTGGGTGCAGCTCGGGGATCCGCATCTTGGATGCGCGCCCTGGGGCCGGATGCAAAGCCCTCCCGGGAAGCAGGGGAGGCGCGGAAGGAGGCAGGGGAGGCGCGGAAGGAGGGTGGGGAGGCGCGCGCGACCGGGCCTCGCACCTGGGTCAGCGGGATGACGCGCTCCATGCGCAGCATGCGGTCCCGCAGCGCCTGCAGCTCGCGGTCCTTGCTGCTGTTCTGCAGCTTCACCTCCTGCAGGATGCCCGTGAGCTTGTCGATGTGCGCGCGCAGGTCCTCCACCTCTGCCCCGCGCGCGCCCTCCTCGCCGCCACCGCCGCCACCGGCCTCCTCCTCGCCCACCGTGTCCCAGACATCGCGGGCCACGGCCCTCCAGGCCTCCCCGGGGCCCTCGGGCTTGCCGTAGGTGCGGCACAGCTCCCGCATCTTGAGCGCGGCCAGGGCCTCGATCTCGGCGCGCCCGTGGCGGAAGTCGGCCAGGGCCACCTCATAGCAGATCTCCTTCACCGCCTGCATCTTCAGGTCGGCCATGGTGGCCCAGCGCGGGTCCTTGCCCTGCAGCCGCCGGCGCTGCGGGATCTGGTAGACCCGGCGCGGGGCCCGGCGCTTGCCGCTGCTGGGCAGGCCGCAGCGCTTGACGATGGTCTGCACGGTGGTCGGGGGCAGCTGCTCCCGCAGCGAGGAGATGAGACGCCAGCTCTCCTCGCACGAGCGTTTGTCTGAGTCGTCGCCACTGTCAGAGTCAGCATACTGCGCGGGAAGGACGGGACAGTGAGGGCGGGCGGGGAGGGCGGCCCGGGGCGCCAGAGCCACGCCGACTGCACCCCGCGCTGCGCTTCTCCCCTGTTCCGCTGGACCTCCTGCTTCACCCCCCGTTTCAGCCCTGTTCCGCTGCACTGCCTGCTTTAGCCCCCACGTCACCCCTGCTCCACTGCACCGCGCTTCTCCCCTGCTCCACTGCACCTCCTGCTTCACCCCCTCCCCTGCTTCACCCCTGCCCGGCTGTACCCTACGGTTCACCCCTGCTTGGCTGATGCTCAGGTGCACCACGCTTGGCCCCTGCTCTGCTGCACCACGTGCTTCCTCCCTGCTCGGCTATATGAGGGAAGGAACAAGCCTCCCTCGAAGACACTCGCTGAGGCTTTAAGGATGCCAGACGCATGGACAGCACCTGGCACAGCGCCATCCGCAAGCGGGAGCAGGGGTTACACCGAGTCTGCGAGGCCAGCGGCAATCAGCGCTCAGGACCAGATCACACATTCAAGGGTGAGCCTGCTGAAACCACTATCTTGTCAATGACGGCACAGGCGGTACTTGGATTCAGTAAAGATCAGACAGATCTATTCCAGGAAGCCCTACTCCAGTTGGCGGACTCCCTGCACCCAGTCACCGTCCTGTCCTGTCTCCTCCTGAACACCTCGGCCACCCCTCCACGCCATGCCATGCCCGCTCCCTACTCCGGCTCAGCATGAATGAGAAGCAGAGTCGGGCTGAAGCACCGCCGGCCCATCTCCCGCCTCTACAGGCCCCGCGCTCTGTGTGCGCCCCCTGTGCCCCACTGTCCGCACCACACCACTGCATGCCCCCCACCCTCTGTGTCTTCCCATGCCCCGCCCCCCAAGCCCGTCCCTCCGCGCGTATGTCCCGCCCCTTTTGGCCCCCACTCCTGTCACTCTGCATACGCACTCCCTGTGCCCCCTTCCGGTCCCGCTGCGCATGCGCCCCCTACCCCTTCTCCTCTGCACAGGCACCCCAACCCACACCCCCATGCCCTGCCCAGCCCTCACCAGTCGCTGCTGCTCCAGCAGAAGATCAGCCTCCTCCTTCTCCTTCCGGTACTGGTTCTCCAGGTCCTGCAGCCTGCAGTTGGGCAGAGGAGGAGGAGGAACTGCTTGGGGCTCTGGCGCCGCCACAGTAGGGAGGACGGCGACGCAGTGCACGCTCTCCCCGTACCTCTTCTCCATCTCCAGCTTGATGTCAATGCCCTGCTGCTCCAACAGTTCTTTCTGGGCGAAGTTCCAGTCCACGGGCTCGGAGGGCGGCCCGGGGGGCGGGGGCACTCCTCGCTCCCGCTCCAACCGTGCCTGCTCCGGGTGATTGAAGCGGAAAACGTGGTTCTTGCCCATCACAATCCTATTCCCTGCAGAGGGGAGCACAGAAAGGTGGTGTTGCTCCCCTACAGCAGCAAACCCATCCCGATGCCCACAGGGTCCAGGGCCCTGCCCACAAGCCCAGGAGCCCTGACGCCATCTCTCCCACCACCCCAAGTCGGAGGGCAGTCAGTCCCCTGCTGATTCTCGTCCCTGATGGCCAAAGGGAATCAAGGGACCCTGGCACCCTCGTCCTGCTTCTCCAGAGCCACAAGAGATAACGAGAGCGGGGTCCCTCCCTGCTACTTCTTGGCCCTTTCCTCCTTCCCATCCCCCTGCTGTCTTCTGCTTGTTTCTGGGTCCGGCACCCCTTCCCCTACCTGACTTCAACACCAGGGGCTCGGTCACCAGTCTCCCATTGACATAGGTCTCAGCTCCTTCACAAGGTTCCAGGGTGACCACCACTGCCAGAGGGAGAGAGGAAAGGGGGCCATTAGACCCTGGAGAAGAGGGGTGATGGTTACAGATGCCCATCTTGCAGGACCCTCAAAACACAGGCATGCACCCCCAGGCCCACCCCCAGTACCTGGCAGGGGTGCCACGGCCCCTCTGGTGGCAGGCAGCACAGGAAAGGAAGAGCAGAAGGAGGGTTAGAGCCCCAGCTACAATTCAGAAGCCTGTGCAGGGGATCCCTGGTGCCCCCCACCCATCCTCCCCAACAGGGGCTCCGCAAAGCAGTCACTCTCCGAGGGCTGGGTCTCCGGTGTCCAGCAGCTGGAAGCCTGTGACTTCTGTCCCTCAAGATGCACACTCCTTCCTTTCCCACAAACGCTCTCCCTGGCCCAGCCTGGGCTCCTGCCGCAGCCCCCAGCACACTGCTGTCTGCCGCACCTTCCGGACAGCCCCCTGCCTGCCCTCCCCAAGCGGCAGCCAGCAGAGCACTGTGTCCGCAGACAAGACAGAACCAAGCCGGCTCAGATGTCTATGGAGGCGTGCCTTGGGCCGCACCCGCCCTGGAGCCTGCCACTCGCTGGGACGCGGAGACCAGGCAGCTCGCCGTCCTCCAGGCGCAGCGCCCTACCTCAGAGCCTCCGCAGCCTGAGCAGAGGCCCACGGGCAGGCTGACCGACCTGCGAGGCGTCTATCAGCCTGGACGAGCAAGTCCTTCCTTACAGGGTCCTTGAAAGGTGCAAAGCAAGCGCCACGTGAGCCTGAGTTCCTTCGTGGGCCGTGGGCAGTAAAGCAAGCAGGATAACTGGGCCTCGAGGCCAGGGGAGAAGAAGCCAAGCAGAGCGGGCAGCTCAGGGCAGAGGAGGGCTCCTGTCGGGAAGGGGCAACCTCGGGGCACAAGCTTGGAGCCAGACCCACATCCGTCACCTCGTCACCTCGAGGAGGAAGGTGGTGGCAGAGGACAGGGCAGGAGTGGCCGTGGGGGTACCGGTCTGTCCCCTCACGCCCCCAATTCATTCACTCACTCTACAAGCGCTTTGCCCCCCACCATGTGCCAAGTGCTAGTTTAGGTCCTAGAAATACCCTGGAGGTACCCAGCGCTCACAGGGTTCCCACGGCTGGTCAGACAGACAGCAAGTCCACCAGCAGACAGTCTGGCGGCACAGGGAGGCAGCAGGAGACAGCTTTGCTCCTACTGGGCCAGGGAGGCCCCGTCTGCATCCACGAGCCCACAGCCGCCTGTGCACCCGAGCTGGCCACGGTGCATGTGATCCGGTTCTGGTAGCACTCTGACAAGTGCCCCACCCCCCACAAGCCTGAGTCCCCACGGCCGGGGGCAGCAGCACAAGCTGGATGGTCACTATTCTTCCCTGGCCACCGTCCCACTGGGCCGCCCAGTCCACTCTGCCTGGCTCCCGTCTCTTGTCCACTGCATGCAACCAAACCATGATACCCCCCCGCACCCCCTGGTTCCCAAAATCAGCAGCTGTTCTCGCAGCTGAGCCACCAGGCCAGGCCCGCCTCCCATCTCCCCAGACACACTCCGCACTCGCTCCGCATGCCCTGTGTGGTCTGGGCTACCACCTAGCACGTGGCTTGAGGTGACCCCAGAACAGGAACTCGGCAGAAGCCCTCAGGGCCATCCTGATGTGAGCTTGCAGCCCACTGCGTTCAGCTGCCGCCCCCAAGCCCTGCTGAGGCCCAATGGGCACGGGTCCCCCTCAGCTACCAGCCCTATATGGAGCCCTTCTTGATCTCACGAGTGCGCCGACCACAGGCGCCCCATCTCCCCGTCCCTTCCTTCAGCCTCAGGGGCCCCCACCAAGGCTCAGCCAAGGGAGTGCTCCCCTGTTGGGCGTCCTGCCTCCCTGCCCTGCGCACTTCCCGGGGCTTGAGTCCATGGGGGCCAGAGTAAACCTAAATCATTCCATTTCTTAAAACAGTCACTGAACCAGGACAAGACGGTGATCTCAGCACACAGCCTGGGCTGCCAGGTGGAGCAGCTGGCTGAGCGCAGGACTCTCTATTTCTGTTCAGGTCAGGATCTCAGGGTCACAGGCTCGAGCTGCACGTCGGCCCCCACGCTCGGCGCGGAGCCTGCTTGAGGCCCTTGCCCTCTGCCCCCCCCAACTCATGCACGTGTGCAGACGCGCGCTCTCTCAAAACTAAACCGTTAAACAGAAAAACCAAAAATCACTCCAAACTGCATGAGTATCGTTACTGCCTTCACCCGTAGGTCTCGTGATTCCTAAACGCCTTCGCTGCTATGACCAGGTTAGGGCTAGAAATCTCTGAGTCTTAGGGCCAAAGGGATACGCAGGCCCGAGGCTCTGTGGCCTGGACAGAAGTGGCTTTTGCACAGATCAACTCAGATTCCCACCAAAACAAATACAACTTTTCTTGGGAGGTAACCAGGGCACTATTTGAGGCTAAAAAACTAGAAGAGGCCAGGAGGTCCTCCTCACCAAAGCTCACCCCCACACACGGCATGGAGCTCTGGGGGACGACGCCGCCCCCTGGCCCCCGCAGAGACCGCCTTCCTGGGGCCAGTGCCCACAACCAGAGCTTCACCTGAGCTCGAAGCCCTGCCGAGAACAGGCACACGGCCCCTGTCACACAGCCGCACTCCCAGGCTGCAGACCCACCCTGGAGTCTGTATCCAGTGTGGGACAGGACCGCGTGCAGCAGACGCGCCGCTCTCCCCGCACCAACATTACCTTCTCCGTCCGGCTGAGGGCTGCTCTGGAACACACAGTGCTGCTCCCGGATGAACTGCCCGGTCAGCTTGATGTCCACGTCCACCTGGCCGACCCTGGGGAAGCAACGGCTGACGTTTTCTGACCGCGGGCCAGACGTTCGCCATGCCCCTTTGGAACGCAAGTTCACCCAACTCCGTCGGCCACTCTGGCATTCCCGCTTCACAGGTCGGGAAGCAGAGGCCCAAGGTCACATAGCCCTGCAGCAGTGATACTGGGGTCTGACCCCCAACCTGCCCGACTCAGGAGTCTGTGTCCGACTCACCATCTTACACAAGGGGAGAGGAAGCCTGGAGCGCACGGGGTCCCTCCCATTCCAAGGGCTGACCATCCTGAGGGCTCACTCCCTGTCCAGGGTCATCACCCAGGACAGCTGTCATGCTTCTGGTGGGAGAAGGGGCACCCCCACCCCTTTGGCTCCGGGACATGACCTCGGAGGCCCCGGGCCCCAGGGGATCGTTGGCCTTTGCCACCAAAGCCCCCTGCCCTGCCGGCACTGGCTCCCCAGCTATGAAGCTGGGGCTTCATAGCACCAAGGGAGGCCAAGGGCCAAGAATGTGGTGGTCCGAGTTTCCCGCCTGCTCTCCCACCCCATAAATCAGGGAGCGCGCCCTCCAAGCCAGGCCCCGGGAGTGGCTCAGCCATCCCAAAGTGACGACAGAGGGGATGGCCACTGTGCAACCGGGCTCACAACTTCTCAGGAAGCCTGGAAGGCGAGCTCAGCCTGGTGGGAGGCCGTCCTGGAGCTCTGGAGTATCTCCGGCAAGGTCACCGGAAAAGGGAGTCACTGACGTGGGCGTGACGGGGACGCGCTACCTGGTGATGCCGTCTTTGATGTGGTAGAGCAAACACTCAGACATGAGAGGGTCCTCATTCAGGTTCACCAGGTGGGGGGTCTGAGGGTGGAGGAAAGGGATCAGGCCCTGCTTGCCTGCTGTGCCCCACCTCGGGGGCTCTCCCACCCTGACCCCCACAAAACACCACCCTCCACACACACACGCACACACACACACACACACACACACACACACAGTCCACAGACCTGCCCCACCCATCCGGCCCCCCAACAGCCCCCAGTCCTCTGCACAGGCCGACCCACCTGTGCCCCCATCAGAGACCTCAAGACCCCCCCAGCCCTTGCCTCTGCTCTCCCCATCCCCTCCTGCCCCACCTTGGACCCCTTCAGCCTCTCGCCCCTCATGAAGAGTGCAAGTGGGCTCTGGGTGAGGGAACCACACTTCCCCAGGCAAGTTTCTTATGGACACAGACGACTCTTACGACCAAAGAGCACTACGCATCAGTTTGATGCAAGTACGAGTGAGACCAACAGGCCTGCAGCCCACAGCAGAGTCCCTGCTCCCCCGGCCACTGCCAGCCCAGGCTGCCTCACCCGGGGCCTCCCCGCCTGACCCATCCCGCGCTCCCGGCTGCCCAAGCAGGACGCTGTTCCACACCAACACCCAGCCCGTGCCCCCTCCCCAGAAGCACCTTTCCCAACCACAGTCTCTCTGCCGACACTCCCGTCCTCCCCAGGCACGCACTCCGGGCAGCCCGGACAGCCAGCCTCGTCCCTCCACAAACCCCACAGCCCTGACCGCCCAGCCCCAGGAAGTCTCCCTCCCTCCCCTCCCGCCCACAGCCTCCTTCAGCCCTCCCTGCCGGGGGCCAGCCCCTTGCCTGCACACTCCACAACTGAGTGGGGCCCTTGTCCACCCCTCCGCAGGCTCCAGGGGCACCCCTGGCCACCTGACTCGAGCCTGCTTTAGATGCAGTACCCCTGGCCTCCAGGCCAGAGCCCCCAGGTCAGGGCCCCAGCCCATGCATTGCAGCCCCGTCCCAGGGCGCCCCTAGCCTTCTGTGTTCCTGCCTTGTGGACTGTGGCATATCCGCTCCAGAAGCAGGCTCCCGCATCCCTGAGCACCCCCGGAGTTGCTCCCAGGTTCCCTGACAGGGAGCAGCCTCTGTCCCGGCCCCACCCGACCCCACCTATCAGAATCATCACTTCCTGTCCCTCCAGGTCTGTCTCAAGCTGACACGTCACTTCCTCCACAGAGCTTCCAGAGCCTTCCACTGCCAACACAAGACACCCTGCCCGTGCTCTGTGAGGACTTGCTACGGCCTCTCTACCTGCCTGATCCCAAGAGGTGCCAGGAACCCACACATGAGCCCCAACCTGACGCTGCTGGCCCCTCGGCCGGGGAAACAGTCAGTGTGGGGTGGGACCCACACACGTGGGAAATGCACGCCCCGTGGAAGTTTCTGACATTTTCAGGCCCTCCCTCAGCTCCCTCACTCATCGTCCCTGTCCCCAGGGCGCTAAGGCAGTGCTCATGACAGAGAGCAGTAAAGATCAGAGTTCAGGGCATCAGAGGACAGTGTGGCAGCTCGTCCTTGAGGACCAGGGGGACGAGGACAGTGGAAGACAGGCTCAGGACGACAGCCCCAAAGCAGGAGAGCACAGCGTGCTGGGATGGCAGGGAAAACAGCCAGGCTCCTGGCCCACGGCTCTCCAGGAGCGCCGCAAACAGCAAGCCCCCGGCGTCGTCCACGGTGGATACGATGCGTGTCAATGCGTCTGCTCTAACCGGGCACCCCGCCGTTACCACCACCCACCCCCCGGCTCGAGGACGCTCACGCCCTCGCGGCAGCCTCTGGCCTGCTCTGGAACAGCAGATACGGACGGGCCCTGGAAGCAGAAAGTGATCTATCCCTTGGGAGAGGAGACACGATTTAGGGCAGAGCTTTTCCATCTTTGCTCGGCCCTGGAACCCTTTGTTCAGATGAAACCGTACCTGGGAGCCTAATACGTCAAGCAGATAAGCAGGGAGATGCCAGGGCCGTGGCTGGGGACAGGGGACCCAGAGTCTGGCCCTGTCCATCCCCCACGGCCCCCAGGAAGGAGGCCCTGAGCTAGGTTGGAAAATCAGATCCTCAGGGCCAGCGGTGGGAGTCCCGGGAAGACCTTCTGCTCTCTCAGAGACAAACTAGCTTTTCCCGCAAGACCCGATCCCTGCCAGAGCCTTCCAGGCTGGAGATGGCCCCCCCAAGGCAGAGCCTAGCAGCTCCCCTCCTGCTGTATGCACGCCGCTTCACAGGCAAACGCGTGCCGCCTTGCCACTTGAGCGGCACGACAGTGAGCTGCCCTGACGCACCTCCTGCACCAGCGTGGCCTGCAAACCCCAGAACCCCAAACGCGGTGAGGGAGCATGGGCTCCCCTGTGGTGCTCCAGGCATCGGAAAGGGGCACGGTTGTGATCTCTGGAGGACACTTTAACAAAATACACCAAAATTTACACGGCGACTGCTTGACCCCAAACCCCCACTTCGGGGACTTTGTTCTCAAGATGATGAACCTACCCACGAGGCCACGCAGCGACACGTGGTTTTCAGGGTTCAAGACCGTGAGACAACACAACCGCCCGTGGGGAGGAGGCTGGGTGAACGTGGCCCCCGTCTACTCGAGTGTTCAGACGCAGAGAGAAAGTACAGACAGGACGCCGACATCCTGTCCTTGGAGAAGCGTGGGGTGGGGGGAGGGGCGGGGACCCAGTGCCGGTCCAGAGAGAGGCGGCATGCGTGGACGTGGGGACAAGTGTGCGTGGCTCACGCCTGTCTGCGCGCAGACCACCCCTGGATGAACACATCAGGAATGGGTAATGGCCTGATCCCGAGCCTTCGGCTGTGGACCAGACGGGCAAGGCCAGCTCCCTGGAAGGACTGGACACCCCTGCTGTGCTCCAGTGGGCCTCCACGGCACCCTCCGCTGCACCGGGGGTCTACAGACCGTCCCTGTGCCAAGCTGGCCGGTGAAGACCGAGGGCCCCTCCTGCCTCCAGCGAGGCTGACTGCACCCACCCTGCCTCCTTCCTTTCCCTGGGCATCTACCCCACAGCAGGCCAGAGACAGAGGTGCCCTGCTCGGCTGACACGGCCGTGATGTTCACCCCGGCAGTTGCCTGTCACCCACGTCCTATGCGGCCCGCAGGGCCCACGTACCAAACTGTGTCCCCAGGATGCCAGTTTCCACACGTCTCCAGTGGCACGGACCCTCGCATCCTGGAGCTCAGCGCCTGCATCCCTGCCTGTCCCCTTACAGCATCGTCTTCCCGTCACCCTCTCACGAGCACACGTCTGACTGCACGTCTGAGCACATGACATACGCACAGAGCACAAAATGTGACACAGTAGAGTGGCAGCACACACACGGCCATCCTAGCCCACACCCCAGCCTCCCACATCCTCCCCTTGCCCCTGGGGTAACCCCTACAGCCTGTTTCTTATGAATCAGAGATGAATTCCACATGAGCTCACATCGATCCGTGAACACAAATTCTAACCAGCTCTGGATCCCCTGCCTCCCGTAGGGCAGGGACGGGCAGGGATCCCAGCATCCGTCCACGGTCCCTAGAGCTCCGGCCACAGGTGTCTGATGAGACCAGCAGCAGGCTGCTGGCAGGGAGGCCGGACCACGTGCAGGAGGTAGCGGGTGTGGGACAAACACCGAGATCAGCGCTAGGGCTCGCCCCATGCCCCCTGAGCCTCTGTACCAACCCTTCCAGCGTCTCCTGGGCCTCAGCAGACCCTCACTCACCTTCTTTGGAGAGAAGACGCCCACAGTTCCCCCGTCCTCCCGGACAGCCACCCCCATCTCGGCCAGTAACGCTTCTCTGGAGGCAGAGAGACAAATGGTCTTACGGCGGCCCATGAACTCCTTCCCCGCAGGGCCCAGCCTCCCCTCCCCGGTGCCCCCCTCCAGAGCCCCAGCCGCCCGCCCCCCGCACCTCTCCATCCTCAGGGCCTCAGTCTTGCGTAGCTTCTCCTCCCACGTCTCATTGAGCTCCGCGATGATCTTTTCCGTCTCCTGGGGGCACACAACGTGTGGGGCTTGAGGCAGTTGGGGACAGGGACCCGCCACAGGGGCCATCCTGCCGCCGGGATTCCTCCTTCCTCCTCAACTCTAGCCTCGGGGAACTAGGCCCCCAGCAGCCCCCGGCTCCCCACCTTGCCGGCTCCGCCCACCTACCTGCAGCCTCTCCATGGCCTCCTCGGGCCCAATCTGGGGCTCAGCACTGGGGGAGAACGATGGCTCCAGCTCGCCGTTGTGTGCAGGGGGATGTGAGGGGGAAGCCGGGGCAGGAGGGGACGATACAGCTGGCAGGGCACCTCCGGAACCCCCCTCGTCCGCCTTCAGGCCTGAGGGGAGAAAGAAGTCAGAGGAGGCAGAAAAGATAGGGAGCTCATCGGAGATGCACAGAAGCTGTGCGTGGGGCCCCATGCCTACAGACTCCGAAAGACATCTGGTCAACCTTAGCCAAGCGGGGCCCTCCACTACTGTGGCCTTGACACATGGGCACTCGGTGTCTGCTTTTTCTTCTCCAGGCACGAAGAGCTCATTACTTAACATGGCTGTGAGGTGACTCCCACCATCAGAAAGTTCTCAGCTGCAGGGAGCCACGATCTGCCCGCATCACGGGTGCCTTCTAGGTAAGAAAGACTCTACTGCCCTCCCTTCTGCGAGCATCCCCTCCAAATGCAGGAGGGGAACGTCACGTCTACCTTACCCTGCTCCTCCCAAGAGCAGACCGCCCCCTGCCCCACTGTGCCCCTCAGGTGTTGACTGTCCACGGGGGGAAGGCCCCCGGGACTGGATGCAGAGTCCACACAGGACGTGGCTAGCATGGGTCAGGCACCCTCTCACCAGAGCACCACCCGGCGTCCGTGACATGGACTGTCATCGTGCTTACAGCCAGTTGGAACCTCTGACAATCCACAAGACCCTCTGTACAGGCAGGGCCCCCGAAACCTCCCTCACCTGATTTACTGCTTAAGCCACGGACGCAAGACTTGCCATCTATCCCCACTCGTCACTGTGGCAGTCCTCGAGGCCCCCGGAGAGTCTGGCCCCCCGGCTCTGGAATGGCTGAAGGCCTGCGACGGCCCCTCTGCGTATCTGCACCCACACCGCTGGGTGTACGAAGAGTCCCGTGCTCGGCGGACCCTCTCCGGTCTGAGCCCCCCGCGAGGGCGTCCCTGAGCGGCCCTCCCCAGACCCCTACCTCCCAGAGCCGAGGCCGACAGCCCCTGGGCCAGCAGCAGCTCCCGCAGTCGGGCCACCTCCTCCTGCAGCTCTCGGATCAGCCGTGCATTGGGGTCCTCGTTGATGACCGCGTTACAGCGGATCTGCTTGGTGCGGTCGGCGTACCTGGGGAAAGAGGCGGGCGGGCTGGGTGAGGCCCAGACGCCCCTGGGTCAGCGGCCCATCTTCCTCCCTCCCCCAAACTGGTAAACACTGGGTCCGGCGGAGGCCTGGCCTATCTCCTGGCCCAGGCTCTGAGCTGCCGCCTCCGAGCTCCGGGCCAGGTCCCGGCCGCCCCGCTCCCGCCGAGCTCTCCGGGCCAGGTCCCGGCCTACCCACTCCCGCCCAAGCCCCACCTGAGGGTGCTGAGTGTCTCCTCATAGTTGATGTCTGCGGGACTGAGCGCCGCAATCATGGCCGTGCGTGAGTTCCCACCTGCAAGACGGACACGCAAAACTCAGGCTGGTCCGGCCTAAGGACAGGCGGGCTGGGTCTCGGGGTTAGGGGTCTGACGGGTTCACCATCCGAGATGGGGCGAAGCTAGGAGTCATGGAACTTTCCCACGGACGCAGGTAGTCAGATGGGGGGAGGGGTGAGATCAAGGACACCTCTGACATCTTCGGGACACATCAGCGGGAGGAGGACGAAGCCAGCGGTGGGCACGGAGTCAGAGAGGGCTGTGGCTTTCCTCAGCATTGGGACATCTGTCAATGATGTCCCCCGTAGGGGACGACTGTGGGATTTGAGATTCTAGGGGTGGCGTAGGGTCTGTCAGACATATTGAAGCTGGGATGGGGCGGGGGCGTAAAGAGCGAGAAGAGGGGCTCCTCACCCAGATTCTCCTTGAGCAGCCAGGTGAGCACAGAGTCCCTGTAGGGGATAAAATCCGACTTCCGCTTCTTCGATTGCTTGGGAGGGGAGGGAAGTGCATCAGCATGAGCCGCCCACCTGCACCCCCTGCCCCCCGGCCTGTCCCAGAGCCGCTCCCTGCCCAGCCGCCTTCTCACCAGATCCGCCAGGGCCGAGATCACCTTCCCAAGGGTCGTCAAGGACTTATTGATGTTTGCACCTTCCTAGAGAAGGATAAGGAACGTGGGCAACGGAGGCCCCCTCCCCAGTTCCGCTCTGCCTCCCCCCAGCCAGAAGCACCACCCGCAGCGCCCAGCACCAACATCAGCCCCCTCCTAAGCCCCCTCACCTTCAGGCGCATGCCCCGGGCCCCGGAGGAATCGGCCCGCTCGCTGCCAGCGAGGTCCACCAAGCTGATTTTGCTGACCTGGGGGTGGAGGGGAGGGCAGGAGATGACAGGGTGTGGGCGGTGGGCAGGGCGGGCAGATCAGGGGGATGCCCGGCAAGGGAACGGGGCAGGCAGCCCGTGCTGGAGGAACCCCACCTTCTCCGAGTCCAGCCCAGTGAGCTGGTCGTGGCAGCGCTGCGTGAAGACGATAGTGAAGACAGCGTGGGAGCGGCTGCTGGTCTCGTTCATGTTGGTGGCGGCCACCGTCCTGGGGGAAAGGGAGTGGTCACTGCACCCGGCCTCTCACCTGCCTGGCCTGACTCCCTCTCCCCATGCTCCAGCCGCTGGCCTCACCGAGCCTTGTTTCCACAGTCCATGAGGTCAGCAATGTCCGCGTAGGAGGTCACGGCCAGCTTGGACAGGTCCTGCACGTAGGGGCCCAGGATGGGGTGCTCCCGGACCCGCAGAGAGCCCCGACTCTTGGGGTTCAGGAGGTCTCGCACCCGCTCACAATAGATCTCCATGTAGCTCACCTGAGCAGAGTGAGGCGAGTGAGCGGCAGGGCTGGTAAGCGAACCAGGAAGGACACCCGCGCCCGGCTCCCGGGACGGGACGCGGCTGTCGGCGTCTAGCGGACACCAGCACTCCGAACGCCCGGGCGCGGTACTGAGCACTCAGCACACACAGGCTCGCCGACCCAACAGCCTGAGGTTGGGGGGGGGGTTGTCACTGTCATTGCGGAGGGGGGTCACTGTCATTGCGCGGGGGGTCACTGTCATTGCAGGGGTGAACACACTCAAGAGAAGGGAGATGAAATCATCTGCCCAAGCCTCTGTGAGTGAAAGGAAGGGCCGGGGGAGCCCCAAGGCTGCCTGAGTCCTCAGACTGTGGGGAGCCTTGTCCCTGCTGCCCCTCCCCTGCCCGGGGCCCCTCCGAGACCCCAGCTCACCTCCACAGAATAGGAGAGTTGAGCGCTCTCGTTCTTATTAACACGAGAGAAGAGGTCCTCGCAGAGCTGGAAGGGGACACAGAGAAACTGCTGTTAAACCCCACCACGGCCCTGAGGGGGCAGGTGTTCCCACCATACAGATGGGAAAGCCATCTCAGAGAAGTTCACGCCTGCCCAGAGTCACCAACTACTACGCGGTGAGGCAGGAAGCACACCCCAACATCAGACGCACAAGGCTGCTGTGCCGCAGGGGCGGGGGACATGACGGTCAGCCCCCAGTTATCCCCAACTGCCTTTTCTACATTGTACACCTGTCTGCAGGGGGACTGTACTCATAGAGAAGTCTGACGCGAGATAAAACAGCTGCAAGGGGCAGAACCGGGCTCCAAACCCAGGATTCTCCAGCAACAAGGCCTGGGCTCTTCTCAGGAAGCTCTGCTGCTTCCATGGGGGTAAAGACCCCTCCCCATGGGGCCAGGAAGTCCACATAGCCGCCCACCCCTCGCCCCCAGCACATCCCCTATCGGAACAGCCTCCGAGGCCCAGGTCTCGGCTTCACGGTCCAGAGGGGGCAGGGGAAGCTGTCCGACCCCCGCCGCCCCGCCAGGCCGCAGGCGTGTACCTGGGGCACGATCCCTTGCTGCCCTGGCTCCTGCCGCCCCATCATGGTGTACGACTTCCCGGCCCCAGTCTGCCCATATGCAAAGATGCACACGTTGTAGCCTTCGAAGGCGTGAAGCAACATCTCTTCTCCAATGTCTCGGTACACCTGCTGCTGAGATGCAAACTGGGGGTCCTCAGCCTAGGGAGGTGGGGGCAGAGACTCAGCAGGAGCCCTACATGACTCGGTCCTCAGGGTCTGGCTCCCGAGAGTCTCGCCCCCATTGCCGCTGACCACCCAAAGGTTCTACGTGCCCGAGCAAACCCCACGCATGGTTCCAATCGCCCACAACGGGAGCCTGTGCAGCCTCCTGCCAGACCTGACCACCCCGAGGAATCCTCCTGCCCCATCCTGGTCCCAGTCACATCCTAAGGGTCCTTCTCGCCGCCACCCTAGGGTTCCAGTCCTCCCATCCCACCGCCAACGCACCCCACGGAGGTCCTATCTCCCAGTAAGGCCCCCTCCCCGGGACCTAACCCCCCATTCCTCGCCACAGAGCTCTCCTCTCACCCCAGCAACCTCACCGAGGTGTGTGACCAGTACGAGTAGTCGAAGGTGAAGCTTTTCGGGGCATCCTTACTCTGTTTGGGATTGGTGATGGCTGACAGGGCAGCAGAAGGAAAAGCAGGAAGGCCAAGGTCAGGTACTCCGGACCTCTCCGCCCATTCCCCCCGCGACCCGGTGTGGGAGTCCAGGCATCCCGCCCCTCACCTCTGTGCTAGTTCATCTCTCCCCTTTAATACTCCCCGCCCCCTCTAGCCACCAAGGCTAATTTTGGCTCCCAGGACCCGCCCCTCACCGGGGCTGCCTCCCCGATTGGGCAATGGAAGGCTCCAGGCCAACACCCCCCCACCACCGGGGACTGGCAGCATGGAAAGGCCAGCCTGCCCCGGCCCTGCCCCCGCCCCCGCCCTCTCCACTGGCACCTGCTCCACACCCAGTGTAGTCCTCCTCCCCGTCCGGCCCAGCAGGCCAGCGTGGTGGGCCCGCCCGCCCCACCCGTGCCCAGCCGACCCCGGGGACTCACTCACAGGTGGTGCTGCCCTGCATGCTGACCACACACTTGGCATCCTGGCTGGTCTCCCTGGCGTTGAAGGGCCGAACCCTCACTGCCACTTTTACTGAGGCCCCAGCCATGCTTCCCAAGACTGTCACCCTCCTCAGCTGAAGGACAGAGACAGGAAAAGTGGTCAGAGCCTGCCGGGGGCACCCAGACATCGCCTCTTGTCTTCTCCCAGGATCCGGCATCTCCACCCCCTTCCCCAGCTCCCCGGCCCCACCAGGACCTAGCTCCTGGCCCTCTGGCCTTCCTCCCAAATGTCACTCTCCTCAGGGACTCCCAACGGTGTTCCTGCCTCTCTCCCCAGCCATACCCCAGCTCTCCGGGACCTGGGCCATCATGCCCCAGTTACCTGGCGTCCTGGCCCCAGACCAGGGGGGCTGTATCAGCTCTGGCTGCCACCGGCCCTCGTAGGGGAAGCCCCATCCTACCTTTGGGGCCTGGCCACACCAGCTGGGGCTGTGGGGGAAACCCTGGTTGTGGGGGAAGAGTGGTTAGGAGGCACCTGTGGCTCCAGAGATGGGTAGGAGTTCCAGGGCTGGAGGGCAAGGTCAGGGGCAGGGGCAGGGGGCAAGGTTAGGAAAGGGGAGGACGGCGGTCCCTCCCGAGTGGCTGAAGGCAATGTGAACCCAAGGGCAGAGACGGCGGTATTTTTATTCCTCGTCACTCACAAGTGCACTGGACACCCAGAGAGAGGGGAGAGAGAGAGGCTGGACAGAAGGAAGCCGAGGCAGAAATACTGGCAGTGGCTGGAGGAGGGGCAGAGGGGGCAGAGTGACAGAAAGTCACAGACAGCAAGAAAGGGAGACAAACAAGACAAGAGGAAACAAGATCCAGGTCATGCTATCGACGAAATGAGGAAAGAACAAAAGAAAGGAGCCACAGAAGGTGGCAAAGACAGAAATCTTAGACAGGGAGAGCAGCTCTAGGGCAACGCCACAAAGTGGGAACCCAGGAGAGACATAAAAGACAACTCCAGACATAAAATCTGCCCTGAAATTCCCCCACAGTGCCAGCCAAGAAGTAGAAACCAGCTCCCACCTGGAGCCCACAGCCTCCACACCGGGAGGAACTGCCAGTGGGCAAAGTTCAAGGGCTGCAGGTACAGCCCAGCCCACCCTGGCTGTGGGCCCCAAGCCCCTCACCCAGCCCCCAGCACTTCCTCCTCAGGATCCTGGACAATGGGCAGGAGAGGGTGGGGACATCCTGCATCCTCACCAACCCCCAGGGTTTCTCTGTTGGGGGATCCCTGCAAAACACCTGTGCCTTTACTGGGGCACAAGGAAGCACTGTGGTGTCCCCAAAAGGAGGCAGGCAGGTCCCAGCCCCAGCCTGGGGCCAGCCCTATGGCTTCCACTGCCCTGGGGAAGGTGCCAGGCAGGAGCCCAGGAATGTGGGTGCTCCAGTGCTCACACCCTGGGAGGAGAGGCTGAGCAGCCCACGCCCACGGGCAGGAGGGTGGAGGCCAGCAAGACAGACGGGGATGCCCCAAGAACTAAACGCCCGACCGCTGGGCCTCACCTCCGCAGCCTTCCCGGGCAGGGCACGGGAAAGGGGACAGGGCTGGTGTGTCCCAGGACAGGAAGGGAGGAGCTCAGATCCCAGAGGCCGTGCCGGGAAGCGCAGCCCTGACCCCCGAGACCCTGCCCAGGGCAGGGACGACGACGGGGACGCGGCGTGGTCAGGCCGTCGCGGCTCATGGGGCAGGGAAGAGGGTGGCGCGGCCGAGGGTCGGCCGGGGGTACCTGCCCCCAGCCCGCCGGTGATCCCCGCGCCGACCCCGGTCCCGGCCTGCGCGGGCGGCCATGCGGACGCGGTGCTCCCTCCCGGCCGGCCGCCCGACGGCCGCCCCGGGCCTGGCACCTCTCTGCGCCTCCGCGGGACAAACAGCACATGACCCGGCTCCAGCGGCCGGCCGGGACCCCGGCTCCCCGCCCCCCAGCCCGGCACATTCCTCGGCGGGCGTCCCCTCCCTCCCCCGCTCTCCCCCGCCCAGCGCTCACCTCGTCGCGGCGGGGCTCCCCGGGCAGCTCCGCGGAGGGCACGGGGGCGACCTTCCCGGGGGGGGGGGCGTGAGACGGCGGCCGGCGATCGGGAGCGGGCTCGGGGTTGCCCCCGCCCCTCGCCGGGTCCCGGGCGGCGGGCGGCAGACTTGCGCCCCGGGGGCGGCAGCAGCAGCGGCGCCAGCGGCCGGCGCCCGCCCGGGCAGCGCGAGCTGGGGCGGGAGCGAGGGGGGGTAGCGGCGGGCGCGCGCACGCGGGGGGCGGGCGCGCGCCGTCCCGACTGGGGCCAGAGAGCGCCCCGGGAACGGCTGTTAAGGGGGCAATGCCCTCGCACTGTGGGGCCCCTCGGGTGCGGGCGCAGAAAGGCGCACTGGACGCTGGCTGGCGGGAGGGTTACGGCGCGCGAGGAACCGGGCCGGGGTGGGGGGGGGGTGGGGGGGCAGGGGGGGCAGGGGGCGGGCCCTGGAGGGGACCCAGGCCCCGGACCCGCGCACGTCGCCGCCGTCGGAGGCGCGCCCAGGGGCGGAGCCGCCCGCCGTGCCCCGCCCAGGGGAGCCCCCACCCAGGCCCCGCCCCTGCGTGCGCTGCGCGCCGGCTCCGCCCCCGGGCTCTCGGCCGCGCGTCTCTCCTCAGCGCCCGCCGGCGTTCTAGAACTCGACGCGCCGCCGCCTCAGGTGCCGGGACCGAGAGCGGGCGGCGGCGCCGGCCGGTCCGCTGCCCGGTCCCCTGCCCGGTAGGCCGGCCGCCGCCTCAGCCTGGGTGACGTCTCGGGCCCGGGACCCCTCACCACAGGCCGGGCCTCCGCTCACCGCCGCGCATCCCTTCCCTACCCCGCCCCCCGGCCCGCCCTGGTCGCTCAGGCCCTCTGCGGGGTGTTGTCCCCCTCCCTTCGGCTGCAAGCGCCCCGGAGAGGGGCGGCGCCCACTGAGACCCCTAAGCTCAGCTTCCCGCTGAGGCGCGGACGCCCACTCGGACCCCTCCGCGGCGCAATGCTTTGCTCTTCCTGCGCGCCGCCCCCCTGCCCGCCCTTCCGGGTGCGCGGGGCCCCTGCCCCGCTCGCGCCCGCTCTGCCCGGTCCCCCGCGGCGCGAGCCTAGCACCTGACGTGCCGGCCGCCCTGGGTCTCCTGGCGGCCGCACGGCCGGTTCCGCGCCGACTCCCGGCTCCTTCCGTCCGTCCGTCCGTCCGTCCGCCGCCCGCCGTCCCCGGACCTCGCTCGCTCCGGAGCACCCGTGTCCCGGCCATCTCTGGGCGTCCGACCCCTTCAGCGCTCTCCGCGCCACGTGCACGCTCTGCCCCCGATCGCGCGGCGCCCCAGACGCCCCGAGGACCCTCCCCCTCTCCTCCTGCTGCAGACCCTCCTCCAGCCCTCGACGGCTTCACGGCCTCCTCCAGCCCGCCGGGCGGTGCGCTACGACTCGTTTCCCGCGATGCTGCCCGCACCGGCAAGGAGACTCGGCCCGGCCACGCGTCCGGCCGTGCGGGACGATGGACACAAGCTCATCCCCTTTGCCAAGTGAGTCGTCCCCACCCCGTGGGGAGGGGACGAAGGGAAGGTAGGCGCCCGGTGTCCCCCCGACGGCAGTGCTCGACGAGGGACTCGGGGCTCAAAGCCTGGTCTCCGCAGGCGCACGACGCGCTCGGCTGTCCCGCCGACGGGATCCCTCCAGAACGGCGGTGTCCCGGCCGCGACGTCAAGCGCGGCCCCAGGGTTAGAAGGACGAGGGACAGACAGACGGAGCTGGCCTTCGAGGGGAGAAGATGGCACGTCCCAACACGAGTGTGACTTCCCTTAGAGTGTCAGGAGAGACGAAGTAGTGACCTGTGCTGGCAACCGGGGCGCTCTGCAGACACTTGGACTGTGGAAGGCGGCTCTGGGGACCCGAGTCTGAGCTTGGATCTGAAGATGAGAATCAGCCGGTCCGACAAAAGCCCAGGCGGGGGGTGAGGGGAGAAGAAGGAAGAGTGGGGGGACCCCCAGGAAAGAGAGAGGCGCGGGATCTTGTAGGACCGGGAAGCCCGCCAGCGAGACTGAAACTGGGTGACCCAGGGAAGAGTAGAGAGCAGCGTCGGCATTGGGGGCCAACGTCTGCAGGACCTCCCAGGCCACCGGGAAAGGTTCGGGTTTCATCCTAAGGACAGTGGAAGTCAGTGGAAGGTTCTCAGCACGGAGATGACACGAGCAGAGCTTTCTCCTTCCTCCCCGATTTCTTTGTTGTGAAAAATGTCAAAAAGCAAAGTAGAGAAACACTCGTTCTGGAGCTAGCGTCCGCGTTCTGGGAGCTTCCCACCTCACGGTTCCAGGCACGATCTGCTCATCTGTGCCAGCATCTAGCCGCCTCCCGCTCAGCTTATTTTGAAGTAAATCTCCACCCGTCCGTCATTTCAAACGACCATGGTTAAAGGGTTACTCACACTGCTCGGGCAGCAGACATGATTGCGGGGTGAGGACGGCAGCAGGGGGAGCAGGGGGAGCCCCTTGCCTTAATAGTCTGGGCTGGGGCAGATGAGCCGGAACAGCGGTGGAGGAAGCAGAATGGGCGAGGAGCGCTCAAATCGGATGTATTTTACTTTACTTTATTGTATATTTCATCTTTTTGAAACTTAAGTGAAACTTTTTTTTTTTAAAGATTTTATTTATTTATTTGGCAGAGAGAGATGACAAGTAGGCAGAGAGGCAGGCAGAGAAAGAGGGGGAAGCAGGCTCCCCGCTGAGCAGAGAGCCCGATGCGGGGCTTGATCCCAGAACCCCAGGACCATGACCTGAGCCGAAGGCAGAGGCTTTAACCCACTGAGCCACCCAGGCGCCCCTTAAATGAAACTTTTAAAAAATTTTATTTATTCATTTATTTTTTAGTTTGAGTAAGCTCCACGCCCAACACGGGGCTTGAACTCACAACCCTGACATCACACATCACATGCTGTACCTACTGAGCCAGCCGACCTCCCCCTCCTTTTTTCTATTTAAATGAAACTTTACTTTTTAATTATTTTTTTTTTTTTAATTTATTTATTTGACAGTTAGAGATCACAAGCAGGCAGAGGGGGGGTGGAAAGCAGTCTCTCCACTGAGCAGAGAGCCTGACGGGCTCGATCCCAAGACCCTGGGATCATGACCTGAGCCAAAGGCAGAGGCTTTAACCCGCTGAGCCACCCAGGCGCCCCTTAATTATTTTATTTTATTGAAGATTTTATTTATTTATTTGACAGAGAGCACAAGCAGGGGGAGTGGCAGGTGGAGGGAGAAGGAGACAAGGAGCCCAGTGTGGGACTTGATCCTGGGACCCTGGGATCATGACCCAGGCTGAAGGCAGAGGCTTCACTTACCAAGCCACCCAGGCGCCCTAAATTTTTTTTATTTTTAATTAAAATCTGGGTGTATTTTAGATGTAACTGACACAACTTGCTGATGAACTGAATATGGGAGCTGAGGGAAAGTGAGACAAACCTGGTTTGTGGGCTCCAGCATCTGGCCATCTGGGGTGCCTTCCCAGGAGGTGGGGCAGGCTGGGGGGAGATGTGCGTGCAAGCCTGGAGTCCAGGGGAGGACACGGATTTGGGGTTTTGTTAGCACATTGGTAGTACGTAAAGTCATGGCCCTGGGTGAGAGATGGAGATGAGAAGACAGAGGGTCCAGGCCAAGCCCTAGGACACTCCCCTGGGGAGCAGGAGACCAGCTGGCATCCAGTCTGGGGACTTTGGAAGTGCTGAGCCCTGTTCTCACACCCTTTGCTACCCAGAAGGATAGCAGTTTCTGTGAGTTAGGGGACACAAAGCAAAGTGAACAAGGGTTCTACTGGAAGGAACCTGCCCCGTCACGTCAGCTGAGCGGATGGGGCCTTCCTCTTTAACAGTGAAACCTGGTGTTCTCTGGTTGGGGTGCTTAGATGTTTGAGATCGGGCGAGATCCAGGCTCCAAGACTGCTAGTCTCGTCTCGCAAATCAGATCTTACCACCTCCTCTGCTGCAGTGGCTAGGAGAGCATGTGGCCAGCGGGGCCCATGGAAAGGCGGGACCCCTGAATGCCCGGAGTGAGTGGACGCTGTGAGGGGTGAGCTGAGCCAGCCCCGAGCCTCCCTTGTCCTCCTTTCAGGTGTTCCAGGGTTGTCTGCCGATCGGCACCCCCCGGCTTGCCTTCCCAGAGCCCCGGACTGATGCCCCAGCAATACGGAGACCTCTTCTGGGAGAACCTTAGCCAAAAGCCCAGGTGGGCAGACACAGAAAAGGAGGAAGTAAGACTGTAGAGTTTTGCATTAAGGCTTACAGCAATAAGGCCTTGTCTGGGGACGGTGGCCGATGGCCACCGTAGCTCCTACTGCCAGGTGGACACGTGGTTGGGAGAGTGGTCAGAGAAACAGATGGGGGTGTCCTCTGCACATAGCTCCCCTTTTGTGGTTTTCAGCCCCACCTGGATGGAAGAACAGTACACCCCACCCCTGCAGGTATGACAAACGTTGTGCCCTTAAACAATTCTTGATTAAAATTGTACCCACTGCCATTCTATCCTCAGCTGACCTTAACACCTCTTCTCTCTGCTGTCCCCCAACCAGTGCACGGACCACGCCCTCCTTTCTTTGCATTAGTCCCCGTTTCCACAGTCTGGGCTTCAAGACCCCGACTCCCTGTTTCAGTCCAAGCCCTCCCTTGAGAGGCCCAGTTCTGCCCTCTAGCCCCTTTCTCCCCATTCTTGGGCACAGAGAGCCACTGGATGCTCCCAGCCTAGCACTGGATGCTCCCAGCCTAGCCTGTACCCCCCTGAGGGGCTCCCACCACCGGAGCTGCTTTGCAGAAGAAAGAGAAGGAGGCCCCCTTTGGCAGGAATGCAGCAGGGACCTGGGGGCATCCCAGCCCGGGTGAGGGCAGTCGCTTATCATCTGGAGGATCTAAGGAGGCGACAGAGACTCATCAATGAGTAAGGAGAGAGACATCTGGGGCTCTGGGAGCCCAGCAGGGCTTGGGGGCAGGAGGGTTTGAATTAAGGAAGGAGCTGAGAGCCTTAAGGAATTGGAAGCTGTATGGAGACAGGGAGGGACCTGGGGGAGGAGGATAAGCCACAGGAGCCCCAAGGAGTGGAAATGGGTCACCAAAGACAGGAAAGCCATCCACGTAACTGGAGGATACTGGGCAGCCGCAGGTCACCTGTGAGTCCCTGGACGCAGGATGCTCCCATCTGAGGGGAGCAGGAAGCTGGGGGTGGAGGGGGGGGAAGTCCAGTGGTAACATCCCTGGGTCCCAGCAGGAACTATTCTAGGGCAGAGGGCTGAAGAGTAGAGATACAAGAAGCCTGGCCTCCAGGCACCTCATTCCTAAGCCTCACGTCCCCACAGACGGAAAAATGCCCAGTGGGGCAGCTCTGGGGCTACATCTGAGCCCCTGGCCCATGACCTCGGTGGAGTCCCCAGTGCCATCCAATACCGGCGTCTGGAAGAGGAGAGGGCTGCCTATCCACAGGAAGACGGCCACCTTCTCACCAGTGGCGGGACCCAGGTCTGGCAGAGGGACCTGGTGGGGTGGAGGAGGGTGTGGGGGGGCTGTCTGGTCTTGCGTGGAGGGACAGCGGGAGCCAGGATCCCCAGGCTAGGTGGCTGGCCTGGAGAGGAACAAAGCGCAGAGGGGCGGGGGTGCCTGGGCTTGGGGGCTAGGAAGCCCAGAGAGACAGCCTTTCGCGTTCTCAACCCTACAGCTGCTCTGGTCTCCCTGGAGCCCCCTGGACCAGGGCGGGTCTTGCCTCCCCAGGCGGCTGGGCTCCCTGGCCTCCTACAGCGCTGTCGGGGCTAGCAGGACGCTCCACTGCAAGCCCTGGGGGATAGAGGTGCGGTCTGAGGAGTGAGGATGGACGCCGTGCCCCCGCTGCCCCCCGCTGCCGCCGCCCCGCGGGCCCCAGGCTGGCTGGCGGCCCTGGAGCTCCCGACTTGTGACAGCGAGGCTTTTCCCCTTCCTTAACGTCTCCCAGCTGCCCCCACCCCTAGCCCCCTCGTCCTCCCTGGTCAACCCGCTCCTCGCGGGGCTTCCCGGGCCGGCTGCCCGCCCCTAGCCCCCAGGCTGGATCCCGGGCCCTGTGCCCACTCCTCTGTTCTGGCATTAAAAAGCAAGCGAGTCGAGCCCGGAGTGTCTCTCTGCCGGGGGAGCAGTGATGGAGAGGCCCGCGGGGAGGGAGGCCGCCGTCCGCTCCACCAGGACGCAGCTAAAGTGAAGTCGGGCTGGATCCCGCCGAGCCCCGGGGTCCCCGACACCCCGGAAACCTGCCCCCGGCGCGCCGCCCCCCCCCCCCCCCCGAACGCGGCCACCGCCCCGGGCTGCCTGGCTGCACCCGTCCCCCCGCAATCCCCTTAACGGGGAGGCCCCGCCCCGTGCGCAGTGACGTCGGACGCTGCTGTCAGCAGGCGCGGGGGGGGGGTCGGTGTGGGGTAGAATGGCCGCTGCCGCCGTCACCCGCGGGACCCCGGGAGGTAAGAGCCGGGGCCTCTCCCCGCCTCTCCGCCCCCGCGCCAGGGGGCGCCGCTCCGGGCTCGGCCGCGGGCGCGCGGCGCGGCGACCCCCGCCCCTCCTCCGGACTCGCCCCCACGCCGGCTCCCGTCCTCCTCCCCCGCGGCAGGGGGCGCCGCAACGCGCAGGGCCCCGCGGCGGACCTGCGGCGCCCGCACCGCCCGGGGACCCCGCGCCCCGGGCCCCGGCCCGGCCCTCGCCGCCGCGCGCCCGCGGGCTCTGTCCCGCGGCGTCTCTGGAGCGCCGCTGCGTGCGGGCGGGCGGCGGACCCTCGCACGTCGGGGCTTCTCCGAGGACCCCCGCCCGGGCCGCTCCGCAGCCTGGCAGCCTGCCGGGTCGGGACTGCGCACCTGCGCCCTGGGGCGGAGTCCTGACCCCGACCCGGCTGCCCTGCACGCAGCTCGCGCGGACCGGCCGCCTCCCCCCCCACCGCGGACACCTGGCGGAGCCGGGCTCCCGGAGCCCGCGCGGAGAGCATCCTCCAGCTCCCATCTGCTCCCGCGGGAGGGTGGGGGCTCGGGCTGGAGCCGGAGTGTGGATGGGGTACGCTGGGCCCGGAGGCCGGTGAAGCGGAGGCGTCTGGGCAGAGCGCTGGTGGGGGAGGGGTGCGGAGGGCCGTGAGCCTCCGGTGGAGCATGGGTTGTCCTGTGGGTGGGAAGCCGGGACCTGGGTACCCGGCCCGGCTTCGGCCAGGCCGTAACCAACCTGGACGACAGGGAGGAGGTTGCGACCAGTCGTCAGATCTGCCCTTCCTTCGGCAAATATCAAATTGGGGAGGAACCCAGGGTGTGTCTTGTAAGGCCCGGCCCTCCAGCAGACTTAGATCTGCCCTTCCCTCAGCATCCAGGCTCCCCTTTGCTGACCCAATCTCCAAGGATCAGGTGCCCGAGTGCCAGCCGCCCCCCCCCCCCCCCCCCCCGGCCCGGACCCCACCGTAGCCCCAGGGTCTCCGAGAGTCCCTGGTGTAGGGCCTGGGAAGCGCCAGCTCTGCCAGCCTCCCCCCTCCCCCACCCCACCGGTCTCTTCCTGATGACTGTCGGTGGTGTCCCTGGTGTCTCCCCACTCCTGCTGGCTCCTGGCACCCGGGTCTCCGTTCTCCCTCTCGTCCATGCCCAGCTCTACTCACACATCTCAGTCTGACCCCTTTCCCCTGCCTCCTCATCTTTCTCGGACATCACAACCCAGTTTTTCCCCGCTTTTCCAGTTCAATCTTCTTATCCTGGGTTGGGGCGGGGGCGGGGGGGGGGCTTCTGCCATGACCTTGTTCTCTCCCTTCCCAGCACAGACTCCCCCTCCCCCCGGCCCCTCAGGCCGGGGGTGATCTTGCCCCCTGGAACCCTCACCATGAATACCAAGGACACCACCGAGGTTGCCGGTGAGTTCACAGCCCAGGTTCTCAGCCCTTCTTTCTTCTAGCTATGGTGACCATCAAATTCTTGGGTCCCTGCTCTCCTTGTCCTGGTTCCAGGTCCTTCCCCCCCACCCCCGCCCCACCCTGTGCTTTGGATTCAGCCCTTTGCCCTGGGCTGCCAAGGGTGTCAGAGGCAACACAATGCACCCTCCCTTCTGGTTGTTTCTAGAGAACAGCCACCGCCTGAAGATCTTTCTCCCCAAGAAGCTGCTGGAGTGTCTTCCTCGCTGTCCACTGCTGCCTCCAGAGCGGCTTCGCTGGAATACAAATGAGGTTTTCCAGGGAGCCTTGGGGCGTAGGGCCTGGCAACATGGGCTGGAGGAGGGTGAATGGGGGTCTTCCTAAATGCAGAGCGCTGCCCTAAGCTCCTTGGGAGTCATGGAAGGGGTGTAGGGACCTCATCTTGGAGGCACTCACCAGCACATTTGCCTGGGTCAAAGTGATAGCAAGCAGCAACAGAATACTTCTCCCAAGCTGAGTGCTGTGCTAAGTCCCCGACCTAAGTCCTTCAGCAACGCTGTGGAGCAGACGTTGTTGCTCCCCCTGTGCTGGCAGGAGGAAACGGTCTCCCTCGTGGGGTTCAGTGAAGTCTGCAGCCTCTGCTTTTGACCACTGCTGATGCTGGCTCCTTCTGGAGGCACGGTCTTAGTGCTACACACCTTCTGTGCGCTCCCGACACACACACACACACACACACACACACACGATGCTTCGTGTGTCCTAGGCGCTCATCATCGGCTGGAGTATTTTGTTAGATGAAAACCGTCAGCAAGAGGGCACGTGTGGGTGTGATTGTTGCAGATGCAGGAAGGGCCAGGGCAGGGAGCGGGGCTCGGTGGAGATCCGGGAAGGGATGTGGTCCGTGGGATGACTAGGGTGTCCAGGCTCAGAGAAATGAGTCCAGGGCAATCAGGTCTGGGGGACACGAACACTCAGGAGCTCGCGGCTCAGGGCATGATCAGAGAAGAATCTGCAGAATAAGGGTAAATGGTGGGAGCAGGTGCTGGCTTTTGGGAGAAGCTTGGACTCAGGCTGAGGAATTCACAATTCCTAGCAGTGTCAAGCCACTGAGGTTTTCTGAACCAAGAAGTGGGACAAAATGGGATTTGGAAAGCAAAATCAAATGCGTGGAGGATGGAGGGTTTGGACGGCTGTGGTTGAGAGGGAGGGAAGGAGAGATTAGACTCGTGTTTGAAATGGAGCCTGGGACCCAGGAGGGCGGCAGTCCTCGCTGGGAGCCTCCACAGGCCCCTGGAGCTCAGTGGAGTTGGGGGGGGACCTGCCCCAGCCTCTATGCGGGGACCCCCAGCTGAGCGCCCCTCGTCCTACAGGAGATCGCATCCTACTTGATCACCTTTGAGAAGCATGACGAGTGGCTGTCCTGTGCCCCAAAGACAAGGTGAGCGGGTCTGTGAAGGCAGGCAGTGGCCGGCCCGGGATTCCCACCACGGAACTCAGGCCAGCCCTCCCCTCGCCAGGCCTCGGAACGGCTCCATCATCCTGTACAATCGCAAGAAGGTGAAGTACCGGAAGGACGGCTACCTGTGGAAGAAGCGGAGGGACGGGAAGACCACGCGCGAGGACCACATGAAGCTGAAGGTTCAGGGCATGGAGGTGAGGCGGGCGTGCAGCGGTGGCCGGGCTGCTCTCCTCCGTCCTCAGCGGGGCTTTGGCCCACCTCCTCCCACCCTCCGGGCCACTCCTCCCTTCTCACTCCGGTGTTTCAGCCCCGGGGGTGCCTCAGCCATGCGCCACCTCCTCGGACCAGCCAGCTCTCCGGGACTTGGGCACCCCCGGGGGCCGTCCAGGCCTGTTTCCCTCAGGGGTTCAAGTGCTGAACCTCGGAGCACAGGGGTTTCCCCCACCAAATCACTGCTCCAGTGTGTCCTCGCCCTGCTCTCTGACCTCGCAACAGTCCCTCCCACCTGTCCTGTCGGCCCGCCTTGTAAGGCCCCGGCCCCACTCTTCCTTCCTCTCAACCCCAGCTGAGTGCTGGGATGGGGAGGGTGTGTGTGGCGTGCAGGTGGGGGTGGCGAGGGTGGAAAAGCCGCTGGTGGAAAGATGGGGCTTCCTGCAAAGGGATGGAACAGAGGAAGAGTCGGGGAGCAGACGGGCCCTCCCCCCACCCCAGCCTGTCTCCTGGCAGTGTCTCTATGGCTGCTACGTTCACTCTTCCATCGTCCCCACATTCCATCGGCGCTGCTACTGGCTGCTGCAGGTGAGGGGGGCTGGGGGCTGGGAGATGGACTGAGGGCCACTGGGTTCTGAGTGGGAGGAGGAGCTTGGGAAATGGAGGGGAGTACTGGAGGATGGAGGGCGCCGGGCCTGAGGGTGGGGGGAACTGCCTGGGAAGAGAGCGGGGACTCCACCGTGCCCTGTGTGTGCCCCTGTTCTCCAGAACCCTGACATCGTGCTTGTGCACTACCTGAACGTCCCGGCCCTGGAGGACTGCGGGAAGGGCTGCAGCCCCATCTTCTGTTCCATCAGCAGCGACCGGCGCGAGTGGCTGAAGTGGTCCCGGGAGGAGCTGCTGGGGCAGCTGAAGCCCATGTGTAAGGGGCTCCCAGGGGGGCGTGGGCTGGCCCTTGGGGGCAGAAGGGCTCTGTACCCAGCAGCGTGGGGTGAGCGGCTCCCTCGAGCCAGGGGTGCTACCCGGAGGGAGTGAGGATTTCTGGCGTGTCCTGAGGTCTTGCAGTCACGGAGAAGGGCTGGAGGACGTTGGTGAGCTGTGAGGCTGCTGGCCGGAAGTCCCTGGTGCTCAGGTCCCCCAGCACGCCCCCCACCCCCCACAACGGTCTTCCAGTTCATGGCATCAAGTGGAGCTGTGGGAACGGGACAGAGGAGTTCTCTGTGGAGCAGCTGGTGCAGCAGATCCTGGACACGCACCCCACCAAGCCTGCGCCGCGAACCCACGCCTGCCTGTGCAGCGGGGGCCTCGGTGAGTGACCCCTGACCCTGGGACTGTGCTCCTGCCTGGCTGCATGGCGCTTCCGGCACCTCAGTCCTGCCAGGATTTGCATGCCGGTTTGCGTGTGTTTTGCATAGCGGAGACCGAGGGGCGGGTGCACAGAGGCCTTCCAGTCTGGGCACACAGGCCTAACCCGGACGCCATCTGCCTGCTGTCCTTCGCAGCTCCCCGCTACAACAGTTTGAGTGTTGACGCCCAGACTTAGCTTAATCTCTCGCTGGTACTTCCTTTGTCGTGTGCTTGTGTCCCTCAGGCCTTTACCTGCTTCTCTAACTTCTCCCCCCAGAGCCCCTGCCGTCCTGTTTAACTGGGTGGGGGCAGGGGGCACACGACACAACCGCTCCTGCCTCCCAGTGGCCACAGGAGGTAGTACACCTCCCATGCAGGACCCAGTGCCTGGAGGCTGGATGGAGGTTGCTGGGAAGGGGTGGTCCAGGCGGTGGAGAACCATGGTCCTCCCGCCCCTTTCCACTGCAGGTTCCGGAAGCCTGACCCACAAATGCAGCAGCACGAAACACCGCATCATTTCTCCGAAAGTGGAGCCCCGAGCGTTAACCCTGACCTCAGTCCCCCATCCCCCTGAGCCTCCTCCGCTGATAGCCCCTCTTCCTCCGGAGCTCCCCAAGGCACATACTTCCCCTTCCTCTTCTTCCTCCTCCTCCTCCTCTTCCTCTGGCTTTGCAGAACCCCTAGAGATCAGACCTAGCCCTCCCACCTCTCGAGGGGGTTCATCAAGAGGAGGCACAGCCATCCTCCTCCTGACGGGACTGGAGCAGCGGACCGGGGGCTTGACGCCCGCCAGGCACTTGGCTCCCCAGGCGGATCCTAGGCCTCCCATGAGCGTGGCTGTGGTTGTAGGCTCAGAGGCCTCTGCCCCACCGGCTCCTCCCAGCCCTGCCTTTGACCCGGATCGTTTTCTCAACAGCCCCCAGAGGGGCCAAACATACGGAGGGGGGCAGGGGGTAAACCCAGACTTCCCAGAGGCAGAGGCCGCCCACACCCCCTGCCCTGCCCTAGAGCCCGCTGCTGCCCTGGAGCCCCAGGCAGCTGCTCGGGGTCCCCCTCCTCCGCCAGGAGCAGGTGGGAGAAGAGGAAACCGCTTTTTCATTCAAGATGATGGCAGTGGGGAGGAGCTCAAGGCCCAGGGGGCCACCCCACCCGCACCTTCACCCCCTCCTTCACCCCCTCCTTCACCCGCCCCCCTGGAGCCGGCAGGCAGGGGAGGTAGAGGGGAGGCCTTGTTTGGAGGAGCTGCTGGGGCCAGCGAACTGGAGCCCTTCAGTCTTGCATCATTCCCAGACCTCATGGGGGAGCTCATCAGTGACGAGGCTTCAGGCGCCCCTGCCCCAGCCGCCCAGCTCTCTCCTGCTCTTAGCACCATCACGGACTTCTCCCCAGAGTGGTCCTACCCAGAGGTGAGCCTTGGGCCCCAGCCCATCCTCCATCCCGCTCACCAGCGCTGCCACCTGCGTTTCCCTATCTGCATGGCGGCTTTGCTCTCATCCCACCTGTCTCTATAGACAGAGCAGAGCGTAGTTGCTTCCCTTGTCTCTCCAGGGAGCCTCTCCCCGACTCCCCGTGCCCACCCCCCACATGCTGGGTATGGCTGTGAGTCCCCCAAGAGCCCTTGATATGGACTTGGGGAAGCCGAAGGTCTGTCCCCTGCAGTGAAGTTCTGCTCTCTGCTGCCCCAGAGAGCAAGAGGAGGAGCCTCGGTGGGAGGACAGTGGGAGCCCAAGGCAAGGGCTTTGGCCCATGACCACTGTCTGCCAATCAGCTGGTAGCTTTGGGGGAAGCAGTGAGTTCCCTATTCCTAGCAGGAGTGCTGGGAGGAGGGGCCAGGCTAGCTGACCTCACCCTTCGGGGTCCTGCCCCATTCCTGTACCCCAGAATCTAGCACAGGGCCTGCCGCACCGCAGGTGCTCCCTGGGGGTCTGAAGTCAGGATAAATGAACGAGTGAATGAACGCCCAGCGGGGCTCCAGTCACAGGACTTGGCTTTGTCTCTGCAGGGTGGCGTCAAGGTGCTCATCACAGGCCCCTGGACAGAGGCCGCCGAGCACTACTCCTGTGTCTTCGATCACATCGCTGTGCCGGCCTCGCTTGTTCAGCCCGGGGTCTTACGCTGCTACTGTCCTGGTACGGGGGTGGGAGTGCCCCGGGTAGGGGCTGACTCGTGGGCCCGGGAGCCTCATGCCCCCCCCACAGGCACAGGAATTAGCTGTGTGTCAGAAGTCTAGGCTCTGGCGTAAGCAGTCTAGTCCTGAGCAGACTGGCAGTCTTGGAGAAATCTCCTTTCTCCGGTCTGTGGCCTCCCTCCTGGGAGGTCAGGCATTTGAGCGGTGGGCCTCCACTGTCGCTCCAGGCCCTCTGGTTGCTTGGAGTCGGTTTCTAGTTCCAGTGCAGGGAGGTCTCAGAGCATTGGTCTCCCTCGATCAGTCTTGGACTAAAGGACATTGTCTCCTAGACCTGGACTGTCCAGTATGGTAGGGTTAGCCACGTGGGCCCATGGAAATTCAGTAGAAAAAATGAAAACGTGAAGATTCAGCTCCTCCAACACAGCAAACTCATATTTTTTTTGTAAGATTTTTTTAAAAGATTTTATTTGACAGAGAGAGATCACAAACAGGCAGAGAGGGAGGAGGAAGCAGGCTCCCCGCTGAGCAGAGAGCTCGATGCAGGGCTTGATCCCAGGACCCTGGGATCATGACCTAAGCCAAAGGCAGAGGCTTCAACCCACTGAGCCCCCTAGGCGCCCCCAGCAAACACATACTGAAGGTTCAGTAGCCACACGTGGCTTCATGCTGCCCTGCTGGACAGTACCAATCCAGAACGTTCCCGTTGTGGAGGCAAGCTCTGTTGGACAGCATGGTCTAGAGATCATTGCCAAGGCTCGCCTCTGCCCTTCTGCCCCCAGTTTTGCTCCTTACCTGCACCCAGCAGTCAGTGCTGCTCTGGGACCACAGGGACCACCAGAGTGACGGGACAGATTGGCGGTCTATGAGCATGCCCTATTGTGACAGCCTGGTCCAGCGGTGCATGAAAGGCAAAGGGAGACCAGGGAGGCTGGGTGCTGGGACTTCTCTCAGCCTACAGTCTGGGGACTAGTGCTTTCGTCAAGGCCATAGACATGAAGAGCCCAGACACAGCTCTCACTGGACCCTGCTGGTGAGTGGCTGCTTCTCTCTCCCCGATCTTGGTAACAGGCTCATGACCCTGCCCCAGACCTTGGGGGATCCGGCTGCTTCCTAAGCAGGGGCATCTGTGGACCCTCAGCCTCCCAGGCACCCCGGGCCCAGCCCGCAGCAGGTGTTAAGTTCTTGAGTGATGGGAATCCGGCCCCAGGTGGCACCAAGGACACGTCAGCCAGGGGCGTCCCTGCCTCCAGCAAGGGTACAGCACAGCCGACTGTGAAACAGTCGTGTGCGGCTCTCTTGCGGGGCCAGAGAAGGAGCCAGGGCGAGAGACTGTGTCCCTGACCCTGTCCCCCCCAGCCCATGAGGTGGGGCTGGTGTCTCTGCAGGTGGCAGGCCGGGAGGGGCCCCTTTCCGCCTCTGTGCTCTTTGAGTATCGAGCCCGCCGGTTCCTGTCACTGCCTAGTACTCAGCTTGACTGGTTGTCATTGGATGGTAAGTACCCTGTGTAGGGCCCAGCATTGGAGTGGGGCGCACTCCTAAACACCCCAGGACTCCAGTGGCCTTTTCCCAACTCCTGCTTCATGCTTCTAAAGGGGCAGCCACTGTCCCTCCCATACCCTCCCCTGGGAATCCTGGAGCCATCTCTGTCCCAGCTCTTGGCCTGTCCTCTCTGCCCCAAAAATGGGAGAGAGCCAGGCCAGGCCAGGAGGTGGGAGGTGGGACGGGGTCTGGAACAGTGTGCATGGGGGTCCGAGTGCACAAGCTTGCACGTGTACTGAGGCACATGATTTCAACTTCCTTTCTGTTTCTGCCTCTGCCTTTCAGGTAGGTGTTTGCAATAAGAAATCTGGGGTAACAAGAAATCTGGGGTAACAGGCACAAAGTAGAAGACTGACCACGTCACTGCTCTGTGACGTTCACCTTTAATATGCTTTAACACGCTTTCCTGTAGAAACATGCATGTGCGCACACACGTACTTACACGGAGACCCACGTGTTCCTGTCCTGGTTCTCCCTCCTGTGGCTCTCAGCGCAGTGTCCCCGCGGCCCCCACAGCCAGCTGGGGGTCCCCCTTCTCTGGGTTTCTCTCAGTTGCGCTGCCGCCCCTGCCACCCCCCTCCATCGCAGGACTGCTTTGCCTCAGGAGCCCTTGCCCCCTGCTGTCTCAGCCTTGGGGGGCCCCTGCCAAAGCCCTGCCCCACCACCCTGTCTCCCCCTGGGGGGTCTTCTCTCTCCCTGCGCTTCCCTATGCCCTCACCTGCCCCACTCCTTCCCAGTGCTCCTTTGCCACATCTCCCTCCTCTTCCGTCCTTCTGCCCTTTACCTCACCGTCCACACTCCTCCTGGCCATCAGCTCCAGGCCCTGAGCCTTTTCTGTCTTGCCTCTTAAGCAGGACATCTCCAACCTCCAACCCGTTGGGTGCCTGTTGTCCTGTGGCTCCCATTCCCTCCCGCCTCCCCTCCTTGTCCTCACGTGATCTCAGGAAGGAACAGATATGGCTTGGGGTGTGCGTGTGTGTGCGCGCACACGTGCTCTTGTGCCCAGGGTGGGGGAGGAAGAGGAGGAATGGACATGGCGATCCATCTTTGTCACCTCCAAGCCCCGCCATGCTCTCTATGGACAGCTGCGGGGGGCCGGGAGGAGGGGGTGGTGCTTCTTAAATCACAAGCCCCAAGCTCACTTGGACAGTAGACGACAGACAGGAGGGGCCCCAGAGTCCTTCAGCGCAGCGTGGGGGACAGAGATCACACTGGGGCAGGGAGAGCTGACGGAGGGCTCACCTGGAGGGCTGGGTGTGTGAGCGTGTGCACACGTGAGCGACCTGGGGCAGCTCGGGGCTGCACGTTGGGACCCCTGCCCCGTCTGTGTTTGGAGGAACGGGGTTTTGGTTCCAGATTCCGGTGCCTGGTCGGCGGGTAGCGCTATAGGTCCTCATTTTAGGCCTGCATCCTGGCTGGGCTGTATACAGGGCGAGGGGCCCAGGGGCTGTTGTTCTGGGGAAGAGGAAAGACCGTGGTGCCTCGTCTTCACCTCTCGGGTCTAGCCGTGGTGGCACGGGTATCCCCTGCGCCCGCCCGCTGCTCAGCCTCCCGTACTGCCTCCCCTCAGACAACCAGTTCCGAATGTCCATTCTGGAGCGGCTGGAGCAGATGGAGAAGCGGATGGCGGACATGGCAGCAGCCGGACAGGCTCCCTGCCGCAGTCCTGACGCGCCTCCGATCCAGGTACCTCCGTGGGGAGGGAGGTCTGGGTGGGAAGCCGAGGAGGGTCTCCCTGGAGCAAATGGCTCTGCTGTGGGACTCGCTTGTCCCTCCTGTCCCCAGCCTCCTCCTCCCTGACGTCACCCCGTGGCAGGAGCGGCTATTCTGGGCGCCCTCTTGGCATGACAGGCCACAGACGACAGACTATTTCTGATCCGAAGCGGGTGGGGGTGAAGGTGGAGGTGGGGGAGGGGACAGAGAGCCTGTGGGCCCGGGTCTCTGAAGACGTGGCCGGGCTGTCTGCAGGCACAGCACTGACCACAGCCAGCGTGAAGGGCACACACGGGCATGGCTGTGTGAGGTCCGGCTGCCGCAGCTGCTGAAGGAAACGAGCCATGGCGTGGGGAACGTCAGGAGCTGGAGTGGGAGGCCTGGGTGGCAGAAGCCTGGACGGGGAGGGGAGAGGACAGGTGGGGGCGGCCCAGGCCATGCCAGGCCGGATGCTCAGGTCCCTGCCTAAGGGGCTCTTCTCCACAGGATGAAGGCCAGGGGCCAGGCTTCGAGGCTCGAGTGGTGGTCCTGGTAGAGAGCATGATCCCTCGCTCCACCCAGAGGGGCCCTGAGCGCCTGGCCCACGGGAGCCCCTTCCGTGGCATGAGTCTCCTGCACCTGGCCGCTGCCCAGGGCTACGCACGCCTCATCGAGACACTGAGCCAGTGGCGGTGAGCAGGGCCACGGGGAGGCGACCAGGGCCAGGGACCGGGGAGGGCCCAGACCACCTGGAGCCCTGCCAGGAGGGAGTTGCAGTCGCTGTGGTTAGAAGGGCCAGGAGAGGGCTCACACTCCAGGAATTTCAACACCGCGGCCCCATCCCCCTACTTGGGACTCTGAATGTTGGGGCTCCTCCTGCCCTGTGTCTCTGCAAGCACCCCCCACCCATCTTGGTGCTTCTGGACAGCATGCTCCCGTGGCACCTGCCCTTACCCTGACCGGGCTCTGGTGTCCCTGTCCCAAATTCTCCAGGAGCGTGGGGACGGGGAGTTTGGACTTGGAGCAAGAGGCTGACCCGCTCAATGTGGACCACTTCTCCTGCACCCCGCTGGTGAGCATGTGCGGGCCGCTGCCTGGGGGCAGGTCTCACAGGGGAGACCCAGCCAGGGAGGCCCCAGGCCTCACTTCCTGCTCCCCACCCCCTTGTAGATGTGGGCCTGTGCCCTGGGCCACCTGGAAGCCGCGGTGCTCCTCTTCCGCTGGAACCGGCAGGCGCTGAGCATTCCCGACTCCCTGGGCCGGCTGCCCCTGTCCGTGGCGCACTCCCGGGGTCACGTGCGCCTTGCCCGCTGCCTGGAGGAACTGCAGAGACAGGAAGCTTCAGCCGAGCCCCCGCTCGCCCTGTCGCCACCCTCCTCCAGTCCTGACACTGGTGAGGCTCGACGCTGGTCTCTCTAAGAGGAGGCTGCAGGTGGGAGGACAGTCGGGCACCCCCTACCCTGGCTTCCCCCTCCCCTCACAGGGCTGAGCAGCATCTCCTCGCCCTCGGAGCTGTCAGAGGGCACCTTCTCCGTCACGTCTGCCTACTCCAGCGCCCCAGATGGTAGTCCTCTGCCAGCCTCCGAGACTGTCCCTGGCCAGCTCTCCACCGGTGGCCCCGAGGTCCCCCTGTTCCTCATGGACTGTGAAACCACCAACCCCCACGGGCCAGCCCCCTCCCCACCTCCTCTTCCAGCAGCCCCAGAAGGTGGGGCTGCCCCTGAGGAAGCAGATGGCCCGCCGGCCGTGGACGTGATCCCGGTACGCCACCGTCCGTGGATGGACGGAGCTGTGAGGGGTGCGGGGTGGGGGGGTGCAGTGCAGACACTGAGCATCCCGCAGAGCAGAAGCAGTGTCTGGCTTCAGCTGGGAAGAAAGGGTCGGCTGCCCTTGTTTTGGGGACAGGCACAGGAACCCTTTGCTTAGCACCGCTCAGAGCTTGTGACTCCGAAGTCATGAGGCATCAGAGGTTAAAAATCCTGGGGAGCAGCCCCTGCTGATCCGCGAAGACACGGGGTCCTCGGGGATGCTGGGCAGCATGACGGAAAGAGGAGCAGGGAGGGCAGCACGGGTTGACGGCAAGGATCCTGGGGGCTGGCAGCACCTGGGATGCTCAAAGCTGGGATGTGCCTTCCCCAGAGAGGCTGCCAAAGTCCCCAACAGCTTAAGGAATGGCAGAGAACCGTGCTGCGTGTGGCCAGAGCAGTGCACGGGGCCATGGAGGGGGCCTCCGGGGCCTGGGGTTTTGGGCCTGGCCAAGCCCATGGGGAGGGCGTGATGGGGGGCTGCCCAGGAGTGGGGGGCAGTGGGTAGTCAGCCTGGAATGCCAGGGGCTCTGTCTGCTCAGTTCCTGTATCCCCGTCTGGAGCAGGGCCTTCCTGTCCTGTTTGCTACAACGTCTCCACACAGAGGGCCATCATGCACCCACACAGGAGCCCAGGGATTATAAATGCAAAAATCTGCGAAGTGGGGAGCCAGGACAGCCACCTGCGAGGCCTCAGGCTCTGGTGGCTACAGGAGTGACAGGAGGTGGACGTTGGCTACAGCTGTGGCTGGGCGGGAGCACCTGGCAGTGGGGGCGGCTGGGGACTCAGCAGCTTCTCCCTCATGCAGGTAGACATGATCTCGCTGGCCAAGCAGATCATCGAAGCCACGCCAGAGCGGATTAAGCGAGAGGACTTCGTGGGGTTGCCCGAGGCCGCAGCATCCACAAGGGAGCGGACAGGGGCCCTGGGGCTCAGCGAGACTATGTCCTGGCTGGCCAGCTACCTGGAGAACGTGGACCATTTCCCCAGCTCAGGCCCCCCCAGGTGAGCAGCTCAGGAGAGAGCAGCATCTAGACGTGTCCTGGGTGGATGGGAGCAGGGAAGGAGCCTTTCCTGAGCCAGAGCTCCACTGCGGCTCAGGCACCAGGGCCTTTGAGAAGAGATGGAACAGGTCCCTCTCCATGCCGTCGCCCAAGCTCTGCCTTCACAATGGTTCCCTCCTCGTAACCTCCCTCTCCCTGTTCCCCTACAGCGAACTGCCCTTTGAGCGTGGGCGCCCGGCTGTCCCTCCAGCCCCCTCCTGGGCAGAGTTCCTGTCTGCCTCAGCCAGCGGCAAGATGGAGAGTGATTTCGCTCTGCTGACGCTGTCGGATCACGAGCAGCGGGAACTGTACGAGGCCGCACGCGTCATCCAGACGGCCTTCCGAAAGTACAAGGTCAGTGGGCCGGGGGGGTCCCAGGGTGTGCATGACAGCAGTCCAAGTCCGGGGGAGATTGGGCTCCTGGCCAGTGGCAGGACAGGTCAGGTGAGCACTGGGGGCCCTGGTGCTGACTCCCTTGTCTCCCCCCAGGGCCGGAGGCTGAAGGAGCAGCAGGAGGTGGCGGCGGCTGTGATCCAGCGCTGCTACCGGAAGTACAAGCAGGTGAGAGCTGGGTCTCCAGACGGCGGCCCGCAGGCACCCGGTGCACATGCACCCCCATCCCTCACCCCCACCACGCGGCCCTGCCAAAGCCCTAACTCCCCTTCTCTCTCCACAAGCTGACCTGGATTGCGCTTAAGGTATTAGGCCTGAGGTCTGGGTGTGAGGTTGTCCGTGATGATTCAGCTTCCCACGAGCGTGTGGACTAGAGGCTTACACCAGCTGAACCTGGGGGTGACCCGCAGGGGTTCGGGCCTCTGTTCCTGCAGTTCAGTCCCTGCCCCTCCGTGTCTGCAGTTTGCGCTCTATAAGAAGATGACCCAGGCGGCCATCCTGATCCAGAGCAAGTTTCGAAGCTACTACGAACAGAAGCGCTTCCAGCAGAGCCGCAGGGCGGCTGTGCTCATCCAGCAGCACTACCGCTCCTACCGCCGGCGGCCCGGGCCTCCCCACCGGCCCACAGGCAGCCTGCCCGCCCGTAGCAAGTACGGCTGCCCGCAGCCCTGCATGCCCAGGTCCACCACCCTGTGCCCACTCCCAGCCCAGCATCCAGCCCCTGCGTCTCCCTCGTGGGTCAGGGGGCTGAGGGCGAGGGTGCTGGTGTGCCACGGCGCCTCATCCTTTCTTCTGCCACCAGAGGCTCCTTCCTCACCAAGAAGCAGGACCAGGCAGCCCGGAAGATCATGAGATTCCTGCGGCGCTGCCGACACAGGTGCTCCCTTCTCTGGAGCGGTCCCTGGGGTACCTGCACGCGCCGGCGCCAGCCTCCCCGCGGGCCTCCCCCCCCCCACCGCTGGTCTCCTGACTCCTTCCCCTTGTCTCTGCAGGATGAGGGAACTGAAGCAGAACCAGGAGCTGGAAGGGATCCCCCAGCCCGGACTGGCAACCTGACTGCGCCCCGCCTTCCCCAGCGCTCTGGGGGCCGCTTCTGGCAGTCTCAACAGGGAGAGGCCTCTCCGGGGGAGGGGAGCCCCTGTCGGCAGCTGTCCCCGTCCCTAGGTCTCCCCCATGGGTCGCGACCCCGCTTCCGCGTCCCCCGCCCCGCAGACCCGCGCCCCCGCCTCCCTGCATCTCCCGCCGTGACGTCCGGAGCCCCGCCTGCCCCTTCTCCGCGCTCCCCCGCCGCCTGCGCCCGCCTCGGCCCTTCCCGACTTGCCTTATTTATTCGTTGGACGCGTCTCTGAATGTGCCCGCCTCGGCCCCTCCCCCGCCGCACGCGGCCCCTCCCCCGCCGCGCGCCCCCGCCCCCGACCCCGCGCGTCGGCGCGTCCCCTCCCTCGGCGGCCGCGGGGCCCGGGCCGCGGGGGGCGTGCGGCGGGGTCGCCCGGTGCCCCGCGCGCCCGGGGGAGGGGCCTGTACATACTGTAACATACAGAGGAGAGTGAAGAGTCTATTTAAGGCGCCGCGCGAGCGAGCACGGCGCGGCGGGGCCCGGCCGGCTCCACGAGCACGTCTACGTGTGCATGGGCTCGGTGTCCACGCGCTGCCATTAAACTCCGCTGCACCAGCCAGCCTCCCGCCTCTGTCTGCGCGCGCCGGGGGGCGGGGCCGGCGGCGGGCGGGGAGGGGCGCGGGCGCGGGCGCGGAGCGTGCCGCCTCCGACGTGTTTCCGGCCTTAAAGGCGCCTCGCCCTTCCCTTTAAGACGCGCCGCCCCTCCGCAGTCACTCCCAAGATGGCGGACCTGCTGGGCTCCATCCTGAGCTCCATGGAGAAGCCGCCCAGCGTCGGGGACCAGGAGTCTCGGCGCAAGGCCCGAGGTGAGGACCCCAAATCCACAGCCGCCTCTCCTCGCCCAGTTCTCAGGGCCACACTCTCGCCCCTTCGGACGCTGCCGCCTCCTCAACCTTGAAAGACCCCCTCACAGGCCCCTACGGCGACCCCCGGAGTCCCTAAAAGGGCTGCCGGCCCACCCGCTGCCCTCAGCGGCCGGTGATTGGCTGCCCGGACCCCAGCGCCAGCCTCCCGCCTTCTTTCCTACTGGCCTTCCGCGGTCCTTGTCTTTAATTCGCCGTCGGGCCCGCCCGTCCGCCGCTGTCCGGGTCTGATTGGCTGGCTGCCTCCAGCCCCCTCCCACCCGCTCCTGGGCCCGCCTGCGGGCTGGGGGGGGCGTGTCGGCGGGCCACACCCCAGCCGCCTTGCGATAGGCTCCGCAGCACGCTCTTCCGCAGCCTCTTCGCCCCTATTGGCCCCCTCCCTTTCGGGGTCCGCCTACGATGTCTGGCCCGACCTTCCTCGGGCACACCCCGCCCTCGGCGCCTCCGATTGGTGGCCGGGCCTGCCGGGCTGCGCCCCTCCTACCGCTCTCCCCGGCTGCTCCCGCGGCCTCGCCGCCCTTCCGTCGTGGGCGGTCGCCGGGTCCCCGGTGCTGCAGTGCCGCTCTGCCCGCTGGAGGCACGAGGGCGCCATGGCCGTCCGAGTGGCCGCCGCCTCCCCGCCAGGTTCCCCAAGCGGCCCGGAGCGGGCCGGGGCGCACCGGGGCGGCCGCGCTAGGGGCCCCGGCGGGCTGGGACCCGCGTCCTGCGTCCGGGAGCGCGCAGTCCGGACCGCGCACGGAGCGGTCACACCCGAGTTTGACATCCCCCAAAAGGCGTAGTCCGGGGGCCGACAGGACCTTCAGCGGGGCGGGAGCCGCCCGCCCCTTTGGGCAGAGAAACGTGTTCGAGGCCTCCAGGCGGGCAGCACGTGGGCGCTTTGGGCCGCAGCCGGACCCGGAAGCCGAGGTGCAGAGTCCAGTCGCTTGCCTGAGGTCCCAGGGTTCCGAAGCGGTGGGGTCGTCAACAGGCCAGGACTGGCAAACTGCGGTGTTTCTGGCTCACGTTCTTAACCTTAGTCGGAGGCCACCTTCCCAGACGCGTGGGGAGACCCGCAGGCCAGTTAGAGCAGTCAGTGGTCTAACTGGTCAACATAGGGGCCCTGGGGATACGGCTCTGAGATGAGACAGAGGGGAGCCCCCAGGCCGCCTGGCCGCGTCAACCAGAGGGACTGGCGGGGCCTGAACAGGGTCCCTGCCTGCAGCGGCTCCCAGTCCATCGGGCAGGCAGATGAGGCCTTGCACTGTCGCTTCTGGGCATATGCTAGAGCGCGTCTGTGACCCCAGCGTGCTCGGGCCCTAGGGTCTTGGTGGGTCTTGGTGTGCATGAGGAGGAACCACAGGTGCATAGGCACGGAGTGGTTAGGCAAACGGGAAGTGGTCCGGGGCAGCGGGTGGGCCGGAAGCCCAGGGGATTCCAAGTGACAGGACAGAGGGGAGGGGGGCGCCAAGACCCGAGCTGGTGGAGCACCCTCGCAGCTCGCCTTGGACATCTGCAGCCCCAAAGAAGCTGGGTGTCAGACCAACCACTGCAGTGCCCTCCTGTCAGTGCAAGTGAGAATCGGGGGTGTTACAGAATATAGGAAGTTCAATAATTTCTCCTTTTCTGGGGAGACAGCGTCATGGGAAGCTCCTGGAAGGCAGTGCTGCTTCTGTTCTCAGCGCCCCAGTGGTCTCAGGTCTCCATGTGGGTGGGCATGAAATAAATGCTTGTGAACCGGGTTTCCCACTGGGGCTGGGAAATGGGGTCAAGCATGGTTCTCCTCCTTGTCACTCCCACTAAAGCGTGCGCTCTTGAAGGGCAGACTTCGTCCCAGTGTCTGTGCCAGGCAGAGTGAGTGCACGGACGTCTGGGCAAGAAACACTTGCCCGGCTCTCCCAGGGCATGCCAGACCTCCTGTGAGGCCTCGCAGACGCCGCCGCCCCTCGCTGCAGCCCCGGGCTCATGCTACTGTTTCTCTCCCCCAGAGCAGGCTGCCCGGCTGAAGAAACTGCAGGAGCAAGATAGACAGCAGAAAGCGGAGTTCCGTAAAAGGGTGAGCCGCTGGGCCAGCAGAGGCAGCCTCGGGGAGGACTTCTAGAAGTTAGGATTGGAAGGTTGAGGTCTCAGGTTTTCCCAGGTGTGTGCAGTGAGAAGCCTGGAGGCCAGTGGCATGGAGGCTGGGGAAGGCTTAGGGGGCGAGGCCCGCTGGTGCAGGTCAGGAAAGGGGTCCTGGGGTGGAGCCATGGATCACGTCCTCTTCTTCTGTCTCCCAAGATGGAGAAAGAGGTGTCAGATTTCATCCAAGACAGCGGCCAGGTCAAGAAAAAGTTCCAGCCGATGAACAAGATAGAGAGGAGCATCCTGTGAGTGTCTCTGGGCTACGGGAGGCGTGAACAGGCCCACGGGGCCCCTGAGAAGTGGGTGCTGGGCCCCGGCAGCCCTCCAGACTCTCCCTTCTGGCCTCCCTTCCCAGACACGATGTGGTGGAAGTGGCTGGCCTGACGTCCTTCTCCTTCGGGGAAGATGATGAGTGTCGCTATGTCATGATCTTCAAAAAGGTGAAAGGCCCAAGCGCCCGCCCTTCTCTTTCCTTTCCAGCCTGTGCCCCCCAGAGGGAGAGGCCGGATGCAGCGTGGGTGTGGAGCCTGACCCCGTGGTTCCTTTATCCACAGGAGTTTGCGCCCTCCGACGAAGAGCTAGAGTCCTACCGTCGTGGCGAGGAATGGGACCCCCAGAAGGCCGAGGAGAAACGCAAGTTGAAGGTGAGCTCCGCCCAGCAGCCTGGCCCCAGGAGGGGTTGGGGATAGGCCCCCGAGCGCTGGTGCCTCGTCTTTGCACCCCTAGGAGCTGGCCCAGCGGCAGGAGGAGGAGGCAGCCCAGCAGGGCCCCGTGGTAGTGAGCCCCGCCAGCGACTACAAGGACAAGTACAGCCACCTCATCGGCAAGGGGGCTGCCAAGGACGCGGCCCACATGCTGCAGGCCAACAAGACCTACGGCTGTGGTGAGGCCCCGTGGGGGCGGGTGGCCGGGACAGGGCTGTGGGAGGTCGGGGGAGGCTGTGAAGCAGGGCTCCTGGGCCCTCCCCACACTCCTCTCCCACCCCGCAGTGCCTGTAGCCAACAAGAGGGACACGCGCTCCATCGAAGAGGCCATGAATGAGATCCGGGCCAAGAAGCGGCTGCGCCAGAGCGGGGAGGAGTTGCCGCCCACCTCCTAGGCGCCTCGGCTCCCCGGGGCAGGGCAGGGCAGGGGCAGGGGGGACAGGCTGCTGCTACTAGAACCCATCCTGGAGCCCCCCCGCCCCCCGCACCACCTCTGACGGCGTCACTCGGGCTGGGGGGCCTGTGTTTGACACCTCACTGTTGGAGCTTGGACGTGTGCGTGTGCTCGTGTGTGTGCGTGCGTGTGTGCGAACGCGCAGGTGGGTATTTAACGTGTATTATTCCCCCTTTTTCCTTGGAATTTTCTTCCTCGTGGGGCTGGGATGACTTTACGTTCAATAAACACAGTTTGACCCAATGTCCCGGTTTGTTTGGCCAGAGAAAGGTGGGTCCCAAGGAGGAAGAGGATTCTAGGTCGAACAGTATAAAATGCATGTGCCGGCCAGGCACGGCCAGACGCCGCCACTTTCCTGGGGGAGGTTTACAGGCGATCACATTGAAAGTGTGCACTCGCTGAGCACAAAGGGCCCGCGGCTTTGGCTCCTGGTCTCTCCGGTCAGGGAGGCTCTCTGCCTCGGTTTCCTCACACGTAGGATGGGGAGGGAAACCTAACCCTTTGACAGCACTGGTTTACAGATGTCAAGTGTCTACAAGGGTGCCCGATGCTGAAAGCTTCGGGAGCACGAGCCCTCGGACTCCGACCCACAGTGCACCCCGCGGGTAGAAAGACAGATCCGAGGGAGCTTTCCCTCACAGGGCGCTCAGACCCCAGGCCCCCCGCCCTGCTTCCACCCGCCTCCTTCAGAAGTGTGAGCCCGTCCCTCCCCTTCCTCCGGGTCCCAGCAGGTCATCCGCGTGTTCCTCCCTTCCTGCCCCACCTCTCCACCTCCAGGCGTGGCCAAGCCAGAGACCAGCATCCCCTCAGTCCCACCAAGGAGCAGGCCACTGTCTTGCTTGCCACCAGCATTTATTTCCGTGGGGAAAGGCTTGAAGGCCTGGATGGGTCCCGGGGGGGCTCGGGGCCTACAGCTTCTCACTTGGCCTTCGGGTTGCGGAACTTGCGTCCGGCAAAGACAGCCTTGTCCCCGAGAGCCTCCTCGATCCTAGAAGGCAGGCCAAGTTAGAGCTGCGCCTCCCAACCCCACCGCCCCAGGCCCCCCACATCCAGGCCCGCTGTGCACCACCCCCATACCTCATGAGCTGGTTGTACTTGGCCAGGCGCTCTGAGCGGCAGGGGGCACCCGTCTTGATCTGGGGAGGAAAGGGGGGTTGCGTGTGGCTGGTAGTGGGAGCGGCCTGCAGGGGCATCCAACCCAGGCAGGAAACCGGGGACCCCAAGAAGGCCCGTCAGACACTTGGGAGCCGTACCTGCCCCGTGCAGAGCCCCACAACGAGGTCGGCGATGAACGTGTCCTCGGTCTCCCCAGAGCGGTGGCTCACCATCACTCCCCAGCCATTAGACTGAGCCAGCTTGCAGCTGGGCAGGGAGGAAACTCAGTAAGATCGACCGGGGCCTCAGAGGGAAAGCCCAGGGCACAGTGGGGCTCTCCCCTTTGGTTTGGGGCAGTGGGCTCTTGGCGGGGAGGGGAATGACTAAGTTCCTTGGGAAACAGGAGAGAAGGGGAGAATCTCGATTTCGAGCGGGAGCTCCTGAGATACTGGTGGGAAGGAAAGGCAGAATCTGGGGGAGGAACCCAGCAGGCTGAAGGTGGGGCACAAGCAGGGTCGCTGGGGCAAAAGCTCTGGGGCCGGGAGGGTGGGATGGGGCAGGAGCTGGGGGACGTCAGATGTGGCTGGACAGGCAGAGTCGGGGCCAGGGGAGGCTGCGGCTGCCCGGGGGCCGGGAGGCACTCACGCCTGGATGGACTCGGTCACAGAGCCGATCTGGTTGACCTTCAGCAGCAAGCAGTTGCAGGCCTTCTTCTCGATGGCCTGGGCGATCCTCTTAGGGTTGGTGACTGTGAGGTCGTCCCCCACGATCTGGATGTTAACTCCCGAGAGGAATGAGGTCCAGGTGGCCCAGTCATCCTGGTCAAAGGGATCCTCGATGGAGACCACTGGTGAGTGGGGAGGAGAACCGGTTAAAGACCGGAGGCGCCTCGCGGGGCACAGGCCGGGAGAGCCCAGATGGGATTTCGGCAGGCTTTAGGAGCCGCGGAGGCGCCCCAGTCCCTGTGCTGGGCCTGTGCCCGGGTCCCAGGCAGGAGCGACAGCACGGCTGGAGGGGGGTCTCACCAGGATAGTTCTTAATGAAGTTCTTGTACAGCTCTCCCAGCTTCTCCCCAGTGATGTGCCGCGTGGGGTCGTCGGGGGACTTGAAGTCGAGGTCGTACTTCCCGTTGCGATAGAACTCGGACGCTGCCACGTCCATGCCGATGACCACCTTGTCTGGGTAGCCAGCCGCCTGGATGGCCGTCTTCAGCAGCTCCAGGGCTGGGGAAGGGGCAACAGGGAACCTGAGGGTCCGGGTTCATGGTCCCTGCAGCCCCTCCTCTGCTGGGACGCGGGGGCGCTGCCCCTCAGAGCGCTCACACTGACCCTCATTGTTCTCCAGGATGTTGGGTGCGAAGCCGCCCTCATCACCCACGTTGGTGGCATCCTTTCCGTACTTGGCCTTGATGACCCCCTTGAGGTGGTGGTACACCTCCGCGCCAATGCGCATGGCTTCCTTGAAGGAGCTGGCCCCCACGGGCAGGATCATGAACTCCTGCATGGCCAGCTTGTTGCCGGCGTGCGAGCCCCCATTGATGACATTGAAGGCCTGGCAGGGGGAGGGAGGGGAGGGCAGTTCAGACCCGGGCCAGCTGGGAGGGTCCAGCTGGAAGCCCGGCGTCCCAAATCCCCAGCCGCAGGGTCTAGAGTGAGCAATCTGACTTCTCAGGGTCTCTCTCCTTGTTTCTATAAGACGGGAGTACCACCCGCTTTCCCGCAGGGTCTTAAGCTCAAAATCAAACAGACTGGAAACGAGGCCTCCGGGGGTGCCTGGTCTGTGACAGCCAGTGGCGCCGCTGCGGAAACTTCCGTGGGGTCCGTGAGCCCGCTCCCTGCGTTAGCGAGGTCCTGTCATCACTCCCACTTTACAGACGAGGAAAACGAGGCAGAGAGTGCAGTTAGGCAACCTCCTCTAAGATCCGTGAGCAAACAGGCAGAGCCGGCTGCCTCCAGGACAGCCTGCGCAGGGAAAGCACCGTTGGGGCTTAAACCAGGGGCCTGTGTTTGATAAAGATTAAAGGAGATGGAGACGCCAGACCCTTGGCCTGAAGCAGCTGTCCATCTGACCTGCGGACTGGGGTACAGGGCACAGTGAGCCTTCCCAGTTAGCACCAAGCCCAGCACTGGAATGCGAAGGAACATGGGGCAGCGGGGAGGTGGAAGGGGGGGGGGGCCGCGGTTAGGTCCAGAGAAAGCATCGGAGAGGCTTAATGGGAGGCTGGAATTGTGGGAAAGAGGGAGGGGCCAGGCCGCAGCTCAAGAGGTTCCCTTTCAGGAAACTGTTCCTTCGGAGCTGGGTCTCGAAGCTAGACTTTCCAGGGGCTGCTGCTGCGCAGCTCCCTTGGTGGGGTGGCCCCGTCACTGTGGCGTGGGGCGAGGGCAGCTGCACTCACAGGAACCGGGAGGACCAAGTCTGGGTTCCCGGCCAGGTCTGCAATGTGCCGGTAGAGAGGGACCCCCTTCTCCGCCGCGCCAGCCTTGCACACGGCCAGGGAGACGCCCAGGATGGCATTGGCCCCAAACTTGGCTAGAGGAAGCAAGCACAAAAAAAGGGTGAGGGCTTCTCCCCCATGGCTTGGGGTCACCCCAGGGAGCATCGGAAGGCCAAAACACTGGGCACGAAGGGTGTGCTAAGAGCGGTCTCCCCCAGAGGCCCCCGCCCCAGGGGAATGTGTCAGCTTCAGGCCTGGCGGTGGGCAGGCACCAGGAAATGCCTGTGGAGTGAGTACAAATCCAGCCAGCCACGGTGTGCCCTAAATCATGGGATGCAGAAGTAATCCTAACCAGGCCTCCAGCCTGGCGTCCCTCCCACCCCTGCCACATCCCGTCCCTTCCCCGGGTCTTCCACTCACACTTATTCTCCGTCCCATCCAGCTCGATCATAAATTTGTCAACTTTTTCTTGATCCACAACGCTTAGTTTCTGGAAGGAGAGATTGGGGGCAGGGGATGGGGGGCAGAGGTCATGTTTGTCAGGAGTCAGGGCATACGCTGTGAGAAGAAGTACAGGTATTTGGGGGAGACGATGGACGGGTGGTCTGGTGAAGCAAGGCCTCTCTCAGGCTTGAGCTTCGGGGGTGGGGGCACAGGGGCATGGTGGGGGCAGCAAGCTCCCTCTTGCCTTTTCCAGCAGAGCGGGACCTAGGGTCTTGTTGATGTGTTCCACAGCCTTCAGGACCCCTAGAGAAGCCGGGGGGCGGGGCGTTCAGAACTCTGATTCATTCAGGCCTCTTCCCATAGATCCCAGCTTCTCAAGCGCGCTGGGTTCCAGTCCTCCACATCCCACGAAGCTGCTGAGTGCCCAGGTCCTGACCCCACCCGCACACGGAAGCTTGTCCCCCATCACTTTCCCTCACCTTTCCCCAGGTAGCGGGATTTGTCTCCGTCTCTCAGTTCCAGGGCCTCATAGATGCCCGTGGAAGCTCCGCTGGGCACAGCTGCTCGGAATCGGCCTGGGTGGGTTGAAGGGGAAGGTTACACACAGTCCCCTGCACCCTCAAAGGGCCAGAGTATGCTCTCGGAGCTCAGGGCCAGGGGCTGGTGCAGAGGGAGACTCCTGCTTCTCCACCCTGGGGAGCCAGGCTGGAAGAACTCTGGGGAAGGGGATCCCAGAGAAAGGAGAGGATATTGGGCAGAACTGGGGGGTAGGGAAAGAACCCCCCAGGCCAGGGTCTTGAGGAAAGGCACGCCAGGGGCCTGTGTTACCCTTGGCTGTGTGCAGGTCCACTTCTACTGTGGGGTTGCCCCTGGAGTCCAGGATTTCCCGGGCAAAGATCTTCTGCATGGCCATGGCTGCAAGACAGGAGGTGTGACTGCGTGTGGACAGCTGATCCCTGAAGGAACCCGAAATCCCTTGCCCTTTAAGAGTCTTCCCCACCCCAAGAAGGCAGGTGCGGGAGCTAAAAATATCCCACAAAAAGGTCACAGACCAAAGAGGCTGGCACAGCACCCCCCCCCCCTCCAGAACAGCTCCTGTTCCACCCCTATCCTAGGGATCCAGGGGCCTCTCCTTTAACTGCGCCCTCTGCACAGCTCCCCGGGCCCGCATGGACCCCTGTGGCCCGCAGAGGTGCCCTGAGGCCCTCTCCCTCACCTGTCTGCTGGGGCAATCGGTCCTCAGACAGAGCTTGCTAGCGCTTGGACCCTCTCCTGCTATGCTGGTTTTCTTCTTCCTGCTCCTTGGTCTCCTCTAAATCCGTGGCGACCCCAAATTCCCCATCTGGCTCCAACCCTCACTCCCCTTCACATACCTCTCTTCGCGGTCTCGCTCCCTGCCCTGGGCACCCCCCATCCTGCTTGTTCCAACCCTTCCATGTCTTTCTCAAGCACCCCCAGTCCTGGGAGGAAGAGAAGCTGACAGCTTCCCCACTTTGTCCAAATCAGCACCACCCTTCCCCACCCCCATCCTCTGAAACTGGAGGATTCACCAGACCTGGGATGTGTTCGAGAGGGGATTGGGGTGAGCTCCGAGTCTAGGTGGCAGCTGGGACAGTGTCAGCTCACCCCCTCTCAGGCTGGGCATTTATCCCCTAAGCACCCTGTGCCCCAGCCAGCCCCGCCTCTCCCCCTCTCCATCCTCCCCCTCCACCCTGGGCTGGCAGCCAAGTGCCCACTACAGCCGAAAGCAGCAGCCTTCGGCCGGGGGCCCCGGGCACCTGCCCCCTTCCCAAAGGTCAATGACTACTCCTCCTTCCTCTCTGTCCCCCAATAAAAGCCCCAACTTTTAATTCCAGCGCTGGGGAGGTGCAGGGAAGGGCTTTCAGATCGGGGGGTCTCTGCTCTCACCAGGATTATATTCCCCTTTTGCAAAGGTTAAAGAGGGACTAGTGCCCTTTAGTAAAGGCCAGGGGTAACCTGAACCCTGCTGGGCTGGGGAGGGGGCCTGGAAGAGGGGCTGCAGAACTGACATCCACACATGCTCAGCTCACTGGGCAGGCGCCCCGCCGCCTCTGCCCTCCCTTGGAGGAGGGGCCGGGGTCCCGGGCAAGCGCTGTGATCTTAAATGGAATCTCCCACTCGGAAAGCGAGAGGGTCTCACCTCTCAGGGTCCTCATGGCGGCCTCTCTGGGCCCCACCCCGGCTCGCGCCAGCTAGGGGGTGGGGGAGGGGGCAGGGAGCCGAATTTAGACGGGCTCTCAGACTTGGCGCGGCTCCCTACTGATAGCGCTGGGCCAGTACTTGTCGCCCCGGGTGCGGAGCGGCAGCCAGGAGCCCCTTTCCCCGCCGACCGCGGGCGCCTCGGAGCGCGGCCCCAGCCCAGCCGTGAAAGAGGTTCCTCAGCGGGGCGCAAAATGAATGGCGGAAGGAGGGGTGGCCCCTGCGCGCCTCTGAGCCTGGCGCGAATCTGGGGGGCCGCAGCTCGGGTACAAGCCCGCGGGCCCCTGGGGGCTCGTCACCTCCGCCGCCCTGTCCACGGCCCCGGCCCCGGCCCGGGCCGCGCCCTCCCGGAGTGCTCCAGCCGGGGTTCCGGGCGCGGCGTGCCAGAGTTCAGGAGCCGGCGGGCGAGGAGCGCCGCCACGTGCCCAAGCGCTGCCCCACCCGGCAGCCCGGTGACTCAGCCGCGCGGCTGTCGAGGAATGGGCCCGGGGGGCGTCGGGGGCCGGGGGCGACCGGCGGGACGCCCCTCCCCCAGGGCCGGAGGCGGCCCAGCCCCGCGGCTGCGCGGGCGACTTCACCTGGTCGGTGGTGGGGACCCCGGGCGCCCCTCCCCGCCAGGACGTGGGCGCGCACGACTTCTCAGCACAAGTTTCACAGAAAAGAAGAAAGAACCTGAGGGGCCCGAGCGGGAGGGGACTTTCCCCTTCTCGGAAAAGTTGCAAAGCATGCAAACCCCCGGTGTTCTTCCGCCCGGAAAAGTAGTCCCGCCCCCGTCTCCCGCGCCCAGTGACCTCTGCCGAACCGGGCCAAGGGGCACGGCCGGTGACCCGAGTGTGTGTGTGTTGGGGGAGAGGCCGGGCGGGGCCGGAATGCGGGGCCAAGGCCTGCCTGGGGGCTGGAGCTGCCCCGGCTTGTGCCCCTCGGGCAGATCCTGGGGACACGAGTGGCCCCCGGTGGGCGCCTTCAAGTCCGGCTCCGGCCACCTCCCCCCGGGCTCCCGCACTTCTGGACTGAATAAAACCGACGGGCAGCAGCGAGCCCGCGCGCGCTGCGCCCCCGCCCTTTCCGCCCGGCGGGAGACACGTCCCCGGCCCACCCGCCCGCCCGCCTCTGCGGGGGGTTCCGTGGCGCGCGCGCGCCCGCCCCGCGGGCCGCCGGCCCCAACCGCTCCGCGCCCTCCCGCCCGGCTCGGTCCCGCGCAGGCGCAGGCGCAGGCGCCGCCGCCGCTGCCGCCGCCGCTCCTGCCCTCCGGCGTAGGTGGGGGAAGGGGGAGCCGGTCCGTTTAACCCTGCGCGCCCCGCACCCGCCTCCACCGCGCGGCTCGCGGCTCGCGGATTAGCCTTCCCTCCACTTCCATGCCCGCCTCGGGCTCGCCGCCTTCCCCGACACCGGCGTCTCACGGATTTTCGGGGCGAAGCGGGGCTAGCCCTGACCCTAAGTGCCCCCGCCGCCGCCGCCCCCCATCCTTTCACAGGGTTTTCCACCCAACTCTGCAAATTTTGCAATAGGGGGAGGGATTTTTAAAATCGCCTTTGCAAAGTTCGGTCTCTGGGCAGGCGGGGGGGAGGGAGGGAACGGGGAGCAGGCCCCGCCCCCCGCCCTTTGCAAATAAAAATCCGGGGGGGGGGGAGGAGCAGGAAGTGGCGGTGCGAGGGCTGCTGCACAGCCGAGCGGAGCCGCGGTCCGGACGGCAGCGCGCGCCCCGAGCTCTCCGCCTCCCCCTGCCCGCCAGCCCAAGGCCCCCGAGCCCAGCCCGCCGCCCCAGCAGCAGCGCCGAGAGCAGCCCCCGCAGCAGCGCCATGGCCGGGTGGAACGCCTACATCGACAACCTCATGGCGGACGGGACCTGTCAGGACGCGGCCATCGTGGGCTATAAGGACTCGCCCTCCGTCTGGGCCGCCGTCCCCGGGAAGACCTTCGTAAACATCACGGTAGTGCGAGGCCCGCGCGCCCCGGGGCACCGGCCGGCGCGGACGCGGAGAGGGAGGGACCCGGGTGGGGGCGGGCGCGGACCGCGACCGGGTCCTCGCCCTGGAGGCGGTGCCGATGGCGGCCGCACGTGAGCGGGCCCCCCACGGCCCCGAGACCCGCGCCCCGGGGCGGCGGCGCCCATCCCTCCCGCTCCCCGCTCCCCGCTGCCCGCGACGGGGCGTTACATCCGGGGCACAGGGCGGGGAGGGGCGCGCCGCCCGGTGCGGAGGCCCACTTCCGCCTCGGCCAGGGCGGGGCGGGCGCGGGCACCGGCCGGCGCTGGGGGGACCCCCGGACCCGCTTCCGGCGGCCGGCTCGCGCCCCGCCACCATTGTTCCCGCTGCGGGCCGCGGGAGGTCGCCGCGCTCGCCCGGGGCTCCCCGCGCTCCCGGCTTTCTGAGAGAGGGCGAGGCCGCCCCACGCCCCCCGGGGTCGGCTGTGCGCCCCGCGCCCCGGGCAGGCCCGTCCCGGAAGTCCCCGCGGCCGCCCTTCCCGCCATGCGGCGGGGCCCGCGGCGGGGTAACTTTGTGAGAAGTTGGAGGCCGCGCGAGTGAAGGAATGAGGGATGAGGGCTGCCGGCCCCATCACCACCTCCCTGTCCGCGCTGCCCGGAAGTGGGGAGGGGGAGCGGAAGTTCAGGAGGGGGGGAAGGGGATTTCCGGGCGGGAGGGGACCGGATGTGGGGGTTTGGGGTGTTAGGGGGAGGGGGGAGAGGCTCCCTGGGGTGTCTGGACCTGGTTGCGGGGTGGCCGCCTCTGGCCCCGCGCCCCCTTCCCAAGTTTTCCAGCTGCCCCGGAAAGCCCCCCCGGGATCTGCTTCCTCCTATCGGGGCACCGCTACCTGGACCCAGACCCTAAGTCACCAGGAGACCCAGGCGTCCGGGCCCCTAGCAACTCCTGCAGAACCTTTGACCAAATAAGGGCAAAGTTGCTTCTCCTGCTTCGCCCGCCCCCTCCCTTCCCCTCTTCGCTTCTGCTTTTCCTGAAGGAGAGTGGTGTGCATCCAAAGGCTCCCCATTCCATGCCTGGCCACTCTGCTCCCTGGCTTTTAGCTCCCTTTATTTCTTGGGTTTGCTTTTCCTATTAAGTGAGATCGAGGCGTCCAGATGAACGTGTTGTTTCTCTGTAAGCATTTCCTAGGTTTGCCCCGACGCTCAGCAGGTCCTCTTTAGAGGTTCTCAAATCCCGGAGATGTACACAGAGCAGGGGACATAGAGCCCCTCTGGGGGGAGGTGTGGAGGGCGGGTGGGTCCTTGAAGCCGGTGGGAACCTCGTTGTACTAACCTGATGGCTGCCCCTTTCCCCTTCCAGCCAGCTGAGGTTGGTGTCCTGGTTGGCAAAGACCGGTCAAGTTTTTTCGTGAACGGGCTGACACTTGGGGGCCAGAAATGTTCTGTTATCCGGGACTCACTGCTGCAGGATGGGGAGTTTACCATGGACCTTCGCACCAAGAGCACCGGTGGAGCCCCCACTTTCAACATCACTGTCACCATGACTGCCAAGAGTGAGTTTCTGGCTCTTAACCTTTTCCCAGCTCTGGGATCCCTCCTGTACCTCCTGTTAGTCTTTTGGGTTCTTCCTGTGCGGCTCCCCAGGAGGAGGGGATCACGCCAGCCTGCTGGATGCTGGGACTCTGGATCGTTCCTTCAGTTCTCAGTTCCTCCTCTCGAAATGTAAAGAAGTTGAACTGTATTACCTCTTAAGTTCCTTCCTGCCCCTGAACCTTTTCAAAGGGGAAACCCTATTTTCTTGGGAGAGGTAGACGGGGTGGCCAGAAGTTGGCATTTAGCTGTCTTTTGAACTCTTTTGTTAAGATGTGGCGTGGCAGGCTCCACCGGGTTATTTCTAGCCTGAGTCCCAGGCACCAACCTGCCAGCCTCGGCCCCTGAATTTTAGTGGAGCCCTCTCCAGCTCCAAGCTTGATTTCCCCCTCTTGAAAAGCCCTATTGTTCCAGAGTGACTGACAGCCTGCCTGTGGTTGGGGGGGGGGGGGCTGGGAGAGAGGCGGTTGGGTTACAGCCCCAGGGCTGGACAGCTGCTCAACAGCTGGCAGGGGGTGGAATTGTGACACCTGGGTCCCAGCCTCCTTTCTCTTTTCTCCAGCGCTAGTCCTGCTGATGGGCAAAGAAGGTGTCCACGGTGGTATGATCAACAAGAAATGTTATGAAATGGCCTCCCACCTGCGGCGTTCCCAGTACTGACCTCGTCCGTCCCTGCCCCCCACCACTCCCCACGGCTTTTGCACCCCTGTCCTTCCCAGACACACACATACACCATTTTTATTTTTTGGGCCATTACCCCACACCCCTTATTGCTGCCAAAACCACATGGGCTGGGGGCTGGGGCTGGATGGACAGACACCTCCCCCTACCCAAACCCCTCCTGTGTGTGGTTGGAAAACTTTTTTTGTTTTTTGGGTTTTTTTTTTTTTTTTTCTGAATAAAAAAGATTCTACTAACAAGGTGCTGTGTGGTTTGGCCTGGGTGTCAGGATAGACAGTCCCCGTGACCCTTCGGCTTAAAAGAGGGTTGAGGGCATAAGAGGGTCTAGGAACTTGGGCTTCCTCAAGTCCTGCCCTGGGGTAAGCACCTGCCTGGGTCCACCTGCCCGGGTGGGCCAGCCCTTATGTGGTGGCATTTCCGAGTCCTACGTCCTCAGGTGCTAGCTGAATTGGTAGTTGATGGGAGTCTTCCAGACCAGAGAATGGGTTCAGGCCTGCGGGCAAGGCAGGGCCGGTTGAGTCATCCTCATGTGGGTGGGGCTCCCCCTCTCTGAGTCACAGTAAATGCCTGCCGGGGCTGTCCCCATGGCTACAGGTTCTTCTCTTTCAGCACACCCCTGCCCCTTTATGGCAAAAAAAAGGGGGGGGGTCGATTCCCCAAAAAGGAGTGCATGTGTGTGAGAATGATCTCACCTTTCCTGAGTTCACAAAAACTTTATTGACCCAGTAAGTGAAGACCCAGTCCCTCTCCAGACCCAACCCCCTCAAAAGGATGGGGTTGAGGGAGGGAGAAACCTGGGGTGGAAATGCCCCCCATCCCTCAACACAGAAAACTGAGCGAGGATGAGAGGCTGTGCAAATAGGTCATGGGAGGGGTGCATGGCAGGGGGGTCAGGGGACTATTAGACCAAGATGGCAGCTGAAGAGGAAGGGGGTGCGGGTGGGGGATCTGTTGAAGACCCGGGCAGAACAGGAGAGGTTGGAGCTAGGGAGCCAAAGGAGGCAGGTGGCGTGGGGCTGGGGCCCAGAAGCGGGGTCCGCTCTGAGGCAGGGTGGTCCCTCGGCTCCCCTTCCTCATCACCCTCTTGCCCCTGAGTCTCGTCCTCGTCTTCGTCCCCCGGCCCGCGGTGCACAGGCTGCTTACAGATGGGACATGTCTTCCGGGTCTGGGTGAGCCAGGGGTCCACGCAGCGGCTGTGGTAGGCTGAGAGATGGGGCGGGGGTGAGGGGGGTGAGGCACCTGCTGGGGAGGCTCGGGGCGGGGCCGGGAAGGGAGGGTCTCACCATGAGCACAGGGAAGCACTCTCAGTTTGTCCCCGTCCTCATATTCATCCAGGCAGATGGCACACACATCATACTGGTCTCCTGGGGCAGGAAGAAAGTCCTGTCACTGAGCCCTCCTGGACCAAGGCCCCCGAGAACTCTCGGAGTGGTGCCGCTGAACCTGCCAGATACCCTCCCTGGCCAGAGTAGGACCCGAAGAATCTGGGGTTAGGGAAGTGGGTTTCTGTGGGGGGAGTTGTACGGGTGGGGAGGTAGGGAGTGGAGGGGCGGAAGTGGTGGGGCAGGGCTTCTGCTTAGCCTTATATGGGCACTGGAGGCTCCAGGGCCTGGAGACCCAACCCCTCCTTACCTGTTTCTTCCTTCTCACACCAACTCCTCCCCACTGCTTCCGTCTGTCTGCTCTCAGCTCCCTTCCCGGCAAGGGCTGTCCTCCATCTCTCCCCCCAACTCTTGCATTTAACCACCTGTGCTTTCCACCTCCTGCTCTACTGTCCCAACCTCACTGCGCATGCAGGTGAAGAAAGAGAAAGCCGGCATCCCAGGCTGACACCTGCCATCCCTGTCCCTTGTCTCCCGAGCTCCAGCTCCTTTGGCACCAGGTGAGCCGTGGGAAAGGCCCCCACCTCTGCCCGAGCCTCTCACCTTTCCGATAGTCATGGGTAGGGATCTGCCTGAGCTGCTCTTTGGTCAGTCGGTTCCGCTGGAGCCGCTTCCGGTGCTGGATACAACGGACTACCTGGGGAAGGCGGCGCAGGCATGGGTTGATGTAGGGAACAAAACAGGGCAAATCCAGTACAACCCCCCTCCCCAACCTCCCAAGCAGACCCAGTCTGGCTTTAAAGGCCGCAGCTCTTGCCATCCGTCCCCCACCTCGAGGTACTCACCATCACTGCTCCCATGGCCAGAACCAGTAGGCCCACGATGCCTGTGAAGGGGATGAGGTAATAGCCCAGAGGAAAGCTGTTGTCTGGGACCAGAAGCACCCGAGCCCTGGGGAAAGGAAGGCCAGGATCAGAGGAGCAGGAAAGGCAAAGGGACAAAGTTAACATGCTGGATGGGGCCCACAGACTAAGATGGAGATGGGTGGAAAATCTCGAGGCACCGTGACAAGGATTGGAGGCTGAATGGCTAGGGCACAGAGGCGTGGGCTCCAGGTGGTCACAGAAGGGCTGGAGAGAGGGGAAAGGAGGGACGCGTCCTACCCCTTCTCGTAGACAAAGAGGGCACGCAGGTACTCGGAGCTCCTCTCCCCAATAAACACGGACGGGATCCAGATCTGCTGCTGGATTTCCTCTGCGGGGATCAGTGCGCGACGCTGCGAACCCAGCCCTCCGCTCCGCTCCATCGCTAACCCTGGCGCTCGGCTCTCCTGCTCTATCCTGCCCCAAGGACGGACTGTTCTCCCAAGCCGGCGGCCACACACCACCCATATCTCAGCCTGAGCTCTAGCGAAAACCCAGCTCGCCCAGGTGCCGCAGCCTCACCGCTATTCCACACCATGTTCAGAAGCTCGTTGGAGCCCACGTTGTGCACCACCGCTGCGCCATACCCCGCCTTCTGAGCATTCAGGACCTGGGGGACGAGGCAGGGGGTAAGGGGCCATCGTGGCCCTTGCCTCCCTTCGTGCCGGGTACCTCTGTCACCCTCAGCTCCCAGCTCCCACTGTGCATTCAGCAACCTTGAGGTCAAAGTTGCAGTCGAATCTTCGAAGCAGTGCGATAAAGACTGACCCGTTGACCGGGGCTGGGGGCGGAGGGGCAATGAGGCTGCAGGCATTGGCCGGCTGAGCCTCCACAAGGAAGCCCTGGGGAAGGAAGAGAAGCAAACAACAGTTGGATTCACTGCCCCACGGGGCCCCACCAAGCAGACTGGCTGCCCCGTGCTGTGAGCGCGCCGTCCCTCACTTCCTCACCCCTGAGCGTCCTACCTGAGTCAGAAGTCCGCCTCCTGAAGAGGCAAGGACATCACACGACACCCCTCGGCCAGGCCTCCCAGCATCCCTCTCCTGTCCAGGAGAAGCTTCTACCCCACACTCGAAGCTAATTCAGATTCTGCCTTTCAGATTCTCAAATTATAAACTAAGTTTGCACTCGCCCGGGTCACTCCCTCTCCAGCTCCGTGTCCCATCCTCGTCTCCAGCACGCACTTCCACAAAACACAGTCCCCTCTGTTAAGAAAACGGCCAAAGGCACCAAATGGAGCCACTTGTGCTAAGCCCAGGACCCAGATGGACTCCCTGAGTTAGTTCCAGCCTCCCCAGGAACGGAACCGAAAGCAGCCCGTCTGGAACCAGCGGGTCAGAACTCGCAGGGCCATCTGCCCAACAAGCCCCTGGCCATCCGCTGGAGCAAGAGAGTCTTGCCATGCTCAGCTCTAACTCGAGTGTAACTTACTTGTCCTGCCGCCTCTTGACCACCAAAGCCTCTCCCTTCTGCGCAACTCCAAGAAGCTCCGTCCTGCCTGCCACAGGGGATGCTACTCCGCTCATGAACTGTTGGCCATAGCCCACACGACCCTGAAGGTTCCCACACCTACAAGTGTCCTCTCTTTCCCGCGCTCGGTGATCCACCCACACCTAACGAACCAGCTCACGGACGCCGGGCCGGGGAGTGCTCGCCGGCCGGCGGTCCTCATGGTGAAGCACGTCAGCACTGCTTACGGGACCGGACTCTTCCCGAAACCCTGAGAAAACGCCTCTCACCCCATTTCCCAGGAAAACAAATCAAATCGCGGGGAGGTCACGGAGTTGCCCGATGTTGTAAGACCCTGCTGAGAGCGGTGCTCTGCCCCCGCCGTCGCCCTCGTCCCCTTCCACGCTCCTCCAGGGCGCCCGCGGGGGACTCTGTCTTCCGCCTCCTCCAGGCTCTGAACCCACCCCGGACGGGCTCCAAGCTCCAGCCCCGCAGGGGCGAGGCTCCGCAAGCCCCTCCCCGGGAGAGAGAAGGTCTGGCGGGGGGCCCTCACCTGCAGGCCCTCCTGGCTCAGGCTGGCCCCGAAGAGAGCGGGTAGGTCCGCGAAGTCCATGCTGGCGTTGTGGTCCGAGATCTGCGGGCGAGAGAGCCGTGTTCCCCGGCGCCGCGGCCCTGCGCCCCGCCCCCGCCCCTCACCGGGCCCTCCACTCACCGCTCGGATGAGCCCCCGCGCGGGGGCCGCCCCCCACAGCACGGCGGCCACCACCACAGGAAGCGGGAAGGCCGTGGGGCGCATGGCAGCGGCGCGAGAGGCCGAGCAGGCCGCGCCCCGTAGCAGGAGCAGAAGGGGGACTCTGCGCCCTCCGCCCCTCCCTCAGGATCCCGGGGGTCCGACCACCCCCAGGCCCCGCTTCCAAGCTACATGGGGGCGCGGGGGAGGGGCCCCGAGTGCGGGCGTGCGGTGCCCAGCCCGGTCTGCGCGGCGGGGCGGGAGGCACTCAATGCACCGCTCGCGGGTACAGGGACAGGACCGGGAACGGGGACCGCGGCAGGCACAGGTGACAGGAAAACTTCGGGCGGGGCGGGGGCGCTCCGGAGGCGGGACTTCCGGGCAGGTGCGCCGGCGTCCTCGCGGCCGGGGAAGAGCTTCCGGGAAGGAGTCCGGCGGCCTCCAGCCCTGGGCGCTCGAGAGGAAGGACTTCCGGTCCTAAAAGGGCCGTTCGGAGGAAGGTCAGGGCGGAGGGAATGCCTTTGCAGATGCAGCGAGCGCCGCACCCCAGAGAACGATCCAGTCCTTCCCCCCATGCCCGCGACCTGGGAGCTGCCGGATTTAACAAACCTCTCGCCCTCTCCGGCCGCCGCCGCGGCTGCGGCACCTTCGGGTCTCGCGAGAGTCCTCCCCACGCTGTTACCCCCGCCGGGGAACGCCTGCTGCTCCTATCGCGAGAGAGCCCGCCCCCCTCCCGCCGGCTTCCCTAGCTCATTCTGTCTCGCGAGATCGCCTCACACTGTTTTCCCGCGAGTCCAATTCAGCGAAAAGTCTGGGCTTTGGCTTCCTAAACCAGCCACACCCCTTCCCGCAACACCTCCTCGAAGCCCCGCCTCCGGCTCCGCCTTGCTCCCGGCGGCCTTTGCGCCGCGCGCCTGCGCCGGCTTCCAGCTGGGGCCGGCCCCGAGAGCCGGAGGGGCGTGCGCGCGCCCTCGGCCCTGTTGCGCGCGCGGTGTCACCTTGGGCGCGAGTGGGGCCGCTCGCGCGCAGGACCCGGAGCCGAGGGCCCCTGAGCGGCGATGGCGGCCACAGCGAGTCCCGGGGCCGGCGGGGTAGACGGGAAGCCCCGCACGTCCCCTAAGTCGGTCAAGTTCCTGTTTGGGGGCCTGGCCGGGTAAGCTCAGGCCCCGGCGTCGGGAGGGAGGAGGAAGGGACGGCTGCGGGTCGGTGGCGGTGACCCGGGTCGGCACGGGGCCAGCGCGGTCCCAGGCATACGCCGAGGTCCTTGGCGGGCTGCCAGGACCTTTCCCCCGTTGCGGGGCCCCTGCTGGGCTGCGTGCAGGCTCCTTGCACGGCCCGTCGGGCCACTTGAAATCCCCGCCCGGTGCTCGGCTCTCCCGGGTCCTGTGGGGCTCCAGGTCCTTGCCCGGTTCCTGTTGGGCTGCGTGAATTTCCAGGTCAGGAGCGCCTGCCTCCTCTCTGAGGTGGGCTGCAGACCGCTCGAGATCGTGCCTGACCCCCTGGAGCGGAGTGGAGCGCTTGCCGTTGCATGTCCCCCCCCACTGGACTTTTTCAGACCAGTGGCTCCTGGCACAGGCGGACACACACACATAACCACCAGACTTCTGGACACTTACTTAATCACGGGGCGGGCCTGGTGCTTGGTGGCCCCTCGTTGCCAGGTTCCAGCGGGCCCTGGACTCCGCTTCTGTCTTCCTCCAGGATGGGAGCGACGGTGTTTGTGCAGCCGCTGGACCTGGTGAAGAACCGGATGCAGCTGAGCGGGGAGGGAGCCAAGACGCGGGAGTACAAGACCAGCTTCCACGCCCTCACCAGCATTCTGAGGGCAGAGGGGCTGAGGGGCATTTACACTGGGTACGGGGGAGTGCTGGTGGGAGAGGGCGGCTTGGCAACTCCAGGCCCTGGCCTGACTCCCTGACCTCTTCACTCCCCAGGCTGTCGGCTGGCCTGCTGCGCCAGGCCACCTACACCACCACCCGCCTCGGCATTTACACAGTGCTGTTTGAGCGCCTGACTGGGGCGGACGGCACGCCACCTGGCTTTCTGCTGAAGGCCCTGATCGGCATGACGGCAGGCGCGACGGGTGCCTTCGTGGGCACGCCTGCCGAGGTGGCTCTTATCCGCATGACCGCCGATGGCCGGTGAGTTCCAGGTCTGAGTCTGCGCCAGCTTCGTTCTCTGGGATCTGGCGTCAGTGGACTGACTCCTTATCCCTGGTCTGGAGCAGAGCAGCGACGCCCGTGGTCTGACCCTCCTTTCTTTGCTCCTGTGGGGCAGGGTGGTCTATCCTGAGCTTGGCCTCTCCCTACCTTCCCACCAGGCTTCCTCCTGACCAGCGCCGTGGCTACAAAAATGTGTTTAATGCTCTGATTCGAATCGCCCGAGAGGAGGGGGTCCCCACACTGTGGAGGGTGAGTAAAGGGGCTGGAGACTTCGGGGGAGCAGGGGGCAGCTCTTGGCGGTCTCTGACACTGCGCCCCCCCATCCCACCACCCACAGGGCTGCATCCCTACCATGGCTCGTGCTGTTGTGGTCAATGCGGCCCAGCTCGCCTCCTACTCCCAGTCCAAGCAGTTCTTACTGGACTCAGGTGAGCCCCGGAGCGGGGGCACCCCAGCCTGGCCCGGGCCGGCTCCGCGCTGACTGCCGCCCCTACTTCGCCTCCCCCAGGCTACTTCTCTGACAACATTCTCTGCCACTTCTGCGCCAGCATGATCAGCGGCTTAGTCACCACGGCTGCCTCCATGCCCGTGGACATCGTCAAGACCCGGTGAGTATGCGGGCCGGCTCCCGGAGACAGACGGGAGACGCCGCTCTGTGTGTCTCTCACGCCCCTGCCTCTCCTGCAGGATCCAGAACATGAGGATGATTGACGGGAAGCCAGAATACAAGAATGGGCTGGTGAGGCAGTGGGGCTGGGGGCTCTGGGAGGGCAGAGAGGGTGCTGGGGGAAGCCGGCCACGGCCTTGGAAGCCAGGTTCTAGCCCCGATGCCCTGCCTACCTGTGCAGGACGTGCTGGTGAAGGTTGTCCGCTACGAGGGCTTCTTCAGCCTCTGGAAGGGCTTCACGCCGTACTACGCCCGCCTGGGCCCACACACCGTCCTCACCTTCATCTTCTTGGAGCAGATGAACAAGGCCTACAAGCGTGTCTTTCTCAGTGGCTGAGGCGGGCCAGGGGCCAGGGGCCTGGAGTGCCAGGGCTCCTGATCTGCCGCTGCTCCCGCAGTCAGTGCACCCCTGGGGGCCTGGACTCTTCTGCCCTGGGCCCCTCTATTTATTTGCCCTCCATGGTGTGGTTCTCTCCTCTGCGGCAAAGGACTCTGGTCTGTCCTACTCCTGCATTCCCCTGCCTTGCTTGTCCAGATTCTCATGATCTCTCTGCCCCTGGCTGTGTCGGCAGCTGGGGGAGCTGGGAAGCTGCCTCGAGCTTTCCGGCCTCCTCTTGGGCGTTAGTTTTGGGGCATGTAGAGGACAGCGGAAGATTCCCCCTTCTCGGTGGGTAAACCAAGGCAGGGCCGAGGGGACAGGAAACGGCAGAAGCTGTCAGGATAGCCAGAAGGTCCGCAGCAGGAGGACGTGACCCTCCACCTCACTGAGGACGTGATCAATAAATTGGATTGATGACATCACCCCCAGATCTGGATAGTTGTGGTGGCGGGAGGGGAGGCAGCTGGACAAAGAGGCAGAGGCCCCAGGAACACAGCAGCTGGAGCTTTAAAGAGAAGGTATTAAAGAGAAGGCACTTGCCCATTTTATGCAATCGCCAGGTCTGTGGATCGGTCTTGGTGTGGCGGCAGCAGCGGCAGCCGACAGGTAAGGATAGCCGAGACGCAGGCCCTGCCTGTTGCTTCCCGGCCACTCTCTCAGAGGCAAGGCTCCTCTCACGGAATCCCCAGGAAAGCCTCTGCGGCCTGGCGACTCAGGGAGAGGAGGGAGCAGGCTGAGCTGTGGGGGCAGATGCCCAGGGCCAGGAGGCTTGTGGGAACTTGGGACACCGGGAGCGTTGGCCAGAGACTTGATCTGAGCTCCACCCCACGGAGACTGATGTGTGCTTCCCAGGCCCTGCCTCGAGGAGCCCAAAACTCTCCTGGGGCATCAGAGGGCACAGCAAGGTCAACTGGAAGGAGGGCTGGGCAGCGTGAGTCCCAAAATGGTCTGAGCCAGGCCAGGGGACAGGCAGGCGGCAGGTGGGAGCTGTCCCCTTGGCAGAGCCACCTCAGGAGGAGGAGAGGAGCAGCCTGGCAGCCCGGCGCCCCGGCTGGGACCTCCCATGTCTGCCACTCCTCATACCTATTCTGGACATTTGTCGGCCTGGGCCACAGTGGCCACTCTAAGAGACCGGGAGCCTGGATCTTGTCCTTAAGGGGTTCTAAGTCCAGAGGGGAAGATGGCCCAGGGGCAGTGGGGGAGAGAGTGGAGAGTGGACTGCGGCAGGGTAACGGGGGCCCCGGCCCGGCTGGAGGAGAGAGCCCCGCTGGTGGCGGTCAGATGGATGGGGCGGCACACCTGCCCAACTAGAGAGTGAAGTCTTGGAGGGGACTCCTGGGGTGGGGGGCAGTGCAGGGAGCAGGTGATCTCGAAGCTTGCAGCCCCAGGAGCACAGGGGAGAAGCCCCTACTGTAAGAAATCAGCTGGGTGAGCGCGTTGAAGCCCTTCCTGGCTGAGCTCTGGGTTTGTGCTGTGCCCACGGGAGGTTTCCAAGCAGGACAGGCGTGGGTGGGTTTTCAGGTTCGTGCCATCTGGAGAAGTGGCGGGGGGGTCTCGAGCTAGGAAGGCTCAGCTCTCACTCCTGTTCTCTGGGCCCCAGAGAATGGGGCCAGCCTTGGTTTGGGCTGGAGACCCCGCAGGAAAGACAGCCCACTCTGTGTGGTGAGGGAAAATGGCGGAGGGTGGGCAGCGGGAGAGGAGTGGGTTCCAGCGTGCAAGCAGGACGCCTGGCCGGGGCGGCTCGGTGGTCGGTAGGACCCGGTGTGGTGGTGCAGGCCGCCGGGCACACGCACTGGGCACTGAGCTGGGCAGGTGCAGGCAGGCGTGGGGCGGGTGCCCGCCTGGCTCCTGGGTGCTGGGGGGCTGGTGCGCCTCAGGAGTGGCCGCTCCAGGAAGACTTAGGTTTTAGAGCTAGAACTAGTACTCGCGGTGGCCTGGTCGTCGGCCCCCCCAGGCAGCAGGTGCACTTTTGTGGGTGAGGGAGCCAACTTGGGCAGGGGCAGGTGGGGCTTCGGTCGTGCGAGTGATAGGCCCTCTGGGCACTCTGGTCTCCGGAGGAAACACAGGTTTTTTTTTGTTTGTTTTGTTTTGTTTTTTTTTTTTAAATTTTGCAAATACCATACAAGGCTGGAAAACTAAGAAATGCCCAACAGGGGGGAAGAAAAGGAAACCACCATGTTTGTGCTCCCCAGCGACTATCAGGGGCCCCGTCTCGATACGGCACTTTCCCAGTTCCCTCCCTTGTATGTGTGTGAGAATCCTGCTCTGTTCCCTTTGCTTTTCCCTCAAGCTTCCCCCAAGGTGACGGTAATGACATAGTGGTCCCAGAACCAGGAGCTTTGTCCTGTGACCTGCCCATTGCTCTCCACCCCTGCTGCCTCGCCGAGGTTGTGCGTTCAAGGTTGTGTGTGTGCTGTGAAGAGGTTTCTGGTAAAGGAAAAGTGATGAAGGCCTCCCCCCGACCTCATACTCCTTGCCCACCCACCCCCATCTAGATCCAAGGAGGAAAGCCATCACAGCCTCTGCAGGTCCCCAAACTGCCCACCCTCAGAGGCTGTGGCCTGCGTACCTAGTGCCCACTGTGCCCAGCAGGTCCTGACCCCGACCCAGACTCAGGGCTGAGGGCCGTCGTCCTGCCCGCAGAGGCCCTATGCGGCCGTTAGCCCGTACCCACAGGAAGAGGCTGGAGCGGAAAGTAGGGAAGGACCCTTGAAAGAAAAGCAGCCAGGCCCGGGGCACAGTCACTTGCTTTCCCCTCTGAAGCTCCAGATTTGTCGTCTGTGTGGCTGTGGCCAGGGCCCGTGACTCCGCGTCCCGGGCCCAGGCCAGCAGCGCGATGAGGACCACAGAGGCAAACAGAAGCCAGAGGAGACCCAGCACATAGAAGGCCAGGGGAAGGAGACAGCAGAAGTCAGGGTGGAACAAAGGGTCATTTCTGGAGCTCTCCAGATTCCCTCGAACCACCTCGTGGGCCCCTGGGAGGTGGACAGATGAGGGGCTTATCGGGTATCCCAAAATGGTAGGGAGTGAGGTTAATTTGGGGATCTCAAAGAATGTGGTCCGTTCAGAGAGAAATAGAGTTGTGGGCTCTGGGGTGGTGGTGGGGGTAGTGCGCTCTGGGGTGGTCGGGGGCGTGGTGGAGGTCGTAGTGGGCTCTGGGGTGGTTGGGGACGTGGTAGAAGTGCTGAGCCCTGGGGTGGTCGGAATTGTGATGGGGGGCTGAGGGGTGGGGGGGGCCATGGTGGAGGTCGTTTTAGGCTCTGGAGCGGTCAGCGTGGTAGAAGTTGTGTTGAGCTCTGGGGTGGTTGGAATTGTGATGGGGGGCTGTGGGGTGGTAGGGGCCATGGTGGAGGTCGTCGTAGGCTCAGGCGTGTTCGGGAGCATGGTAGAAGTGATGAGCCCTGAGGTGGTTGACGTCATGGGCCGGGGCATGGTGGGCTTCAGGGTGGTGGGGGGCATGGTGGAGGGTGTGGGGTGGGACATGGTGAGCTTTAGGGGGGTGGGGGGCGGGGGGCAGGGCGCGGTGGCCATGCTAGGCTCTGGTGCGGTTGGGAACAGGCTCTGGTTCTTCACAGACGTGAGGGTGGAAGGCAGATGGGGCACGTGGCGGTGTGGGGAAGCCTCGGATGCTGAGTGCGTCGGGGCCCACTGGGTTGTGTGGGCTCTGGTGTTGGTGGAGAACTTGACCACAGCCCGTGTGGCAGAGACCTTTCCCACCTCTTCCTCGTTCTCATAGTCATCATAGCTTAGGTCATCCTCATCCCCAAGACTGGGGCAGCCCTTCCCTGGGTAGGTGTAGACGGGTGTGTTGGCCAGGTTGACGCATCGCACGCTCTCCACGTTGGGAGTCATGGCCTTGGCGTCTACACCCTCCTTGAACAAGTAGACGTTGTCAGAGTTTCTGTCCAGCCAGCGAGCAAAATAGAGGATCTCACAGTCGCAGGACCAGGGGTTGTTGTGGAGAAAAGTGAAAGGCAGGAAGATGTTCCCAAAGAAGCCCTTGGGTACGGAACGCAGCCAGTTCCCTTGGAGGTAGAGGGTGTCCAGGTTCCCCAACCCATCCAGGAGTCCCAGGGGCAGCTCATTCAGCTTGTTGTCGGCCAGGCTGAGCTTCTCCAGCTGGGGCACGGGCCGCAGGAGCCCCGGGGGCACAGTCTTGAGCTTGTTGCCACGCAGGTAGAGCTCACGGAGCCCGCCTAGTCCGCTCAGAACGCTAGGAGACAGCGATGTCAGCTCGTTGAAGGAGACGTCCAGGATGGTGAGGGCCGGCAGTGCCTGTCCCAGCAAGGGCAGGCTCTTCAGCTTATTGTAGGACATGACCAGCTTCTCCAGCCGAGGCAGCGTCCCCTCCAGCTGCAGGCGGGTTAGCTGGCTCTGACGCAGGTACAGCCGTGCCAGCCGGGTCAGAGACTGCACGGACGCCGTGGAGAAGGCGCCCAGGGGGTTCGCGCTCAGGTGGAGGATGGCTGTGTCTCCTGGCAGATCCGCGGGCAGCACCTTCAGGCCCCTGTTGTCACAGTTCACTTCCATCAGGGTAGTCACCTGGGAGACCTCACAGACCTCCTGGGGGTACGACAGGCGTGGCAGCAGGAGCAGCAGCAAGAGGAGAGGCATGGGGACCTGGGGGCGGGGGGACATGTGTGGGCACCTTGTGGGCGCTGGGCATCATTCCCCCCGATTCGAGTCCCTGCTGCAGCGTACCCACCAGAAACCCAACCCCGGCTCCTGTCCTCCCCCACTGCTCTCTCCCACCCTTGCCGCCGAAAGCCTAAACTGCTAGCCCCACGGCCCCACGTTCTGGATTCTTATCCGTGCCTCAGCGGCCTCGACCCCCGGCCCCAACTCAAGCTTACAGGCATGCAGAAGGACCTCCGAGGGCACACAGCTGCTCACAGGGTGTGACTCTGCCCTGCTGTCTTCCAGCTCCACAGAGAGCCTGGGCATGGGCAGGAAGGGGGTGGGCATGGGGAGGAAATGCTGGCCCGATAGGGACTCCCTCCTGTGACCCGGGAACGGTAACCCTCCCGGACACAGGCCCTTATCGCCTCCTTCCACAACCGTCCCCAGCCCTCTTTGTGGCTCTCTTTGTCCCACTTCCCATCTCCACGTGGTGGGTTGGGAGCGGAGTCCTCCAACCACCCCCGAGTCCAGCCTCCAGCTACCACTTGCTTCCCCTTCGCAGTTGCCAATTTTAACCCTGACCGCCCTCTGCCTTCCCACTCTCCAGCACGGGTCCCCCCACCCACTGGCTCCACTGTGGTTGAGGTCACCAGTGCCCCCCACCCCTCTGTAGCTGTCGGACACTTCCCATTATGATCTTACTCGCTTTCTGCACTGCGTACCCACGGCCCCTCCAACCTTGGCACTCATGCCACTCGTTTCCTGCTGACTTCTCTGGCCTTTCTCAATCTCCGTAGATTCCCTTCCTCTGTCCTTCGTGGAAAGCCAGCCTCCCCCCTGAGCTCGGTCTTTGGCTCTCTCCTTTTCTTGTGCTTCACGAACACTCAACATTGCCCTCGTTCATTCCCTGGCTGTCAAACCCCACACACCCGCCCCAGTGGCTCACCTCTGCTCTGACCCAGACCCCTCTCCAGAGACCCGACATCCAGGTCCCACTGCATTTTGGATTCCGTGGATGTCCCACGAGCATTAAAACAACATGTTCAAAGCTAAGCTCATCATCTCTCCAAATAGGTGACCCGCCCGTGTTGTCCAACCCCGTGAACAGCACGGTCACCCCCCAACCACACTCAGCTATTCAGTCAGTACAAATAGAATCCCTGATGGTCATCCTTGCCCCTTCCCTTCTTCACCCCCCACACAACCTGTCACCAAGTCCTGCTGGTTTTACCTCCTGATCTCTCCCAAATTGGCTTCTTTCTGTCCCCGCTGCCGCCATGCCAAGTCTGGGACACCAGCTCTTCTCTCCGGCTTCACATCAACATCCTCCCAGCTGGTCTCCTGACACCCTGACCTCCCTTCTCCCCACCCCCCACCGGAGTGGTCTTCCAGAACTGCCTACAGGGCCTCCCTGACATGGGCTCCGGGGTCCTATGTGATCTGACCCTTGCCCACATGTCCAGCCCCATCTCTTTTTTTTTTTTTTTTTTTTTTTTACGATTTTATTTATTTATTTGACAGAGAGAGAGATCACAGTAGACAGAGAGGCGGGCAGAGAGAGAGAGAGAGGGAAGCAGGCTCCCCGCCGAGCAGAGAGCCCGATGCGGGACTCCATCCCAGGCCCCTGAGATCATGACCTGAGCTGAAGGCAGCGGCTTAACCCACTGAGCCACCCAGGCGCCCCAGCCCCGTCTCTTAATGCTCCACTCCACCTTTCACTCCGGTAGACCCTTTTCTTTCTTTCTTTCCTGTGCCTGGACTGTCTTCTCACCCCTTCCGCACCTTGTGCCCAACCCATATTTAAAGCCTTTTAAGACCGCCCAGCACCGCGGCACCTGGCCGGCCGGCTCAGTCCGTAGAGCGTGTGACTCTTGATCTTGGGGTCATGAGTTTGAGCCCCACGTCGGGTGTAGAGATGACTTGAAAACAGAACCAAACTTCCTGAGACCAAGTGAGGTGCCCTGTTTCAGCAAATCAGCCACCGTGTCTGTTGGTCCATCACCCCTTCCAATGATTAAAATATCCCCCCTCCTGTTCCCTGGAAAGGATGTCATATAACCACGTGAGTCTGCCACTGTCTACTCACTTCCCCACTGGGGACACTTGAACCAAATGTAAGTTAGTCCAAACACTTGACGTTTATATACTTTGCTGACTGCAAGAAGTCCTTGAGAACGTGGGTGACAGAGGATTCGAGCATCGGGAAGTGTAGGGAGAGGCTGTGGAGAGAGAGAGGCTGTGAGGGGGCGTGGGGCCCTGGGGTGCTGATTGTTGATATACTGGTATTAGGGTTTCTCCTTGTAAGCAACAGAATGTCCTGGCGAGTTTAGGATGAAAAGGAATGTATTTGTTCAGCATTCACAGACTTCCCAGTAAGGGCCAGAGAACCAGACTGGGAACTGCGGGGCCCGGAGCAGAAGCGGCAGAACCAGTCCAGTGAGCAGAGCCCTGCTCCTGCTCCGAGACCAGGTCCCCAAAGCCCATGCTGCTCGAGCCATGGAGACTCCGTGTCACCATGACCTCCCTGTGCAGAGGGGATCCCAGACCCCCCTCCTTCTTTGTGGGGCCAGCTCCCCTTCAAAGTCTGGGTGTCACTCAGATTAGTCATACACCTGTGACCTGGTTGCAAGGAAGTCTGGGAAACCAAGTCTGGTGACTTTAGCTTCTGTAATAGGAGCCCGATTTGGCTGCTCCAAACATTGCTAAATTGAAGGCTTTTGCAGACACGGAAAAGGAATTCCTCTGGTTTGGAACCTACTGACGTGATCTGCATGATCTGTGTTTCACATCCCTCACATGGCAACGTTCTGAATTTTTTTTTTCGAATTTCGCCTTTTTGAAAAATATATTTTATTTATTTATTTGACAGACGGAGATCACAAGTAGGCAGAGAGGCAGGCAGAGAGAGAGGGAAGCAGACTCCCCACTGAGCAGAGAGCCTGATGCGGGACTCGATCCCAGGACTCTGAGATTATGACCTGAGCCGAAGGCAGAGGCTTTACCCACTGAGCCACCCAGGCGCCCCTAATTTTGCATCTTTGCTTGGAATGAAAACTACTTGGCCAATAGGAATTTTTTAAAAAAGATTTTATTTATTTATTTGATAAAGAATGAGAGAGATAACCAAAGAGAGAGCAAGAGGGGGAGAGGGAGAGGGAGAAGCAGGCTTCCTACCAAGCAGGGAGCCCGATGTAGGGCTCGATCCCAGGGGATCATGACCTGAGCTAAAGGCAGATGCTTAATGACTGAGCCCCCCAGGTGCCCCAGGAATTATTCTTTCAATACTAGGTTGGTTTGCTCACATTTTACTTAGAGGTTTCCCATCTAAGTTAGAAAATAGAAGTGGCTCATAGATTTCTTTGAGGGGCTTTGTCTTTTTCTGTTTGTTTGTTTTGCTTTGTTACCAGAGTTATGCTGGCTTTAATAATTAAGTTGGAAAATTTTATATTGTCTGGAAAAGTTAGAGATCACAGGGATTTCCCATTCAATGCAGGGTTGGTGGAATTCACCTATAAAACCATCTGGACTGGATGCCATTTGGGGGATAGCTTCTGGACTACCTTTCCAGTTTCTATGATTTTTGGTCTTTTGAGGTTTCTTTTTTTTTTTTTTCCTATACTATAATTTTTTTTTTAATTTTTTTCTTTTGAGGTTTCTTGAGTCAGTTTTGGTAGTGGGTAGTTTCTCATAGAATATCTTGCATGTGGCTATTCAAATTTATTTGGCAGGTTTGAACATGTTTTGCTCTTATCATTTGTTAAAATCTCCATTTTGTGCTTATGAGCCCTTGTCTTTTCTTTCTCTCCCCACCTCCTCTTTTTCACTCACTGGACTTGCCAAAGATTAGTCTCTTTTATTGGACTAGTCAAAGAACCAGATTGATTAGTTTTACTAGAGAATTGCTGGCTTTTTTCCTGTTTGATGATGAATGTCTGCTTCCACTTTTAATAATTCTTCAAATTTTGAGCTTATTTTCATGTTCTCGTCCTACCTTCTTGAGTTGAAATCTTAGTTCCCTTATTTTAAATCTTTCTTGCTTTTCAGGTAAATCACTTAATTCATACTTTTCTTTTTTTTTTTAAGATTTTATTTATTTACTTGAGAGAGAGAATGAGAGAGAAAGAGAGCATGAGAGGGAAGAGGTCAGAGGGAGAAGCAGGCTCCCCACCAGGCAGGGAGCCGGATGTGGGCCTTAATCCCAGAACTCCAGGTTCATGACCTGAGCCAAAGGCAGTCGCTTAACCAACTGAGCCACCCAGGCGCCCCAATACTTTTCATCTGAATACTTCCTTGATCCATTTAACGTGTTTTATCATGTAATACCTAAGGGAAATATGTGTAATTCTTTAAATTCAGCATACATTCCTCTTGGATAAGAGGACCCCAGTTTCATTTTGGGAGGTCACCTCTCCCTAGAGGAGCACAGACTTGAGAGGAGTAGAGAAGCAGGCACTTTGCCCTCCCACTTTGGAAACCCAAATGTCTTTTGCAAGCTCCTTCCACTGCCTACTTCCTGTCACCACCCGAGTTTAGCTCCTGGCTGTAACCTAATCATGGACGACTGTTCTGGTCCTAGGATTTCAAATGTTGAGTGTGGCGACAAGGCAAGAGAAAATAGAACTGGGCAGCATTCATTACACAAAGTGCTCAGAAAAAACATAGAGTAGTTCCTCCTATTGAGGCCCCATTGCCGCCTGATCCCCGAGCAGTCCTGGACTGTCCGCGCTCACCTGTGCCCAGTGAGTCCCGCCTCTTCCCATCTAGTCTCTGTCACACTAAGTTAGGCAGAGGTGATCTCAGCCAAAGAATCCAATTCAGTGTTCTGGCTGTAGTTCATTTTTAAAGAGCTTGTGCAGGAGATGTTAGCTGGAGGCCTACCTGCTCAAGGTCCACTAAGATTTCTTTTTTATCTCTTAAAAAATCACTCCGCCTCCATCCTTAGGGTTCTTGGTGGGAATGATTCTATTCCTGCTGCAGAAGCGGACCTCAGCCAGGCCCCGGGGCCCAAGCCAGGAGCCTGACAGAAGCAGGTCGGAGCATCCCGTGGTCAGGCGAGACTGGTCCAGGCACAGAAACAGAAGGCAAGCAGGTCCCTTTCATAAGGGGGCCCATGACTTTTGTGGGAGGGTTGGAGAAGGCTTTCTCTAGATGTGGACAGGAGATATGTAACCCCGGGTGGGCTTGTGATCCCAAGTGGGTGTGGCCTTAGGATGAAGCTAATGTCAGGAAAGACATTTTAAAAAAAAAAAAAAAGTGGAAAAAATACCATTGGTATCACAAAGATGTTGTACCGAACTAATTGTGACATTCTGTGAGCCAAAAACCTGTTTATTTCTTTAAAAAAAAAAAGTTGGTATTGGGATATTTACTTGCAACATAATGAGCTTTAAGAGGTAAAAATTAGGGCGCCTGGGTGGCTCAGTGGGTTAAGCCGCTGCCTTCGGCTCAAGTCATGATCTCAGGGTCCTGGGATCGAGTCCCGCGTCGGGCTCTTTGCTCAGCAGAGAGCCTGCTTCCCTCTCTCTCTGCCTGCCTCTCTGACTACTTGTGATTTCTCTCTGTCAAATAAATAAATAAAATCTTTAAAAAAAAAAAGAGGTAAAAATTAGGGGCACCTGGGTGGGTTAAAGGGGTGCCAGTGTGTTAAAGCCTCTGCCTTTGGCTCAGATCGTGGTCCCGAGGTCCTGGGCTCTCTTCTCAGCAGGGACCCTGCTTCCCCCTTCCCGCTCTCTGCCTGCCTTTCTGCATACTTGTGATCTCTTTCTCTGTCCAATAAATACATAAAATCTTTAAAAAAAAAAGAGGTAAAAATTATATTTTCCATTTTTTTAAAGTAGAGTTGTGTACAAAGGAATTTTTTAAATTTCAGGTAGCTTTTCAAACATTTAGCATTTCTCTGAGGCCATTGTAGGTTCATGTGCAGTTGTAGGAAATGAGACAGGGAGGGCTCCCGTGTACCCCTCCATCCAGTTTCCCCCATTGCAATGTCTTGCAAACCCCCAGGAGCATATCACAACCTGGATATGGACATAGTTTTCACCATGAGGGTCTCTCCTGTGGCCCCTTTACACCACACCCAGCTCCCTTCCTTCCCCCGACCCCTGCTGCTCTGTTCCTTGGTTCTGCAGTCTTACCACATCGGGTTCGTGCAGTGTATGACCTTGGGGACTTGGCTTTTCTCCACCCAGCACATTTCTGTGGTTCAGAGCGCCCAGCGGTAGCGCATTTCTTCTTGTGGCTGGGTGATAGTCCACTGCGTGAACAGAGCATGGCATAACCATTCACCCCCGGAAGGTTCCAGTTGTTGGCTATTACAAATAAATCTGCCTTAAACATCAGTGTATAGATTTTTGTGTGACCATCTATCTTCGTTTCCCTGGGGAAATGCCCAGGAGCGCAATTGCTGGTCGTAGGGTCATTCTGTGTTTATTTTGGGGAGTCTACCTTTGGATTATCCCTTTTTTTAAATAAAAGATTTATTATATTTATTTATTAGAGAGAGTGAGCACAAGGAGGGGGAAGGGTAGAGAGAGTGAGAATCTCCAGCAGACTCGGCACCGAGCGAGGAGCCTGACGCGGGGCTCGATCTCGTGACCCTGAGATCACGACCTGAGCTGAAATCCAGAGCTGGAAGTGTAACCGACGGAGTCGCCCAGGGGCCCCCAAACCCCACGTTTCTGAAGTCTGTTTTCTCTCTGTTGTTCGGAATGGGTGATTTCCGTAGCTGTATCTTCTGGCTCCCTGATTCATTTCTCTGTTCCCTCCGTTGTATTGCGGGGCCCCACCCTGAGCTTTAATGCCAACTGTCCGCCTTTCGGCTGCACAGTCTCCCTCCCGTTCGTCTGCGGACCTTCCGTGCCTTTGCTGAAGTCAGGTCTGCATCTGCTTCCATAACATCTCGTTCGAGCATTTTGATCGTGGCTGCTTTAAGATCTTCTCCAGAATCCTCACACCTCCACCCTGCTCCTGTTGGGAGCGGCTGGTTGTCTCTGCCATTCCTGTTGAGGTCTTTGCAGTTCTTGGTATGAGGAATGATATGTACGTATTTTTAATGGAAACATGGCCATTTTCGTATTATTTTATGAGAGTCTCGGTCTAAAACCTTTCTGCTCCAGCTGACTTTTCCTGACACCGCTCTGGCGAGGAGAGGCACTGCCAGGCAGAGTTACAAGTTCAAGTCCCCCGTCAGCTTCTGTTGGCACCTGCTGGGGTGGGGTGGGGGGTCCCAGCTCCCCAGGCCCTCCCTGCAGCCTTCTAAGTGCAGAGATGAGTACCAGTCCCGACCCGCCTTGCCTCCGCTGAGGCCCCGCAGCGGGGAGGAGAAGGGGTGCCTCGCGATGGCCTGGGATGGAAACCCAGGCTCCCTGTGGTCACCGGCTGCTTCACCCCGAGCCCCCCACCCCAGCAGGGATGTTGGGACACCTCATAACGAGCCCGGGGAGGGTGGATATCTAGGCTCACTCTTTGGTCTGTGATATTTGTCTGGCATAGAGGGGTGATTTTCCAAGTTCTTTTTTTTTTTTTTTAAAGAGTTTATTTATTTGTCAGAGAGAGAGCACAAGCAGACAGAGCAGCAGGCAGAGGAAGAAGCAGGCTGTCCACTGAGCAGAGAGCCTGACGTGGGGCTCGATCCCAGGACCCTGGGACCATGACCTGAGCCGAAGGCAGAGACTTAACCCACTGAGCCCCCAGGTGCCCCCTATTGTCCAAGGTCTGCCTTGTTAGGCTAACCCTCCCCTGGTCCTTTGGCTAGAGCAAGCAGGCTTTTGTTGGGATATTATTACTAATATTAATGTTATTTTGTCTGTGCCTGCTTCTAATTGCCGACTCCTTCACCTACGTGTTTATAGAGAATGTTCTGGAGTTTAACCGGACTCAGTGGGCCGCACAGGGGAAAAGCACATCCACTCCCACCTCCCAGAAGCGGAAATATCCCTGGTGGCTTTGGCTACCTTCTCACGGCCAACGTTTCAGTTTCTCACCGTCGGCAACAAACACGCCGTGTGAGGGTTAATTTTCTGTATCAGCTTGGCCCAGACTCACCATTTGTTCACATTTTGTCTCATTGGCTTTATCACTCTCTCTCAAGTGTTTTTTCCTGAACCATCTGAGACGAATGCGGAGACATCGTGTCCCTCTGCCTCTCACATTTCCATGTGTGTTTCCTAAGAACAGGGACATTTTCTGACATGACTGCAGTACGCTTGCTAATTCAGGAAGTTCGATCTACGGTGCACGTTCCCATTTTGCCAACTGCCCAAAAAGATGTCCTTTAGAGCTCCCCGCCCCCACCCAAGCCCAGGATCCCGCTGGAGACCGCAGCTCTCGGGTTTCCTGTAACTGTCTTTATTCTTTGGACTTTGACATTTTTGAAAGCCACAATCAAGTAGTTACGTGGAAATTCCCTCGACTGTGCAGAATCTCCCTCCGTCTGTCCCACGTCTCTCATGGCTGGACTTGGGGTCCGCGTATCTGTTGGGTACTGTGGCTTTCTTCAGCCAATCATGTCAGCAAACACTTTATGTCAATTTGACCCATTTCTGGCGAGTTTCGCTCTGCCAGTGGTTAAGGTGGACCCCGTGCGCTTTCCCATGGTCAAGATCCTGTTTTTCCTTTTGTCGCTAAGAAGTGCTTTTGTGGGGAGATGTTTGGATCCAGCGCAAATACCCTGTTCCCGATTAGACTTTGGCCTGCAAACGGCGGCACCCCTCAGTGACCCTCGTAGGGTTCCATCATTGCCGGGAAGCATGAAAAAATCTTTGTAGGTGCTTTATGTTTTAAATTTTTATTTATTTTAAAAGATTTTATTTATTTATTTGACAGACAGAGATCACAAGTAGGCAGAGAGGCAGGCAGAGAGAGAGAGAGAGGAGGAAGCAGGCTCCCTGCGGAGCAGAGAGCCCGATGCAGGGCTTGATCCCAGGACCCCGGGACCACGACCCAAGCCAAAGGCAGAGGCTTTAACCCACTGAGCCACCCAGGTGCCCCAAAATCTTTCTAGGTGCTTTAACTGTATTCCTTTTCCTTGGTAACCAGCAGAACTGGACTAAAAACCAAACCTGCGAGGGGGAAGCAGGTTTCATGGAACTGTCCCAACTGTCGTCAGGTGTGGAATGTTCCCACGCAGTGTTTGCCGGCAAAGCCACTAACCAGGCCGTCTGCGGGGGTCTCCTGGGCTCTAAGGATGTGCCTCTCAGGGGGACCGTGGTGGAGTCGATGGCTCCGGATCTGGGAATTCGAGGAGGGAAACTGGTCCTGCCGAGCTCTGCAAACAGCCCAATCTGGGCGTGTGTGTGTGAGTGTGTGCGCGCGTGCGCATGCGTGTGATGTCCTTTGTTGAGCAGAAACTCCTAATTGTGATGTGTTCAGGCCATCAGTGTTTCCTTTCATGGTTCTTGGTCTTGGTGTCTTGTTTAAGAAACTCCCACTCCAAGGTAGCAAAACACTCTCCCACGTTCTCCTCTCTTAGCCTCACGGCTTTCCCGCTGATTTAAAGTCCTTCCTCCACCTGCCCTTTCCTTGTGTCATGGCATGTCTTAGGGAGGCGGCTTTCTCGGCTTTCTTCCTGCATTGCTCCCCCGCGGGGGAGGCAGCGGCTCACCCCGTCTGTGATCCCACCTGCCCTTGCAGATGTCACCCCACTGTTCGCCGCCACCGCGCGCTGTGTGCGCCCGGGCGGCTTCTCCGCTCTGACCCGCTTCCCACAGCTCGCTTGTCAGCCACGAAGCAAGGCCCCCTGGGTCCTTGTGTGTTTTGTGTTTTTGTTTGTCGTTGCTTGTTTGCCAGAACTTCGTGGGGTGTTTTAAGATCGGCCGGGGTGATCCTGTCCCCTTTTATTTTTCAGAACTGATGTGGCCATTCATGGACCATTATACTGTCAAAAACATTTCACCTTTTTTTTTAAAAGATTTTTTTTTAAAGATTTTATTTATTTATTTGTCAGAGAGAGAGAGAGAGAGAGAGTGAGCGAGCACTGGCAGACGGAGGTGGAGGGAGAAGCAGGCTCCCTGCCGAGCAGAGAACGCGATGCGGGGCTCGATCCCAGGACCCTGAGATCATGACCTGAGCCGAAGGCAGCGGCTTAACCCACTGAGCCACCCAGGCGTCCCTAAAGATTTTATTTATTTATTTGACAGAGAGAGATCACGAGTAGGCAGAGAGGCAGGCAGAGAGAGAGAGAGAAGCAGGCTCCCCGCTGAGCAGAGAGCCCAATGTGGGGCTCGATCCCAGGACCCTGAGACCATGACCCGAGCCGAAGGCAGAGGCTTAACCCACTGAGCCACCCAGGTGCCCCCTATTTCAAAATCTTGTCCAACAAGCCTCTCCCCATGTTGACAACGGGATGGCTGACGAAATTAACAAATATAGGAATCTGTGTTCTTTGGTTTTATACCACAAGGAGAACATTGTTTAACTGTGGTCATAGTTTCCCTTTAAAAAATCAGTTTTATTAAAAAAAAAATCAGTTTTACATGCTATGAAATAGAAAAGATCAAACGAGGGGGTGCCCAGCGGGCTCAGTCGGTGGAGTGTGGCACCCTTGATCTCGGGGTCATGAGTTTGAGCCCATGTTGGGGGTAGAGATTCCTTAAAATTAAAATCTCTCTCTCTCTCTTTTTTTAAAGATTTTATTTATTATTTGACAGGGAGAGAGAGAGAGAGCAGGAGCAGAGGAAGAAACAGATTCCCACTGAGCAGAGAGCCCGATGCAGGGCTCCATCCCAGGACCCTGGGATCATGACCTGAGCTGAAGGCAGAGGTTCACCCACTGAGCCCCCCAGGCACCACCCCCGCCGCCCCCCGCCCCCCCGAGCAGAACTGAATCGTCCACCGTCACTGTATACCCACTCTTTCGCCACCGCTGACGTTGGCAGGAGAAACGTTTGTGATGACTAGTTCTCAGGAAGGGTCTTTTTCATGATCTCAGCATGGGACTGAGGGGACTTTTGGAAGGAAAATACGGATGGGCAGGGAGATGAGACAAAAATCTTTCCCAAAACACGTCCTGCGTGTCGCAGGTGTGCGCCCATCACTGTGAGGAGGGACGATAGGAATTGTGTCTGTTTCGTGTCTTTCACAACCGTCATCCTCCACAGACACAGACAAGACCCTCAAAACCCGCCCCCCGATGTCGGTGAGCAGACAGTCTCTGTTTGTATTTGATTGTTTAAAGGGTCTCAGCGGGGCGCCTGGGTGGCTCAGTGGGTTAAAGCCTCTGCCTTTGGCTTGGGTCGTGGTCCAGGGGTCCTGGGATCAAGCCCTGCATCGGGCTCTCTGCTCAGCGGGGAGCCTGCTTCCTCCCCCATCTCTCTCTCTGCCTGCCTCTCTGCCTACTTGTGATCTCTGTCAAATAAATAAATTAAAAATCTTAAAAAAAAATCCACTGAAGGGTCTCTTCACCGTTAGGACGCCCAAGTCTGCTCCTGGAGCTAGTCCTCTGTGGAGCCCTGCAACAGTCTGTCTTATTTTTATTTATTTATTTTTTTTAGACTTTTAGTCATAATTTACACAGAGAAACTCACCCACGGCCTTTTTAAAAGGCCGAGTCCCGCTGCTTCTCGTCCGAGCAGAGCAGGTACTGTGTGCACGGAGCAGGGTCCCCGGTGGGGAGAGCCCGGGAGTCGGAGCTCCTCGGGGCTTCTCACGTCCTGCCTGTGTGAGGACGGCCCGGCTCAGGGCTTGGGGGGAGCCGGGAGTTCCTGGCAGTGGCGCTTCTCGGACTCGGAACCATCTTCTCCTGGGCTTTCGGAACCGTCAGCAGGATCCGTGTGGCAGTGTGCCTTCTCCCTCCGGAGCCCAGCCCACGATGTTCTAGAATGTTCCCTGGAATGCACTGTCCGTGTCTGGCTGATACTGAGACCTGCCCTCCCGCCTATTCCCTCTGTTCTAGAGGAGAAGTGGGTTCCAGATGGCCTGTAACCAGGCGGCCAGAGTGGACCCCTTCTTTCCTGCACTGGTGAGCCCCAACGACTCTTGTTTTCTCCCGTAGCCACGTGAGGGAAGAGGCAGGTCCTAGGGAGGGTGAGGGCGTCCTTCTGAGCTGGGGGGACCCCAAGCTGCGTCGGCCACCCCAGGTGCCCCTTTCTCTGCCTTCCCTCTCCCCCCTTCCTCTCCCATCTCTGATTCTCTCTCATTTTGGCCACTCCCTGCTAAAGATTTTTATTGTGAGTCTTTGTTCTCATCTCTTTCCTGAGGGACCAGCGGCCGTCCTGCTCTGGCCCGCGTTCCCCCCTGACCCTGGACCACCGCCCTCTCCGCACAGGCGTCTCTCCCTGGTCCCCATCGGTGCCCTTGAGGGGTGGCGCCTGGCAGCGCAGGCACCGCACGAGCCTTGGGTGGTATTCAGCGACGGAGGACATGACCCGTCCGTCTCAGTCTGTCGTTTGCTTGCCTTTGGGTTTAGGGTTTTGACCCTACAGGAACATTCTGTAGTTTTTCTTTCTCTTATGGCCGGACTTGGGGCTGCAGGGGAGGGAAGAAAGGCCTTCTGGCTTTCCGGTAGGGCTTTCTGGGTTTCGTGTCCTATGCCCATTATCTGGCCCAGAGAGTGGCATTCGGGAGTTGAGGGTCTGCTGGTTATTTTTTTTTTTTTAAGATTTTATTTATTTGACAGAGAGCGATCACAAGCAGGCAGAGAGGCAGGCAGAGAGAGAGAGAGGAGGAGCAGGCTCCCCACTGAGCAGAGAGCCCAATGCGGGACTCAATCCCATGACCCCGAGATCACGACCTGAGCCGAAGGCAGCGGCTTAACCCACTGAGCCACCCAGGCGCCCTCTGCTGGTTATTTTGATGATGGGTTTTCTAGTTGTTACAACGGGATTTATCTGATTAAGGCTTCTTTTCCATATTAATGTACTATTTTATCTTCGGACTCTCATATACTGAACAGAAGAAACAGCTTGACCCTTTTCCTCAGCACGGGTCCATCCAAGTCAGGAGCCGTGGCTTTCATCTGCGGGTTTGGCAAAAAATTTTCAAGCTCGATGCTCTTCTGTCCTGGGGAGGACGTGAGGACAAGCGTTCTTGTCCTTGGTCCCGCGTGAACGGGGTCCGTGCTTTTCTTGGAGAACAGTTTGACAAAAGGCACCAACTTTGGGTTTTGTTTTCAAACACATGAACTTTTTTTTTTTTTTTTAAAGATTTTATTTATTTATTTGACAGAGATCATAAGTAGGCAGAGAGGCAGGCAGAGAGAGAGAGGAGGAAGCAGGCTCCTGCTGAGCAGAGAGCCCGATGCGGGGCTCGATTCCAGGACCCTGAGATCATGACCTGAGCTGAGGCAGCTGGCTCACTGACTGAGCCACCCGCCGCCTGGCGCCCTGTCCAACTGTTCTCTACGCATACCTGTACGGAGACGCACTAACGGTAAGGGAAGGCACCTGTCTCGGGCAGCGACCACACTCAGGTTTCAGGTCGGCTTGACCTGGCCTTGAGCTCACTCACTCACTCTCCCATTTCAGACCTTCCTTCCCACTCCTCAGGCCCTTGCTTTAGGCCTTTTTAGTGTTCCGTGTCCCATCATGTCCCTGACGCCCTCCTACTCTGCTCTCAAGGGCACCCACCCGTGCACCTCCCCCAGTGAGGTCCCTGCTCCATCCTGCAGGGCCGGGAAGTGCTCTATTCTGGGAGTGAGGGGCTTGCACCCGCGCGAGCACGAACGGGATTGTGAATTCCCGTTTTCTCTGCTCGCTGTGACCGGACCTGCTGTGCCCCTGGGTTCTGGGGGTGGTGGGAGCGCTGCTGGGCGGCCAGAGGGCGCTGCTGGCCGGGGGCCTGGGGAGGGGTCTGCGGGAGAGCCTGTGCCCTCCCTGCATCTAAGGACAGCATGCGTTGCTTGCTTATGGTCAGAAGGATCTTTCCAGGTGCCGGGTTATGGGGCATTTTTGTTTTCTTTATGCTAGTTTACTGTTCTTCATGCTACTGTTGTTAAGCCAGAGGGGGACTGACTGGGGAGGTGCCTCGTTCAAAGAAGTGCCAGCCAACCAGCCTGCGGGGGACAGCCAGGGCAGCCGGCCAGGGCTGGGGAGGCCAGAGGCCCTCTGTTGTCTGTGTCCCGGTGCGTCATGTCTCTCCCTGTGCAAGTGTGCGGTCCTGTGCCCCCACTCCCAGCAGAGCGCACCCCCTTCCTGAACCGTGGCTGGACATCGTCAGGGATGGACTTCCTCGGGCCGGGCTTGGGTCAGCGTCCCCCCCCGGACCTGTCAACCCTGGCCAGAGGCTGGGCGTCTCTGAATACCTGGTCAGTCTTCTGGGGTCCCCTGGCTGGAAAAGAAGGGACAGTGCTGGGCAGATGTTCCTTCATGTGCATGACTTACCTGTTCAGTGTTTGTCAAGCGCCTCTGATGTGTGCGGTTCTGGGCTTTGTGCCCCGAACACAGTAAACCAGCAAGCTCTCGGCGACCAGAGAACGTGGGTGCTAGCGAGGGGGATGGTGTAGGAAACGGGGCTGTCTAGACACGGCTCTGGCTGACCCCTCTCTCCCTGTTGACAGAAGGGGGCTCTTCCTGCTGCGTGCGGGGAAGACTCATCAGACCGGCCTGGGGTGTCTTGACTGTGAGGGGACCCATGGCTGAGAATCCGGGCCCAGCTGTAGCAGGGGTGGGGGGCGGCCACTGCTCTGAGTTGGCGAAGGGAGTAGCTGCCTATTAGGCTGAGATCTCTGGGTCCAGGCTGGAGGTCAAGGCATCCCCAGGAAGACTGTTTTGTGGGGTGCTCACGAGAGAAACACAAAGCCGGGACACCTGGGTGGCTCAGTCGGTGAGGTGTCTGCCTTCGGCACAGATCGTGGTCTCAGGGTCCTGGGATCGAGCCCCGCATCAGGCTCCCTGCTCGGCGGGGAGCCTGCTTCTCCCTCTCACTCCCCCTCCGTGCTCTCTTTCAAATCAAATCTTAAAAAAATCCAAACACCACAAAAACACAAAGCCCAGATTCAAGTCAGGTGCCTGACCCCACACTGTGCAGGAAGCTTGCTGCCTCTGGCCGTCATCGTCCTGAGCAAACCAGCTCCGCTCTGTGCCCACCCCGGGAAAGTCTCAGGCCAACCCCATGCTCCCTCGAGCTCCCTGCTGCACCTGTGGCCCCCCGGGTGTCAGGCGCGGGTGGGGTGGGTCAGTGGGATCAAGACCAAACTTTACCCCTGAAGAGGGCGGCTGCCGCCACCAGAAAGCTGAGCCCTTGCCCCAGAGGGGCTTACAGAGGAGAGAGAAAAGTCAGGCTGGTCAGGAGCCCAAGCAGCACGGAGCAGAGCTGGGGTGGGAAAGGCGGGAGCGGTGCGTGGGTCCCCAGAGCTGCTTTGGCCTCCGACCTGGGTCCCGTCTGTCCAGCCCTCACGGAAGCCCCCCGCACACCTGGCCTGCAGAGCCGCTTCTGGTAACACACGGAGGCCAAGTGACCCGGCATCTCAGCGACCCTCTGACGGCACTGCTGTCCCCAAAGGCTGCTCCCTCCCGCTTTATCAGCTCTAGAACCTGAGCAGCCCGGCCAGCTCAGGGACTTTGGAGGGTGCATTCACGTCCGGTAAATCTCTGCATCTGTCACAGCCCTTGCGCAGCCATTGTTGCAAGGCCTTGCCCAGGCCCTGACGCGGGGCCCACAAAACAGGCACCAGCCCCGACCGGAGCCAGGAGACCTGCCAGCGTGCACGGAGGTAAGCGGGGCCCAACAGGTCCACTCTGCGGGGCTGGAGGGGAGAGCGTGGAAGGACCGGCTTCAAGGACGCGTGGGAAATGGACAAGCCGCACGGACCCTCTGGCCTTTGGGATCCTTGCTTGTGGCCCAGGTGCGAGGATGAGGGACCTCACAGGCCAAGAAAGAACACCCCAAAAGGACAGGTGTTTGGTGCAGTGTAACGGGAACACAGGTGCGCACGGTCGGTGAAACAAATCTCTCTGTCTCCCGCTTCCCCGCCCGCCTGCTTGGGCGGCTGCGGACCTGACCGGGGCCCTGTTTGGCACCTTTGGGACGGCGATGCCGGGCTTCCAGGATTCGTGTGAGGATGCGGCCGGCGCGGCACAGAAGGTGCAGAGCTCAGCCCCTCCCACGGCATCAGGCAGTCCGGAGAGCTTCTTAAGCACACAAGATTCCTGGCATCCCCCTAACTCAGGGCTCTTTGGGGTTGGAGCTTAGGAATTAGGATTTTAAGCAAGCACCTCAGATGATCAATTAGAGTCCTCTAAGGAGAAGAAATTAGAATTAGAGTCATCTAAGGAGATGAAAACGTCAGTTCAAGGGCGGTTGGGGCAGGAAGCCGGCGTTCTCACGCGCGGCCACAAGGCGGCAGCAGGGAGGCCAGAAGCGGGCGTGGACGCGAGGGGCGGGGAGTGGGCGCACCTAGGATACAGGCTGCAGGAGGCGGCGGGCCCTGGTGCCGCAGGGTCCCCCTGCCAGTTGGCCCGCTCCTGCCGAGTGCTCCCCTGAGGGCGCCTGTCTTGTTATCAGGTCTTTGTGGGGACTTTGCCAGCACTGCTGTGACCCTGGCTGGGTGGGGGGTGGGGGGTGAAAACGTGTGCCACGTGAGTGAGAGGCAGCACGGGAGGTCACCTGCACTGGGCGGCTTCTCCAGGTACACTGGCGCTTGTTCAGAGCAGGGCTACCCATCTCCCACTGCCAAGCTTGTGGTTCCAGGTGCTCTGCAAGGACCTGCACCTGCCCCCCCCCTTGCTCCCCAGCTTAAAAGGGTCGGGTCTGCGGCCAAACAGCAGGCAAAGGATGCTGGGACCAGGCAGCTGCTGGTGGGAGCGGCCAAGAGGTCTCTGGACGCGGGAAGAGGATTAGGTGACAGTCCCCTAACCCAGCCCGGAACTAACACCCCCGCCCGCCCTCCCTCCCACACCCCAGCCTGCCCCCTGAAGCCTGTCGGAGCTCAGAATAACCCAAGGACCAGACGGGATGGCAGGGGCTCTGCTGGGCGCGCTGCTCCTCCTGCGGCTCCTGGGTACGGCTGGGGCTTGGTGCCACGCATGGGGGTAGGGACGCCCAGGGACGGGCCAAAATGAGAGACTGAGAAGCGGGCTCGGTGGCAGGCCAAGCACACAGCCTCAGGGGCACACTCGCAGTAGAGCCCTGTGCACACCCTGGGGCAGCAGAGAGCCCCCCAGCCCCTGGTCCACAGCGAGCCCACGGCTGGACCCCTCCCCAGGTGCCAGTGAGGGGGAGAATGAGGAGCTGCGTCTTTACCACCATCTCTTCGACAACTATGACCCCGAGTGCCGGCCTGTGAAGGAGCCTGAAGAGACGGTCACCATCACCCTCAAGGTCACCCTGACCAACCTCATCTCCCTTGTAAGACACCCCACCCCCACCCCCACCCCGGAGCCTGGAATTCCACTCCTGGCTCTGGACTCCCACTTCAACCGTCCTGACCCGCTCGTTTCTGCAGAACGAGAAAGAGGAGACCCTGACCACCAGCGTCTGGATCGGAATCGTGAGTCAGCTCTGGGGGGCAGCAGGAGGTCTCGACACCCTCCCCCAAACTCCTGGCCGGCACAAGGTGGGAAATGCAGGGCACTTGTGCGACCGTCCTCACTCCTTAGGACTGGCAGGATTACCGACTCAACTACAGCAAGGACGATTTTGGGGGCGTGGAGACCCTGCGGGTGCCTTCAGAACTCGTCTGGCTCCCAGAGATTGTGCTGGAAAACAAGTGAGCATCGTTGGGTTTGGTGGAAGGCGGTGGGGCCTGGAGCCTGGGGCTGCACCTGGCGGGGGCTGGGCTTGCTGGGAGGGCGGGGGGTGGCAGCCCGGCCGACACCGGCTCTCTCGGGGTCCCTAGCATTGACGGCCAGTTCGGCGTGGCCTACGACGCCAACGTGCTGATCTACGAGGGCGGCTACGTGAGCTGGCTGCCCCCTGCCATCTACCGCAGCACCTGCGCCGTGGAGGTCACCTACTTCCCTTTCGACTGGCAGAACTGCTCGCTCGTCTTCCGGTGGGGCGAGCCGCTCAGAGGCGGAGGCGGGTGTGTGATGACGGGACGGGGCGGGGGCGGGGAGCGGCACGGACACGCTGGCCCTGGCTCCGCAGCTCGCAGACCTACAATGCGGAAGAGGTGGACTTCGTCTTCGCGGTGGACGACGAGGGCAAGACCATCAGCAAGATCGACATCGACACCGAGGCATACACAGGTGAGGCCTCCTCCTGCTCCGAAAACCCGCCCCTAGACGGTCCGCGTAGGGGACTCGCTGAGGGCGGTGGCCCCAGGCCATGGAGGCCGGGCAGCTGACCTTAACCTTGCCCCTCCACCGAAAGCACTGTCCACGGTGGCGCGGGACCGCCCCTTCCCGCCGGAACCACCTTCGCGCCGATGGCCCAGACCCCCCGAGGCCCCACCAGTCCGGGCGGGCCGGCCACACCTCCCCACCGCCCGCAGCCCCAGGTGTCACGGCCAGGTGTGCAGCCCGCGCCGGCTGACCGCGCCCCCGCCCCCTCCGCAGAGAACGGCGAGTGGGCCATCGACTTCTGCCCGGGGCTGATCCGCCGCCTGGACGGCGCCTCCCCAGGCGGCCCGGGGGTGGTCGATGTCATCTACACGCTCATCATCCGCCGGAAGCCGCTCTTCTACGTCATCAACATCATCGTGCCTTGCGTGCTCATCTCGGGCCTGGTGCTGCTCGCCTACTTCCTGCCGGCGCAGGGTAAGGGGCGGCGGGGGCCCGACCCCGGGTGCACGGCTAGCGGCGGGGCCTGCCTCACCGGGCGCTCCCTCCAGCCGGCGGCCAGAAGTGCACGGTGTCCATCAACGTCCTGCTGGCCCAGACGGTCTTCCTGTTCCTGATCGCGCAGAAGATCCCAGAAACGTCGCTGAGCGTCCCGATGCTGGGCAGGTGGCGGCGCGGCGCGGGACCCACGTGTGCGGGCGGGGCCGCGGGAGGGGCGGGGCCGCGGGAGGGGCGGGGCCGCGGAGCCGCGGGGCTAGGCCAGGCGAGGCTGGGGCGGGGCTACGGCCGCGAGACACGGGGAGCCGCTCGGCCGTCGGGGCCCGCCTGGGCTTTATTCGAGCGTGGGGCGGAGCTGGGGCGGTGGCGGGTTCTCGGGTCCCCCGTCCTCCGCTCTGCTGCTGGATGCCACCTTGAGGTCCCCTGAGTATTTCTGCCGGGGGCAGGCCGGCTCAGTGCCCCCCACCAGCCCCGCCGCCCCCGGCCCCCAGCTCCTCCCCGCCTCCTTCCCCGTTCTGAACTCACCGGTCCCCCGGCCGCCCCGAGACCCAGCGGGCGCCCCCACGGCGGCAGGAGGGAGGCGGAGCCCTGCAGGCCCCGCCCGCACAGGCACAGCCACGCCCCCTGCAGCGCCAGACGGGCCCCTGCGCCCGCCGCAGCCCCGGCTCTCCGAGCCCCCTTCCCCGCCGCCTGGGCTACCCGGGCCAGCGCTCCGCCTGGGTCCCCGGCGCCTGGGGCCGGGCCCGGGCTTCCGGCGTCGCCGTCCAGTCGCCGCACTTCCTGCTGGAGCCACAGGGCTGAGATCTGCGGTGGAGGTGCGGGAGTTGGCGGGGGCGCAGGGGCCTCTGCCGCCCCTTCCCCGCCGCCTCCCGCCCCTTCCACGCCGCCTCCCCGCCCCTCGGCAGCCCCCGCGCCCCACCTCGAACAAGGTGGCGCCGAAGCTCACGACGCTGGCCGCGGCCTCTCTCAGCACCAGCCCCAGAGTGGGCTTCGGGGCGGGTGGCCCCTGCGGCTCCCGCGGCTGGCGGGACTCGAGCTCCCGGAAACTCTGCTCCAGATACTCGTGGGCTGCGGCCACGGCGAGTTCCAGGGAGGACAGGAGCGGGGGCTGCAGGGCCACCTGGGCAAGGAGCGGGGGCGGCGGCGCCGGCGGGTCACCGGGCGGAGCTCCCAGGGGTGCCCGCCCCGGGCGGGGCCGCCGGCGGAGCCTCACCTCCGTGGAGCTGTGGAAGTGGTAGACCCACAGCAGGGTTTCCAGCGAGCTGGGGGTCCCCTCCATGGCCGCCGGCGGAAAGGGGGGCATCGGGGCCGCGCGCGCGCCGTCTGGCCCCGCTGGGGAAGAGCAGCCTCGCGGGCCGGGAGGGTCTTTTGTGAGGTCAAGCGCGGCGGGCTCCGCAGGTACCTCATCTTCGTCATGGTGGTTGCCACGGTCATCGTCATGAACTGCGTCATCGTGCTCAACGTGTCCCTGCGGACGCCCACCACGCACACCATGTCCCCTCGGCTGCGCCACGTAAGCGCCGGGTGGGCAGGGGAGAGGCCCTGGTGGGCGGGGCAGGCGACCAGGTGGGCGGGACCTAGAGCTAGCCCCGCCCCTCCGCCAGGTCCTGCTGGAGCTGCTGCCGCGCCTCCTGGGTTCGGGCGCGTCCCCCGAGGCTCCCCGGGCCACCTCACCGCCCAGGCGCGCTTCGTCTGTGGGCCTGCTGCTCCGGGCCGAGGAGCTGATACTGAAAAAGCCGCGGAGCGAGCTCGTGTTTGAGGGGCAGAGGCACCGGCACGGGGTCTGGACCGGTGAGCGGAGGGGAGCGCGCTGGCGGGCGCGTGTGGCGGGGCGGGCTCCCCAATGACCCTCCCCTCCCCTTCCCTCCCTCCCGGACGCCCCACCAGCTGCCCTCTGCCAGAGCCTGGGCGCCGCCGCCCCCGAGGTCCGCTGCTGCGTGGACGCCGTGAACTTCGTGGCCGAGAGCACGCGGGACCAGGAGGCCTCCGGCGAGGTGGGACAGGCCCCTGGGTGGGAGAGGGCGTGTGGTGGCCTGGAGGACCCAAGTCCCTGGCGCCATGGGAGACGCAGCTCGTGTCCGTCCCTCCCCAGGAGGTGTCCGACTGGGTGCGCATGGGGAAGGCCCTGGACAACGTCTGCTTCTGGGCCGCCCTGGTGCTCTTCGGCGTGGGGTCCAGCCTCATCTTCCTCGGGGGCTACTTGAACCGAGTGCCCGAGCTGCCCTACCCGCCGTGCATGTAGACGGCGCCCCCCGCACCCGTTTCTGGAGGAAACCGATTTTGAAAGCCGCGCTGCGGGCCCTTGCTGCGGTGCGGTCCTGTGCTCGCTGCGGCAATAAATCGGCGCTGTGCCAACTTTCCCGGCTGTGCGCGGGCTCGTGTGGCTGAGTGCGCGCACCTGTAGAGGTCTGCCCCGCCAGGGTCGGGGGCAGAGCACCGTCCTCCGGAAACCACTCGCCACTCTTGCATCCAGCCTTGCCGACCCCCCAGTGTTTCTGAGAGCGTAGGCCCTCGTGACCCTCTCTCCAGCCCTGGGAGCTGCTGTCTTTATCGGCAGAAAACGGCAGGACGGCCCTGGAAGCAGCTGGAACCTGGAAGCCGTGTGCCTCCCCTGGGGAGGGCGCAGGGCTCAGATGCCCCGAAGGCCCTAGGGCTAAGGGCCCCTGGGCCACCCGCTCATCCCAGGCCTGCTGGCTTAACCGGGCTGGTTTCCGGGACTGGGAGAGAAGACAGGGGCCCTGGATGGTAGGAGCTGGTTGAATTGTCTTTATTAACAAACGGGATATCCAAGGCCACTACATTGAGGGGGGGCGGGGCAGGGCTACTTGCTGCTCACACTATATACAGAGGCAAGCAAGGGGGTGCAGGGGGGAGCGAGAGCTCCCCACTCCCTCCCTCCACCAGGGAAGGACAGAGGCTAGAAAGAAAAGTGGTTGAAAAGGGGGAAATGTTTTGGCTGGCGGGGGTACCCCCTCCATTCCCTGGGGTTTGGGGGGAGGGGAATCATTAAAGTGCTTTCAGAAAATGAGGAAATGGTCCCTGCCCCTGGAGTGGCGGGCGACCCCCCTGAAACCTAGGGCCCAGTGACCCCCCCCAGGGTCTGGTACATTCAAGGGGGGGAGCCGGCTCCCCTGACGTGCAAATGAAGGGGCCCAGGGCCCTGCCCAGTCAGCAGCAGTGGGGTACGGGTGCCCGCCCCGAGCACTCTCCTCGGAAGTGGAGAAAAGGGGGGTGGGGCTCGGCCCTCTGGATTCCTGGTAAGGGGAAGCCGTGCCTCTCCCTGGAATTGGGACAGGCACAGTTTTGGGGAGAGAACAAACGGGGGGGGGGGGGGGCGGGAAACAGGATGGTCACGTGATCACAAAAGCATCAGGGGTCAGAGGTCACGTTCCCAGCAGGCTCCAGTGAATCAAACCAGTCAAAAGCAAAAGCCCAGGGAGGGGAAAGGAGGGCGGCCTGGGGGGGTCCGGCTGCAGAGGTGGCTGTCCCGTCACCAGTTCATGATGCAGTTCCGGTTCAGTGTCATGAAGTAAACCTGGCTGCTGCCCCCAGAGCGGACTGAGGCGAAGAACACCTGTGGGGTAGGAGAGGTCAGGACGGATGGGGGCCGGGGGGGTGGTCGGGACTAACTGCGAGCCGCAGCGAGAGGGGGACAGCTGGAAACTGCAGAATTTAGTCTTAGCGTGACCCCCCACCCCCAGAGGCAGAGCTGCTTGGGAAGAGGGCAGCCCCAGTGATGGTTGGGGGAGGGAAGGAGACTGTGATGCAGGCCCCCAGAAGACCCCACGGGGACACCCCCTGCACCGAGTCCGACGGCAGGGGCAGGACCAGGGGCTCCCACCTTGTCATTCCGCTCGCACAGGAACTTGAGCCTCTGGGCCCGTTTGTGCATGAAGACACCGTCCAGGTGGCCCGTCTCCACCGAGCGGATCTCAATGGCTTTCTCGCCCCAGCCCATGATCTGGTTGGAGCAGATGTAGGCTGGGGGAGAAGGGCAGGAGGGCCAGTGAGTGGGCTGCAGCAGTGGCTGAGGGCCCGGGGGGCGGCCCAGGGGCAGGCGCCTCGCTCACCCACGGAGGTGGGCATCTCTCCCCACTGCAGCACCACGTCCTTAATGATCCGCCCATAGGTGTTCACGTAGACGCCCTCGTCCTCGTAGCAGAGCAGCATCTCCATGCCGTCGGTGTCGGGGAGGAAGATAATGGCGTGGGGCGTGATCTGGCTCTGGATCTGGGGGCGAGAGGGCTCGCTGCAGGCCACGCCCCGCACCCCCGGAGCCCTCCCCGCACCAAGCCCCGCCCAGCTTACGTGCACGGGGATGTAGATGTCGTAGCTGTTCCCCGAGTCCACGTCCACCGCATGGAAGCCGGCGCTGGAGCCATAGATGACCTTGAGCCGCTGACCCTCTTCCACGGTCAGGTCGACCAGCAGAGGGCGGTGAGGGAGGTCCGCGAAGGACTGTGGACGGGAGAAGGGCTCAGGGGCTGCGGCTGGGCCGCTGTGGCCCCGCTGGGCGGATGGGGGCTGGCGGCGGGGCTACCTTGAAGGCCATGAACTTGTGGTAGGGCTTGGGAGCCCAGGCGTACACCTCCACGGAGCTCTTCAGGGCGATGACCAGGAACTTAATGCGCTCGTATTTCACTGCGGGCAGGGCAGAGGAGGGTTGGGTCCCGCAGGCCTGTCACTGAGTGCCTGGCCCCGTCGCCCGGCCATGCCGCCCAGGCCCCCAGGGCCGCCCCGCGGTGACCTCCTCACCCACGCGGTAGTGCCCGCAGCCCTCCATGTCCCCCACGGTGGTCCAGCCCTGCTTCTTCTCCACATCCGGGTCGTTGTGCAGAATCTTGTTCCGGAGCCAAGACAGGTAATAAACCCGCAGTTTGTTCCTTTTCCCTGAGGGCGGACACACAGGCCCTCACCAGCAGTCCAGCGCCGGCCTCCTGCCCACTCCAACCGCTGTCGGCCGCACCCCACGGCAGCGTCAGGGGAGGCCCCACCTCCTCCCAGGCTGCAGGTGGGACAGCGCAGGGGTCCCTGCGCCTGGCCCCAAGAGCGCCGCGCCTGGCCCCAAGAGCGCCGCGCCCGGCGCACCTGAGATGGTGATAAGCAGGTTGAGACCTTCTAGCACGTCCATTTGCTGGAAGCGCCGCCGCCCGATGAGCCCGTACACCTTGCCCTGGCCACTGCGGTCCAGCAGCATCAGGCCGTTCTCCGTGCCCACCAGCAGGTTGACACCTGTGACGGGAGCCGGTGAGCGGGTCACCAGCAGCCCGCCCTCCCAGGCTGCGAGCACAGGGACGCACTGCCCCCCCTCTCCCCTGTCCCCGGCTCACCCCAAAGGGCCGCACAGAGGATCTCTGAATTGAACCGCTTCTTGTACTTCCGAATCTCAGGGGTCTCGCTGTGGGCGCGGGTGTTGGTGGGGTTCACGTTGACCACGGACCCTTTCCGGACGTCGTACTGGAGCTGATCCAGCCGGCCACCCTCTCCCCCTACCAGGGCTGCCGGAAAGAGAAGAGAAAGGGGAGGATGGCTGCAGCCTCCTCCCCTCAACCCTCCCCACCCACCCCTGCATTTGGTGGGGGGGGGCTCCTCTGCATACTCAGCAGGACAGGGGAAGGGTGGAGAAAGAAGGTGCAGGGAGGAGTAGAAAGTGGGCAGAAGGCCCAGCAAAATCCCCATCCTGTCCCTCAGGCTCCCCAGCTGCCTCTGTCCCTGGCAGGCGCTCAGGCCCAAGTGCAGGCCCAGCAGCTCAGGAAAGCCACACCACCAGTGCCCAGCGTGTGCCCTCCCCCTGACCTCGAGCCACACCTCCTCCCATCCTCACCTGTGATGGGGATGGTGTCCCCACTGCCTCCGGGCTGGTAGACCCCTAGGTCCACAAACATGGTGAATGAGCTCTTGCCAGGGGCCTTTACCAGCCCACGAGACTGGTACTGTGGGGGTGGGGCAGCGGTCAGGCAAACGCTCAAGACCCGGACCCCACACCCCTGCCCACAGCCCCACGCCCCGGGGCTACATCTGCCCACTTACATCGCTGCCTCCGTCCTTCGACGGGGGGCTTTGGCCTTTGCCACTCTCCGTGGGCGAGTGGCTGGGCTGGACGACGTCAGGAAGGTTGGTGTAGCCATTGCTGTCCGCGTGTAGCAGGCCGCGCTCCTCCTCGGGGGTCTAAGGAACAGAGGGAAGGGAGCCAGTGCCGGGCCGGAGGCAGGGGGCACTGCAGGTGCAGGGAAGAAGGGGGGCCACTCACGCGCTGGACCACCATGGTGCCGCCCCCATATGGGGTCTGGGTCCCGGCCATCTCCTCCACGTCGTGGACCACCATGGTGCTGACACTGTCGGTGTCTCCGTCGCTGCCGTGGGAAACAGGATGGCCGTCAGCCCCCAGCTCCAGCCTGCCGCGAGGAGCCCGCCAGGGACTCCTCCAGTGGAGTCCCTCCAGTGGACACTGCCCCGCAGGGGTTGGGGGTGCTGGCACCTGGGGGAGGCCCGCCCTCCGCTGACAGAGCAGTGGGAGACAGGTGGGTACACCAGCTCAGATCCCCTTCTCCAGAGACCGGAAAACCCAGGATCCCCCAATCTAGGAGATGGGAAGCCTGCCTTCCCCCAGGGTGCCCCCATACCGGGCCCCGGGGGTATCTCTGCTCCCCTCGGAGGGCTCGCCGTTGCTTTCCTCCTCATCTTCACTGCTTTCGACCTCCTCACTGGAGGATGAGTAGTCCATGGCCTTCTTGGGAGGCCGCGGGGCCTCGTCCAGGGCTCGCTCTTTCAACAGCACGAAATCCTGCAGGGGTTGGGGGAGGAGGGACCCATAAGGAAGGGGGGTGGGGAGGGTGGGGGCCGGTAAGAAGAAAGCCAGAGAAGGGGCAGGCACAGGGGCTCCCAAGCAGGCCTCATCACTGACCTCACCGATGGCACGCTTATAGCTCTGGGAGGGGCCGCGGGGGCCGCAGGGCAGCGGAGGAGCAGAGAGAGGTGGAGAGAGATCAGTAGCCAAGAAGCGCGGCCCGTAGCCCCTTGGCACCAGGTGGCAGAGGGCCCAGCCCGGGGCTCCTGGGGGCCCTGAGGCCCCAAGCCCCACCCCACCCCCCACACAAGCAGGCGGGGCTGCAGCCGCTGCCCAGGACTTACTGCTGGCCGGCCTGGCCGGGAGCGGTGGTCCTCGGGCTTGGCTTTGTTCCCAGGGGAGAGCACGGGGGAGCTGTCCAGTTTGGAGGAGGCTGCACAGGGCAGGGCAGGAGAAGGGAGGTCACAGACCCCTGCTCGCCCTCAGTGACTCACAGCCAACTGGGCCCGAGGTAGGGTCCCCCCACAGTGTCCGGGTGGGCCCCAGAGCTGGGCCAGGCCATACCTCCCACGCGGTTCCGCTCCAGCGAGCCGGCCTGTGGGAGGTGCCCGTGAGACGGAAGGGCACCTTCTGGTCGCTCCCAGCCAGGGTCGCTCCTCCTGAGGTCGGGGTTGCTGTGGGAGGGCAGAGGCCGGTCAGGGAGCCCTGCCCAGGACTCCAGCGTAGCGCCGCAGTGCAGAGAGCCACCACCAGGGGGCAGCCCGTGGCCGCAGTGAGGGTGAGACTTGGGGGGGGCAACTCCATTACCTACAGGCGTTGGGCGGGCCAGGGGGCTGAGCAGGGGGCCCTGGAGGCTTGGGGGTGCCCCGCTCTGCCCGCCTTTGCAGATAGATTTGCCAGGCGGAGTTGCTGCGAGGTCTGTGGAGGGAGCACAGGGGTGCCCGGGGGGCGGGGCAGGGGGTGCTGAGGTGACTGGGGTGGGGCTGGCCCACCCCTGAGCGGGTGACCTGGCAACCTCCCCTGTGCCCCCCCAGCCCCTCGCCCCAGGGCCACCATGCATCCTCCCCCGGGGGCTACCTGGCGCGGACAGCCTGAGCCGGCCGGGTCCCTCCGGCCCCACTGGTGTTGAGGGCAGCGGCGATGGAGGAGGTCCTCTGAGGCACCTGCAGGGGACCGGGGTGGGGGGTGGTGAGTGCAGTGCATCCTCCACTTGGCCGGTGTTCTCCCTGGCTTTCAGGGACCCGCCAGCCGAGGTCAGGGACGCTCACGGATCTTCCACAGTCGTGAAGCTGGGACTCCAGCCCCGCAAGTCTGCCCCTGCAGCTCCCCGAATGCCATGGGCGTGCTTCAGGTCCCTCACTCAGCCCTAGGAGCAGGGACGTGGTCCCAGAGCAGGCAGCCTGCCTGCCTCCGGCCTGGAGGCTCACAGGATAGGGTCCAGGGCGGGCGCCTGGCCTTTCTCTTCCCTTCCAGCCCTGAACCCCGTTTCCACCGGGCCTGCTTCCCAGAGTTCCTCCTTTTCCTTCCCGTTTCTCCTCTTTCCTGTCCTGTGGCACGGCCCTTACCTTGGGTGGGGCCTCAGAATCCGGCCGGACCCAGGCTGGGGGGCTCGGGCTGGGGCCAGGCCCTTCGGAGGTGGGATCTGAGTTCTGGCGGATGACGGCTCCTCGGGCGCTGGGCGTGGCACTGGGCGTGGGGATGGCAGGGTCGGGCTCATGGGCGGCTGGGAAGGCAGCCAGGTTTCGGGTGGGTTGGTCCTGCAGGGACTGGGATCGGGGTACAGGCGCTGCATATGGCTTCAGTGGGACCCGGTGCGCCACCAGGCTCTGCAGGGAAAGACCAGGGAGGGTGGGCTGCCCGCTCTGTGGCGCATCCCCACCCGGGAGCGGGGCCTGGGCTGGGAGGAAGCTGTGAGGAGAGCCTCTGGCTTCCAAGTGTCCACTGGAGGAGAGGGGCTGTGGAAGCCCAAGAACAGGGGACAGGGCCAGACTCATGCAGAGGCAGGCAGGTGGCTGTCTTTGCCCCTGTACCCCGAGATCTGTGACCCCTGGCTGAGAGTGTGCATGTGTGCGCACACGTGTTTGTGTGCGTGCACACATGTGCCTGTATGTGCACGCGTGCCTGTTTGTACGTGCACATGTGTGTGTGTGCATGTGTGGGTGCACAGCTGTGCCACAGCTGTGCAGAGGGAGGCACCCGTATCTGCGCATGAACACAGACTGGGGCAAGGCTCACCTTGTGCGGTCCCTCCTGGGGCTCCACCGGCCTCTGCATAGGAGGGGTTTGGGAAAGGGGGCCTGGGGGCCCAGGGGTGGCCTGGGGGAGGGGGGTCTCGGGCCCCGTGCTGCCTGGCTTGGTCTTGGCCAAGGGGGAGTTCTGCTGCTTGTTCATCCTCGTTCTCTCCTCCACCTGTGGCGCGAAAGGAGGCCCTGGGGATGCCGGCTTCGCTTCCCCGTCCTTGGAGCACAGGCCCTCTGCCCCCGTCCCACACCCGGTGCCGAGCTCCCTGTTCCCCAAGCCTGCCAGGGCGCCGTGGCCCGTACCTCCCGGGCCCAAGCCGGCTTGTCAGCGGCAGCGACGCCGCGGCCGTAGTGATAGAGCGGCTTCCTGTCTGCGGGCAGGCCCTGCTGCTGCTGCTGCTGGAGGGACTTGAGGTAGGCGTGCTCCTGCTGCAGCTGCCGCTGGAGCCGCTCCGACTGCCGCTGCTCCTCCAGCTGCTTCCGCTTGTACTCCTGGGCCCGAGGGGAGGGAGAGCGGCTCAGCAGCGCGGCCCGGACCGAGGCAGGCAGGCCCTCTCTCCGGCCAACCGAGACGCGGGGTCTTCCCCCGGCGCCGGGCCGGACCCCCTGCCCTGCGGTGTCCCCATCCCACTCCAGCACAGAGGCTCCGCAGCCGCTGCTTCCCAGAGGAAGCCGGGGACCCCGTTACCAGCAGCAGGGCCTGTTCCTGGAGCAGCTGTTGCTGGAGGATCTCGAGCTGTCGCTGCTCCTCCTCTAGCCTGTGACGGATATACTCCTGGGGGGGGGCGGGGGGGAGCAAAGGGCAAGGGGGAGAGGCGGGGGGCGGCGGCGTACGAGGACGGGATCGGTGGGGTGAGGATGAGGAGAGCGGGCAGCGTCCGGAGAGAGACAGATGGGGGGGCATGAGCCCCAGGAGGGTGGGCGATGAGGAGGAAGCCGGGGTGGAGGGCCCGTGAGGGGCGGAGGGCAGGCGCAGGGGTGAGGTGTCGAGGACAAGGCAGAGATGGGGAATGAAGGCGCAGAGACAGGAGGAGGGCAGGAGCCAGGGTGGGGGTTGAAGGGTGGGAGAAAACAGAGAGAGAGTGAAGCTGGAAAAGACAGGAATCTAGGGGACGGGAAAGACGGGGCAGGGCATCGTGGTGCAGGGGAGGCAGGCGGCAGGAGCAGAGGGGAGGCGGGCAGGGAAGGGGTGAGTCTGGTGTGCACTGGGGGCGCTGTACCTGCTCGCGCTCCGCCTGCCGCCGCTCCTCCTCCCGCCGCAGGGCCTGCATGTCCTCCAGCCGCTGCTGCTCCTTCTCCTGCAGCTTCCGCTGCTCCCGCTCCCGCCGCTGTTGCTATGGGCGGGAAGAGGCGCTCTTCAGGCCTGCGCTGGACACCCAGCCTGCTTCTGGCGCCTGCCGGGAAGGGGAACCCTGCCCGACAGTGCAGGGAGGCCTTCTCCCTGGGGCTTGGGCTGCGGCACTGGGCGACTGACGCCCCTAGGGGCCACCGTGGATGATGCTTTCCCTGTCCACTCGTGCACGAAGCCAGCCATGCAACGGCAGCCAAGTGCCCAGGAGCTAGACACCCAGACCCTGGCCCCCAGCCCCGCTGCCAGCGGCACGGAGTGGGCCGCAGGGACAGCCTCTGGCCACAAGAGGGCGGCAGGTGCCCACGCAGAAGCACCAGGTCCAGGCCCCGCAGCCGGGGTGGCCCCTGTGTCCACACTAGAGAGGAGGCCTCCCGAGAGGTCCCTCCAGCCCCAGAGCTCCCTGTGCCCTGCCTGGCCCCAGCCTGTGCATCGGCTGCCGGGAACATGCGCCCCCTACCCCGAGGCCGGCTCCTGCCAGTCCTTAGCTAAGGGGCGGTTTTGGGGGGCAGCCGACGGGTATCGCCTGCGACTTAGACGGTTTTCTTAAGTCTGGCTCTCCGCGAACTTGGAGGTCACATCACCATTTCGACAGAAATGCCGACGCTGAGGCCGCGTTCACACCGTCTCCCTCAGCCCGTCCCTCCGCAGAATAAAGGCATCTGAGCACGAGTGCTTACGAATGCCTGCTTTCTAAACCGATCTAAAATACGCCGCCACTTAAATGCGCCTCTCTAGGGGGCACCTCGGTGGCTCAGTGGGTTAAAGCCTCTGCCTTTGGCTCAGGTCATGATCTCAGGGTCCTGGGATCCAGCCCTGCATCGAGCCCTGCATCGAGCCCTGCATCGGGCTCTCTGCTCGGCGGGGAGCGTGCTTCCCCCCATTCTCTGCATACTTGTGCTCTCTCTCTCTGCTAAATAAATAAATAAATAAATAAAATCTTTTTTAAAAATCTTAAAAAAAAAATTTTTTTAAATGCGCCCTTCTATTAACTCAGAGGTCTTTCTCCCACCCACCGCAATAAGTGTTTTCTAGCAAATCTAAGCCAAACAACCGAAAACAAAGGAGGATCTCGGGAAGGGATTTCCAGATCAGAACTGAAAGGTGCTGCGCCAGAAGCCCAGGGCACTGGAGGGTGCGCAGGGACAACGGGGACTGGCCTGTCCATGCAGAAGGCGCCCCCTGTGAGGCCGGGGCCTCCCCCACCCGCCGGCCGGCAGGGCACCCCCACCCACCCACCCGCACCTCCTCCACGCGCCGCCGCTCCTCCTTCTGCTCCTCGATGCGGCGCTGGCGCTGGTGCAGCAGGTGCTGGATGTGTGCCTCAGGGTCGCGCTGCTGCTGGAGCTGCTGCTGCTGCAACTGCTGCTTCACGGCCTCCGAGTTGCTCTTGTTCTCCTGCTGCAGCCGCAGGAATTCCCGGCGCAGCGTGGACTCCCCGGGCACATTCATGATGGAGCTGGGGGGTGGGGGGGTCAGGGCATGCACGGGGTGGGGGGTTGGGGAGACTCCGCCGCCGCCCCCACCCCCACAATCTTTGCCCCCCTCTCTCAGTCCCCCCACTCCTCCAACATCCAGGCCAGGTTCTCTGTCCCCGACCCCAGACCGGGCCCCCCCCCACACCCACAAGTACAGCTGCCCCCCCGCCAGCCGGGGCTGGGGCCCACCTGGGCTCGCCTTCCTCTCCGTGGCTGTCGTCCTCCTCCTCGCTGCCGCTGTACTCATACTCGGTCTCCTCTGCAGGGGGAGGGCACTGCTGTTCCTTGGCCTGGCGCCCCAGACCCCACCCCGGGCTAAGGAACCTTCCGCAGGGGTGAGCAGCACAGGCCGCGAGGGGGTGCACAGGGCTCCTGGGCGCGGCAGGACTGGGCTCCAGGGGGAGTTGGGGTGGGGCGGCTTAGGAGGGCCTCCCCACCGGCCGGCCTACCCTTCTCGCCTCGCTTCTTCCGGGAGCGGTCTATGTGGTCCTTGAGCTGGATGCGGACCTGGCGCTCGGTGGGCTGGTCGCGGATGAAGGGGAACTTGAGCAGCTGCTCCGTAGGCGGGCGGCTCAGGTACGTCTTGATAAGACATGTGTCGATGAAGTCGGTGAACTTCTTAGACCTGGAAGGTAAGGGGGCTCACGCTGGGAGGGGCCCCCCGGAAGCGGGGGGCAGTCACAGGCCAGAGAGAGAGATCCTCCATCCAAAAGCCATCTCAGTTTCCCTTGGGTCTTCTCCACATCCCAAGCCTGGTCCGGCCCCCAGCCCTCTGTGGTGCAGACCCTCACCGGGCATAGGGGTGAAGGCAGGGGTGCCTGGTCCAGGGACCTACCATTTCTTGGACTTGAGTCTGGGGGGTGGGTTCCGTGGGATGAGGAAGAGGGCTCGCATGGGGTGCATGTCGCACAGAGCTGGCACATGGGGGTGGGGGGGACACACCATGAGTCTCTCTCGCAGCCCTGCGCAGATCCCCAAGCAGTCCCTCCCACCACGACCTCCGTGACCCCCCCACAGCCCCTCTAGGGCTCCCTCCACTCCTGGGTCCACACTTACGGGGGGCCCCCTCTGCCATCTCGATGGCTGTGATTCCTAGAGACCAAATGTCACTCTGCAGAGGGAAGGAGGGACAGGAGCATGTTCCTGATGGCCCTCTGTGCCCACCATCCCGGCCTTGTCAGGGCCACTTCCTGGGCTCCAGCTGACCCCACCCCTCACCACAGGCACAGCACCGCACCTTCACCGTGACACCCGGGCTGTCTGAGCCTCTGCCCCCATCTTCAGTCTGCCCGCCACCCCATCCCCGTCCCACCATTGGCTGCCTCTGTGCAGCCCGCCCCCTGCTCCATACCCGGTAATCGTAGGTGGCGTCGGGGTTCTCGTCACAGGCGATGACCTCTGGGGCCATCCAGTAGGGGGTCCCGATGAAAGTGTTCCGCCTGCCCACGGTGCGGTCCAGCTGGGCACTCACCCCGAAATCCACTGGGAAGACACAGGGCGGGGGTCGTCCTGGGGGTCTTGGCGCTGGCAGGTGCATGCCCCAGAGGCAGCGGAAGCCCTTGCCCACCCAGACATTCCTGGACACCTCCGCTACCCCGTCCACATCCTGAGGAGCCTGACCTAATGTTCTTGCATCTGGGGGGACAACCATTGTGAAAGGGCCAAGGGCCAGGCAGGAGGGGCCAAAGCATCCCATCTCCCGTGAGGGACCTGCACAGCACCTGGGATGCAGATGTCCGGGTGGGGGCAGGGGACACTTCTGCACCGATTCCCAGCACGGGGAAGGGCCTCACAGGGGAGGAGACAGGACAGGCCCAGAGCAAGACCTGAAGCCTCCTTCTGTCCTGGAGGTCAGAGCGCCCCACCCGCCGCCCGCTGGGAAGGAACTGCCGTACCTAGCTTGACCTCGGCATTCTCTGTCAGCAGCACGTTCTGCCCCTTGATGTCCCGATGAATCACCTTGTGAGCGTGGAGATGGGCCAGACCCTGGGGCGGGACGGAGGGGGAGCTCAACCCCGGCGTCAGAGGGTACGGCCACCCGGAGGAGAGGGGCACAGAAGGCTGGGCTGAAGGGGCAGCCCCCACGTGACCCGGGAGCGTCCTCAGAGGAGGGGCCCCTGGAGAAGGCCCAGCAGCTGCAAGGTGGCAGGGACAGTGCCAGGAGGCTGTGCCCCCTGCCGCTGGAGGGTTCTGCAGGGTGGGCTGGGTGTCCCTGCCCCGACCGCCGGGGCCCCGGGCGCTCACCCGCAGGATCTCCCGGCAGATGTAGGCGATGCAGTCTTCCTTCAGGGCGTTCCCCTTCGTGTTCTTTACCAGGTCCGTCACGGAGCCTGCGCCGCAGAACTCCATCACCAGCTGCGGCACCGGGCCGGGGAAGAGCATCCATCAGGCAGGGCCTCCATGCCCCCATCCCCGACCCCTGCAGGAGGGCCAGAGGCCTCGGGGCCACAAGTGGGGTGAGCCGGGGAGATGAGAAGGCCATGCATGTGGGGCTGAGGGAGGCGGTCCAGGCCCTAAGCAGGAGCCCGAGGAACCCCGAAAACTAGACAGAAAGAAGTGACCGTGTGCGTTTTCCTCGGGGACTGCCCTAGGCTTTCGTCTGGATCCTGCGGGGACCCGCAGCCCAAAACCACAGGGGCAGCCCCGGAGCGCGGGCTGGCAAACTTTGGCCTGCCAGCCAAGCCTGGTTTTCACATTTCTAAACAGTTGGAAAAAATCAAACTAAGAATCCTATAAAATTGGGAGTTGGAATGTCCTAAGTCAAGGCTAATGGGACCCAGTCACACTCCCGTCCCCATTCACATGCGCACTGCCCGTGGCTGTTTTGGGGCCCAGAGGCCACTGTGAGCAGCTGTCACAGACTGTAGGGTCCACAGAGCCCCAGACACCGGCTGCCTGGCCTTCACGGCCAGCCCAGAGGCATGGCGGGGAATAAAAACCGTTCTCCAGGCCTGCTGGAGAAGTAGCAGCAGGCAGGGCGGGCCAGCAAGCTGCAGGAGGGGTCCTGGGGACACCCCTGCACCCTGGGGATCTGGAGGCCGGTCGCAGTGTTCCTCCACACAGCCCATGCAGAGAAAGGCCGCTGGGGACGTGTGCACGTGCAAATGCAGCGACAGTAATCTGTGGTCCCGCTTCTGGGCCCCTCCCCGACACAGGCCCAGGATGGGGGGGCGGGTGCAGTACGTCCAGCAGGGGGCACCCCAGGTAGGGCCTACGGGGACCATGACGCACGCCCGTGTGCAGAGTGCACAGGAGGTGCTTGGGAAGCACATGTCTGTGGCTGGCGGTGGGGGGGAGCCCCCGCTGAGCCCTGAGCCCGCAGCCACGGTCTCTGGCGCACTCCCTGGGTGCTGGGCTGCAGAGCAGGAAGGGCAAGGCCGGGGAATGGCGGGCCTGGCCTGGAGGGCAGTGACTCTCGGGAGAGAATCTGGGGGAGGCCCAAAGGAGCCACAGCAAGCTCTGGATGAAGGAATCAACCAGAAGGGCTTGTGCTCTCCAGGAGGGTCCGACCTCGGCCTCCACGCAGTTTTTGGGGCTGTGGATCCCCATGGAGCTGGGCAAGGAAGCAGGACAGACGGACTCACCTCCTGCCCCAGGCCCTGTTCAGGGAGGATGCAGGCAAACCCCAGGACCCTGGAGAGGCTGGCAAGAGGCTGCAGCGTGTGTATAGAGAGGCAGGGGGGCAGGGAGGCCATGTGCATGGGAAGAGGGCTGGGGGCCTGCACTGGTGTGCGGCTGGGCCTGGAGGCAGGGAGGACTGCAGAGGGCCGGCTCACCCAGAGCTGGTCGTCGTTCCCGGGCGGGCTCTTCTTGATGAAGGCCCCGTAGTAGGTGGCAATGTTGCGGTGGTGCGAGTACTTCTTCAGCATGTTGATCTCCTGTTTGATCTCCTCCTCCTCGTCCTAGGAGGACAGGATGGCTGAACCCAAGCCCACCCCCTTGCCCACCTTGGTGTCCCTGCCTGTCCCCCGCCCCCGTCGCTCCCTACCTCCGTGACGTCCATGACCTTGATGGCAGCCAGCTGCCCAGTCTTGACATGCCGACCCTGTGGGGCAGAGAGCCGAATGCGGAGGCTCTGAGTCTATGTCTGGGGACACGTGATTCTGGGACAGGCTGTGCCTTCTGGCTGTTTTTGGTCTTAGAAAGTGTCCCAGTGGTGACGAGACACTCCATCTATGGGTGTGTCACAGAGGCAGGCAGAAGCCCCTCAGAACAACTACGGGGCCCAGACTCCAAGTGCGAAGTTGGATTGAGACGACAGGTCCGCTCTGCCCCCTAAACAGCTCAGGGAGGCGCGTGGGAGTCACCTCTGTCCCAGGCCACCCAGTTTGAAGAGCAGGGGGTGAAACAGGTCCTCCCCCGCCTTGGGGGGGTGGTTGGGGGAGGGGTTCCGCCTCTCTAGCAGCTTCTATGCCAGTCCCACAGCCTCGTGCTTTCAGGAAGCCTTTCCCAGAATCGCCCCCTTCCAAGGCTTTTTATTATTACTGGCAGGAAAGAATAAAGACAAAGCTGGGATTTGAGGGAACTCGTGGAAACCCAGAAAGCAGATCAGCCTGCTGATGCCCCACCGCTAATGCTAATGGGAAGGAACTTCTAGAATATGTCCCTGCCATTCTCTCTCCTCTCCCCTCATCCCTCTGACATTCCTCCAGGAGCCATCCCAGCCTGGGACAGGGGAGTCCAGGCTTCCTGGGAAAGAGCAGGGAGCTGGGGGAGGGACGGTCAGCCCCTCCCATCATTCTTGTCTTCAGCAGTCATTCAAGACCCCAAGCCCAGAGCAGCAGCAGAACACAGCTACTATTTCCATGGCAACGACCAGGCTGGCAATGGGAGACTGGAGGAGGGGGCGCACCTTTCCCCCAAAGCTTACAAGGTGGTACCGATGACCCAGGAAATGCCCCTGCGATGCAGAGACTGGTGGAAAGGCCTAGCGTCACATCAGGAGAGGCAGAAGGGGGGCATATGCCCTAGAGGCTCCAGCTCTGGGGACAGCATCCGCCTGGGACATCTGATGTGCCACCTCCTCCTCCCAGTGCGACCTGTGGTCGGGCTGGGTGGGCCAAGCTGAAGTGACAGGCAACGGTCTTGGAACTGCTGCTTTGTGTGGGGGACAGGGACGGCCCCTGAAGCAGAAAGCCAGAGCTCAAGAAAACCACTTCCCCTCTGTGACAGGTCCTGGGGCTCCACCAATGCCAAGGCTGGGCCTCAGTGAGGGAAGAAGCCAGAACTGCCTTGTGGCCTGAACTCTGCTCGCAGTTCCCAGGTGAGCCCCGCCGGACACACACGCACAGCCACACACACACACGTGCACACACACACACACACACACACACACACACACACTTGCCACTGCCCTCCCGGGCCCCTGCCCACACCCTGCCCAGCTCCAGACCTCCTCCTGCTGAACCCAGGACTCATGGAGACTCCATGCACAGCCCACCAAAACACCCCACATGCTGGGCTTCTCTCTCCCACCACATTCACGCTCCTTACCTCTCCCAGCCTCCGTCCCCTCCCACAGCCCCAGAACTAGGGCCTGCTCCCCCCGCGCCGAGGGCCCCATTAGAGGCTCACCTTGTACACCTGTCCGTATGTTCCATTGCCGACCACCTCCACCAGCTCAAAGATTCCAGCAGGGTCCTGTGGGGCGGGAGACAGAACAAGGTGTGGGGACTTCAGAACAGAGCGGGAGAGACGTATCCGGTCAGGGGAGTGAGCAAATGGACAGGATGAAGGGGCTTCAGGGAACCCAGGCCCAGCAGTGTTTTTGGTGGGTTCAGGGTCCGTGTTCTACAGGGAAGTTCAGAAGAAGGGGGGAGATGACAGCAGTGGGAACCCCACTAGCCTTCAGACATGCCTGTGATCACACAGACAGCAACAAACTCTGGGAGGCTGCGGCCGCCTCTGCCAGACGGGGGTGCCCGAGCGTGCATCTCCGGAGCTGGGGTCCCCTGCACACACCTGCGACCATGGCGAAGGGCTTGGGACGGAGCCCGGCACAGAGTGTGTGTGCGCAGTACAAGATAATCATCGTTACGATTTTTTTTTTAAAGATTTTATTTATTTGACAGACAGCGAGAGAGGGAACACAAGCAGGGGGAGTGGGAGAGGGAGAAGCAGACTCCACACTGAACAGGGAGCCCAATACGGGCTCGATCCCAGGACCCCAGGACCATGACCAGAGCCGAAGGCAGATGCTCAACTGACCGAGGCCACCAGGTGCCCACTGTTGTGATTTTGTAAAAGCAGGGAGGAGGCAAGCCAGCCGGAGGCCACAAACCCAGCAGCCTCCTCTCTTGTCCTTTTCCCGCTTCTTCCCAGTCTTCCTGATACCCAGCATGGGACAGCAGGTGACAGAAAGGGCCACGGGGAGGGCCCGGGGGCTGGAGTACTTCCAGGCCCCGCTCTCTGGAGCCAGGCGGTGCCAGGAGGAGAGGCTGGAAGGGCTCAGACAAAGCCACCAAAGAGGCTCCCAGCTTGCTGGCCCCAGAGCACGCGGCCAGCCCAGCTGCAGGGACGCCCTCTGCACCCTCTGGCGGGGCCTTCTTTTGGAGACAGGCCAGGAGGTCAGCCTGCCCCTTGGCCCCCTGCAGGTCCAGCAGGGGGGTGACACCCCTGAGAACACTCTCAGGGCAGTGCCCGGACCTCTGGGGTTGATCATTTTAAAAGCCCAGAACCTGAAACTGCTTTCCCCCTGATTCTGAAACCAGGATAGGATTTCTGGAAAACAAAAGAACGCCTGACAGCCCCTCCTCGGCGAGCAGCAGAATCTAACTTGGCAGGGCCGGATAGCAGAGACAGTGGCCCGAGGCTTCCACAGGCATCCGCACCGGACACCGCCTGTGCCCGCTTTCCCAGAGAGGGGACCCGAGGACCCACACATGCAGTCCCCTCCCCATCCGTCCCCTCAGAGCGCACACCATCGTGCACCAAAGCCATGTCTTTCCTTTGCATGGAAACTCCTGGAAGAAAGGGGCAGCACCCTCCTTGCTCAGTGGCATGTCCAGCACCCTGCCCGGTCCCGGCTCGCAGCAGCCAGAGAACACCCGCACCTGCTCCAGGAGACGGTGCGGAGGGGCTGCCTGGCCCAGAGTTCTGCGGTTGCCTGTGCAAGCATTTGGCTCCAGCTGAGGTCACCCCACACAAAAACAGGCCGACAACAGAACCACCCTGAGCAGGTCTGACGGAACAGTAGGCCCCAAGAAAGGGAGAAAGTGTCACTGCGGGGACAGCTGATGGGAGTGGCCGGGAGCCCAGACCCAGTTCTCCTGTCTGCCTGCAGGCCCCTAGCACCCCCTGGAAGGGCTCGGCCTCTCAAGGGCCTTGAGCTTGGCCTGTTGGGCTGTGCTTTCCTACGTTCACTTTACTCTTTCCAAGGTGGACGGAGGCGGACCTGGGACTCGCGGTCATGAATTCTGGGGCGCTCCTCACCTAACACAGAAGGAGGACGGGCCTGGGTATCCTAACTACGCACGGCTGGTGCCTCAAGTCAGCACAGACCGGTTCAAGTCTGATCTCAGACCTGAACCCACCTCCTCCTCAGAAGTGTGGGAGGCGCTGGGGAAGACAACAGTCCTTGTGGTCAGACGTAATCTCTGGGTTCAGTTTTGCGGCTCCAAGTTGGTTTCCTGACCTGCTAACCAGGATGGCCGCACTTCCTGGGAAGAGCTTTCCAGACAATGGACCCGAGACCAGGCCTTTGACGGGTGTCGCGATGCCCGGCCTCCCTCCATACAGAATGTGGGGGCGGGGCCCTCTCTACCAACAGCAGGACCGATTCCACCCCTGTCGTCCGTCCCTTCTTCCCTCCAGACATCCCTGCTGGTCTTCCTCTCAATCCTGGGGCGTCCCCACTCTCGGCTCGTGCCTTACCATGTCTCGGTCCAGGGCCCAAGGTCACCCTCCTGACCTTCCCCTCGTGCCCAGAGCCGACACCTCCGTCGGGTATCCAGCTGTCCCATTGTTAACCAACCGATAAATATTTTCTGAGTGAGTGTCTACACTCACCCTGGGCCAGCCTAGGCCCTAAGCACGGGGAAATTCGTAGGGTAACTTTCTCTTCTTTTACTTACATCAAACATTTACCGAGCACGAACTCAGGGACAACTCCTCAGTCAGGCACGAAAGAGTTCAGCGATACGGGAGGAAGGTCCAAGACGGACCTCGCAATTTACAGGCCGAGGACCCCTACGTGCTCTAGGATTTTATGCCGAAAGAGGGAGCGAAGGCCCTCGGGGCATCGAGAAGCTGCCAGGCAGAGTGGGAGCCCCTGGAAAGCGGCCTTCTAGGAGGTCCTGGGCATCAGTTGTGTCCCGCGCGAACATTTAAGTGTTTGGGGCTTTGTCCTGCTCACACAGAGGCTGGGCTGGACGGAAGGTCCATTGTGTGGCTTCAGGGACAGGCTGAAGCAGGCCAGGTGCACCGCGCAGGCTCCTGCAGGCTGGGTGCATGGTTGGTGGGCGCCAGGAAAGTGAGAGCCAGCAGTGTTGGGCCGGGGACGACGGCTTGGTTTGGATGTTGCGTTTGCGATGTTTGGGGACGTCAGGCAATTAGGAACGAGGGTCTGGAGACAGACTGAAAATGGACACGGGAGACAGACGTCCAGAGAAGGAAGAACCCAAAAGCCGGCCTCTGGGGAACAGCCCTGGCCCCCATGGCGGACAGCAGGATGGGTGGCGCTGAAGAGAGCACCAGTGGCCACAGACTTAGACTTGCAGTCCCTCTGGGGGGCTGCAGCCGGGGGCGGGGCTGGAGGAAGTGGCGCCCTCTGGGGAAGTCGGGCTGAACGGAAGGGGACTCTGATGACGGGGCAGCAGGGTCACAGGCTTTCCAAAACAGGAAGGTCTCCCCTGTCCGTGGGAGGGAAGATGACAAAAAGACAGGAGACCGGGACGCCTGGATGGCTCGGTGGGTTAAGCGCCTCTGCCTTCAGCTCAGTCATGATCTCGGGGTCCCGAGATCGGGCCCCACATCGGGCTCTCTGCTCAGTGGAAGCCTGCTTCTCTTTCTCTCTCTCTGCCTGCCTCTCTGCCTGCTTGTGATCTCTGTCTGTCAAATAAATAAATAAAATCTTTAAAAAAAAAAAAAAAGACAGGAGACCGAGGAAGCCTGCCAAATTGACTTCTCAGCCTGTAGGTGCGCTGCGTCCCCCGAGGGGTTCCAGGAGCGATTCGGGCACGTTGGTTCTTCCCCTACATGCATGCAAGGGTCCAGAAGACCCCATTCAAATGCCCGCATTTATGCTCGACTCTATCAGCATGCTCGGCGGCTCCATCTGCTGGGAGTCTGCACGCACCCCTGCAGGCAGTGCCCTGTGCCTGGGAAGTGCCAGGCAGCCCAGCTTGCCCTCCGCACGCAGGCCCAGCTCTGGGAGAATGTGCTAGAAACACCCTCCAGCTCTTCCTCTGGCTGCTCAAAATCTCAGCCGCCAGGTTCCTGTCTGGCCAAATGCTGGGAGGTGGGAAGGGACGGGGACAAGGCTGTGGATGAGAACCCAAGGGACTGAGAAGAGACACTGGCCAGTCGGTGGAGGCCCACATTAAGATGAGGAAGCCTCAGGAGCAGCCGGCGGCCTTGACTTCACCGACCACATGGGTGGGAAAATCATCTGCTGTGTGGGAGGCGGGCCCAAGTGAGATGGGAAAGCTGGGGAGGAGATGCCTTCAGGATCCACCAGGATCCCTGGGGAAGATACTGCTGGGATCCGGCTCCCGGGCCTCCCATGCAGCATGTGGGTCTGGGGCAAGGGGCCGAATCTATGGGACAGATCCCCCCCCCCCCAATTCTACTGTGGGTCGGTGGACCTGCTCTGTGGAACTCTGCACTTCAAGGGGTACTGACAGGTGGGTGGGGTGCAGGCCTCCCCGCAGCAGGACCTGTGTGACAAACTGCCATCCTGTAGCAGCCCCGCAGCCCCTCCATATGCGGGGACTCGCTCACGCCCATTTTTCTGTGCGTTCATGTGCTGAGCCAGCCCGACAATGATCTCTTCCCTCTGCCAAGCCAACTCCTGCCCGTGTCAGGAAGTCTTCCCTGCTACCCCAGCCCATCCCGAGCTGTCCCACCCGTGACTGTCAACCTCAGTTTCACGTATTAACGGCACAGCAATGGAGTTTCTCAAGAACAGGACCACGTGGAGACGTGCTGTTCTGGGAATGACCTGAGAGCAGACTAGGCTGTTGACTCTCGCCACTTCCAGTCAATGTCATGCTGGGGGTTCCACCCAGTGTGATCAAGAAATAAAAGGCTTCCAGTCTGGGAAAGAAGAAGGGAAACTATCTCTGTGTGCCCATGACATAATCACGCGTACAGAAGATCCTAAGAAATCGACTAAAAATCTTTGAGAACAAATCAATGAGTTTGGCAAGGTTGCAGAACGTGAGATTAATGAACAAAACCAACCCTTTTTCTATGTTCTACAATGACTAACCCAAAAATGAAATTAAGAAAACAATTCCAGGGGCGCCTGGGTGGCTCAGTGGGTTAAGCCTCTGCCTTCAGCTCGGGTAATGGTCTCAGGGTCCTGGGATCGAGTCCCACATCGGGCTCTCTGCTCGGCGGGGAGCCTGCTTCCTTCCTTCTCTCTGCCTGCCTCTCTGCCGACCTGTGACCTCTGTCTGTCAAATAAATAAATAAAATCTCTAAAAAAAAAAAAGAAAAGAAAAGAAAACAATTCCATGTACAGTAGCATCCAAAAGAATACATTTAAGCCCAGAAGTGTCAGATGTGGCCACTCAAAATATGAACATTGTTGAGCAAGTTAAAGACCACATACACGAACAGGTTTCCCATGTTCATGGACCGGAAAACTCAATACTGTTAGGAGTCCACAGGTTTGGTGCACTTCTATCAAAATCCCAGCAGGCATTTTTGCAGAAATTGACAACTTTATCCTAAACATCATACAGAAATGCAAAGGATCCAGAGGAGACAAACGATCTTGCCAAAGAAGAACAGAGTTGGAGAACTCCCACTTTCTGATTTCAAACTCACTCAGAGCTACAGGATCCAGACAGTGGTGTGGCGGAATGACAGGCGTCTGGATCAGAGGATCCAAACGCCATCTCTTTGGTTTGCGGTCAGCTGATATTCGACAAGAGTACCAAGGCAGTCAAGTCTTTTCAACAAACGGTGCCGGGACAGCAGAGTGTCCACGCGCAGGACAATGGAGTCGGACCCCTACCTTGTGCCACATAAAACTTTAACTCAAAGTGGATCCCAGACCTAAATGTAAGGGCTAAAATCACACAAATCTTTTTTTTCCCTGCTCTCTAAAACCATGGAAATCTTAAAAGAAAACACAGGAGTAAATCTTCATTACCTTGGATCAGGCAATGGTTTCTTACAAAGGGCACCCAAAGCGTATACCACAAAAGGAAACAAACCCACATAAGTCCCTGGATCCTGGGATGGAGCCCTGCATCAGGCTCCCTGCTCTGCTGAGAACCTGCTTCTCTCTCTCCCTCTGCCTGCTGCTCTGCCTACCTGTGCGCTCTCTGTCACATAAATAAATAAAATCTTAGGAAAAAGACCAAAATAACAATAAAAAGACAAATAACCCAATTAAAAAATGGGCAAAATTTCTGAACAGACATCTCTCTGAGGATCTACAGTGGACCATAAGCACACGAAAAGGTGGACATTATTACTCACGAGGGAAATTCGAACCCAAACCACACGAGCTCCTATGTCACGGCCACTAAGACAGGGACTGTCCTGAGGACGGACAGTGACAAGCACTGGGAGGAGGCGGGGAAACTGGAGCCCTTGTGCACCACTGGGGGGATGTAAAATGGCACAGCCACTTTGGGAAACACTGTGGCGGCTACTCAAAATGTGGGACCGAGAGTTATCACAGGACGCAGCAGGGAGCTGCCCGGGAGAACTGAAAACCTATGTATGCACCAAAATCCGGACAAAGCGGGGCTCACAGCAGCATCAACCCTGGCGGCCCAAGGGCAGGGACAACCCCAATGCCTGCCAACTGGCGGACGAGCCCCATGTTGGGTGTAGAGATGACTTAATAAAAAAACCCAAAAAAATCAAAAAAAGAAAAATGATTCTGAGAATAGCGCTCAGAGCACTCAATAAAGAATTCTGATTAGTGACAGGCTCCATGCTAAGAAAACGGCCCGACGAAAATGGAAGGGAGCCCCCTAAGTGCTTTTGGTCTATTAACACATAAGGTCCTGAGCCAAACACAGAAAATGGTAAAATACAGCCACCTGGGGCACCTGAGTAACTCCGGTCATGATCCTGGAGTCCTGGGATGGAATTCTGGGTCAGCTCCCTACTCAGAGGGAAGTCTGCTTCTTCCTCTAACCCTCTCCCTCCTCGAGCTTTCTCTCTCTCTCAAATAAATAAATAAAATCTTAAAAAAAGATACAACCATTTACAGGATTAAGAGTTAGGGAACTCGGATTCCATTTTTGGCTCTGCTGCTAACAGGCTGTGTATCTGTGGGAAAGTCACCGAACCACCCTCGGTTCCCTTTCAACAAGAAGAGAAAACTTTCTGGCTCCCTGTCTGTGGCTGTAGCACGCCCGTGCACACCGCACGAAGATGCCCCCTCCGGGCCGTGTCCTCACGTCTTTGCCGGGCGCCAGAAGACAGCAGTGAGCAACAAGGCCTCTCTGTTCCATAACACACCCAGGATGCGGTCCCGGCGGCTACTCATGTTCCCGGGGAGACCTCCAGCCCCCAGTAGGCTATCAGTTAGGTTTTTGGGGAGTCAAGAATGACACACGGGTTTCTGTGCAGGGCAGGGGCGCCCCAATGCCGCAGCAGTCAAGGGTCAAGTGCACTTGTGCTGCACGGGGAACATGTAGGGCGACTCCCGAGAGCTTCCGGACCGGAGCGCTTACGGACACTACAACTTCGGGAAGCCTCCCGTGGACAGGAGATGTGGACAAAGATGCGGAGAGCATCCCATAGATGCTGGAATCCCTTACTGATGGGCACAGCTGGGAGACAGGAACCACACCCTCTCGGGGAGGCCTGTCACCGGCAGAGCTGGGTTCCAGGCAGACTGTGCCCTCTGCTGCATGGCGTTCCCTACGGCTCATCACCCTGCGTGCCCGCCCATGAAGCAGCAGCTGTGGGGCTAAGGCCGTGTGTCCCACAGCCAGGCAATGCCGCGGCACACACCCAGGACGTGGCTCACATGGGACAGCGGCCCCTCGGCCTGTCTCCTCCCAGCACCAGCCACATCTCTCAGTGCACAGGAGCTACTCAGGGTCCCCTCAAGTCCCCCTTTAAAGACTTCACGGAGTCAGTGACCCCAGCTACGGCCCCAGGACCCTTCCAGCATCAGGCACAGGTCGGGGCCCAACAAATGTCAGTGAGTGACAGTGAGGCCCGGCACTGGGGTCCTTCCCTTGGTCACTGGCTCTGCTGGCCAGTGGCTCTGGCCTTGGCTCTACGTCCCCTGCTCTGTGGGCCCTTCAGCAGCTCCCAGGCCTCCCACAGCTCCTATCTGCAGGAAGAACAAGGGGGAAATGGTGAGCCGGACTGAAAACCAGCAGGACACCCAGTCCGGGGCCGGGCACCCAGCACCAGTGACACCTTGCTTTCCCCTCCCTGAAGCCCGGGGCCGTTGAACAGTCTGAGCGAGACGGGCTGAGATGAGGTTCAGTATGAAGGCTGGGACCACCTCCCAAGAGAAAACGCACCGCCAGTCAGTGCACGGTCAGGCCCAGACTGCGATGCAGTTGGGGGGCGGGGGATGCTAACTGAAACCCGGGCTCTCGGGAGCAGAGGGCCAAGGCCATGGGGCAAGACACGTACAGACTAGCGTGCAGAGACCTACAAAGGGACAAGAGGACAGGAGGGCTCCGGGTTCCCTGCAGTCTGGGAGGAAAGCGGTGGGTGACAGAATGGGCAAAGGCGGACCAGCACCTTAGGACAGGCGTGACATTTCCGGGAAGTGGCCCCAAGCTGGCAGGGCTGAACCCCGGCGTCCGGTCCTGTTCCACAGACAACGGGCCTGCTCTGGTGGCCAGAGCCCGTGGGGGCGCTGCCTGCAGACGGAGCCCCCGGTGGGTAAAGGGCTTTGTGAAGTTCGTCACCAATGCAAACTGTTATTGGTATCAGCCGTAGCTTTTCTACGGTCACACGGAGCCTCCTTAAACCCTGGCTCTACCTTCTAGGAGTTTCTAAGTCAGACACCAGCACAGAGAGGACAGGATGAACGCACTGACGAGTCACGTGTGCCACAGCGGGACAGAGAGGTATGATGGGAAATGGACCCCCCAACTTTTCTGCTGACCCATGGGTCCTTTTTAAAGATTTTATTTTTTAGGGGCGCTTGAGTGGCTCAAAGGGTCAAGCCTCTGCCTTCGGCTCAGGTCATGATCTCAGGGTCCTGGGATCGAACCCCGTATCAGGTTCTCTGCTCAGCAGGGAGCCTGGTTCCCCCTCTCTACCTGTCTCTCTGCCTACTTGTGATCTCTGTCAGATAAATAAATAAAATCTTTAAAAAAAAAAAGAGAGATTTTATTTTTTAAAAGTAAGCTCTATGCCCAGCACGGGGTTCCAAGTAACAACCCCCGATCAAGAGACACGTGCTCCTCAGAGGAGCCGGCCAGGAGCCCCTCCCCTTCCCATGGTCTTAGGGTTACAGAATTTCAGAGCAGGAAGGGTCCGTCCACTCAGAATTCCCAAGAGATTCTAGGAGGCTCTGGAGTGGCAGGAAGGGGACTCTGTAAGGCCTGGGAGAGGGGTGGGGTAGGGCGGGTCTGTCCTGCGTTCCAGGGCCCTGTGGCACTTATGCACTGGGATGAGCCCTGACAGGTCCTGCCATTGTACACAGGGCCCAGAGGGGCCACTGTGCCCTGGACAGGAGGCGGGGCTGCAGGGGTGAGGGCAGGGCTTCACAGAAGAACCTGTGGCAGACAGATAGACAACAGACAACAGGAAGGGGCTCTAGGGAAAGAGTGGGGAGCTGTGGTCCACAGAGGGACCCAACAAGAGCAGCACAGTAGGGCCCAGAGCCACGCAGCTCTCGGGCCTAGGGTAGCCTAGGAGAGTCTGGGGGAGTTTGGGGGAGCCTGGGGGAGACTGGGGGAGCCTGGGGGAGTAGGCTGCCACAGCTCTGATTCTGAGAGTGGGCGGGCGGGCGCAGTGGCCCTCTGTGCACCTCCCAGAGGGAGACAATAGGCCTGGCTGCCTGAGCTTGTCCTGTGACCCCAAAAGGCCCACACAGAGAGGAAGAGGGGCAAAGGCCACATGCTACTGAGGTCCAGGCTGGAGAGGGGCCCTCACCCTCCTTGGGGCAAGACAGCGGCCTCAGAGCCACCCCCACAAGCCCAGCAGCCCAGGAGCCTTCGTGCACATACAGTGCCTGTCCAGCACAGGCAGCTTGGGACCTGCCCTTGGTCCCATCACCAACCACAGGACTTCTGGGAAGCCAGGGCCAGGCAGGGATGAGGCTAAGGGGCGAGGCTGACAGCCTCCCCCACAAGTTCAGGTCTTACAGGGACACGGGGACACTGCAAGGGGCAGAACCTCGGGGTGGCTGTCTAGCCATCCTCCAATGAGCGGGGAGCAGCTCTAGGCCGAGTGTGCCTGCCAGCCCAGGAGAGAGCTCTGCAGCTGGGTGTGCATTTGTGGGAAAGTGTGCGAGTGCACGAGGCAGAGAGGAGTGGATGCGGCAGGAGAGGCAGGAGTCTCACCCGATCACCTCCTCCTCCCTGCCCCGCAGAGACCACTGTAGCCTCCCCTGCAGGAGGCAGCTCCCTCAAGGGAGCCGGTCTGGCCCACTTGTGTGGTGCCCCCATGCCCATGATGACCTGGGGGAGCAGGGAGTGTGTCATGGCCCCTTCCTCCCCGAGGAGGCAGGCTCCAAGCCACAGCATGTGTGGACAGGCTCCGGGTGAGGAAGGAAGCCCATCCAGGAGCGGGGCACCCAGCCCCCATCAGCTGCCCCACCCAGGAGTAAATAAAACCTCCAGAAAGTCGCTCCCGGGTTCTCTGTTCTCTGCTCCCCTACGGCCCAGCCCTTCCTCCCATGCAGGGGCGGCATCGGCCCTCCGCTTCCTGGGATTCCAGTTCAGTTCAGGGGTTTGGTTCGGGTTCAGGGAAGGGCTCTCAGGGGGAAGGTGGTAACTGGAGGGCAGCGAGGGAGGGAGAAGCAGGCTCTGGGAGCCGAGGGGACAGAAGGAACCCAGAAAGGTTTGTGTGCTGGGGAGACACAGAGTTTTTGAGCCTCTCCTCCAGAAGGGGACACACACACACACACACGTGACCTGGACTCGCACGCACACAGAGGCAGAAACAGGTCCAGACATGACACATGCATGAACACAAATGCCACTCTAATGGGAAGGGAGTCAGAGCAGCGGGCGGACGGGGGGGTGGTGGTGGTGAGGGGAGTGGCCCCCTGCACACCGGCATGCCCAGCTTCCCCAGGAACAGACAGCAGTCTCAGACAGGAGCCCAGGCAGGTTGAGCAGCCCAGCCCTCCATCCAGACCGGAGGGGAGGGAACTAGGCAGAGCCTTGTGGGGAACTGGGATGTGCAGGGGGAGTCAGCAGTGGGAGGGAGGGAAGGAGGAGAGGGGCCAGAACACCAGCAGTGGGACGGGTTCTAAAATGGCCACAGGCAAGGCAGGGGACAGATGGTCCCTTGCTGCTGCTGAGCTGGAGAAGTGGGGAAAGGGAAAAGAAAAAATAAATATCACCACAGTCAGGAATTTAAAAATAAATCCCAACCCCTAGAAGATAAACAGCGTGTGTCCGAGGTCCCACCTGCCTCCACAGCGCTCTGGGCAAAGAGGGAGGCAGGCTGCAGAGGACAGCCCGGGCCACGCCCCTGCCCGAGGCCGGCCCCCAAGTCTGCCCTGGCCTGGCCTCAGCCTCCTCACAGCTCAGGTGCTATGCTCCTCAAGGGTCCCAAGTCGTGGAGCGGTCTGATCTCGGCAGAGCCACAGAACCACCCGCGGCCACCGCAACCCCTTTTTGTCACCGCACGCTTGGGAAGTGCTTCAGCCAACGCCCGATCGCCCAGCCCTCCCCATCCCGGTGTGTTTGCACCTCCGACTGGCAAGGGCCAGGCAGGACCTGCCAACCCATTTCACAGACGAGGATCAAGGCTCCCAGCACAGAAACCGCTGCTGCAGCACAGCAGGGACTCTCGAGCCGCAGGCAGGTCCAAGGGGGCTTCCCGCGACCCAAGGCGGCGCTGCCCCCACCCCCCAGCCCCACCCACTCCCACCCTGCGCTGCCGCCCCGCCCACTCCCTGGCCACGCAGAGCTCCCTCCCCTCGGAGCCCCGCCCACTCCCAGAGATCTCACTTGCCATCTGCAGACCAAACGCTATCCTCAGGCTCAGATCCCACCGCCTCCCAGCTGGCCTCCACGCTGACCTCCCAGGCGGGGCTCATCTGGAGTCTGCCAACTCCACCTTGGGGTCACCTGTTTCTTGTGGGAGCGGAGGTCCAGGGCCCTGCACACCCCTGCACTTCCCTGGGCTCTTCTAACTTGCCACGCCCTTGTTCAGCGCTCCACACTGGACCGCAACACTGTCGTCCTCCAGGAGGCACGAGGACCAGTGGCTCCCGCAGCACAAGCATTTGCAGGCACAAGCACATTGTTGCGACCAAGTCTTTCACTGCCTCCCTGCTAGGCTGCTCTTAGGGGTCAGGAACACCTCAAAACCTGTCTGTTGAATGAATACAGAAATTAAAGAGAGCTGCTGTTCTTCCTTCCTCCCTAGCGCCATCAATGGTTTCTAATGCTAGTTTTGGGTTTATCTCCATTTCTCCCAAATAATCCATGACAGTCACTTAAAAGCAATGCACTATGGCAGCTGCTAGAGTGAACCCCTTTTTGGCCTATATGCCTGGTGAATCTGGGCCTCTAGAAAGTGGACTTTGTTAAAGAAGCAAACTCCTACATAGTTGACAAAACCCAAACAAGAACATGATTCTTTTTTAAGTGGGCTCCAACATGGGGCTTGAACTCACAACCCTGAGATTATGACCTGCATGTTCACTCCACCAACCAAGTCAGCCAGGCACCCCCAAACCAGACCAGTAATAAGGATCCAGACACTGTGGGAAGCCAACAGGCAAGAAGAGATCCAGGGAAAACGTCCTGGAGGAGAAAGGAGAAAGAAGGCGGCAGAGGCTGGGCTGGGTGAGAGGGGCAGAAAGTCCCACCCCAGAGGCAGCTCCCAGGAGGGTGGGAGGCACAGGAGGGCAGGGACACCGCAGCCCAGCTTGGCTAGCGCGCCGTGTCCCTGAGACCCAGAAGGCCTGGCACCGGTTCTGAGGCCTCCATGTGATGGGGCAAACCAGCAGGTCATTTCCTCTCTGAGAGCCCCTTTTCCTCGTCTACTCAATCCCATCACAAGAAGTCTTGGATGGGAAAACGTTTTGAAATCCACCATGTGCTACAAATTCACACAGAGTCGTTATGAAGAGACTGCCTCCCAGAGAGCAAGGGAAAACTGTCAAAAGGTGACTTATGGGGCACCTGGGTGGCTCAGTGGGTTAAGCCGCTGCCTTCGGCTCAGGTCATGATCTCAGGGTCCTGGGATCAAGTCCCGCATCAGGCTCTCTGCTCAGCAGGGAGCCTGCTTCTTCCTCTCTCTGTCTGCCTCTCTACCTACTTGTGATCTGTCTCTGTCAAATAAATAAATAAAATCTTAAAAAAAAATACTTATTTAAAAGGTGACTTATGAACACTGTTGGTGTCCCGGGGATTTAGGGTGAAGACTGGCAACACGGGAGAGGAGAAACCAGTCAAAAGCAGAACCGAGTACAGGACAGGTGAAAGATGTGTGTGTGCAGATTGACTGCCCTGGAGGTAGGATTGAGAGGGGCTGGGAGGAGAGTAGAATGTTGTCCCAGTGGAAGGCGTGGAAGGCGGAAGGGGAGGAGGGGGAGGAGGAGAGGTGAAGGAGGAAGAAGGGGAAGAGGAGGAGGGGGAGAGGAGGGGAGGAGGGGGAGGAAGGAAGGGGGAGGAAGAAAGAGGGGGAGGGAGGGGGAGGGTGGAGGAGGGAGAAGAGGAGGACAGAGGGGAGGAGACTGAAGAGGAGGAAGATGAGGGAGAGGGGAGGAGGAGGAGGGAGGAGGGGGAGGCAGAGGCAGCAGCAGCAGGGTCGGAGGGGGCGGGAGGGGACCGCCAGCCAGTTCAGCCTGCAGACAGGGAGCTCACGGAGGAGGACAGCAGTAATCAGGGGCTGGGTAATAATAAGGCTTCTCACTGACGGGTTTCCACTGTAGCACAAACAAATCATTATACCTCATTGCCAACCTCCTCCTTGGGGAGTCAGGTGTCCGCAGATCCGGGGAAGGGACAAGGAAACCTGTGGCCTCTCTCTCCCCTCACTGCTTCTGACTCTGGGCATGGGGGTGGTGTCTGGCTGGCTCAGAGGCAGAGCCACTCCTGAATCTTGGGCTCGTGAGTTCGAGCCCCATACGGAGCAGAAAGACTACTTTTAAAAGATAATAATAAATAAATAATAATGGTAATAAAGTATATTATGTTACACATAATAATAAATATTTACTACTACTACTAAGTAATTCCAGATGGGTGGCCATCTAGGTGTGGTGAGGACGCCCTCGGGAGAGAACCCCCAAAAATGACAGGGGTGTAGAAGGCACATGCAGGAAGGGCAGGGAGGGCAGAGGACACAGACCTGAGTCAGGCAGCACAACCGGGGGAGGGCGAGGCCAGCAGGAAGGGGGAAGGGCTGTCTGAATCACAGACTGAGGAAGGCAAAACCAGGCTATTCTTCAAAGGGTGGGAACCAGATTTGCTGGGCCCCACCAAGGGCCAACGCAGAGTCAGTGACAGCCTCGGGGAGGGAGAGGACACAGGAGAGCTTCCTGACCAGTAGGATGGAGCCAACAGGCTCCCCCAACCCTTCCCTTGCTCTCCTGGGGAAACCTCCCTGGTGGCCCAGTGAACCGGCTCACACATTCTGTCAGCCAACAGCGACGGAGCACCTGCGGGAGACATGACCATGACCATGGTGATGAACGGAGCAGAGCAGCGCCCTCCTTGGCAGAGATTATAGGAAGCAGCATTTCCGGAAGGGCTAAGGCAGGGTCCCGGCAGCATAGGGGGCCAGGAGAGGCCCGCTGGGGCTACAGAAGGTTCCCGGCTCTGGGGCAGGAAAGCCTTCCATCTCTTGCCCGGGGGAGCCCGGCCGCCCCAGCCCCCGGCCTGGCATCCAGAACCGAGCCTTCGGCTAAGCACTCTGCAGCTCTCTGTAGCTGAGTCCCAGGTACCACTTCCTCACAAAGCCATGCGTCCCCCTCAGTGCGGCCAGGGTGAGGCCCAGGCTTTGCCCCTGGGCCCAGTACTTCCTCTGGGTGGGCCCGAGCGAGCTCCCAGCAGAGGGCGAGTTCCCAGCAGAGGACACAGCACAGGCCTCCTGACTCAGGGGCAGGACCGACAGGAGTGTCTGGTTCAGACATGAGATTTCGCAGCTGGTGTCTCTTCTAGGGACACGGGAAACCCTTCAGGGGACAGTGGAAGGCTCTAGGGCAGTGAAAAGGAAGCCAGCCATGCTTCCACCTTGGGGGCTCGGTGACTTGCCCACCCACGGCCTAGGCTGGCTACTCTTTCCCGAACAGCACACCAAGGAGGACAGGCTTGCCCACAGACCCCAGGAGACACCCTTCCTGGGCCTTTCCGAAGTGCAATCAGGCAACTCCCACCTCCAGCAAGTGGTCACCCACACTTCGTCACCACACCTGTGTAACCGTCACAGCAACCCCGTGACGTGGGCCTGGCCATCTCGTTTGACAAAAATGAGGCACAGGGGTAGTAACAGGTCTGGCCAGCGGTCGCCCAGTAAGCGCTGGGAACTCGGATGTGAATCCGACTCTGTCTCCATGGCCTGTGCTCTTAGGGGTGAGCAACAGGGAAGGCCCATGAGTCCGGGCCCCTCCCCGTCCCCCCAGATCAGTCCTCACCTGGTCCGGCTGCTCAGGCCCTGGGCCCTAGTGGACTCAGGAAGCAGCGCCCGGAGCGCACATGGAGGTCTGTGCTTCAGACAGGCCTGGAGACCTTCTTCTGAGCCTTTCCTTTAGTTCGTGTCCTTCCCAGATGCCCAGCCACAAGCTCACAGCCCAGCTTCACCCCCCCGAGGTCCATACAGAGGTGCTGCCGTTCCCCAGACAAGCTGGGACGTCACCCTGGGTGGTCCCATCCTGGCCAGCCCCTGCCCAGGCCCATTTCCCTCAACTTCCTCCAGCCCAGCGTCCCCTGCACACGCGCCCCCCCCCCATAAGTGTGCCTTTCCTCACGCGCAGGACACTGCAAGTCACGCATCTTACTGCTCATGTGTTTGCGGTGCTGAGAACAGACAGCGCACCACCTAGCAGGCCCTCCGAGACTTCCGGGAAGGAAGAGGGGAGGGAAGGGGAAAGCGGGCGCATGGCAACGGCCCCCAAGGCAGGGCTGGTGCAGACGAAGGGTAAAGAAGCCCGATGAACAGTCACTGCTCTCATCCCTCATTCTGCTAGCAAGGAAGCCGGGTCCCAGAGAGATGACACTCATCCGGGAACCAAGCGATGGGCTGGGAGCTGGAACCGTAGGCCTCCCGAGGCAGCTGTCTGGGGTCGTCACCTTGACCCCATCTGAGGTCACGAGGCAGCCAAGGCAGCAGATCTGCAGAGAATGCCCCTCGGACCCCGGGTGGACCTCACGGGAGCCCTGGGCTGCAGGGGGCTGAGGGGTGCGGCAGGGGGTTAGCGTGTGAGCACAGGGAGTCCGATGACCTACTGCAGGCCCCTTTACGAAGGGAAGATGGCCCGCATGAGCTCTGCCTTCCCCACTGGCCCTTATCCTACTTGTCCGAGTGTGGTGGTGACGACCTGACCCAGGCGGCACATGCTGCCGGACCACGAGGTGACACGCAAGCCAGGCAGTGCTTCTGGGGGGCTAAGCGGAACACAGCTTCATTCTAACATTGAGCCCTGGGGTTGGGGAAAGCAGGACATCCAAGAAAAAGCAGCAATCCCCATTCAAACCCCGCTCAAGGTACGGGCACTGCAGGCTCTAGATGGTCGTCCGCGGGGCAGGGGGAGGAGGGCCTGGAAGCCAAGGGGAGCATGGGCAGCCTCCTCTAGGGTGCGCACAGAAGACAGACAAAAAGTCCTCAGGCTTGGGGCCCCAGCACAAAGACTGATCCGGGACAAAGCCCCGAACACGGACCGTAAGTCACCATGACCAAGCCACTGGCTCGGAGGCTCCTGTGGCCTGGGCTCCAAACGGTAAGGATGGGCCTCTCTGTGAGGGGGTCCCTGCCCTCCTTGTGCCCTGGGCGACTTTGAGTCTCCAGCCTGCCTTTCCTGTCTTTTCCCCTCTTTTCCCTTGAAGGGCAATGAAGCAATGGCAAAAGGTGCGGCCAAAGGCAGGCCAGGAGGTGGGGCAGGCCATCTCACTGGGCACTTCTACACTAAGAAACCCAACCCAACTCCAGGTCCCGCTCTAGGTCTGCCGGGGCTGTGGGCACCCCCGATGCGGCTGACCCCACGCCAAACCCTACAGGCCTGGAGGCCCAAAAGGGGCCCCCGAAGGGTCCTCCAGGGCTGCCCACGGCTTCCCCAAAACACCTCTAGCAGCTCTCCACCCCCACCCCGTAAGTATTTAGGCCTTTCCAGCGGCCATTCACCCCACCGGAGACACGTTGGGGTGTGCCACCCATTGCCCTAACAAGACTTGTCCGTGTCTGAACTTCCGACATCTGGACACCCAGAATGGCCCCTACTGATACCCCAGTACAGGTCTGCTGAACACTGCTGCCAGCCTGAGCCGCACCCCCACCCACCCTGGGGAAGGGGCGTACAGGAAGGACCGGGAGGGGTCAGGAGCGCAGGCTTCCAGCAGCCAGAGCTTTCGCATGGCAGTGGGGAGGGGACTCGGTGCCCCTGCCGGGCACACTGAACTTGGCGAAGATGGTAAAATTTTATGCATATGCAACTACAGTAAAGAACTTGTTTTTTTTAAACGGAGGAATGAGACAGTCTCCCTCTCTTCCTGTGGAACAACAGGCCTCTTTTCTGAATCATTCAACTCTTTCTTCCAAACGAAATCCTCCAGGTTCTTTTTTTTTTTTTTTTTATGATTTACTTATTTAATATATCTAGAGAGAGTGCGCGCAAAGCGAGCACAGGGTTGGGGTGGGGGCGGAGGGAGAGACGGAGACAATCCCAAGCCGGCTCGACACGGGACACGACATCACGACCCCAACATCATGACCTGAGCTGAAAAAAACAAGAGTCGGGATGCTCAACCGACGAGACACCCGAGTGCCCCAATCTTCTGGACTCTTTTTTTTTTTTTAAGATTTTATTTATTTATTTGACAGACAGAGATCACAAGCAGGCAGAGAGGAGAGGCAGGCAGAGAGAGAGGAGGAAGCAGGCTCCCTGCTGAGCAGAGATTCCAGAGGTGGGGCTCGATCCCAGGACCCTGAGACCATGACCTGAGCCGAAGGCAGAGGCTTCAACCCACTGAGCCACCCAGGCGCCCCAATCTTCTGGACTCTTGTGCAGTCTTTCCCTCCTGTCATCAGAGCTCTCTGCCCGGAAGCCCATCCCACCGAAATCTCTATCTGTGCCGGGCACAGGCCCCGTGAAGTTTTGTATTCCTGGCCTGGGGCCCACCAATGCCAACATCCTCAGGAACCCAGGCTAATGTCTCACTCCCTCTTCTCAGAACATGTCCCACATGTCTGAATAAAGCCTGCCCTCTCCTGAGACCCAGATACGGACCGTGGGTCCCCCAAGGGCAGGAACCACATCTCACATGGGCTGTCCACAAGGCAGGCCACACTCCCAAAGTCCCCAGATGCCGCAAGCCCAGAAACACGGACAGTGGCGCATCCCTGCGCGAGCCCACACAGGCTGCCCGCGACCAGTCTGCATTCACGACGGGAGCAGGGAGGAGACCACGAGCGCACAGTCCAGGGCGGCAGCCACACCGCGCCCTCACCCCCGCATGGCCCCACTCATGCCCTGCCCCCAGGAGCAGGCCCACGGCTCAGGCGCCAACACGCTCTGGCTGTGTGGTGAGTCAGACCTGAGTCTGACTCGGAGATGTGCCGTGTCCTGGCTGGCCCACCCTAGCCGAGGTCAGGGACTCCCCACCTTCTGCAAGCTTGACAACTACACCTTGAAAGGGAGGAGATGGCCCGCTGGGAAGGGCCACTGGGAGGGCAGGAGAGCGTCTGTAAGCGCAGGAGCTACCACTAGTGCTCCTCACTGTTCTTATTTGGACCCCAAAACCCCTTCTGTTAAAACAGAAATGACAAATCAGAACTGACAGGAGAGAACAGGGGCTCGCTGGGAGTCCGAAGGACAAAGGAACAAACGGCAGAGCCACCTGCTGCCTCTCCCCCTCAACCCAGTGCTGTCCGACACGCGGGCCCGAGGTGGTTTCCAGAGAGAGGGACCTTGCTTGGGTCAGAGGACGGCAGCATCTCCACGCCCTGGCGACATGAGAACAAGAACCCACCACGCTCTGCTCTAAGCCAGGTTGAGAGGCAGTGAGAAGCGATGGCAGCCCTGTCCCTGGGCTTCATCCGCTTGTCCCCATCACTGCTCTATCCCCCACCCCTCACCCACCCCCAAAGTGTACCCGCGCAAGCTGCCTTCCTCCCTGTGAGATCTGAGTCATGGTGCTCGCTCACCACACCTCTGCCTTCCAGGAGCCAAGCTGAGAGGGCAAAGACCCGAGCGGAGAGATGCGTGTGCCGGCCTCCCCTGCCAGACCCCGGGGCACACCTGCTTCTGCCCGCTGGTGCTTGGCTGCAGGGCGCTCCTGCCTGTCTCCCTGAAGACTCCTTCCCCAGCCACTCAGAATTAAAGACCAAGCGCTCTGCGCTTCCACCACCTTCTCGGAAGTGTGCCTTGAAAGAAGAGCGGGCGGGTGGTAAGGAGAGAACACGCGAACCGTCTTCCTTCCCGTCTGCCTGGAGCCTGCCCACTTTACCTCGGGAGGCCAGCCGGCAGATGCGCACGAGCTGTCAGGACAGGCAGGTGCTGGGCGCAGAGCCCATGCGCAGCCCGCACTCCCCTCCCCACCCAGACCCCTCCCAGGCGGCCCTGCCAGCAGCCCAGGTGGAAACGGGATTCTCCCCTGTGCTGCCCGCACTCGGGGCATGAATGTCCCCAGTCCCCCTGCACGCATAGTGACCGCTACATGGCCCTGCCCAGCATTTCTGGACAGTCCCCAGAGGGAGGACGGTGCCGCCTTGGCCAAGGACGGCTGCGTAAGGATCCCACTGCGTAAGGGACCCCCCGCATAAGGGACCTGCACAGGACATGCGGGCCATGCTTCACTGCCCGTAGGTCCCATCTAGCGGGAGAGGACAGGCCACAGCAAGGCTCAAAGCCACATCTCCTGCGAAGTGAGTGCTTCCTGGAGCCCTATGCGCTCTATGAGGGATCAGCAGGGAGGAAGGGTCATGGTCACGGTCCCAATCCCTGAGGAAGCGCTGGAACAGACAAAACCACAAACATTCTGTGCGAGGAGGGAAGTATCCAAATGCTGAATACAGGAGGAGGTGACCTGTGAGGGCCAGGAGAGGCTTCTGGGAGGAAGGAGAAACTCCGGTGGCCTGAAGGAGGTGGCCTTCTCGAACCGCGGCCCTGCAAGTCCTCCGTCTGTGCCGCACAGCTCGTCGTTCAGAGACAAGTCCTCCAGACCGCTGCTTCCGGGAGCAGCTCAGCAGCACAAGCACCCCCCAGTCCTCGCCTCCAACAGTTCCCACTGGAGGAGGGGGCAAGGACCCCCAGTCTCTCCCAGAAGACCAGCCCCGGGCAGGCCTGCTCCCAGGAGGCCTTCTCATCCCACAGGCCAGGAGACAGAGTGGCTTCCCTGCAGCCCAGACTCCAGGTGTGGGGGGCTCTGGGTGCCAGGGACTCTGGGTGCCAGGGACTCTGGGTGCTGGGGTGCAGGGGGCTCCGGGATGCCGGGGCTTCAGGATGGGCCCTGAAGACTGTCCTGCTGTGGGGACACTCACTTCCTAGCTGAGTCCGAGGTCTAACCACCTCTGCTGTCCAAGGCCTTCTGATCTCCTTCCTCACCAGCTACCCCGTGTTTCCTGGGCAGAGTCCCCTCCTTGCCATCCTCCATTCATCCCTCTCTGGCCACTACGGCTCCTTCCACAGGCTGTGCCACCATCCAGTCTCCCTACTGCCCCCCTCCCGACACACAGATTCATTCTCCTGGCCTCTGTCTCCTTCAAGAAGGCCAAGACTTCATTCCAAACGTGCGAAACCAGGAACAGTACCCCTGCACTCACCCTCTACTTGCACACAGTGCGAATGGAGACTCCCGTCCACTTCTACACAGCATCTCCCAAAGCTGTGGGAGGAATCCCACCGCCCACAGATGTGAGAGCAGGAGCCAGGCTCAGGGCTGGGCCGGCCTGTGCTTATTCCTGGGAGACATGCCGACCTCACAGCCCAGCCGGCGCTCAGGCTCTCGGCCACCGGTGACACCCCCACCCCCGCGCAGGTGCCCGTGTGAGCAGATGGGAATGTGAATGAGCCGGATGGTAGTAATCATTTCACTGTGTACACGCACGAACAAACACAACCTGCCGTGTGCCTTGGGCGCACACGCCTTTATCACAAACCCGAGATAACCCGCCTAGTGATAACCCTTGTCCCTCACGCCCCTGCTCCAGAAACGAGCACACTCCCCCACCCTCTGCAGCCCGGTTCACGCTGACCCCACACACAGACCCTCCCCCCAATAAGCAAATAGGAGGGTCGCCTGGGTCATATGCCCTTCCCACGTACACTCCTTTACCCTTCACAACAAACTCCTTTACTCCCCCCACAGGAAGGTTCCGAAGAAATCCTTTTGGACATTAAGCCTGGAGTTCCCAACCCAGCCTCAGGCCAGGGCACTCGGTTGTTGAGTAAATGCTCTGCCCCAAGCACGGCCTCATTCTAGGGTCTCCCGATTCTGGCCATCACTGAACTGATGGCCATCACTGAACTGATGGCCATCACTGAACTCCCGCTGGTCCTCCTCTATCTGGTCTCTCTGTGCCAACCCCAGCTCGGTCTCTGGACATGCAATCTGCTTCTCTCGTTGACCAACCAAATACTTTCGTCTTGTGAAAAGCCGAGTGGTTCTTGCTACAGGCGCTCGTGGGTACTGGTCTTCCGCCGCAGTCTTTTCCACGGGCAGCAATCGGACATGTAACCACACACATGCATGTCCGAGTATTTTGTTAATGTCTCCCCCCATGCCTAGCCTGCAAGAAAACCCAGTCTATCTCGCTCATCAGTGTGCCCTCTGTGCCTAGTTCCAGATCTTTCTGCAACTCAACAGGAAGCCTAGCCACAGTTAACAAGCACGTCCTCAGGCTGTCAGCGGCTGGACTGAAAACCCCTGCGGCTCCCTGGGTCACTGCGATCCCACCTCTTTCCTCTCTCCTCCGTGGACCATTCCCTACCCTTAGAAAGAACGAAAAGCCTCAGTTGGTCTCTCGAGGAGCCTCCTGTGGAGGGGAGAATCCCGGGCGGGCGAGGAGGACAATGGCAGGGAGAAGAGGAGAGGAAGAGAATGGGCGAGGGGGTGGCCAGGGCCCACTTCTGCGACCGAGTAAGGCTGTTCTGGAGGCATTCAGGAAACGCTGTAAAAGGAGACTTATGAACCTGACTACTTTTTGTTCTACTTCTGCCACCTAGGAAAGACGGAGGGAGTTGGGGGTGTGAAGTGGGCGCTCGAGGAGGAGAAAGGACCGGGCACCAGATTTCAAGATGACTGAAGACAGGACAACAGAAATCGGTATAATTCATAGGAATCGGATTGAATAAAAACTTCCCAACCTCAAGGATGCCAGGGTGTTGAGGAGCTCAGCAACAGTTAAGAAAGAGGGAGCCTGGCGGGGCACCCAGGTGGCCCCGTCGACTAAGGTCCGACTTTCAGTTCTGGCTGAGGTCATGGCGGCATGAGCGGTGGGATGGAGCCCCAGGGCAGACTCCCTGCTCCTCCCCCTCTGCTCCCCAATCTCTCTAAAATATCTAAATAAATCTTAAAAACAAAAAACAAACAAACAGAAGGCAGGCAGGAAGGCAGGGGGCAGCCTGGGCTTGCACACGCACGTCCAGGCAGCTGTGCCGGGGCTCAACGCCACAGCTTGGCGCAGCACCCAGCCCGACGAGACACCCTCCCCACAGCACCCAGAACCTGCCTGCGCTGGGTGCTGATGGGACCTCCGCATTCCTTACTTACAGACCCAGGCCTGGGCACATGCTTGTGAAGAGCGGCTGCATACTTCCTGCCATCTTGTCCCCAAAATGACAGGGGAGGACACTCCACATCCAAGCAGGCAGCTGCCCCATGTGAGGCACTGAGTCCCGAATCGAAGGAGCGGGGGCCGGCTCTGCCGTCAGTGTTCCACACGGCCAAGTGTTCGCAGGGTCCCGCGGCCGGCTCTGACATCAGCATTCCACACGGAACGCTGTGGAATGTTCCATGTGGACGTTCGGCCAGCTCCCCTGCAGACCCATCTTCCTGCTGTCTTCACTGTCGAAAGCTCGCTTTTCCACACACCGTCCCCATCCGCCCACCTCTGGGGACCAGGGCAATCTGCTCCTTCGGACAGTGGAGAGCTGGGGGATCCCCTGTGCGGGGCGGATGGGTGAACAGCTGGCTTTGCCAGGTTCCCTGTCCCCTTCTTTCCATCATTCTGCCCAAGCAGCCCTGCACCTCACTGCCCCCAACTCTGCCCCCCATAGTTCTCGGGGGGTCACTCCTGGACACCCCTCCTTCTGCTAAAGGTCAGGCTTCCCACGGCCTACCCGAAGCAGGTGCCATCCGCAGCTGCACGGTGAGCAGCCTGGAGCTGCCGGCCCTCCCAGCGGTGCTGGCCCCACAGCCTCCTGCGGGCGCCAGGGACGGCAAGAGCCTTCTCCAAAGAATAGACACAAGAACACAAAATCATTAGGAAAGGGCCATGCTGTCTGCACGACGACCCAGCAAAGTCCCTCCTGACTGGGCGCCGCGACGGGATCTCAACACTGTGACCCTGAGCGCGGCTCCACGGTTTCAAGGACACTGCAGCCTGAAACTTCGAGCTGCCCGGACGGCGGAGAGAAGCTGTTTGATTTATGAAGTGGGTCAACCGGGAAGAGCGACGCACAGGGAAAGAGGTCAGCCTGGGGTCTGCTCCCTCCCCGTCCCGTCGGGTTTACGGACGCGCCTCCTTTGCAGGAAGCCAAGAGCCACAGTCGGAAGACTATTCTGGAACATCACCGAGCTTCGACACAGGGAGGTCTGAAAGAAGAGGCCCACGTTTTCTCTTGGATGGTCCTCAGTTTACTTCAAGGACGTTACAGGCAGATGGAGGCTTCCAGAACTCCGTTTACCACCAGACAAGATCTGATTCCACACACAAGTCAGAAGAGATATTTTCAATCGTGAGTTCATACAAGAGGAGCAGGAGGACGTGGAACCACACATTGACTGGACGCTTTCTGAGCAGGCACCACGCAGAGAGCGTTCCCGTGTCATCACACGCATCTGTTCAACGAACACTGAGCCCGTGTCACGTCCGAAACACTGATGGACAGTGGCAGGCAAAAATGAGCCAAACGGTCCAAATCCTGGCTCCCGCTGACCTCATGTTCCCATCGAGGTGGATAGAAACAAGGGTATCTGTCCGCCGGTGGTGAACACGACGAAGCAGAAGAAAGCAGCTGGAGGGATGCTAGAGAAAACTTCCGGAAAAATGTGGCAGGGGGACCGGGGCTGCATCAGAGGCTGCTGCGCTGGACGGCGTCTCTGACTGCGGTCTGGTGACAGGAGCAGCACACGGTTGCGTGTGCCCCATGCAGGACGGGGAGGTGCAGGGCTCTCTAAGACCCGCACTGTGACTCTCGCCCCATGGAGCTGGGGGGAGGGGCTCTCCCCAGACTCTGACAAGGTTCAACCGCGAGCGAGAAAGCTGGGACATGAACTCAGGAGTGCGCAGCCCCGCGCTCCTGGGCTGGGAGAGAAATGGAGCCTCGGAGTTCAAGTGCGCCCGGGGCTCACAAAGTGGCAGGCCCATGGGCCTTTCCATGCAGGGCGAGAGCTGAGTGCCATTCAGTCTGGCCCCCTATGGGACTATTACTCTCATCACCAGCTGAAAACCAAGCCTTCCTCTGAAACGAGGAGAAAGACAATGTGGGCTCTGCAAGGCCAGCTAGTAAGTGAACACGTCCCACTCTTGTCCCTCCCAGCCCCCCAGGCCCCCAACACAAGATGCCATAGGAGAGGGAAACAGGCTTTGCTACTCTTTCTCCTGGCTGTCGGTTCCCAGTAGAGAACAGACAGGCGCAGAACAGGAAGATGAGTGAGCCGCCACTCCCCAGGGCCACAGGGCTCTGGAGGTGGAGCAGAGGGGACAGGCACTGAGAAAAGTCAGCAGCAAGGAGAAAGGAGACCCTCCCTAGCCCCATTTCAAAGAAAGCATAGCCCTCCATCCTAACCTGCAGTCGCTGGGTGGTGGCGGGGTGAGAGGACAGGGAGGGGGACGTGGAGTGCTTCCTTGAGAAGCAGGGGGCAGGAAAGACAGATGCCCTGGGAGCAGGTCTGAGGCGCTCCTGATGGGAGGGAGAGGAGAAGGAGGCTTCTGCTTCTAGCACAGAAGTCCAGAAAGGAAATACCACAGCCAAGGTCAGAGGGTGTTTGCAGAATTGCTGGAAATCCCAGGCTGGGGAGTCCAGACGAGAGAGTGGAGGATTCAAGGAAAGGAGAAGCTGGAGCAGAGCTCCACATGATTTCAACCGAAGGTCACGGTTTGCACCCTCCCGTTTTATTGTGCATCAACCCCCACAGCCACAGGGACCCGTGACCAGGGTTAATCAACTACCAAGGTGGGAAGGGAAGACAAGGATTCTAATAGGAGCAGAGCACATTAAGGGGAGCCGGAAATTCCATCATATTATACCCCACCAGACCCTCTGCCCACCAACACACACACAGACACACACACACACACACACACACACACACAGAATGAAATTTAACGCTGCGTCTCCCTCCCAGCAACTTATCAACTTATCACCTTGTCTCCAGCAAGCCAGGTCTCCTGGCCCAACACAGCACCAAACAAATTATGCTCTGAATGTCAAGAAAAACTGTGTCACCTAGAGAAACCCAATTAACGACATGACTCTGTTCTCCTCAATTCCCCTCTCCCCCTCCAGGCGTATCCGGGGCACCGGTGTGGCTGACCGCCTTTTCCCACTACTGGCCACGTTCCCTGGTTGACTCCAAAGCCAAACGGATGAAACAGGGGCCTCCGGAGAAGCCGACCAAGGGAGGAGCGTCGGGGGAATCCTGCTGCCCCCCACACCCTGGCCTGTGGCGGAAGCCCCAGGGACACAGCAAGAACACAGCACCTGGGCGGACAGTCCCTGGAGGGTTCACCTTGAAGTCCTACGCTGCTCCTCAAGCGGCACTCTGCTGAGAGCTCCTAAATGGGGGCCGCACGTGCCCCGGGAGGGACAATAAATAGGTGTTTCCAAGAAATCCCTGCCGTGGTTGTTTCCTCCGACCCCCTTTCCTGATGGGCCCCTCCCCCTAGAGACCTCCATCACCTCCCCCCACCCCACCCCCGCTGTTCTCCCAGGCTCCCCAGACCGCCGGCAGCGTGTGTCCCGCCGAGTCTATACACACAAACGTCCTCCCGGCGGTCGTGCCGGGGCCTCGCACGCCGACCAGCCCCCCGCCCCCGCCCCCGCCCCGCAGCGCTGCCGAGGGGACCGTGCGAGCGGTGGGGACCCTGAGACCGGAAATGCCTGGTTCTGGACGGCTGCGCCGAAACGCAAGAGGAGGCGCGCAGAGAGCTGAGCCCCGGGACCAGGGCGACCGCAGCAGGCGCGGGGTGCAAGGGGAGGGTCGAAATGCCGTCCAGGGGAGAGGGGCATCCAGGGGTGGGCGAGCAGGGGGAGCTGTCAGGGCAGGGGCAAAGTTAAAACCCGAGGCGCCGAGAGCCGGGAGGAGGAGGAGGAGGAGGAGGGAGACACAAGTAAGGGCAAGGCTGGCAAGAGGCCCGGAGGAGGGCCGGGGCCGGGGAGGGGCGCCGGCGGCGAGACTCTGCAGGTGGCGGGGCTGGGGCAGCAGGGTGGGGGAAGGGGGTCCGGGGCCCGCGTGCAGGCAGAGGTGGCCGGGGAGTGTGGGGGCGGGGCAGCACAGGGCGGGGACCGACCCGGCTCCCGGAATCTGCAGCGCGTGCACGGAGAAGGGGAGCCGAGGGAGGGGGCCCCCGCAGCGGCGGGCGCCAGGGCGAGGGGCTGGGGGCGCCGGGGCCGGCGGAGGGGCGCCCGGCGGGCACGTGAGGCGGGCGGCCGCGGCGCTCCCCGGCGGCGGGGGGGGGCCTAGGAACCGGGGCGAGGCTGGGGGCGGCGCGCTCACCCGCAGGGCGGACAGGTCGATGTCGTCCAGGCTGCGGGCGGGGGCTGGGTCGCCCATGGCCTCCGCGGGCAGCCGAGCCCCGGGGCCGCTCAAGCTCCGGCTCGGTTATTCCGCTGCCGCCGTCGCCGCTTCTCCCCCATCGGGGGATCCCGGGGGCGGACTCCGCCGCGCCTCCCCCGGAGGACGCGGAGGGGGAGGGCCGGCGAGAGGACCGACCCACCGACTGACAGGAGCAAGCGCCCGGAGCCCGCAACCCGAGCCTCCCGCCGCTCCTGCGCAGGCGCGGAGTGGCCGCGCGCCGGGAGGGTGGACGAGGGAACGTGACGCGGGCGCGCCGGGTTCCCCTCCCCCTCGGCGCCGACACCTGCGCGCAGGCGCAGGAGAGAGCGCGAGCGCGGAAGGCGCGCGCGAGGGCCGAGCGACCGCGCGAGCCTGGCAGGCAGAAGTGGGCGGTGGCCGGGCGGCCGCGGAGCGCGCCCACCGGCCGGCGCGCGTGCGCACACGCGTTTCCTTCCCTTCCCCTGTTTTGCCCTTTCTCTCCCCCATTTCCTTCTTCGCTCTCCTTTGACGCTTTTCCTTCCCTTTCCTTCCTCTTTCGCGTGCCCCGCTGCCAATCAAGCCACCCACCTCTATTTGCGGGGGCAGGGGGGCGGGGCCCAACCCCCTATTACTAGGGGGGTTGTTATGGTAACTCCCCACGCGAGGGCTGGGTGGCCTCTAGATAGGATGGGCTGTCCACCCACCTAATTGCCATGGCAACGGTGGAGCCGCCGAGGGAGGGGCCTCGGGCTGAGAATTTGGCTAGAGAAACCACGTGGGAGTTGGGCGGGGGCGCCGGGAGCCTCGGGGGTGCCCTTTACCCCCTTACCTGGCTGGAGTCGGGAGTGTTGCGGGCGGCACCCGAGATCTGAAGACGGGAATCCTCCCGCACACCTTTGTCCCTGCACAATGGCTCTGTTTCAGCAGTTACTCGTTGACCGATCAACGGAGCCGCGCGTGGGGGAAGGGGTGGTCGCGAGAGGCGGAGGAACCATGTCCAGCCCCTCCAGATCTTGCATGGGTCACCTTAGTCTAGTGTGCGCGCAGCACCCCCAGCCGTTAGCCTCACTGGAGCCTGGGTGACGCTATGAGAAGAACCAGGAGTCATGTTCCGCCACTGTCACGCTGTGCACAGTGATTTTTCGAAAACTCAAATCTGTTGTTCAGTGTCCTGTTTGAGACCCTTCACTGCGCCCCTACATTTGAATCAAGTATGGCATCGAAGACCCTTTGATTCTGACTGCTTTTCCTGCATTGTTTTCAACACTCTGCCATCCCATCTCACATGTAGCCATAGTGAAATATACTCACAGCAACTGGAACCCAGCTCCGGCTCCTTCAGCCTGCACACCGGCTGTTTCTCCCTGGATATTCTGGCCACGCCCACTCTGCCTGCGCCTTGCTTTGCCCTACATATCTAAATCACCGCCTCCGTGAAGCCTTCCTTGATGTGCCAAGGCTCAAACTCTTCTGTTTTAACTGCCTGCTTTAAACCCATGGTGACACTGTAGTCTTTGAATTGTAAATGTCTGTCGCATCTCCTTAAAGGCAGGAATCATGACAGCCTTGTTCAGCACGGGTCTTGGCGCCCATTAGAGGTTCGGTAACATGGTAAGTGAATGAAGGCGTCTGTCCTTTGGGCAGACACTGGGTATATGGTAATGCAAGATCAAGTCCATGGGATAGCAGGAAAAAATAGAATCTGAAGTTAGTCCTTTGGGCAAGTCAATCTCTGAGGTTCAATTCTAGCATCTATGAAATAGAGAAGAGATTAGGATAAAATTAGATATGTATAGCACTTGGCATACACTAGGTCCTCAATACATTTGCTTATGCCTGCTTAATAGGCAGTGTTTAATAGAGACGCTGAGGGGCTCTTCGGTGGCTCAGTTGGTTAAGCATCTGCCTTTGGCTCAGGTCATGATCCCGGGGTCCTGGGATCAAGTTCTGCTTTGGGCTACCTGCTCAGCGGGGAGTCTGCATCTCCCTTCCGTCTGCCTGCTGCTCCCTCTGCTTGTGCGCACTCTCTCTCTCAAATAAATAAAATCTTTAAAAAAAAAATAAAGAGATACTGAATCAATGAGTGAGCTGATGAAGAGAGCAGGGATAGTTTAGACCGCCAGACTTCAGGGGATTGCAGATAGACCGACAAGACAGTTCGAAGCAGAAGCCTCCTAGCCCCAACCCAGCTCGGGACACCTGCTGTCTCCACCATCCCCCTCCACCACCGTTAATGAGGTAACGGTCCCCTTGGGAAAGAGGTACTTACTGCTGGCAATGAGGCTAATTAGCAGGATGCCAATTAGTACCAGGGGACCGCTGTATGTGGGAGGGGGGATTTCTTTTTTTTTTTTTAAGATTTTATTTATTTATTTATTTGTCAGAAAGAGAGAGCACAACACGGGGAGCAGCAGGCAGAAGGAGAGGGAGAAGCAGGCTCCCCAATGAGCAAAGTGCCTGATGCCCATTGATCCCAGGACTCTGGGATCATGACCTGAGCTGAAGGCAGATGCTTAACTGAATGAGCCACCCAGGAGTCCCATGGTGGGGGGGGGGGTGTATTTCTTGTGTGCAAGTGGCTTCTTCAGAGGAAAGCGTGGCTGGGCTCAAAGCATGGGAGCAAGGCAGCGGCATTCCCCCTCTCCCCATTGTCATCCACTGCCCACCCCTCTTCGAGGAAGCCTTCCCAAACTCTTACCTCTGCTCCCCTCCATCTCTCCCTGCTCCTGTGGTCAATTCTCAGACTGGGGAGCGAGGCTGAGGGACTGACGGGCAAAAGCCAGGACCTGTGCTAAACTTTTTCCTAATCATGAAATAGTCCAGATACATAAAAAGATATGAACATATGTATAAAAGGCAAGTTCATCTACCCACCACTCAGCTTAAGAAAGAAATGCCAGCAATTCAGGTGAAGAATTCTGTTACGTCATTCTGTCAGCCCCTTCCCTCCACTTGCCCTCGGAGGTCACCCTCCTCAGCCTGGTGCGGGTTCCACTCTCTTAACAAACCATACCGTTTACCGGCAGACCTCATTTTTTGGTTGCATATTTTCCAAATGGAAGGTTTGGGCAACCCAGTGTTGGGCAAGTCTGTTGGAACCATTTTTCCAACAGTATCTGCTCACTTCCCTTCTGTGTCACATTTTCCTTAATTCTCCCAATATTTCGAACTTTTTCATCATTGTTATATTTGCTATGGTGATCTGCGGTCAGTGATTATGACTCACCAAAAGCTCAAGCGATGTTTGGCATTTTTTAGCTCTATTTTTTATTTATTTTTATCTTTTTTAAGTTTATTGATTGAACTCCTCTCTATATCCAATGTGGGGCTCGAACTCACAACCCCGAGATCAAGAGTCACATATTCCTCTGATTGAGCCAGCCAGGTGCCCCAGCAATTATTTAAATAATTAAATGTTATTATAATATTCATATAATTAATAATTGTCATTATTTATATATCATATTAATATTTATATAATTAATAAGCCATAATTAAAGTATTTTAAAATTAAGGTATATACACTGGGATTTTTTAGACCTAATGCTATTGCATTTAACAGAATACAGTGTAGTGTAACATAACTGTTCTTACGATGCTAGTATTTACATGTATTGGCATGTATGTTTTATTTTATTGGTTTTTAAAATTTTTTTAAAGATTTATTTATTTATTTGAGAGACAGAGAGAGACAGCAGAGAGGAAAGGTCAGAGGGAGAAGTAGACTTCCCTCTGAGCAGGGAGCCTGATGGGGAACTCCATCCCCGGACTCTGGGATCATGACCCGAGCCGAAGGCAGGTGCCCAACCAAGCCACCCAGGTGCCCCTGTTTTTATTTTTTAAATATTTCATTTATTTGGGGGCACCTGGATGACTCAGTGGGTTAAGCATCTGCCTTTGGCACAGGTCATAATCCCAGGGTCCTGGGATCCAGCCCTGCATCACACTCCCTGCTTGGTGGGGAGTTTGCTTCTCCCTCTCCCTCTGCTGCTCCCCCTGCATGCTCTCTCTCTCTCTCTGTGTCAAATAAATAAAATCTTAAAAATTTTTGAGGGGCACCTGGTGGCTCAGTTGTTAAGTGTCTGCCTTTGGCTCAGGTCATGGTCCCAGATTCTGGGATCGAGTCCCACATCGGGCTCTCTGCTCAGTGGGGAGTCTGCTTCTCTCTCTCCTACTCCTCCTGCTTATGTTCCCTCTCTCTCTCTGTCAAATAAATTAAAAATCTTTAAAAAGTTTTTCCTATAATTTATTTCAGAGAGAGATAGAGAGTACAAATGTGGTGAGGGGAGAGAGAGACAGAGAGAACCCCCAACTGACCCCATGGAACATGGAACCCGGTGTGTTGTTCCATCTCCAGATCCAGAGATCACGACCTGAGCCAAAATCAAGCCACTCACTTAACCTACTGAGCCTCCCAAGCCCCCTGTATGTCCAATACCGAGCAATGCGTCACAACCAACAGATCAGTTTCTTCTTAGGGGGAGCAGCAGGTCGAGGGAGAAGCAGGCTCCCCGCGGAGCAATGAGCCCAACGTGGGACTCAATCCCAGAACCCTGGGATCATGACCCAGGGAAGGCAGATGCTTAACCAACTGAGTCCCCCAGGTGCCCCCAGGTAACAGCTTCTTAGTGCAGGAAAGTAAACCTGATGAAGGGTGTGACCCTAACAAGCCCTGGGAGGCCAACGACGTCATGCGGGTCACTTTGCTGCCCTGCTGGCTTCCCGGCTCTGGCTCTGCCACCAGACCGGTAGTGTCCCTGGGCCGCGTCTCCCTCCCTCCAGTCCAGAGAGGCACCGGCCGGGAGAACCGGATGCCGGCATGGAAAGCGTGTGCCTGCTCTGTTCGATATGCAAGCAGGCCCCCAGCAGTAAGCGGCTACGAGCACCCGCTTGTCTTTGGCAGAGAGTAGATGCTCAGTAAATACTTGAATCAATGACTTCATCTTTACAGCAAGCTGCTCTCATTTCCCAGCGGGGACCCCTGAGGCCCAGAGAAGTGCTAGGACCTGATGGGGTCACCTTGGCCACGACAAGCTGGGGATTCGGCCCTGTTCTTCTTGCCCTCAAGGCTATGCCCTTAACCACTCCCAAAGGGGCCTCCCTGAGCTTCTTCCCCTGTTGTCACTCCAGGACCACGAGACACCCCTTCAGCCCTCCAGCGCAGGGAAGCACCATCTCCTGGCTCTCCGGGGGTCCTGGCTTGGCCCCACCCTTCTTGCTGGCCAGGTGCTGCGTGAGCACCTCCTCTTCCCAGCAGCCGGGTTAGCTGCTAAAAGGACCAACAGGTACAGTAGAGATGAACGTGCAGAAAGGAGCCAGGCGCTGGGTGTGAGCAGGTGCCGGAGGGCCAAAGCTCAGGTGAGCGGGAAGGGGGAGGCAAGCGCCAGGCTCTCGGTTTGGCCAAGGGAGAGGCAGGGACCTCTTCTATGCCTTTATTTATGAAATGCTTCTTGAATGGATACAAAGCTAGTGTCTATCTGTAGGCAGGGGGAGAGAGTTAGTGTGTGCCTCCCACCCCACCCTCCCTGCCATGGGGGCTGAAGCCGGGAGAGGCTTCATCCTTCCCTCCACCTTGGCTGTGATGAGCCCGGAGAGGCCGTGGGGTGAGAGGGGTTCAAGGGCAGTTGGAGGTAAGGGGGAGCTGGGAAGGCCCAGGACAGAGCCAGCCTCTCCTGCAGGGACTGACTTCCCCGGGCTTGCAGGTGGGCGGGCAGATGGGTGGGAGGTTTGCTTCTCCCCCAGTGCAGTGGTTTCAAGTGGGCAGTGGGGAGGAGGAACTTCTCCGGGACTGTCTCCTGCCTCCCCAATCCAGGGTCTGGAGCATCCTCTTCGGGGTCCTTCTCAAGGGAGGGTCCACTGCGGTGACTTCTCTAGTCCCCTCAGGCATGCCTGCCTGCCTGCCCTGGGTCCCAGGGGGCACTGCCCTCCGTCCTTAGGGTTGGGGGCAGGGAGCCGGCCTCAGTGGTGCCTGAGGCGGCTGGTATGCCATCCCGGGCTGGAGCCACCACTATGTCCACACTTCGAGGGGCATCACGCCTTCCTTGCTCCCCAGGGGCGGCAGCAAATTCTCTTCCTCCAGGAACTTGAGGGGAAAGTGGACCAGGTGACCCTGGACCTGGGTGAGCTCAGACCTGGCCAGAGGTGGGCTGACCGTGGCCAGGGGCTCTGCAGCCACGTATTCCCGGAGTGCCCGCAGGGAGCGGGTGGCGTTGGATGGCAGGCAACGGAAGATCTGTGGGCGGGGGGCAGGGGGCATAGAAGCCAGTAAGGCTTGGAGAGACTCTGCCAAGAGTCCAAAAGCCCAACTGGGCTGGACACCCTCAGTTCTCACACCACAGCCCCCCACATTGACCCCGAGCTCTTGAACCCCATGATCTGCCCCCCACACTTTCACCTCTCTTCTGAGAATGGCTCAGTGGTGGGGCTCTCTCCATCCTACCCTGAACGAGACAATCCATGCATTTCCACACAGAGACCTCCTCACGCCCTGCCCCGGCACCCACCTGCTCATAGATATTGGCATTGTTCTCCGCTGTGTCTTGCCACAGCTGGAAAAAGTCATCACAGACAGGGTCTCGGAGGTCCAGATCCGGCCGGGCATCTGCCCCAAGAATCACACTACAGGACAAAAGGGTGCCCACAAGGTCAGATTAAGATCCTTGGAGAACCCGGGACACCTGGGTGGCTCAGTCAGTGAAGTGTCTGCCTTTGGCTCAGGGCCCTGGGATCGAGTCTACATTGGGCTCCCTGCTCAGTGGGGAGTCTGCTTCTCCCTCTGCCTCTGCTGCTGCCCCTGCTTTTGTGCTCTCTCTGACAAATAAGTAAATTTAAAAATCTTAAAAAAAAAAAAAAAGGATCCTTGGAGAACTTGACTGCTGGAAGAGTCATGTTGCGCCTACCCAAGTAATTCAAAATAAACACACTGTTAAATAGTAAAATAAGGGCAAACGAGCCCAACAGAGTTTTAATCTGTCTCTTCTTTGACCACTAACTTGATGCTTTACAAAAAAAAACCAAACTATTTTTAGAGTATTTGCTTCTTATCTTTTTGATAGCCCTACTTGGCCCTGAGTCAGATCGGGAACTCCAGTGCTACTTACGGGTAGTAAGCCATCCACACACCTCCCCGGAAGGCAGGCCAGCCCCCTCCCGACCTCTTCCTCCCCCGCAGCACCCTGTCCCACTCTACCTGAAGCAATGCTTCCGCAAACTCAAGGCAAACCTGCCCGCCTGATAATCCCTGCCATCCATGAGGGAGGGCTCCATCTCTGTGTCCTGGATCAGCACGGCTAGCTCACTGTCGCGCTTGCCCAGCAAGCTACGGTCATTGATGTTCGCAGAGCCTGGGACAGGTGCAGGACACGCTGTGTCTGCCTGAGCCCCAGGGGGGACCCTCTACCAGAGGACCAGCCAGCGTCCTTCACCCCATCCCCCACTGCTGGGCCTGGCTCCACACCCCACCCCTCCTCTTGCTGCCAGGGGTCCTGATCCGGGACTGACCAATGATGACCGTCCGGTCATCCGCGATGAGCATCTTGCTGTGGATATAGATGAGCTCTGAGACCGGGTGCCCACCCAGCTCTCCGTGGGTGCGCAGCCCACAGATGGACATATAGTCCCGCCACGCTGTCCCCACTGAAAGAAAGATGGGGGAGGGGATGAGGTAACAGGTGCCCTCTCGTGCTGATGGAGCCCTGTCCCAGGTACCCCCCACTTCAAAAGGCCTAGAGCTAGGTCTGCATGCGTCTCCCTGCAGCCCAAGACTACCTGCAGTCTCAGAACCATGCGAGGAGAGGCTCCCCTGCCCGGTGGTCCGGGGCCTGAACCCCCCACCCCCAGCACTCACTGGCTGCTTTGAGGCGATGTAGGATGGAGTACTCCCCACGGCACAGGGTCCTGCGGAAAAGAGTGGGTGAGGGAGGGGGAGGCTAGGGGATGTCAGGAGAATGGTGGACCTCAAAAGTCCAGCAGAAAGGGAGCGGGACATACTCAGGGCAGGGGCACGGATGGGTGGCCATGGGGAGGGTCACCTGTAGGTGAAGTGCAGAATGGCCTGGATAGAATTCCCACCACCTGTAGTGATGTCACCCTCGAAACCGGGCAGCAGGGGCAAAAGCACGTAGACTCGGAAGCACTGCCCATGTCTGGGGAAGGGGGCGGAGTCAGAGGCGGGGGTCAGATACAAACCACGCCCCTTCCTGGTTTAAACCACGCCCAGACACCGATCCTGCCGCCAGTCCGCCTTACTTGTGGGCCTTCAGGATTCTGTCCACAATCTCATCGCCCACCTTGTTGAGAACGGTCCGCCCATCCGAGCAGCTAATGAAGAACTGATTCTGAGGCAGGGACCCAAGACAGGCATCAGCCGCCAGGGCCCTGCCCGGTTCCCTCCGCTCGGCGCCAGCCCCATCTCGAGGTTCCGGCCCACCCCGGGGTTTCACACCTCTCCAGGCCCAGCCACACCAGCCCTCCAGGACTGATCCCACAGCTATCCTCAGTCCCTCTCCTCAGACGCCCCCTCCCTTCCCTGTCCCCCGACCCCCGTCAGACCTCGATGTATAGAAAGTGCTGGCTCTCCCTGATGGTGTGCAGGTAGGCGTTGAGGATAGAGTTCTCCAAAGTCCCTGCTGACCAGCGGTCCACAGACCGCAAGACCTGGGGGGACAAGGAATAGGATGTGGCTCCTGACCGCAGGAGAGCAGTCTGGGCAGCTCTCAGGTTTGGGGCAGTGGGCTGAAGGGAGGGAGGAGTGAGGACAGGTTGAAAGGGGAGCCTCACCTGCACGGTGGCGCACTGCCCCCCGGGGAGCGTGAAGGGGAGCTGGTCTGCTGTGCTGGTGGATTTGGGCAGCAGGTAGGGATACATGGGTGTCTTATACTTGGCCTTGGTCATCTGAGGTGGAGGGATGGCTGTCAGCGGGAGGTAGCTCCTTCCCACCACCAGCACCCCCAGGACAGAGTGAGCACCTTGGTGAAGTTCCAGCGTTGGATGAAGTGCCGGGCCAGGTCCCGGGCGGGGAGACCATGCACGGCCACCCCGACGTCCCGCCATGGCATCCGGGGCATGGTCTCCCTGTCAATGAAATCTGGGGGTCCCAGGAGAATCAGGGGCAAGGCCAGGGATGGTCTCTTGGGGACGGTTCCGACATCCCCAAGCGCTTCCGGCTCCGACAAGGAGCCGATCAGAGGGAAGGCCACGTTACCCTTGACCCAGCTCCTCCCATTCACAGCCCCCACCCGGACATCTGCCCCTACTCCCTTGTCCTGGGGGCTATGGAGGAGGGGACCCTCACCCTCAAAAGGCCGGTCCAGCTGTACCCAGTCCTTCGTGATAAGATTGCTGTAGTCTTTGCCCAGCCAGAAGAATTGATTTTGTGAGAGGTCTGGGCTGCCTGGAGAGTCGGAGCCCGGCGGGGGAGGCTGTAGGGGAACACACCCAAGCCGGGGGGGCAAGGAGAGGTCACAGGGAGCCATACAGAGCCAGGGCCCAGGAGGAGAGAGGGGCACTGAAAGACTGCGAAACAGAGAGACATAGAGAGTAAGAGTGACACAGATGGTTCCCCCCAGCCCTCAGTGGCATTGGATGTCCTAGAGGAGCGGGGAGGGGTCTGGGGGCGGGGAGGGATTGGGTCTACTTCCCAGCAGCTTCCTGGGGCCCCAGTAAGAGGAACCCCGTGGTGGGAAGTGCCTGGAACGGGTGGAGGGGAAAGGGTGTGCATTGATGCGGTGTTTAGGGGAGCTTGGGAAGGCCTTGGCGATTACCTGTGGGGCCACTGGCCCGGATGGGTCCCCGAGGTCAGTCAGGCGATAGTGCAGGTCATCCCAGCGGCCATAGGCGAGGTCCAGCCCCCCCAAGAAGGCCACTACTTGGTCCACAACCAAGAGCTTCTCATGATGGGCCCACAGGGTCACCTGGTCTGGGTGGCGCATGACCTGCCGCAGGTGGGGGAGAGGGGTCAGGAGGGTGGGCTCTGGTGAGGGGAGCCGAAGCGCCAGGAGGGAGGACAGGAAGATGGAAGAATGAGACATTCATTTGAGGACAGGGAGGGTTGGGGGCTGGGAAGCCTGGAGGGTAGGGCTGCGGTTGGGGGAGGGGTGTCTCTGACACCCGAGTCACCTTTATGTTGTGATGCAGCAGCATTAGGGCTCTCTTGCTATAGCCACTGTTAATGCCCAAGGCCAACTCCACTTCCTTAAACAGCAGGACAGACACACGGACACCCTCCTCCTGGTGGTGGGGGTGGGGTGGGGTGGTGGGGGTGGCAGTGTGGCCATCAGATCCTAATGCCCTTTGCACGATGGACCCTTTGCACCCTCCCAAACCCTGCCCCATGCTCGGGGTTGCTGTGTGAACCCCCACTCAGCCTGGACAGCCTCCACACTTACACCCAGCCATGGCGCTTGTGGCAAACTTGGCAATGGGCCAGCTGTTCACCTGTCCACCGGCTTGTCCATGTGCACAGCTCCTTGCCTGCCTGTCACTGTCTACTCACCCACGTTCCCCACCACGTACTTACCCCCCTTCTGTGCCACCCATCCTGCATCCACCCACTGCATACCTGTTGGCACCCCCTCTGACTGCCTATCCTTCTCTCTGTCCCCCTTCCCACCATCCCTCCGTCCACTGGCCCCCACTCGCCATCATGGTCTGCACGTCCAGTGACACCTACAGATGCCCGGACGTGGCAGCCACTGTGCCTTGTACTGAAAGCAGCGATGCTAGTCCAGTGAGAAAGGCAACACACATACGCCCCCAGCCCCAGCCCCCGATGAAATAAAGGGCACTGGGAGAGACATCTACACTGGCTCCAGGAGAAGCATGAAGAAGGAAGCTTCACATTCCCTACCTTCTCCCACACTGCAGTCTATTCTAAACCAACCCCCCCGCCATGGGCCGCCCCCTCATGCCTCCCCTCCAGCCTGACCCCTCTTCTCACCGCCTTCCTCTTGAGCATAATGTCCAGTCTCCAGTCATCTGAATGGGCAGGACGCTTCAGGTAAATTTCCGGACTCAGCCTGGGATTGGGGCGGGAGGTCAGAAGCAAGCTAAACCTTACCCAACCAGCAGCCACTCCCCCATCCCTCCCTCTGTGGCCCGTAAGCTGATCCCCGGCAGGCCCGACCCTGCCCCTTCCTGTTTGAGCTCTTCCCTTACTCACCACCAATCTGTGATGAAAATCTCCTCTTGAGCTCTCAGGATGGCATCCGCCACAGCGGCAAAGTAACCCGCCCCATTCACAAACCTGGGGGGAGGCCAAGCCAAGGAAGTCAGGGGAGTCAGAAGCCAGAAAGCTCTGGAGAGAAGACCGGAGGACAGCCACGGCTCAGAGGTGATAGCAGGGTCAGTCAAAGATCAAGAGTGATCAGAGCAGTCAGATGGATTATCAGATGTATCCAAGTGGGACAGACTTGCCAGTACAAGCTAAATAAAATTAGAAACCACAAAAGACACAATAAACGAAAGAAGATAACGACTAGAAGCATTAGTATGCCATATGTAAAGAGTTGTAACAAATCAGTAAGAAAAAGACATACAAGCAAACTGAAAAGTGGGCAAAGAATAAGAACTGACAGTTCATGGAGGAAATTAAAATGCTCAACCATACAAGAAGAGGTTCAATGTCACTAGCGAGGAAGAAAATTAATAATAAGATAAAATAACAGGTTTTGGGGAGCCTGGGTGGCTCAGTGGGTTAAGCCTTTGCCTTATGCTCAGGTCATGATCTCAGGGTCCTGGAATGGAGCCCCACATCAGGCTCTCTGCTTGGCAGGGAGCCTGCTTTCCCCGCCCGCCCCCGCTGCCTACCTCTCTGCCTACTTATGATCTCTGTCAAATAAATAAATAAAATCTTTAAAAAAAAAAAAGAATAGGTCTTTAATCCACGAGATTAGCAAAAATAAAGACCACTGATAACTTGCAATATTAACACGTGGGGAAGTGAGCATTCTCACAGGCTACGGGAATACACATGGGTTACAGCCTTCCTAGAGGACAGTTTGGCGGTATCTCCGGGAATATCGAGCACACATGTTCTCGAATACCAATAAATGCACAGAGTCTTTCTATTTCTAGGAATGCAACCTATTAAATGCTTAGACAAAAACTGGGTTCACTGCGGCATCGTTTAAAATGAGGAATAACCAGGGCACCTGGGTGGCTCAGTCAGGGAAGTGTCTGCCTCCAGCCTGGGTCACCATCAGGGCTCCTGGGATGTCCCTGCTCAGCGGGGCATCTGCTTCTCCCTGGCCCTCTGCCACTCCCCCACTCTTGCTTGCACATGCACACCGGCTCTTTCCCTCTCTCAAATAAAAAAGATCTTAGGGGTGCCTGGGTGGCTCAGTGGGTTAAAGCCTCTGCCTTTGGCTCGGGTCATGATCTCAGGGTTCTGGGATGGAGCCCCGCATGGGGCTTTCTGCTCAACAGGGAGCCTGCTTCCTCTCTTTCACTGCCTGCTCTCTACCTACTTGTGATTCTGTCATATAAATAAATAAAATCTTAAAAAAAAAAAAGAAAGATCTTAAAAATAAAATAAACAATCTAAATGCTTAATCCCTGAGGCACCTGGGTGGCTCAGTGGGTTAAAGCCTCTGCCTTTGGCTCAGGTTGTGATTCCAGAGTCCTGGGATCGAGCCCGCATCAGGCTCTCTGCTCATCAGGAAGCCTGCTTCCTCCTTTCTCTCTGCCTGCTTCTCTGCCTACTTGTAATCTCTGTCTGTCAAATAAATAAATAAAATCTTAAAAAAAAAATAAATGCTTAATCTCTAACACACAAATTAAGTGAAGGAAAAATAAACGACAAAACCAAGTGCAGGATCTGATTTACATGTAAAACAAACAGCAGGGGCATCTGGGGAGCTCAGTGGGTTAAGCCTCTGCCTTGGGGGGGAGTTGTGGTCCCAGGGTCCTGGGATCAAGCCCTGCATCGGACTCTCTGCTCAGCGGGAAGCCTGCCCACCACCACCACCACCCCCCTGCCCCCACCTCTCTGCCTACTTGTGATCTCTGTCAAATAAATAACTAAAATCTTAAAACAAAACAAAACAAACAAACGCTAACATACATATAAGCCTACCAAAGTATGCCGGAAAAGAGCTAAGAAGATAAACACGATACTATTGTGAGGGCTACTTCTGGGGAGAGAAATGGGCTGCTGGGAGGCGGGTAGGGAGAAGTGGGGCTGAGCACAGAGGGTTGTGCAATGAATGGAAACTTACATGCTTAACGTGTTTCCACGTCACTTGAATTCTTATTTATTTCATTTATGTATTTTTTTAGGATTTTCTCTTTTGAAGCAATCTCTATGCCCAACGGGGGGCTCGAACTGACGGCCATGAGATCAAACATCGCATGCTCCCTGCACTGAGCCAGGCGCCCCTTGACATTCTAATAACTAACAGTCTCGTAGGATGGTGAAGAGCGGGGTCTCAGCCCTGGGGCTGCCCGGATTTGAATCCTGGCTCCACTGTTTACAGGCTGTGTGACCTTGGGCAAGTTCCTCAACCTCTCCTTGCCTCAGTGTTCCCATCTGCAGAATGGGGACAACCACACCTGCCTCACGGGGTTCGCCTGACGCCTTCATAACACACATAAAGCACGTAGGATAGTTCCCAGCACACAGTAAGTACTACGTGAGTATAAGCCATTAGTTCTGGCGTTAAAAAATAAATGTTTGCAGCCCGTCCAAGAAAACAAGGCTTCCCCGACTCCCTCCCTGCCTGTGATGTAGTTTAGCTGCCTCTGCTCTTTCCAGCTCCCGCCTCGGGCCATCCTTGTCCTCAAGGCTGCTGCCTCCTGCAAGCCTGTCCTGATATCCCCATGCAGGGCCAGAGGCTCCCCTTCTGTGCTCGGTACCCCCTCAACTACCTCTGGAATGGCAATCTGTCATTGCTTCGTGATTGAATCAGCTACTGGGCTGGCTTCTTTCTCCTGCCACTGGGCCGGGCACAGAGTGGGTGCTTAGAAAAGGTTTGTTGAATGCATGAATGAATCAGAGAGTTTTGAAGAGATCCTAAGGCCCAGAGAGGGACAGCATGGCAAAAGGGGGGGGGGTGGTCACAGGAGGTCAGAGATTGGGTCAGAGGAGATTAACGAGTAAGGAGAGTCAGAGAGGTCAGAGGGAGATTAGATATCAGTGTGGTTAGAGGGCAGCTGGTCAAGGAGACCAGAGAAGCCGCAGGGGGTGGAAAGCAGAAGAGGTTCAAGGACTCAGAAAACAGCAAGTGGGCCCAGAAGCCCACAGACAGGCTCTGAAGGGACGTCAGTGTCTCACCACCGGGCCAGGGTCCCAGGCCGGGGCGGGGCGTAGCTGTCATGTCGGTGCAGTTGTATGAAGTCCCTGCCCGGGCCCTGTGCCAGCTCCGTGATCTCCTGGCCCCACCACCGTGCCTGCCGGTAGCTGCCACACTTGAGAATCAGGGACCTGAGCAGGAAGAACAAGGGGGACCTCAGCCACCTCCCCTCTCCGGCTGTCTCCTCCTTCCCACTTCCTGCCTTAGTCCCTCGTGCCCGACTCCACCCGGCCAAGGCACGTCTCTGCCTTCTGCACGGCTGGGTCGCAGGCATGGAGCTCGGGGGCAGACCGGGCTCTCCGATTTGTCGGACGAGAGAGTGAACGGAGGAATGGATGGAGAGCCATTTCCCTCTGTCCGAACCTCCTACTCACTGCCGCCCTCCCTGAGCCCAGCCGCTAAGAGTTCCCAGACATGTGGCCAGACCAGTTCCCTGGTTCCAAATCAAGGCCAGCTCCAGGGGCTGGAAATCCTTCCCTTCCTTCCACTCGCTCTCCCTCCCAGGTGTCCGTCCTCGTCCTCCCACACCGCCCCCTGTGGCCCTACCTGTGGGAGGTGTCGATCCTGACCCCATAGCGGGCCTCTGTGCTCCTTTTCCCCACGCGCACCTCGAAGCCAGGGTCGAAGAGCTGAACAAAGGAGATGGCGCCCGTCTCGAGGCACATGTACAGCAGGAAGGAGTCCTTCACCACCAGCCACCTGGAGCGGAAGGGCTCCGTCCGTTCCTCCCTGCCCGCGGGATCTCCTTCCTCACCCCTCCCTCCCGAACACGGCCTGGCGGGTCCGCTCTGGGACCCACCTCTTGGACCAGCGGTAACACACTTGGTCTCGGCCACAGCACGTGAGGCCAGGGACTCGGTGGCCTCCAGAGCGCTTCCGGATCACTCCCTCCCTGTGGGGGAAAATCAGGAGAAGATGGTCCAAAAGGAATCCAGAGCCCCCCTCCCGCCCCCTCCCTGCAATGCTCTCCCCACCCTCCTGTGGGTTTGCTGGCTGTGGGGTGATGGGCATCGGACACTCACAGTCCTTTCGAGCCAAGGTCTGGGATAAAGGACAGCCGGCTGACTTCCAGGAATTCTGTCTGCAGAGGAAGACAATGGCTCAGAGGAGAGACTTCGCCTTTCAGCAGACCCAGGGCCTCTGCCACATGAGGGTCTGATGATACTGTTCCACCTGGAACGGCACAAGGGCCCAGTCCCCGGGGCCTTACCATGGCATGGTAGTTGCGGTAGAAAGACATGGTCAGGAGGCGGTTAAGGTAATTCTCCAGGTACTTCTGAAGCAGGGATGAGAGACAGAGACAGATGGGACCAGAGCCATTTTTGCACACCAGAAGCCTTCCCGGCCAGCCTGGTGTCTGGTCGCACCTGTTTGCTGGATGCATGTCTGCTGGAGCCCTCGGGACCCACGCGCGGTAAAGAGGGTATCTCTCTGTCGGCTGCTTCCCGGGCTGGAGGGTGGGCCACACCAAAGCTGTGGATGAGATCGGGGAGGAGGATCAAGAAGAACCAGGAAGCGGAGAGCCTGGATTCCTGCAGCCCTAGGGATGGGATACTGGGGGAGGACTGGAGGCTGGCAGAAGGCCCCCGATCCTAAGAACAGAGACAAGAAAAGGAGTGAGGCTGCCAAGGGCATTTTGGGCATCCAGCCCGGCTGAGCTACTGGCACAGAACCACGGACAGGGAGAGCTGGGCTGGGAAGGTTTCCTGGTAACCGGGGTCAGGGGAGGGGGCCCCGGGGGCCAGAGCTAGGATGGGAAAGTAGCGGGGACAGAAGTATAGGTGGCTTGGAGGGGCGTGGAGACAGGCAGAAAACGGTACTGGGGGTTGGGTCAGGGGCTGCCCGTGCTGCCCCAGGGTGGGGGCTCCTGCCCTTGACAGGAAGCGGGAGGGTCCCCTTACCGCGCCAGAGGAAGCAGACTCATCAAGACTTTGTGTCTCAGGAGGTCCCGGTGCAGCTCCTGAAAATGCCGGAACTTCTTCTTGGTCGTCCAGGTAAAGGCGCCGTGCGTCAAACGGACAGAGTACAGGGTGCAGGTTCCCACCTGGGGGTACGAGGGAGGGACTGAACGTTTGTCCCCTCGTTGGGCAGCAGCTCTCCCTTTGCCCAGCTCCCTGGCGCCCGCCCAGCCACCTTGGAGCCACTGGTGTATCTTTCAGTGCCCACCACTTGGGCCGTGACCGGGACCCCAGGGGCGAACACCAAGGGGCGCATTTTCAGAGGCTGCAGGTCGTAGATGGCCAGAAACGGGTGCATCCGGTCAGCTAGGAGGAGAGAAGGTGTTAGTGCGGGACCCCGGGAGCTCTCCGCCCCTCTCCTCCCCGACGGCCGTGCTCGCTGCGAACCTGGGTCCTCTCCCTCCTTCAGAGTGTCCAACTCATCGGGCTCCATATGCAACTGGCTGGAGTCCAGGTCGTCCCCAGAGGAGAACAGGCTCGCGGGGGTCGCCGCCATCCTAGGAGCATTGGGGAGGCCTCAGGGAGGTGATTTGCCCTGCAGCCCCGCCCTCCCCCTCCCACGGGAGCCCCTCTTCTCCGTCAGTCCGCAACGCGCCGCGGACCCGCCTCTGACCTCCATCCGGTACCCGGGTCCCGCATCCAAAATCCCTCGGCCCCGCCTCCCGGCCCGACCCGGCGCGCCCAGGAACTCCCGCCACGCCGCGGGGGCCCCCGAAGCGGGCCGGAGGAGACGCCGGGCCAAGGGGGGGTGGTCCCTGGGGGGCTCAGGCCAGGCCCGGCCGCACGCGAGAGGGGGTCCCGCGGGAATGAGGAAGTGCGCGCGCCCCGCCCGGGAGGAAAAACCCAAATCTCGGCAGAGACCGCAGCCCCGCGGGCCCCGAGTGCCGCCCCCGCCGCCTCCTCCCCCGCCCCGGGTCGGGGCCCTCCGCCGCGCCCCTCCCCGGCCCCTCACCCGCAGCCCGAGCCGGCGCCCGCGCGGGTCCGCCAGCCGAGGGAGCGGCGCAGCAGCCGGGCCCACACCCGGGCGGCCGGGGAGGGGCGGGGCGGGCGATCGGGGCCGGCCCCCCGGGGGCGGGCCGCCCGGCCTCACCTCCGTGCCCGCCCCGTCGGCCCTGGCCCGCCCCCGCTGCCTGCGCGCCCCGCGCCGTCCGTCCGAGCGCACGCGCCGTCCCCCGGCGGGGCCCGCGGCCGGCCCCTCCCTCCCCGCGCGGCCGGCGAGGGCTGCGGGGTGGGGGGGGGGGGCGCGGCCCCGGGCTCGGGAGCGTGCACCGTGCACTGCGCACTGGCCCCGGGCCGGACTCTGGGCAAAGCCGCTCCCCGGGGACCGGCGGGCGGGGGGAGGGGGCGAGCCTGGACGCGCTGAGGTTCCACGAGGCAGGATGTGCCGTGGTTCCCGAAGTGTGGGTTTCCTTATCTGTCCTCTTGACGGACCTCTGGGCTGTTCCAGTCTCTTGCGACAGAGCGTCCGGAAACACTCCTACCGCGGCCTCGCGGGCAGGTGCGGTTCCCACTCTCGGGGGACAGCTGGGGTGCAGTGGGTGGGTCGGCGTGTAAGTCGGAGGGTTGGGTGTGTAAGTCGGAGGGTCGGGCGTGTAAGTCAGAGGGTCGGTGTGTAAGTCGGAGGTCGAGTGTGTAAGTCGGAGGGTCGGTGTGTAAGTCGGGGGTCAAGTGTGTAAGTCGGAGGGTCGGTGTGTAAGTTGGAGGTCGGGTGTGTAAGTCGGAGGGTCGGCGTGTAAGTCGGAGGGTCGGCGTGTAAGTCAGAAGTCGAGTGTGTAAGTCGGAGGGTCGGTGTGTAAGTCGGGGGTCAAGTGTGTAAGTCGGAGGGTCGGTGTGTAAGTTGGAGGTCGGCTGTGTAAGTTGGAGGGTGGGTGTGTAAGTTGGAGGGTGGGTGTGTAACTCGGCGGGTCGGGTTTGTAAGGGTATTTTAACGTTACAAGAAACTGCCGAACTGGTTTCCAAAATGGTCGCTCTGCTCTTGCCCAGCCCAATCGAGGGATGTTGGTCCAGCTCTCCCAGGGCACCGGCAGCGTTAGATGCTGTCAGTCTTTTCAGTGTTGGCCATCCAGTGCGCATGCACTAGCTGTCACCGGAGTTTTCTCTGCGTGTGTCTGATGCTTCACGAAGGTGACCATGTTTCATGCACTCGTTGGCCACTTGAATATCTTCTTTTGCAAATTGTCTGTTCCACTCTATTGCTAATTAAAAAACAAAACCACGTTGTCTTATCATTGAATCACGCATTCTTTATATATTTGATATTTTTACTTTTTTAGGTGCGCTCCAGCCCAGCCTGGGGCTTGAACTCAGGATCCTGAGATCAAGGGTGGCAGGCCCTACCAACAGAGCCAGCCGGGTGCCCCTGTATTTAGGATGGAAATCCTGTATCAGACACAGGTAAAACATATACTTTTTCACTGAATGGGGCATATGTGTTTCAAATAACGGTGCTTCTGGGGCACCAGAGTTGCTGAGTGGGTTAAGCATCTCCTTGGGCTCAGGTCATGATCCTGGGATCCTGGGACTGAATTCTACATTGAGCTGTTCCTCTGCGGGGAGCCTGCTTCTTTCCTCTCCCTCTGCTCCTCCTGCTTTCTCTCTGTCAAATAAATAAAGTCTTTAAAAATGATAATAATAAAAAATAAAAAGTAAAATAATGGTGCTCTTTAAAGAGAAGAAATATTTTTATTTCGATCGATTTGTGGTAAGGTACTGTTATTCTGCAACCGAAGCAAATACAGTGTAAAATGGTGCGGCCCCCTTGGAAGACAGTTCCTCAAAATGTTAAGCGTTGAGTGATACATCATCAAAAGAGTGTGGCACTGGCACAAAAACAGACCAATGGGACAGGGTAGAGAGCCCAGAATTAAACCCGCATCCGTATGGTCAATTCATGCACGGCAAAGGAGGCCAGAATATCCAGCGGGAAAAAGTTGGTCTCTTCAGTAAATGGTGCTGGGAAAACTGGACAGGTCCATGCAAAAGAATGAAGCCGGACCACTTTCTCACACCACAGTCAAAAATAAACTCAGACCAGATGAAGGATCTAAATCAGAGTTACCGCCTGAGAGGGCGCAGGCAGTGAGGTCTCTTTCTTGATGCATCTTCCGAGGCAAGGGAAACAAAAGCAAAAATAAACTACAGGGACTTCCTCAAAATAAGAGGTTTCTGTGCAGTAAAGGAAACACCAAACTAAAAGACAACCTGCTGAATGGGAGAAGATATTTGTATATGGTAGATCCAATAAAGGGTTAATATCCAAAATCTATGAAGAGTTTCTTTGGGGTGCCTGAGTGGCTTAAGTCGGTTAAGTGTCTGAGTCTTGATGTCAGCTCAGTTCTTGATCTCGGGGTCTTGCTTGGTCCAAGCCCTTTTTGAACTCGGGCTCCATGCTGGGCATGGACCATGCTCAAAAATGAAAACAAAAAACAACATGTACAGCTCAACACCAAAAACGACAATCTGACTTAAATATGGACAGAGGACCTGCACAGACATTTTCCCAAAAAAAACTTCTAGATGGCCAAGGGATACATGGAGATGTAGATGGTCCACATCACTTAGTCATCAGGGAAATGCAAATCAAAACCACAGTGAGATGCTACCTCACAGCTGTCAGAATGGCTAATAGGAAAAAGAGAAGAAAAAAGCAAGCATTGGGGAGGATGCAGAGAAAAAGGAACCCTCATACTCTGTTGCTGGGAATGTAAATTGGTGCAGCCACTGTGGAAAACAGCATGGGGGTTCCTCAAAACACTGACAGTAGAGCTGGGTGCGTGATCGGGTAATTTCACTGCCGGGTGTTTACCCGGAGGAAACGAAAACACCAATTTGAAGGTAGACGCACCCTTATGTTTATAGCAACGTTATTTACAACTAAATGTCCATTGATTGATGAATGGATAAATATGTGGTACACACACACACACACACACACACGGGAATGTTACTCAACCATAAAAAAGAGTGAGATCTTGCCGCTTATAACAACATGGATGGGTCTGGACGTTATAATGCTACGTGAAACAAGTCAGAAAGAGACAAACATCATGTGATTTCACTTATATGCAGAATTTTTAAAAATAAAATGAACAGGCATGTCTGGGTGGCTCAATTAAGTGTCAGACTCTTGATTTCGGCTCAGATCATGATCTCAGGGTCCTGAGATCGAACCCTTGGTCAGGCTCCACACTGGACATGGAGCCTGCGTAAGATTCTCTGCAGAAGTGCTGGGCGGCTTAGTCAGTGAGGCGTCTGCCTTCGGCTTGGGTCATGATCCCAGGGTCCTGGGATGGAGCTCCGCATAAGCTCCCTGCTTAGTGGGGAGTCTCCTTCTCCCTCTCCCTCTGCCTGCTGCTTCCCCTGGCTCCTTCTCTCTCTCAAATAAATAGTCTTTAAAAAAAAATTCTTTTTCTCTCCTTCTGTCCCCCAACATTCTCTTTCTCCCAAAACCAGGATGGACAAAGCATGAACAGATCCATAAATACAAACCACTGGCTGTTGGAGAGTGTGTGTGTGTGGGGCAAAGTGGGTGGCAGGGAGTGGGAGGTCCAAGCTTCCTGCTATGGAAGGACGAAATCATGGGGATGACAGGTTCAGCACGGGGGTCACGGTCAGTGAGACTGGAACAGAGTCGCATGGTGGCGGGTCATAGTTACACTTGTGAGCACAGTGTGCTGTACAGACCCGTCTGGTAACTGTCTGATCCCCTAAAACTAAGGTCACATTGTGTGTCAACTATACATCAGTCAAAAGAAAGACAGTTAGGGGCACCTGGGAGGCTCAGTTGTTTAGGCAGATGACATTTGGTTTCTGCTCAGGTCATGATCTCAGGGTTGTAGGATTGCGCCCAGAGAAGGGCTCCGTGCTCAGTGGGGATCTACTTGAGATTCTCTCTCCCCCTCCCCTTCTCCTGCTTGCTCTCTCTCTTCCCCTAAAATAAATACAGAAGGGCGCCTGGGTGGCTCGGTCAGTTAAGTGTCTGCTTTCGATCAGGTCCTGGGATTGAGCCCTGCATCGGGCTCCCTGCTCAGCGTGGAGACTGCTTCTCCCTCTCCCACTCCCCCTGCTTGTGCTCCCCCCTGGTTGTCTCTGTCAAATAAATAAATAAAATCTTGGAAAAAAAGAAAAGAAAAAAGTGGTATAGCCCCTACGGTGCAATACCACGCAGCCGTGGAAAGGAATCAAGCACTACCACCGGCCACAACAGGGCGACAGGAAACAGGGAGCGAAGCCAGACACAGCGGACCACACAGGGTAGGAATTCATGTACGGGAAATCCAGAGACAGGAGGTAGCTTAGTGGTGGCCAGCAGCCAGGGAGGAGAACAAGGCGGGGTGACTGGAAAGGAACGCAGGGTCTCTTGAGGGTGACGGAAATGTTACAAAAATTAGTCGCGATGTCTGCATGGCCGTACATATCGCAAAAACCACTGACTTGTGTACTTTAAAAGGGTGAATTTTACAAAAGTATGTTGTGCATGCCCATAATAGTGATATTAAAAAAACACAAGGAAACTGCAGATATATAGAACTCGGGTGAATTTCAAAACCATTAAGCTGACAGAAACGGGACCCCAGAAAGTAACACCATGCGGCCCATTTATATGAAGTTCTGATTGGGGTGGCTAGTCTCTGGGTGTACACACTTGCTAAGACTCCTAGGACTGTACGTGGATGTGTGTATTCACGTGCATGGAGATTTGTACATCCATCAAGCTGTTTGAGAAATATGAAACAGATTTCTGATGGTGGGGTATAGGCAGGGGTGCTTCCCATGCTGCATGAGGCACCCCCAGGGAAGGGTAAGGTCATGTTCACACTGCTCTCTGGGGGTGGGGGGGCATCCAGAGCCCTTGCCACAGGTGCTCCGGGCCCCCAGGCCTGGCTGAAGGCATCATTGCCTGAAGGTCACCGAGGGGTTCAGAGGGGCCAGGGTCAGCCTGGCCGGGGTAGGCGTGACCTCGGGCAAGTTGCCCATCTCCATGCCTCCAGCTCCTCAGCTGGGAGAGCAGGACGGCAGTAATGCCCGGCTCGAAGAATCACGTACAGGCTGACACCAGGTGACGCGTACAAGTCCCTTGAATCTACCTGGACAGCGTCGTGCATCAACTAGGACTGTCCTCTGAAAAGGGGGCAAGAGATACCAGACCGTCCCACGGGAACCAGGGTCTCATTCTACAAAAATAGACCATTCTCTAAAATCTGACATCTCGGGCATCCTGGATTCTCATGCCAGAATACGAATGAGCCCCCTGCAGTGTACCGGCCGGCACCGGGTTTTCCAGATTTCCTGTGGCACGTCTTGCGTCCCAGCCCCTCCATGTCTGTCTCTGCCATCCCTCCCCTTCCAGCGTCCTCCTGCTTCTCCCTGTAGGCCGGAGAGTGCCCCAAGTGACGGGGGCACAGAGGAGAGGTGTGTGACTGCGGTACCCGTCTACCTCTTCCCTCCTCCCTCTTCTCCTCCGCCACCCCCTGGCGCCTGTAATCACCAGGCAGTCTGAGGCTAAGTGGTAGTTTGGGCTGCACTGGGGGGGCTTGGAAGCCACACCCCTCCTCCTGGGGCCCCTCCTGGTCATTCCCCAGCATCCTGGTGGCCTCCACTGTTGAGATGGGTCTCAAGGGGGCATGGTGCTTCCCATGGTGTGGGTGCCGGAGACAGCGGGGGACTGAGAGACAAGCAGGTACGGGGGAGAACGAGGAAAATGGGGGGCGCTCTCTCTCTGGGGAGAAAGGGAAATGTTCAAACCAGCGAAGGGAAAAGAATCATTTGTTTCCCGGGATGGGAGGTAGATTCTCCATAGGACTGGCCAGTGCAAAACGAGAAAGCGAAGCCCCCTGGTAAAAAAAAAAAATTATGACCACCTCCAAGATGTAAGAGCAAAGCCCCCAGCCACCCCCCCGGGCCTTCTGCATTTTAGGCCACGTGTGACCACATAGGTTGCAGGCCATTGAAAGCAGCCCCACTCTCTCATCCTCCTCTGTCCCTGCCCCAGGATGCTCCCTTAGCCTCGTTCCTCCTCCTTGCAGGGAAGGGAGGGGAAGGCTGCCCCACAGCACCCTTCCTCCTCCTCCCATCTCCCTGCAGGCCTGGATCCCGCGGCCCCTCCAGATCCAAATCCCAGCCCAGCTCCGGCCCCCATTGTGGCCGAGGGAGGGATACCCTCCTCCGGCGCCTACTTCAGCCGGAAAGCCCGACTCTCCTTCCGCCACCAGCTGCACGACCTTGCATCTGCCAACGACTCCACCATCTGATGGGGATGACCAGGGGCTGAACGTCCAGGACGCATTGCAACCTTCCATCTCCAGACTTCTCTGTGATCCGTCTGAGCCCAGACCCTCGTAACCTTGTCATGAAATATACTTAGAGCTCACCCAGGGCTGCGTGCAGGGGAGCATGTGTGCGGGCTGGGGTGGTCAGCGGCCCAGGCCAGGAGGCCGGGTGCTGGAGCGGAGGAGGGGAGGGCAGCCCGGAGCGGAGGGGCTGCGGGGCTGGTGACCATGTCGCCGCCGAACTCCCATGGAGCCCAGCTGGGGCTGGCAGAATTGGGTGTGGGGTGTGCTGAGGTCCAGCTCGGAGCTGAGGGCAGCGTGCTGTTGGGAGAGGCTGGAGGCCGGAGGGGACCAGGGAACCAGGCGGGGAAGCATATTCACTACTTCCTGGTGGGCAGTGCGGACACGTCAGTGGGCCAAGCAGAGAGCCCGCTCCTCTCACGGACGGGAGATAAACACTGAAGCGGGCAGAGAGGGCGACGGCTGCGGAGGAAATTACACGGTGCTGAGAGAGCGGGATGGAGGGCGCTGCTGGAATCAGGTAGTTGGGAAGGAGCTGCTCAGAAGGTGGCATTGGAGCTGGAACCCAAACGGTCAGGAGCCGAGTGGAAATTGGGAACCCCCGTGTCGTGTGGACTCTCAGTCACCGATGCTGACAGCAGGGTGGAGGCTGAGCACAAGAGGGCAGGCGCGATGGCCAGGAAGCCTCTACTCGGTTCTGTCTTGAACCTAAAACTGCTCTAAATTTTATCTGATGGGAGGCCGGCCCGGCTCCATCGGCGGAGCACACACGGGGCTCTTGGTCTCAGGGTCGTGAATACAAGCTCCACGCTTGGGGGAGAGATGCCTTAAAAAAAAAAAAGTTTATTTAAAAGAAAAAAATCAGGGAGGCTGAGTCCTGGGCAGGAAAACAGGAAGTGTAAGGGCAAAACCCGTGAGGTCCTAGGGAAGAGGAAAAAAGCCAGTGAGCAGAGTGACACAGAGGGGGTCCTTGATGGGTGAGCTGGGTCACAGGGAGGAGCCAAGGTATGATCTTAGATGGAACAGCGAGACATCGAGGAAGATCAAGCAAGGGATGACACGCTCTCACTTACATGGAAAGTCACTCCGGTCGCTCTACAGACAAGGCTGCAGGAGGGCAAGTGTGGCAGCAGCAAGGTCACGGATGGGCCCGCTGCTGGCCGGTGGCCAAGTCACAGTGGTGGCTGGGATGAAGACAGGGGTGTGCAGTGAGCACAGCAGAGCTGTCCAATCACTAGATCGTATGCCTGAAATTCCTGTCACATCACTTACGGGAGAGCGGCGTTCAGTTCAGACGGCAACAAGCAGACGGAGGTTCTAGGACCTACTGTCCAGCTCATAGGTTCGGCTCAGTGCGGAGTGCAGGGGACGGAGGAAGCTAGGATGCCTTGAGGGAGGGAGGACTGGGTAAACAGGTTTTGCAGAAAAGTCAGAAGTTCTCTGTGAGTTGTTTATTTTTTTAAAGATCTATTTATTTTTTAGAGAAAGAGAGCTTGAGCAAGCAGGGAAGGGGGGGGTGGGGGCAGAAGGAGAGGGGATCGTAGACTCCCCGCTGAGCACGGAGGGGACACAGGGCTCCACCCCAGGACCCCAAGGTCATGACCCCAGCCATGATCCAGAGTTGGACTTTTAAGTGACTGAGCCACCCAGGCGCCCCTCTCTATGGGTATTTTAAACTTGAGGTGCACATTTGGGTTCAGACGTCTTCCTTTGCTCTTTTGCACTTAGTGCAGGACCTCCCGCCTCCTTAGGAAGCCTCCCTTGTAGCCTCGAAAATCCCCCAGGGCAGGATCGTATTCTAGGACCAAGGTTTCCAACGTGGTTCCTACCGTTCCCTTATCCTCAGAGCTGGAGGGAAAACGGGCACTGTGACCACATGCACACACTGAGCTCCTCTGGGTCCCCCGCTTGAGTGGGGATGGCCGTGGGGGCCCGGAGTCTGCCCTCAGCCTCCCACCCCAGGGGCTGAAGACCGGCTCACCATCACACCCCTGTGGGAATGACAGCTTTCAGGGCTGCCCCACAGCACTCCCAGCCCCACCCCCTTCTTCAACGCTAGCTGCAAATAAGGTCCACCTCTGTCCCCAAAGTGAATGCATCTCGCTGCTCCTCCTGACAAGATGAGGTGACACAGGTGAGTGTGGAGGGAGTGGACCATGAGTCTGGGGCAGAGATCCGAGGCCCTCTGGCCTTTGGGTCAGTAGCCAGACATGATGACAAGCAGGAGGCAGATCGAGGGGATGTGGCCCCAGGCCCAGGCAGGATTATGACTTCCGCCCTGGGCTGGAACAGGGAAGGGGGTGGGCCTTTTGTTGGGAGCTCCCATTTCAACCATACCTTGGTGTCCTAAGGACCTGGTACGGTGGAGGAAAGGGAATGTGGGGGAAGGTGGGCTGGACAAGAGGTTTGAAAACCACTCTTGCAAAGGCTTGTCCCTCCCCGCTCAGAGCAGAGCTTTGCACACACAGGAGTGGGCCAAACAAGCACAGGGTTGAGGTCAAGAAAAGAACCTCAAAGTAGATTCTTTTGGAAAAACTGTTTATTGAAGTTTATGTCACTAGGGGGTGTCTTCCATTGTATCCCAGAATTCCGGGAATCAGGGCGGTGGCAAAGTGGCAATGGTGAATTTGGGAATCTGGTCTCCCAAAAGTACCTGCCGCTCCACCCCTGATTCTGCGATGGCTGCCAGGCGGATCACCCCTCCGCTGGAGCCGTCCCGCTCCATGGCCAAGGCAAGAGCTGCAAACAAAAGAAAGCTGGGGTCAGGGTCAGATGTCGGCTTCACAAGGAGTGAGGAATGGATATGCGGGTGGCTTGGATATGAGGGCTGGAGTTCACAGGCCCAGAAAGCCAAGTCCGCACCATTGGCAGTGAACTGCAGACACTCGTCCTTGGTCATGCCTTCCCGGTAGGTCGCATCGACGTAGCCATAGATGTAGGAGCTCCCAGAGCCCCCAATGGCGAAGGACTGCCTTACCATCATACCCCCCATGGGCACTGAGTACACCTGCCAGATGGAAAGATGAGAAGAGTCACCGGCTATACCGACGGCAGCACACAGACATACAGCGGCCCATGTGGGACCGGTCTGGGAGGTACAGACTGGGAAGAAAAACAGAAAATGGGTGGGGTGGGGAGAGGATCAAAGGCCTGTGCTCTGCTGGGGGTGGGGGTGGGGTATCTCACCTGCCCTCCCTCCTGGGGGTCCCAGCCAGCAATGATGATTCCTGCCATCAGGTCCTCCCGGTATCGGTAACACATCTCCTTGAAGAGGCTGGCCGCTGTGTGGACCAGCGGAGGCTCATTCAGCTCAATGCTAGAGGGTGGGGAGAGTGACAGGAAAGGTAGCCTCCGGGCCTGGGAGTCAGAGCATTTAGCACCTGGGGTCCCAACTCCATGCGGATACCCGCCCCTCCCCTGCCCACAGGTACCTGTGGAAACCGAGCTGGTAAGTGACGGCATCGGCTACTGCCTGGGTGTCAGCCGCTGAGCCCGAGCGGCAGCAGAAGATGCGATCATGAATAGGGGTCAGCTTGTCAGTCACTCGATTGGCGATGTAGGACCTGAAGGGTGGCAGGGCCGTGACGGGGTGATCCCACTCGTCTCCCACCCCTATCCCACTACTGCCCACTCCCGGGGCTCAGCATTTCCCATTAGTTCCCACCCAAACAGAAGCCAGCAGAGACTTTCGCAAAAATGTCTCCAAAACGTGAGAAAGGGAAGTTGGGAAGTAATGGGAGCTGGAACAGATCCTTCAGTCCAAGGAGGGGAGAGATCTTCCCCCGCGGGGGGCTGTGGAGGGTCAGGACGGCCTGCCAGGCTAGGAAGGAAGGAAGGGAGGGAAAGATGGGATGCCCGGCCAGGACCTGTCCGGAGCTCACCCAGTGGTCGTTCTGGAGTCGGCTCCCAGAACCACGCCCCCTTCAAACTGCACGGCCATGATCGTGGTCTGGGGTAAGGAGAAAGGGGTGAGTCCGGGCCCCTTCCCATTCTCCCGCGTACGCAAACCCCAACGATCCCTCAGTGCAGTCCCCTAGAACACGCAAGTCGTACGCCACCGACCCGCCAGCAAATCTCCCGGGGCCTCAGCACCCCCGCACAGTACCAGGTTTCCAATCCCCACATCCCCAGAGGGCCCACGCCGGCCGGAAACCCTCGTCCCGCGAGACTCCGGGCTCCGCGCTCCGCGCTCCGGCGTCCCTCTCCAACATCCTCAGGACACCTCTTCGGCGCTCGAGCATCAGACCACCTCTATTCCCCCCCACCCCGTGTTCCAACCCACGCAGGCCTCCTCCTCCCATCGCATCGAAGTTTGCGCACATCTCCTGAACCCCGGGTGCCTTCTCACCCCTGTGGAGACTTCCCGGCCTTCCCAGTCCGGGGTAATGGCCTCGGGACCCCAGGCCGGCGCGGACCCCAAGCCTCGAGTGGCTATTAAGGTGGCCGCCATCTTCCTCCTCCGGAACTGCCACAAAGCAACTGTCGTAAAGCGCTCTGTCACTCTCTTCAGTCTGGCCGTGGAGCCCTCTGCGGCGAAGCTAAGTCACGATTGACGGCGGAAGGGAAAGCAACGGCGCAGGGAAGATTCTTTTGCGACGGTGAACGCTTGACGGCAGGGTGGCCGGTCGACGAGCAGAAAAGCGCCCACGACGGTGTGGATGGACTACGGTTCCCATCGGGCTGCGCGGGACTTACGTAATCTGAAGGGCGTCGCGGTTCAGAGTCTTGGGGTGCTTTTGGCCGTCTCTGAACTAGAATGGCCGCACAGGCCTCGCTTCTCTTGGGTGTATACACCTAGGACCGTACACTCGGAGTGGAATTGCTCGGTCATGTAGGAACTCAGGCTTGGGGCGCCTGGGAGCTCAGTCAGTCAAGCGTTCGGCTCAGGGCATGATCCCGGGGTCCTGGGATCGAGCCCCGCATCGGACTCCCTGCTCGACGGGAAGCCTTCTTCTGTTTTTCCTTCTGCCTGCCGCTCTGCCTGCTTGTGCTCGCTGTCAAAGACTTGAAGAAAGAAAGGAACTCTGGATTTAGCATTTTGCGGAAATGACAGTTCCCCATAGCAGCTGCCCCGGAGGGGTCCGCCAGCCCCGCGTGCATCCGTGAGCACCGCGTCTCTCCGCGTCTTTGCTGACTGTCACTGTGCGCTTCCTGTTGTGGCAGTCCTCCTGGGCGCGAAGGGGCATCTTGGGTGGCCCCCACCCCCATTTCCTTATTGATTAGTGATGTTTTTATTCTATTATTACTTTTAAGTAATCTCTACACTCATCGTGGGTCTTCGGCTCACAAGCCCGAGGTGAAGCGTCACATACTCCAGCAACTGAGCCAGCCACACCCCCAAAATTGGGTTACCTTTTTATTGTTGAATCCTAGGCGTTCTTTTTTATTTCTAGATATTCTAGATATTCTAGATATTCTAGATACTAAGCCTTTGGCGCCCCTTTTTATAGTTTCTTAAGTCGGATGGTTGATCTATTGATTTACGATCTTTCTTCATTTTTAAAATAGGCATTTACATGGGCGCCTGGATGGCTCAGTGGGTTAAGCCTCTGCCTTTGGCTCGGGTCATGATCTCAGGGTCCTGGTATTGAGCCCCACATCGGGCTCTCTGCTCAACAGTGAGCCTGCTTCCCCATCTCTCCGCCTGCCTCTCTGCCTACTTGTGATTTCTGTCTGTCAAATAAATAAATAAAATCTTTTTAAAAAGTAGAATAAAATAAAATAGGCATTTACAGGGACAAGTTTCCCTGTGAGCACTGCTTGTGCTGCACCCTAAGCTTTAACGTGTTTTGTTTTCCTTTTCACTCATCTCACAAGGCTTGCCCTGTGATTTCTTCTTTGACCCACTGGTTGTTCAGGAGCCTGTTGTTTTTTTTCTACGTATTTGTGAATTTCTCAAATCCATTCCTGTTACGGATCTCTATTTCATTTCCTTTTAGGGAATATTTTGTGACTTCAGTCTTTTGAAATTTATTTTTTTTTTAAGATTTATTTATTTGAGAGATGGAGAGTGAATCTTGAACAGGTCTGGATCCCAGGCTGAAATCAAAAGTCAGACCCTTAACTGACCGAGCCACCCAGGAGCCCCTAATCTTTTATTTATTGTTTTAATCTTTTAAAATGTATTGAGCTAGGGGCCCCTGGGTGCCTCAGTGGGTTAGGCCTCTGCCTTGGGCTCGGGTTGTGATCTCAGGGTCCTGGGATTGAGCCCCGCATTGGGCTCTCTGCTCAGCGGGGAGCCTGCTTCCCCTCCCACTTTCTCTGCCTGCCTCTCTGCCTGCTTGTGATCTCTGTCTGTCAAATAGATAAATAAAATCTTTAAAAATATTTATTGAGCTATGGTGAGGCCTAACATACGGTCTCTCTTGGAGCATGTCATATGTTTATTGAGCTATGGTGAGGCCTAACATACGGTCTCTCTTAGAGCATGTCATATGTGCGCTTGATAAGAACGTGTATTTTCCTGGTGTTGTATGGAGCGGTCTTCCTGTGACTCTGCTGGTCTTCTACATACCACAGCTGGAGTGGGTTTTTGAATTGCGAGTCTGATCTAAACGATCCCCTGCTTCAGGTGAACTCTGGAGACAGAGTCCTAGCTCTGTAAGGTAGTTTGTAACATCCTCCTTGAACCTGCTCCTGACCACCTGTCCAGAATCATGTCTCCTCTTTACTTTGTAATTTTTTTATTACAGGAAAATATAATGTAACGTAAAGTTCAGCATTTTCAACATTTTGTCATATGATTCAGCAGCACTAATTACATTTGCATTACTGTGCAACCTCCCCTTTTCATTTGGACTCTAGGCTCCTGCCATCTGAACCATTTCGTATGTTCAGACATTCATTTAACAAAAGGCTAGTGAATGTCTACTAGGAGACAGGCATTGTTTGAGGCACTGGATGTACATCAGGGGACATTTCTGTCTAGAAACTCCCTGCCCCATGCAGCTTGCATTTCTCAATGGAAACAAAACACACCAAATAATTACAAAACACAGCGTGTTATTAGACGGTGACTCATGCTAAGAAAAAAAAAAAAACAAAGTAGGGAAGGGAATAGGAGGAGTGTGTGTGTGTGTGCTGAAATTTTAGGATCATCAGGGAAGGGGCCCCTGGGAGGCTCAGTGGGTTAAAGCCTCTGCCTTCAGCTCAGGTCATGATCCTGGGGTCCTGGGATCCAGCCCCCCATCCGGCTCTCCGCTCAGCGGGAAGCCTGCTCCTCCCCCTCTGCCTACTTGTGATCTCTGTCAAATAAATAAATTTTTAAAATCTTAAAAAAGAAAAAAAAGAATAATCAGGGAAGGTCTCCCTGAGGAGACATTTGAGTAAAGTCCAGAAGGAAGGAGTGAGGGAAGTCATTTCTCTATTTCGGGGAAATGCTTTCCAGACAAGAGGGAAGAGACAGTACAAAGATCTTGAGGCAGGATCATGCGTGAAATAATGAATGAAAATCCAAGAGGTCAATTTGACCAGTGCAGTCAGATCACGTAGGACCTTTACGAAGGTTTTCATCATTCTCAGCTGAAAATATAACCTAGAAAATTTACTTAAGTTCCATTTTTTTTTTTTTTTAATCTGAGTGCAATAGGGAGCCACCGGAAGGTTTGGAGCCTGCAAGTGATGAGATATGATCTATCTTTCAAGAAACTACTTTGGCTGCTCTGTGAAAACCCACAGTAGGGAATCCGAGCATGGGACACAGAGACAACTAGGAGGCCACTGTAATAATCCGGGTGATAGACATAAAGGTGGCTTGACAAGGGGGATGGCAGTGGAGATAGTGGGAAATGGTCAGATTCAGCAGATCAGATGTGGGTGGGATGAGAGAGAAACAGAAGTCAGGACGACTACCAACTTTCTGGCTTAAGAACGTGGAAGAGTGGGACGCCTGGGTGGCTCAGTTGGTTGGACGACTGCCTTCGGCTCAGGTCATGATCCCGGAGTCCCGGGATCGAGTCCCGCATCAGGCTCCCAGCTCCATGGGGAGTCTGCTTCGCTCTCTGACCTTCTCCTCGCTCATGCTCTCTCTCACTGTTTCTCTCTCAAATAAATAAATAAAATCTTTAAAAAAAAAAAAAAAAAAAAAAAAAAAAGAACGTGGAAGAGTGAGTGGTCATGTACTGCCCTGGCAGAGACTGGAGGAAGTACCTGCGGGGAGGGAAGGCATGGGAAGCTCAGGTTGGGACATGTGAGATTCTAGCAGACATTCCGGTGAAGACACGTAACCGAAGCTGTACAGACAGGATTCTGGGGTGCAGGAGGAAAGTGGGCCGGACCCACCCTTTGAGTTCTCAGCGTGTGAAACGGCCATTTGCCCGTTCCCTGTTGCCGTGGGAGCGGTCAAGGGGGCCTTTGCAGGAGCCGCGCGCCCGCTGGTGCGTCCTGGTGCGCAGCTTTCACGCTTGGGCGGCCGAACGCAGGGACCGCGGCGCACACGGAGAGGTGCGGCTCCGGGGGCGGGGGCTGCGTCGGCGGCGTGTGCAGGCGAGCCCGGCAAGCAGCCGGCCGCGCTGGGCCGGGGCTCGGGGCGCAGGGCTGGGCCGGAGACTGGGCACGCGGCTGGCACCCGCAGCCTTGGGAGTGGCTGGGAGCGTGAGTCTCCGGCTGCCGGGAACAGGGTTGATGCATCTTCCCACGTCCATTGTTTCCACTTCCCTCCAGCGCCTGCAGTCATCGCACGAGACGCCCCGAACCCGCCGCGCCCCACGAGCGCATTTTATTCCCACGGCACGGCCCCTCTCCCGCGGCTGCGCAGAGCGGGCGGGGCGTTACCCAACCCTGCCGGGGGCGGGCCCTCCAGGCATCGACGTCACGCGGAGGCGTGGCTCCGGCGGCCCCGCCCACTGGGCGGACGCAGGGGGCCTGCGGGCCAGAAGCCAGGAGGTTGGGTCTCGGCGCGTCTGGCTCGCCGGGGGCTTCAGGCCAACTGGAGTAGGCTGCGCTCGGCCAGCAGGCCCTGGGTGCGGTTGTAGACATCTTCCAGGGTGCCCGCCACCCGGACCAGCGCGGCCCGCGCCTCCGCCTCCCCGGCGCCCGGGCACGCGAGCTCCAGCCAGCGGCCGCGACCCGGGAAGGCGAGGAACGCGAGGCGGGCGGCCTGGCGGACCACCCAGGGGTGGTGCGGGCCCAGGGCCGTGCGATACGCGTCGCTGCACTGCACGCCGGCGTCCGGGCCTCCGAGCGTCCCGGTCGCCACCCGGTGGAGGCAGAGCTGGGACCAGCGCAGCGCTCGGTGCAGCAAGAGCAGGATCCGGGAGCCCGAGGAGCTGGCGGTGTCTCGCGGGGCGACGCCGGGGCGCTCCAGCCGTCCCTCGTGCCGCTCCCACGCCGCCATGGCCAGCAGCGACGAGTAGTGCGCCGCCTCCGGGCCGTGCACTCGAGCCTCGAGGGCTGTCACTTTGGCGAAGGCCTCGCTCGTGGCGAAGGCGAAGATGGAGCCGAGGGGACTTAGGAACCTGCGTGTTCGGTGGCGGGCAGAGCGCGGTGGTTGGAGAGGGGGCGGCGGAGCTCCGGGAGGTGGCGCCGGGTGGGGGGTGCGAGAGTGCTCACCTGACCAGCGCCCTCCATCCGGCTAGGTACTGAGACAAAGCCAGGTCCCCTTCGGGGTCCAGGCTGGCGCGGAACGGCCCCATCACGTGGCCCAGCACGCCCTGGGGGCCCCCACACGGAGGCTCTTCCCACTCGGGGGCCTCCAGGGAACCCGACTGTCGCGGGACCTGGGGGTAGACACGCGCGGAAGGGGGCGGGAGCAGAACCCCTAGCCCGCTGGGTCTCCTTCGCCCAGCAGCCCCCTGGCTGGCGTCTCTCCTGCCGCACTCGGCTGCGGACGGGAGAGGGGAGCCAAGGCGCAGGACCCGCCGGTCACCCGATCCTCAGCCCGGCCCCGTGCCCGCGATCGGGGTCTCACCCGGAGCTCCCGACCCCAGCCCTATCCGGGCATACCTGGACCGGCGGCGTGCTCTCGGGAATGCACGGCTGCGTCCCGGATCCGCAGCCTAGGGGGGTGCCTGGGGAGGGGCGAGGCAGAGCGCTGAGGGCTCGGAGAGGGGGCTTAGGTCCCCAGCGTTTGGCTTCCCCGTTCCTCACCGAGCCGAGGAGGGCGGCGAGCACTCACGCGAGCTCCAAGCGCACACAGAAAGCAGCAGCAGCAAGAGGAGCGCGAGAGGAATCGCGTGGCGGACCCAGCGCCGCGAGGCCAGCCGAAGCAACGCGACCCCGACGGCTGCTGCCGGGGCCATCGCCCCCTTTCCAGCCCAAGCCACCCCTTGTCCCTGCGTCTCGGTAGAAGCCTCCGGTGCCCTAAGTTGCTAAGGGTTAATAATTAACCCACTAAGTCCCCTTCCCCTGTGCCCTTTGCCCCAGAGGGCAGCATCCCCGCGGGGAAGGACCGGATGAAAAGGAGTAGGGGGATTCACCGACGAAGAGGATGGCGGCGGGGGGATGGGTTCGTCAGCGACCACAGGTCTCTGCGTTTGCCTTCCTCGTGGGGCCAGGTGGTAGTAAGAGAAAGAGGGCCTGGGGTCGAACCAGCTCCCCCACTGAGCCATGGCGCCTACATTAGCTCTGGGCTTGAATTCTCGCCACTGTAAATTGAGGACAATAATAGGTACTTTGTCGATCTCACCTGAGGATTAAATGGTAACGTATGTGCAAACACTGTACATGGAAAATCTTAACCACAATTGCTCCATAAATCTTTCCCTATGAAGTTCAAACGCAGGGCACCTGGGGTCCAGGAAGTACCCCCTTCTAAATTCACAAGCCTGTCTCCAGGGGACCTGTCTCCATCTGGATGTTTTATACGTTTACATTTTTGCGGCTTAGTTTCTGTTAAACCCCAGATTGGTTCCGGCTCTCCCATTACTCATTTTTTTTGGGTGTGGTTTTTTTTTTTTTTTTTAAAGTAATCTCTCCGCCCAACATAGGGCTTGAACTCATGACCTGAAGGTCAGGAGTAGTATGCTCTATGGACTGAGCCAGGCAAGCACGCCCCCCACATTATTCTTCAAACCAAACTTTATGAACTATTTCTGCATCCAGGCCCTGTCCTAAGCCTCAAGAAGACGAAAGAGACTTCACACAGCTTCAGGTCCTGTGGAAAATGTATCACATCTCCCCCATGCAGATATGGGCTCCGATGAAGACAGGAGCCTTGTTTTTCCTGGTTGCTGTTCTATTTGCAGCACTTAGAATAGTGCTAGGCCAAAATACATTATTGCTATATAAATATGTATTGAATAAACACAGGAAAGTGTGGAGAGCAGGCAAATCGGGTGGTGTACCCCATGACACATGAGCGTTTTTTGTTTCTTCCCCAAATAGGAGTCCACCTGGTGGTCATAGCTAGGAAAACACTCAGGGGAAGGACCCAGGAAGTGATGTCAGAAACAGCATCTCTTGGGGTGCCTTTGTGCCTCAGTCCGTTAAGGATCTGCCTTAGGCTCCGGTTATGACCTCAGGGTCCTGGGGTTGAGTCTCACGTGGGGCTCCCTGCTCCACAGGGAGCCTGAGCCTGCTTCTTCTCCCTCGGCCTGCTGTGCCCCCTGCTTCTGCTCTCCCTCTGTGTCAAATAGATAAGTCAATCTCACACACACACACACAACCAAAAACAGCATCTCTTGTTCTTAGGGGTTCTTAATCCCCTGTCCATAAACTTCCTAGAATTGTTCCTGTCTGTGTATGTTTTCTTCTTAGGGGAAGGGGTACCCCAGATTCTCTGGGACTCAGGGCTGCAATCACTAAGGAGGTCCTTTCTAGCTCGCACAGTTTCTAGATTCTTGCCCCATCTCTCCCTCTAATGCTCCCTCCAATCCTGGAGGTCCCTAAGGTTGCTGGTTACCCATCCTCTCCAGCATATCAGAACATCCTTTCCATCCCCAGATGGAGGGTCTCTCCACTTCCCAGAGTTGGAGCATTTCCCAGCTTGCTGACGTTGATCTTAGGCATGTCACTTGCCATCTCTAAGCCCCATTTCCACCATCTGCGGAGTAGAAAGGGTAATCCCCCCTCCCACACCCGCCGTGAGAATTGAGTAACAACGCCAGCAGAACAGAACCAGAAAGAGCCTGCAGTAAATGCTCAGTGGGGGGGTGGGGTTCATTCAACTGTTGGTCAGTTCTCTGGGCCCCTTCTCCTCTTCTCCGGTGCTGGAAGCCTCTGTCTCCTTGAGCAGAGGTGGAGTGTGCAAGGTTCCCGGAACGGATTAGTTTCGGGTGTCAATCCAGGGGGCCCTTCCGTAATCAGAGCCTTCAGAGGAGCAGAGATGGTATAAATCTGCATAAGGGGCCAGGCTCACAGAGGCTGCAGGATGGAGAGGGGGCCAGGAGCCCAGCTGCTGCTGCTGCTATGGGCCACCTGCTGGGGACACGCACCAGCAGACCATCTGAGCGACTACGCATCGGTCATCGACGTGACCAACGGGGGTCCTTGGGGTGACTGGGCCTGGCCCGAGATGTGTCCTGATGGATTCTTCGCCAGCGGGTTCTCGCTCAAGGTGGGGGTTCAGGCCTAGGTCTCTGAGGAGGGAGATGCACGACCCCGTGCGGGGAACACAGCATAACAGTCTTTTAACTGGTCCTTACCCATCCGATCGCCCTATCCAGGAGGAGCCCCCCCAAGGCATTCCTGGCGATGACACTGCTTTGAACGGGATCCGACTGCACTGCTCGCGGGGGAACGCAGAGCGCAACAAGCACGTGGTGCAGTCCCAGTCTGGAAGGTGCGGAACAGGGTCCAAGGGCCCCCCAGGATGCGGATATGCCCCTTACCCTGTTACACGCCCACCCACCACCGCTAAAAGCTTCCTCCAGGGCTGTGGGGCAGCTTAGACCTGGGGAGTGGGTGGAGACCTCCCCTCCGCCCCTTGGCGGAGGTCAGGTGACAAGACCCCACCCACCCGGGTCGTGCAGCATCCCCTGAGGAGACCGCAAAGCTGGGTCGGGAAGGGGGTGGGGGGAGGACCCAGAGGTAGAGCTTCTCCCCTTCCCTCGCAGGTGGGGCGTGTGGAGTGAGCCCCTGTGGTGTCCCGGGGATGGCTTCCTCGTGGCTTTCTCACTGCGTGTGGAGGACCCGGAGACCCGGGGGGACAACACGGCAGCCAACAACGTGCGCTTCCGCTGCTCCGACGGCACGGAGCTGGAGGGGTCAGGCCTGGCCTGGGGTGACTTTGGAGAGTGGAGTAAGGCCTGCCCCAAAGGCATGTGCGGTTTGCAGACCAAGGTGGAGCAGCCGAGGGGCCTCCTGGACGACACCGCGCTCAACGATGTGCGCTTTTTCTGCTGCAGCAGTTAACCAGGGCCCCGGCCCCGGGGGCCAGTCCCACGGCTCGCTATTAAAGCTTCTCTGTCTTGGCTCTGGTCTTGCTTGCTTCATGGGTAGGAAACTGCGTCTCCCCACTCCTCCTCCCAGCCTGAGACACGGCCAGTCCCAAGTTCGGCTTGGGGCTCAGGAGTCCCCAAATGCCACTGAAAGTTACGGACCCATAACCTTGGAAAATGCCCTTAAACACACTTTTGCACCCAAGTGCGGGGAGTCCTCGGCCTCCTGAGGGTGCCTGCGGACATCTGGTTGTCATTAGGAGCTCAGGCTGTTTCCTTTCTGAACTACTAGGGACCTCAGCTTGAGAAACTTCTACCAAATCAGGAGACGATGAAGCTAGAACATCTCAAGGCCTCATTTTCTAGAGTTTAAGCTCATTTGTCTTTTCCACAGTTTCCTTCCTTTCCCTACAAAAGTGAAAGAGTGGCTTTTCCATGTACGGATTTCCACCTGAGACTTCCCCCTTTGTCCTCGGGGCTCGACCTGGAACCTCCCAGCGACCCAGCTGGCTAACCCACTCACCAGATTGCGGGGCCAATTTTCCTTTCTCAGACTTCATCTTATCTTAAGAAGTCCCTTCAGTGGCCGATACCTATCCCATTACCAGCGCGTTTTTCTAAAAAGTGAAGTAATCTATTTCCTTAAAAAAAAAAAAAAAAAAAAGTACCCGTCTTAGACCCCTGGGTTGCTCAATTCTTGAGCGCATAGAGCCCGCCTGTCTCCTCTACCGCTGGATTCGAGCTCATGCTCACAGCTCAGGGACCAGTCGCTGAAACGTGCAGGGGTCCCACACCGGGGCGCCCCCGAGGCCCTGCGTGTCTGGAGGCCTTGGAGCGCTCCTGCGTGGACGGGACCCCCCATGTGAGACGCGCAAGAGAGTTCAAAGGTTTATTTCCAGGGCGGGGTGGGTCAGGCGGGCGTCCAGGAGCGAGCAGGGCGGTCAGCGCAGCCTCAGCTCGGGGAGCCCTGCGGGAATAAGGCCGTGAGGGCGCTGCCAGGCCGCCAGCGGAGCCCCGCTCCAGCCCCAGCCCCAGCCCCCGCCGCCCCACCTTCTTCCTGCAGTCGCCGCAGAAGACGCCGAGGGCAGCGTTCACCAGCTGCACCCCGCACAGCACGATCTCCAGGCACGAGGCGGCCACCAGCAGCGAAAAGAGCGTCACGTTCCACGACACCACGCCGGGCGGCTCCTCGCACAGATCCCACAGGGTGCGGTTCTGCAAGTAGAAGCCTCTACGGACGGGGCCGGAGCGGGGTCACGTGAGAGGGGGCGGGCACCCGGAGCGCCCGCCCCCCCAGCCCGGCGCGGGCGCCAAGGGGGTTCGGCCCACGTGGAGGTGGCCCCGGCGAAGGCGCGCCGAGTCCCGGGGTTCCCGGGCTCCCGGGCTCCCGGGCTCCCGACAGGTGGCAAACGCAGGGGCGGAGGCGCGCCGAGCCTTACTCGGTGTCCTGGAAGTGGTAGTCCCAGCGGCGGTCCATTAAGCACTTGGGTCCAATTCGGAGCCCGGCTCCCGACACCGAGAGGCAGTAGATGGCCCCCAGTACCCCGAATGCCGAGGAGAAGACGGAACGCAGCATCTGGGGGCGCAGTGCGAGCGCGGGTGAGCCGGGCCGCTGCCCCCGCGTGCGCGCGCCTTACCTCGCTGGGCTCCAGGCCCAAGCCCGCGGCCGGCCCGGAGCTGCCCCAACGAGCCAGAGGCCGCGGGCGCTCGTGGGGGCCCCGTTCCCCTTTGCAGGCGCGTTGAGGCTGAGGCCGGTGGGAGCGGGGGCGGGGAGGGGCGAAGCGGAGCTGGGACCCTGCGGGGGAGCTCCCGAGACTTCAGGGGTGGCTCTGCGAAGGCCGGTTCAGAGACCCAGCCCCGGGCCCCGCCCCCTTTTGGATCTTACCCTGCAGCGATTTCCGCAGCAGCCGGCACCGCAGCAGCCCTTGCCCCCCGCGCGAACCGCTGAAATGCCGGGACACAGCACCTGCGGAGGAAGGTCAGTATGACGGCGCGGCCCCTGCCCTCCCCCTTCCAGGCATCCGTGCACGCATCGGTGCTCATCTCCCCCTGGAGCCGCCCGGGGTGCCCTCAGCCCTTTGGACCACAGGAAGACCTTATCTCCACTGCTCCCAGAGGGCGCTGGGGTTCTACCTTTACCATTATGTCCTCGCCTACTTCTCTGGGTTCACACCGCAGCCTCCGGGAAGGCGGGGCCCAATGTCACGATATTTGCCACAGACTTTGGTGCCTAGTAGGTGCCCATTTGAGCAGGAGTCAGGGGGTCTGGGGTTAAGCCCCCCACGCCCTGGGCTCACTTCACACTATATGAATGGATTCTCTCTGGGTCTTCCTACCCACCTCCCAGACCTGTGCGTACCAGGGGGACCAGAGATCAAGACTAGATCCATAACTATAAATCCCCTGGGCAGCAGGAGGAACCTTGGCGTTGGAGTGTCTGGTGAGCTGGGATTAGGTGGAGGGCGGAGGATGGTGGTAGTGAATGCTCTGATGGGAAGCGTAGGGACCCCCAAGGTCCAACCCTGGTCCTTTTTGTCCTTCTTCCTCTCTGTGGCCCTCCTCCCGCAGCCCATCCCTTTCAGGGCACCCGCTGTCCCCTGGGGGCAGTCCTCAGCCTCAGATTCAAATCTACTTGCTGAAGGGTGTGTTCCTTTCACTGTCTTGGTTTTAGCCTAAACCAGGCAGCCTCCTACTGAGCTGGCAAGTCCGCCAAAGTTCCCCCAAATTCACCTCCCTGTGACCTTATTTGTCCCCGTCAGTGGAAATATTTTTCAGGTCACCCACACCAGAAAACTGGAATCCTTCACACCCAAGCCAGACCTCAAGTCTTCTCAACTTCTCCTTTAATGGTTCTCAAATCTGTCTGTCCATTTGCCTGCATGGTCCAGCACCCGATCACCTCCCACAAGGATGATGTTCTCAGCCTCTCTACAAGACATCTATGTTGGTCCTGTGCTGAACACCCCATCCTACATCGCTCCCACCAGAGTGAACTTAACTTTCAACCGGGACTTTTCTCTGCCCAAAGCCTTCAGGGTCTCCTCAGACAGGAGCCCATTAAGACTGAGCTCTGGGAGGGGCGCCTGGATGGCTCCGGTGGGGGGAACCGTCCGACTCTTGATTTCAGCTCAGGTCATGATCTCAGGGGCGTGCGTTTGAGCCCCATGTCCGGCTCAGTGCTCAGTGTGGTTGCTGCTTGGGATTCGTTGTCTCCTTCTCCCCCTCTCCTCCCACAACCCACACGCATGCACACACACACACACACACACACCCTCTCTCTCTCAAATAATAAATAAATAAAGTCTTAAAAAAACCAAAGACTGAGCTCTAGGAAGGCAAGCGAGGCTCCTCGCTTTGGCTCTAGCCTTGATCTCTTGCACAACCCCAGGTTCTTTGCCTATCGCCCATCTCTGGGATTCCACAGCTGTCTTGATCTTTGCCTCCCTGTGTGCACAGAGTGCACCAGGCAGCATTTCGTTCCTCCCTAGGGGTGGGGCCAGGAGTTTTGATTCTGTTATCTCACTCATCCTGACCTCACCGAAACACCTGCAGAGCTGAACGGGAGTTCTGCCGGATGCTCCCTCTCCCTGCCTCCAAGTGTCCCCGCAGGTCTAGAACCACCGCTGGCCCTGGTGCCTTGCTCCCTCTTACCTGCGAAGCTCCAGGATCCAAAGACACCTAGAATTGCCTTTGGGATTGACCAGTTTTCGAATGACCTACCTCTTTGAGATTTCTATTTTCTTTTTTTTTTAAAGATTTTATTTATTTATTCGACACACACACACACAGAGATCACAAGTAGGCAGAGAGGTAGGCAGAGAGAGAGGGGGAAGCAGGGTCCCTGCCGAGGAGAGAGCCTGACACGGGACTCGATCCCAGGACCCTGAGACCATGACCTGAGCTGAAGGCAGAGGCTTAACCCACTGAGCCCCCCCAGGTGCCCGAGATTTCCGTTTTCTTACTAAAAGTATTTAAGCTCCTTTCGTTGTACAAGCTCCTCTGTCTTGCTCTGCACCATCTATTCTGCGCCAAGAGAAGGGTCATGGTAAACACAGAATGAAACACTGAGTTCATAGCTTGAAACTGCTTCTTTGGTGCCTGGCTGGTTCTCGGCCACTGTCAACTCCCCTGGCCAACCACAGTGGCCTCTGTGGGCTCTTAGGTCACTGGCTCACCTCCAGCTCTCATGCCACACGGCAGCCTGTGGGACCCCCTAAACCCAGCAGGGTATGGAGCATCTAGAACTCTCCTACTTTACTGGTGGGGATGAACTTGGGATAAGAGCTTTGGAGAACTCTGCGGCAATATCTATCAGTACTGAACGCTCGCACTCCTAAAGAACCAGGAGTTCACCCCCGAGTATCCATCCAACAGCCACGCAAACAGAATTTCACCTGAAGACATTTATAGGAGTATCTAGAGTAGACTTATTTGTAATAAACCCAAGTTGGGGCCTATCTAAACATCCATCGCCGGTAGGATGTTTAAGTTAATTGTGGTCTATTCACACACCAGAACGCGCTGGAAATAATAGACTACATGTCTACATAATGATACCAGTGAAATCACAAACATGCATGGAGCTAGAGAAGCCAGACACAAAATTATTATACCGGACAACTTCATTTATATAACGTGCCGAACAGGCAAAACTAGCCTACGGGGTTAGAAATCAGGGGGTTGGGGACTCTCGCGGGTGTCGAGCCCGGCATGGGAGGCCTGTCTGGGATTCTGGTAATGACCGGTATCTTGGTCTGCGTGCTGGGTCCGTGGGGTGTTCACTTTGTGAACATTCACTGGGCACTTCTCCGTGTGACTTACAAGTTCAAACGCTCAAAAGAAGGTAAAAGGTCCTTCAGTAGTTTGCTGCTGTCCTTATGATAAAATTCAGATTCCTCACAAGGGTGTACAGGGTCTGGCCGGTGCCCACCTTGGATCTCATCTCACTGAAGCCTGGACACCCATATGATCCCCGGATATGCGAGCCTGGCCTGTGCCCTTGCCAGCCCCTGTCTGCCGTGCGGGGTCCTTTGTTTTCTCTTGTGGGGTTCATTTCAGATCTCGCCTTATCGAGGCCTTGCAAATGCTATAACGGGGGCTGACCGGCTTAGTCAGTAGAGCACACGATTCTTGATCTTGGGATTCTGAGATTGAGCCCCATGGGAGGCACAGAGTTTACTTAAAACAAATGAAAAGTATACTCTTGGGGCGCCTGGGTGGCTCAGTGGGTTAAGCCTCTGCCTTCAGCTCAGGTCATGATCTCAGGTTCCTGGGATCGAGCCCTGCGTCGGGCTCCCTGCTCAGTGGGGAGTCTGCTTCTCCCTCTCCCTCTTCCCCTGTTCATGCTCTCTCTCTCAAATAAATAAATACAATCTTTTTTTTAAAAAAGTATACTCTCTTGGGGCACCTCGTGGCTCAGTGGGTTAAAGCCTCTGCCTTCGGCTCAGGTCATGATCCCAGGGTCCTGAGACCAAGCCCCGCATCAGGCTCTCTGCTCCGCGGGGAGCCTGCTTCCTTCTCTCTCTCTCTGCCTGCCTCTCTGCCTACTTGTGATCTCTGTCTGTCAAATAAATAAATAAAATCTTTAAAAAAAATAAAAAAGTATACTCTCTTGACTACAAGTGAAATTCAAAGGGGATAGAAGATGATGTTAAAGAAAGAAAGAAAGAAAGAAAGAAAGAAAGAAAGAAAGAAAGAAAATCCTATAAACCGTGCCCCCCCCCCCCACAACGTGCTGCTTTGTTTCCTTGGTGGCACCTACGCCCATCCTGCTCATTTGTTTACGTTGCTCATGGAGGGTTAATCGAGTGTCTGCAGGTATAGGGCACTGAACAGGGCAGTTACCCCCCACCCTTGGGAGCCAGTGAAACAGGTAGTCCCATTCTCGTTTTCTGTGATCCTGTGATCTGGGCAGCAGGAACCCAGCTCCAGGGAACGCAGGGACATGGCCTGTGGGGGAGGGGGCGGGATGGCAGGAGCTGTGTGGGAGGCTCAGGGCTTGGAGGTGGGAAGAGTGCATCTGGGAATGAGCCTGGGTGAGGGGGTATGCTAGGCGTCTTGGGGGGCTCACCATGGAGGCACATGGGTTAGATTGCAGGGAGGTGGGGTTGGCAGGGCTGGAGAGGGGTGCACTGTGACATCGGAAGAGGGTGTACGGAGCAGTGTGGTCAGAGAAAGAGGCAAAGGTTGGTGAGCCCTGTCCCCGGGGACCCTCATCTGTCCCGGGGAGACTTTCACATGAGGAGTGAGGAACCCTGCTGGGCAGGTCTGTAGTCTTCACCCCATGACTGCTGTTAACCTATCCTGACCTTCCAGAAGTTCCCCCCAACAGGGAGGGGTGGGAGGATGGGGATGAGGAGGTCCAGAGAGTCATCTCCCCTCCCCCCACTTCTGACAGATCAGTCTCCGGAAGGTTCTGGGGTCCCTACCCCAGGTTGCCCCGAGCTCTGCAGCCCGGGATGGTCCTAGAGTGAGGGAACATGGAGGTGACAGGTGGGATGATGGAGCTGTGACTCTGCCCCTGGCTCCTGTGTCCCTACCCTTCCCCTCCTCCTCCTCAGCCGCATCATCTTGGCCTGATGGACACCCACACAGCCAGCTGTTCCCTCTGCCCTCGCTGGTAACGGGTGCTAGTATCTGCAGCCGGTGGGGCTGGGAGACAGGCAGGACAGCCTCCCTCCCCTCGTCCCCAGAAGCGGGGCTGCCCTCCTGCCTTCCTTCTCCACCCCCCTCCTCCCCCACCACCGCCGGGTTCAGCTCAGGTGCTGAGCTCCCAAGTGCTCAGGATCTGGGGGCGGCCAGGGAGGCTCCAGGTCCCCTCCCCCTCCCCTGCTCGGGAACCACCTCCCCCACTGCCCGCTCACCATCAGGCCCCCACCGAGGAAGCCTGCCATGAGCCAGACTTGCAAACTGAGGTGGGTGGTGTCCGTCCAGGTGGTCTTGCCCTGAGGCACCAGCAAGAGAGCGTTGGCCACGATGCAGACCAGGGAGAGGGGGATGAGGGAGAGCCCCACGAAGCGGGAGCACTTCCCGGTGCACATGGTGAGGCGGCTGCGAGGCGGCAGGCCCCGAGTGAAAGTGAGGCCTGACTCCCAGGTCCAGGAAAAGAACAGCGAGCCCAGAGCAAGGTACAAAGGTTGGGGAACAGGCGCGGCAGAGGCCGGCAGGGAGAGATAAGGGAGAGAGGCCGGCGAGGAGGAGGTGGAGGTGGAGGTGGACGGGCCTGCCCCCCCCCCCCCCCGCCCCGGGGGAGGGTTGGGGAGCTCAACGTGGAGGAAGTGGCCTGAGGTCAGCCTGCTCTTCCTCCTTCCCCGCACGAACCTGCTGCTCTCGGCACCCCTGGGGCTCCTCCCAGGCTTTGTGACTCAGTGCAACCCCCATGCCTTTCTGCCTTGGGGTCCCTGTGGCTTCCAGGGCCTGAAGACTGGGGTGAAGCCAGGCCTGGGGGGTGGGTCGCGCGGGAGCCATGGGCCGTGTGAGAAGCGCTCTGTAACCCGAGGTGCGCTCCTGGGCCTGCAGTGGCCCCCTCGATCCCAGTGGGCCCAGGAGGAGGGGCCTTTCCGGAAGGAAACTAAGAGGACGCTGGTGGTCCCTCACCTTCCGCTCATTCGTGCTGTCAGTCCTTGTCCAAAAAGCCCTCCTCCTGGGGAAAATTCCGGGGTGGGGGGCTCATGGTTAAGGTTAAGTGTCTGCCTTCGGCTCAGGTCTTGATCTCAGGGTCCAGGATCCAGCCCCTCCCTGTCGGGCTCCCTGCTCAGTGGGGAGCCTGCTTCTCTCTCCCATCTCTCAGGGGTTCCCCCCAGGACTGATGGATGCAAGCGCTCTGGCCCTCCAGCCTCCAAGTCTGACTAGGGTTTCACTGGGTGATGGCTGCAGGATGCGAGCCAGTCCCACCACAGTCATTTCTGGCTTGGGTGGTTGTCAGCCTGTGGTGGGAGGAGCTCTGTCTCTGTCCCGGCAGGCCCTGCTGTTGCTGGTGGCCTAGCGTCCCCACAGGGGAGGGCTTGCCTGCTGCAGAGCAGAGTCAGTCAAGGACCAAGGACGAAGAACCAAGAGATGGAGGGAAATCGTCTTGAAGGCAGATCAAGCTATACCTGAAGCCTGATCAGCCCATCAAGGTTTTGGTTCCACCAACCAGTTCGAGGGCTGTTTCTGTCCACTGCGACATGGAGAGTCTGTTTTGATCCAGAGGTGAAGTCATGAAGCCCCCGCCATGGGCAGGACCCAGTGCTGGAGACGGTGGGGACTCCCAGTCAGGGCATGGGACCCAGATGTGGGCCTTGGCAGCAAAAAGCAAACTGAAGGCCCAAGGATACTGTGGGAGTGCTGTGGAGAGGTGGGGTGGCAGGACAACAGAAGGCACATGAAGACGTCACACAGACTGCGGTCTCCAGCCAGTGGCCCCTCACGCAGCTTGTCCCAGCAGCCCACTGAGGCCACCACTAAGAGACGGGAAGTGGAGAACGCTGATCACTCAGGACAAACGCCAGAATCCAGGAGGGACTCCTCCTGTTTATAAGACAACTGGGGGCGGGGGACTCTGTCAGTTGAGCATCCGCCTTTGGCTCAGATCGTGATCCAGGAGTCCTGGGATCAAGTCCTGCACGGGGCTCTCAGTTCAGCGGGTAGCCTGCTTCTCCCTCTCCCTCTGCCCACTGCTCCCCCAGCTCATGCTCTCTCTCAAGTAAATAAATAAAATCTTTGTTTAAGAGATTATATTTATTTATTTGAGAGAGAGACACACAGTGAGAGAGGGAACCCAAGCTGGGGGAGTAGGAGAGGGAGAAGCAGGCTCCCCGCGGAGCAGAGAGCCCAATGCAGGGCTCGATCCCAGGACCCAGGGATCATGACCTGAGCCGAAGGCAGAGGCTGAACCGACTGAGCCACCCAGGACCTCTAAATAAATAAAATCTTTAAAAAAATAAATAAATCAACTGGATTCCGAAAAAGCTTTGAAGAGTTTGCCGCTTGAACCAGACATGACTCTGAACCTCCCCCCAGCTCAGCCTGGGACTCGTCGATGGCTGTTGTTACAACTGGTGTTTGGTTTGCTGAATGCTTTAAAAACATGCCCACGTTGGTTCTGATGCGTCTCTTTATTGATTTTCTGTCTCTTTTCATTAATTGTTTTTCACATCCTCCTGGGTTTGGGAGGTGCGTTCTACATCCTGGTAGTGGTTGCTTGTCAGGGTTGCAAAAGTGTCCCTTGTCCTGATTTTCACCCCCGCAGCCTCCCTCGAGGGGCTCGTATGGATGGCTTCCCGTGCTGGGCTTTCTGGCTTTCTGGCCAGAAGCAATGTTCACTGTCAGAGCGGTGCTGCGTCGCCAGGAAAGGGCCTTCCCACAGCAGGGCCAGAAAGGGGACTCAGTCCCGTCCCGCTGGGCAGAGTGGGGTGCAGGGTCTGACCAGCAGTACCGCTGTTCAGGTGTGTAAAGAGAAAACGAACCGTGGGTGGGTGGTCCGCAGGTGTTCCTTCTCTCACAGTTTTACAATTCTGTGTGTCTGAAATAATGTGAGAAACATCATAGGGACGGGGCACCTGGCTGGCTCGGCTGGAGAGCATGCAATTCTCAGTCTCAGGGTCGTGAGACCTGCACCCATGTTGGTACAGAGGTTGCTAAAGATAATAATCATAAACTTTAGGGGAGCCTGGGGGGGCTCAGCCAGTTGAGCATCAGACCCTTGGTTTCAGCTGAGGTCATGATCTCAGGGTTACGAGATGGAGCCCCACATCAGGCTCCACACTCAGCGTGGAGCCTGCTTGAGATGGTCTCCTGCCCCTCCCCACTGTTTGCACGCTCTCTCTCAAATAAATTTTTAAAAACCCAATAAACTAAAAAAAAAAAAACCTTTTAAAAGTTTAATGATAAATATAAAAATGAAATTATTAAAAAATAATAAACTTACGGGATGCCTGGGTGGCTCAGTCAGTTAGGCGTCTGCCTGCAGCTCAGGTTGTGATCCCGGGTTCCTAGGATAGAGTCCTGCATCGGGCTCTCTGCTCAGCAGGGAGTCTGCTTCTCCTTTTGCCGTCCAACCTCCTTGCTCATGCTCTTTCTCTCTCAAACTCTCTCAAATAAATGTATAAAATTTTTATGTTATTTTATTTATTTGACAGAGAGAGATACAGTGAGAGAGGGGACACATGCAGTGGGAATAGGAGAGGGAGAAACAGGCTTTCCGCAGAGAAGGGAGCCCAAATCGGGGCTCTATCCCAGTACCCTGGGATCGTGACCTGAGCAGAAGGCAGACTCTTAACAACTGAGCCACCCAGGTACCCCTAAATGTATAAAAATCTTTAAAAAAGAAACTTTTAAAAGATACCCCAAAAGTCATAGGGATTCTGAAAATTTTCTGCAAAACCAGGGACAGTCACATCTTGGAGACTGAAAGAAAGAAAAGAACGCTGGAGAAATACTTCCTGTAGGATTTGGGTGGGGTTTTCAGGCAGGTTTTCACTGGGATCCTCCTGGAAGCAGGAGGAGAGCACTGTAAGAAAGCCAGGCTGGGCTGCGAAGGGGCCACCTTGTACTTGGGGGAAAAAAGAGAGAATTGCACAGATCCTCCAACACGGAGAGAGGATGGAAGCCCATGTGGGAAAGCAGGACTGCCACGAGGTCAGAGGGGATGAGGGGTGCAGGGGACATGCTTGAGACATCCCTCCGGGCTAGGACACCCGCTGTTCCCAATGACCCAGTGGAGCCGGTGGCCGGACGCCGCAGTCCACAGTGTGCGTGAGGAGGAAGGTGCTCCGGGTGTAGGTCTGTCTGCATCCACCGGTCCAATGGCACAGCATGTCCCATGGAAGATGTTAAAAGCCCGCGAACCCGCGTTCATCCTGAATAGCTGCACCATCAAAGGATACGTCTCAGCAGCATCGTAGGTCCCCGAGAAAGGAACGAAAGTCGGCCTGCCACCGAGAGTCTGTGAGGCCCTCAATGCCAGAAGACAGAGAAACAGGGTCTGTGATTCTGACCCAACAAAGCTCTATGACCCAGTGATTGTATGACCATCCAAGGGGCTTTTCGGAAGGGAACGGCAGTAGAATTGCGTTTCTGAGAATGCTTGGGTTTGAAATACAACTGTGTTTCTTTCTTCTCCTTTTTAATTATTTTTAAAAATATTTGAAGTCGGGACGCCTGGGTGGCTCAGTCATTAAGCATCTGCCTTTGGCTCGGGTCATGATCCAATCCCATGGTCCTGGGATTGAGCCCTACATCGGGTCCCTGCTCAGGGGGAAACCTGCCTCTCCCTCTCCCACTCCCCCTCCTTGTGTTCCTTCTCTCACTGTGTCTCTCTGTGTCAAATTAAGAAAAAAAAAATCTTAAAAAAAAGGAAAAAAGTATTTGAACTCACCCAGAGATGTAGTAAAAGCAAAACCCCCCGAATGGGGAAGTCCTGACGTAACTCTAAATTTTTGTAAAATTTAGTTGCGAAACCAAATGTCTGTTTCAAAGAGAAAAGTCTTTTGAGGAGAAAAATATATATCTATAAATCCTAAAAATCATGTTAAAAGAGGTAACGCTGTCCGTTGTTTATTGTCTGCTCAGAATCTATTTTAAAGAAATAAATGTGAAGTAACAGAAAACCCAACTCTCCTGAAACCAAAAGGGAATTTGCTGATTCAGGTAATTAAACCATCCAAAGGTAGAACTGACTTTCCAGCATGATTCATAAAGAAGTAATTGATGGGCTGGACTTAATTAATATTAAAAACTTGTGCCCGTCAGGAGAATGAGACAAGCTATAGAATAGGAGAAGCTACTTGCAGAAGACATAGTTCATCAAAGACTGTTAACCAGAACATGCGAAACACTCTTAGGGGGCGCCTGGTGGGCTCAGTGAGTTAAACATCTGCCTTCAGCTCAGGTGGTGATCCTGGGGTCCTGGGATCGAGCCCTGCAGCGGGGTCCCTGCTCAGTGGGGAGCCTGCTTCTCCCTCTGCCTCCCCCTGCTCACGTATGCTTACTCTCTCTCTCTCTCTCAAATAAAATAAAATAAAAACCCAAATCAACAATAAAAAAAAGAACTACCCAATTTAAAAATTGGGCAAAAGACCCAAATAGACTCTTCCCCAAAGAGGACGTCCAGGTGGCAAATAGCATATAAGAAAAGGTTCCACATCATGTCATTAAGGAACTGCAAATACTCCTACAGCAGGAAGACACCAGCACACACCTACAAGAACGGCCAAAATTCAAAATGCTGACAACACTAAGTGCTGGTGAAGATGTGGGGAGACAGGAACTGTCAGTCCCTGCTGGTGGGAATGCCACACGGTGCAGCCACTGTGGGAGCAAGTCTGGCCATTTCTTATAAAACCAAACATTCTCTCAACCACGCGATCCGGCAATCAGACTTCCAGGTATTTACCCAAATGCACTGAACACTCAGGTCCACACAAAAACCCACACAGGGATGTTTATAGCAGCTTTATTCTGGATTGCCAAAACTCGGAGATAGCCAAGGTGCCCCGCAGTAGGTGAGTGGATAAAGAGACAGATGTGGTCCGTCCAGACAATACACTATCGTCCAGCATTAAATGAGCTTTCAGTCTGCAGAAGGACATAAAGGAGACTTAACCACGTGATGGTACGCGAAAAGAAGCCAGTCTGAAAAGGCCAAGTGCTACGTGGTTCCAGCCCTGGGCTGGGTTGGGAAAGACAAAACTCTGGGGACGGTAACAAGGGCCACGGGTGCCGGGGGTCAGGGAGGGCGGGGAGAGGGATGGACAGACAGACCAGAGTGCATGTTTGGGGCAGGGAAATCACTCTGAGTGATGCTCTCAGGGTGCATCTGGGTCGTGACTCACGTTTGCAAAACCCACAGAGTGTCCAACACTGAAAGGAACCCCCACCATAAACTCTGGCCGTGGGCGATGATGGTGGGTTTGTGTAGGCTCACGGGGTGAAACACACACACCACTCTGGGGAGAGGTGTTGACCTTGGCAGAGACGGGGGATTACCTGGGGGTGTAATGGGAACATTCTATACTTTCTACTCAATTTAGTGGCCCTAAACGGTTCCAGAAAAGACGTCTGCTTTATTCTATTCTATTCTATTTATTTGAGAAAGCAGCACGAGCAGGGGGAAGAGCAGATGGGGAGGGAAAAGCAGCCTCCCCGGTGAGCAGAAACCACCCCCCCGAAGTGGGGTCGATCCCAGGCCCCCTGGATCATGACCTGAGCCGAAGGTGGACCCTTCACCGACTGAGCCCCCCAGGAATCCCCGTGCTGTGTTTTCAAACGGGGACAAAAGGCGAAGGTGTTTCTAAAGGCACAGAAGGGACACAGTGGGGCGAGGACTTGGTGAGCAGGAGAGTCCTTTCCATGGCCGGCACGTGGAGAACAGGGAAAGGAGTAGCGGCTTCTGGAGGTGCTCTGGGGACAGTCGTGGGGGGTTCCTGGGAAATCCTGCCCCAGCAGGGCCCTCCATCAAGGACCGGTGATCAGTGACCAATCGCACGGAGCTCGGGATCCAGTGACGAACGCAGACTCCGGTAACTCGATGCGGACACGATTCAGGAGAGCCGGACTCCAAAGACACGTTGGAGGTAGGACGACATCGCATTCATTTTGCATATGGTTTTCTTTCCCTGGAACGCGCTGGGGTGACTTTGCAGAGGCTTTGAACCGCACGTAAAATGCACATGATAAGCGCTGATCGCGTTACAGCTTAGCCGGCAGTGCTCTCTCTTTGCGACCCAGGGAGGAAGGACGGCGCTGCCGTTGCGGGAGTCCGAAGTTGAGTGAGACTCAGGGGCCAGCTCACGGCACCTGCCAGCAGAGTCTGTCCTGTGACTGGGGAGGAATTCAGGGGGGAAGGACACGCGTGGGGCCAGGGGCTAAGAGAGGCTGGCGGCGGCTGCTCCAGGTCTGGGTCTCGGGGACTCGGAGCCACAGAGACCCATCCCGGCTCTGCTCTTAGTCCAGTGCTCCTCCAGCCTGAGTCCGCACACCCTTCTTCCCCTGGATCTCTCCGCAGGCCCTCCAACCTCCCAGGGGCTGCAGGGATGCGCTGCGGCAAGTGAGGCTCCAGGGACTGCATGTCCCTGTTTTGCAGACGAGGAAGCTTGGTTCCAGGGTCCGAGCTCCTGACCAAGAAGCTCTGTTGCTTCCACTGGGAGAGGGGATGCCTGAGGTCGGGAGGAGAGGTCGTGGAGGCCGGTGTGGCCCAGGAGGCCGGCAGGCTCTGGGCAGAGGCTCTGGGGGCACTGGAGGCTTGCGTGATTAGGACTGGGGCGGGGGGGTCGGAGGTGGGCGCAGAGAGGAGGCAGGGGCTAGGTTTCGTGGGGCCTTGAGAGGCGTTTTAAGCAACTGGGTGACATGATTCTGTTTAAAGAGACTGTTTCGGTGGTGTCTGGAGTGGGGATTGTAGGGGGCGGGGATGTGCAAACAGGGAGACCAGGTGTCGAGAGGCTGTCACAGTCCAGGTGACCAGCAGGGGGGCAGGCGGTCGGAAATCCATGTTTAGCTTTGGACCCTCCCAGCGGCTCAAGCACTGATAGCCTAGTGTCAGCCAGAGGATCGACGACGGACTGTGTGGGCTTTCCCGTGTTCTGTGCGGGGTTCTCACAGTAAAGTAAGCGGAGACGTGATCAGGAGAGCCACAAGGAACATACATTTACAGCGTCGTACTGTACTGACTGAAAAAACCCCACAGATAAAGGACCACGCAGGTCAAAACCGTGATGTCCGACGGTCGACCGTCTACTTGTTTCAGGGTTCACTCCTTGCCCGGGGCCATCTTCCCAAATTGGGGACCACCGAGCCACAGGAAGAGACCTCCCACAGGTGGTAGCCAGGTTGGGAAGCCCCTCCGTGTGTTCCCCTTGGTCAGGCTGCTCGGGTTGTGATTCATTCACTGGAGACGTCCGAACACGGTGTCTAGGCCGTGGGGCCTGCTCTGGAGGCCGGAAGACCAGCATGGAGAGGCCGGCGGGGCTGGTTTCCGTGGGTGCCCTCTTTCCCTGGCGTCCTTCTCTCCTTGTCTTTGTGCGATCTTCCATCTGGACGTGTCTGTGTCCAAATTCCCTCTCTTTGGGAGGACGTCAGTCTCTGGGGATGAGGGACCACTGTAGTGACCTCTAACTTAGGTAAAGTCCCTCCCTCCGGATATGACCCCGTTCTCAGCTCCTGGGAGCCAGGACTTCAACATAGAGCCTTTCAGGAGCCACGGTTAGGCCCTAACAGGTGCAGAAATCTCCCCGCCCATCATGGGGCCAGATGTGAACAGTAAGGGCCACCGGTACCTGCAATTTCATCGGCATCCTCTGGGCTGATGAAGGCCCAGATGATGGGGGCAGGAAGGAAGGCGTTTGTTTGACTTCTTAATTGAATTGGGGAGACTCTTAGCACATTACTCTCGACTTCGCACCCAGAAATACAAGTTGAAAATATTTTTCAGGGGCACCTGGGAGGCTCAGTCAGCTGAGTGTCTGCCTTGCTCTGGTTGTGATCCCAGTGTCCGGGCTCCCTGCTCAGTGGGGAACCTGCTTCTCCCTTTCCCTTCGCCATTCTCCCTGCTTGTGCTCTCTCTTTCTCTCTCCCTCTCAAATAAATAAGTAAAATCTTTTAAAAAGTGTTTTTAAAATTTTAAAGGGAAACATCAGAGATACGCAGAATGGGGTGTGTGCCTTCCAAAGCTTGGAGGAGATCAGAACAAAGCAAACTCAACTCATGTAGAAGATAAAGTATCCAGGAAAACCAGAAAGCATAAAATAAGGTGACTCATCATGTCAAACACATAACAATTTGTGTAAGTATTTTAAACTCCTCCATGAAAAAATTAATGTTTTCAAATGGAGCTAACTGGCCAAATGGTGTTAGTGGTGTTGGCCTCGGGGGAGGGGCAGGGTGATGGGACACCAGAGGGGGAGGGGACTTCTTCTCCGCCATCTTTGAAAGACACTTTTTTTTCCCAAAAGATTTTATTTATTTATTTGACACAGAGAGAAAGATCATAAGTAGGCAGAGAGGCAGGCAGAGAGAGAGAGAGAGAGGAGGAAGCAGGCTCCCTGCTGAGCAGAGAGCCCGATGCGGGGCTCGATCCCAGGACCCTGAGATCATGACCTGAGCCGAAGGCAGATGCCTAATGACTGAGCCACCCAGGCACCCCCAAAAAGGCACTTTTCTGCCTTTTGGATTTTATTATTATTGCGTTGGGCGTTTTTTTTTTTTTTTTCACTTCTCATTTTTTTTTATTTTTTTTTAAAGATTTTATTTATTCATTTGACACAGAGAGATCACAAGTAGGCAGAGAGGCAGGCAGTGAGAGAGAGAGGAGGAAGCAGGCTCCCCGCTGAGCAGAGAACCCGATGCGGGACTCGATCCCAGGACCCTGAGATCATGACCTGAGCCGAAGGCAGCGGCTTAACCCACTGAGCCACCCAGGCGCCCATCACTTCTCATTTTTTAAAAAGTTTTAATTTGTTTATCATTGTGTTGTTCCTTTGAAATAATAAATACGTAACATAATTAAACCGTGTCGTACAGATCATGTTTTGTTAAAGGGGCCGTGGCATGGGGTATAACTACAGTTATTACGTAACAGCCCCAAACCTTCGGGCACTAGGTCATATCGAATGAAAATACACGAAGCGAAAACAGTTAGCAGTAAATTGGGAAGTTGTCAGAAATACAGCAGTGTGGGAACCTGTCACCTAAGTCACCAGGCGTGGGCCAGTGAAGTAGGAGAAAGTACTCAAAGGTACAAAGGTATTGAGAATCGAAGTGATGATAAGGTTGATTGATTACTTACCACTCATTCAGCAAGTATTTACTGTGCCTGTATGATGTGCCCCGGCCTGTGGCTAGATCCCCGGAACACAGCAATGAACATAAAGTTTTCATGCCGGAGCTTGATTTACCTGGTATTTAGTGACCTTTGCATCTCATAAAGGCAGAACACACCCCCTTTGATGCCCAGGAAACAGTCTCAAATATGAAGCAGGTTCTAGGCTCTGGATGAAATGTCAGATTCCTCAAACCTGGAACTGTACTGGCCACATTCTCTGACCACGAGCCGATACACCGGAATCTTCCCCAATGTCTAGGTAACAAAACCAAGGCCCTGAAGAACCCCAACATGGTCCTAGATAAATTTTTTTGAAGTTTATTATTATTTATTTAGTCATCACTACTTGAACGCAGGGCTCAAACCCATGACCCTGAGAGCAAGAGTCCCTCGCTCTCCTGACGGAGCCAGCCAGGCGCCCCCAGTCCTGGATAAATTTCTGATCAGTGGTTGCAAACCTCAGGTGACTATGAACAGACAATGAGAACAGGTCACGGCGAAAGGTGAGGCACTGATAACACCAGGGGACTGAGTACTGGTGATCAGTCAGGCTTGGTGCCAAGACTCATAATTCTTTATCTTACATAATCCTCACGACAGGCACAACACGGTGCTTATGTTGTAAAGCAGGCACTCAGCAAACATTGGCAGAATGAACGTATGTGGCCCAGAGAGGCTGAGTCTCTTGCCTAAGACCACACAGCGTGAAGCGGTCAAGCTGGGACTTGGACTCGGACCCGTCAGACTCTAAATCTCGTGCTTGTAATCGCCGTGTCACATCACCAACAGGACTGATGCAGTATGCCAAGGGGATGAGCTGAGAGTCAAGCTGGCTTTACCCCAGACCAATTTTCGGGGCCTTCCACGTACCAGTGTGATATTTCTGTCTTTCTCCCCTCTCTCCTTTTTTCCTTCACAGGAAGGAAAGAGACACAGAGTATTGATGTATGCCAGGCGCTGTTGAATACACTGGGGGTTCAGCTGGGAGAGACAAATAGTGAGCGCAGTAAACGTGCAGCTCTATGGAGCGATGAGTTATGAAGGAAAATAGAGTTCAGGAGCTACAGTAACAGCTGTTGAGGACGACTTTCTTTTTTTTTTTTTTTTTTAAAGATTTTATTTATTTATTTGACAGAGAGAAATCACAAGTAGACGGAGAGGCAGGCAGAGAGAGAGAGAGAGAGGGAAGCAGGCTCCCTGCTGAGCAGAGCACCCGATGCGGGACTCGATTCCAGGACCCTGAGATCATGACCTGAGCCAAAGGCAGCGGCTTAACCCACTGAGCCACCCAGGCACCCCGAGGACGACTTTCATTAGGAAGGCCAGGGAGGCCTCTCTGCGGCGGGGGCGGCCAGGAGGGAAGGTCGAGGAGGCAGAGTGTTGCAGTACACAAGGGCATGTGCCAAGGTCCTGGTGCCGGCCCATGGCAGGCGCGGCAGAGAGGTGGGGTGGTTGGAGCTCGGCCAGCCAGGGGAGAGCTGAAGAGTTGAAGAGGGAGCTGACCCCAAGGTGGTGATGGGATGAGGGGCCATTTATCAACGTGAGGACGCAGGGGGAGGACAGGAGTGGGGCAGGGATGGGAGAGGGAGGGGAGTCGAGAAGAGAGAGGAGAGGCTCAGAGACGGACAAGAAAGGGAGGGGTCAGCACAGGGTCTCCGGACAAGGTGGGAGGAAGACCAGGACTGTGTGAGTCGTGGAGGCCAAGGCCATGTTTCAGGGAGGCCAGGCCGCTCTGTTCAATGCTCCTAAGACGGGGAGAAATGACACTGGGTCCGGCATCATCTGATGAGGGCCCTTCCACTGGGGTGGCAGAAACATGAACAGAAGAGAAAGAGAAAAACATTCGAGGTACAAATTCAACACCAAAGACCGAGACCCACATAGAAGAAAAAGGACTTTGCAAGGAACAGTCATGATGAGAAGAAAAATGGAACATTTCTTTTCTGGAAGGACAAGAACTAGGATCACGTGCCAAAGATGGCCAGGTGCTGCCATCTGGGGAGAGAAGCCACATGAAGTCATCATTTCCGAAGGACCGCGGGGCAGAGCTGAGAGCCTCCCTGTGGCTGGGCAGCGCAGACTCGCCTTGAGATCCGAGATCCGGGCCGGCGTCTGTCTCCAGCCGTGCCCAGCAGTGCGGGCAAAGTCCCGTGGCGGGTGGAGCCTGGTGGAGCCTGGTTCCACTTGGCGTTTTGCAAGTAGGATGGAGGAAGAGGACAGGAGACCTGGGGGTGTCTGGGTCGGGATGGACAGCTGGGCATACGCAGGGTGAGGTCAGCCGGAAAACCTGCACAGGACGGGGGACAGTGGCCATGTGGACTGGCCAACAGACTCCGGAGCCCGGAGGTTGGGACTAGCGCAGCTCCTGATAACGCCAGGGTCCTGGGGCTCGGCAATTGGGGTGTGTGGTTAAGGTGGGGCGAGGCGTGCAGGGGACGGGGAGCTGCTGGGGTGCCGGGCGGATCGCAGAGGCAGCTGTCTTAGTCTTCACCCAATGCTGGAGGCCCCCACCAGGCGGGTAGATGCCAGAAGATGCTTGCAAGCAGGACGGGGGATGGACGCCAGTCAGCCCGTGGTCGTGCACTTCAAGGAGCCTGGGGCTCTGAAGGGAAGGGAAATTTTCTGGAAACCATAGCAGGGACGGAGGAGGACACCTGCCTCACCCCAGGGCATAGGGAATGTGGGAGAGACAACGACAATCTCTTCCAAGAGTTGCTTTGAAGCAGAGCCAAGTCTCCATGAGCTCAAGAGGGCAGAGGGGATGCGGAGAGCAGACCTGGATGGCTTGGGGCAGGGTGGGGGAGGGTAGGAGATCGTCCCTGGGGATAAGCCCAGGGAACGAGGGATGCCCTGGCCAGTGTGGACCAGGGCTAGAGGACATGGTGTCCCTGTGAAAGGTGGGGGTTTGTTTTACTTACAGAGTCTCTTTTGGGCTGGGTCTCCCAGGCACTTTGCTGTAATAATAATGGCAACGCACAGCCTGTACTGAATCCCCCCTAGGCTGAAGGCCCTTCTCAGCGTTTACATGTACTAACTTCCCTTATCCTCACGGTTGTCCCGTTACTGCCCCCCTTTGGCCGGTGGGGGAACCAGGCAGGAGAGGGTGGGTAACTTGCCTACTTGGGGAGTCTGGATTTGAACTCAGGCACCTGACCCTTACCTAAGCCTTGTCTTTTTTTTTTTTTTTTTTTAATCTCAATTTTAAGAAAGTATTTTGTTGGGGCACCTGGGTGGCTTAGTTGGTTAAGTGTCTGCCTTTGGCTCAGGTCAGGATCCCATGGTCCTGGGATCGAGTACCACATCGGGCTCCTTGCTCAGCGGGGAGCCTGCTTCTCCCTCTGCCCCCCAACCCTGGTGCTCTCTCTCTCAACAAGGTATTTTGTTTTTATTTATTTATTTTTTTAATGTGAGCTCTACACCCACCGTGGGGCTCGAACTCAGGATGCCAAGACCAAGAGTCACGGGGTTCTCCAACGGGGCCAACCAGGCACCCCTAAGGAGGTATTTTATTTACCTTCATACAGCCAAATTGTTGTCATTTCAACACATAATCAATATAAAATGTTATCAATGAGATCTCTGACATTTTTTTCTCCATTACGAAGTCTTCAACATCCAGTTTGTGTCTGAAATCAGATGTGCCACGTTTCTCGTGTTCAGCGGCCACATGTGGCAAGAGGCACCGTACTCACTCCTCAGGCTTGGCTCTCCTCGCATTCCAGTCCACATCCGGCTGTCCCGCGAGGCGGGCAGTGCCCGGCGGGGAAGGTGATCTTCCCGGGGAGCTCACCCACCCATCTCCCCAAGCCTCCTGGAAATCCCTCCATGTACTTTAAAGGAAATTTTGCAGAGGTGTTGGTGATTCTTTGCATGGCCAATCCTGAAGGAGAACAGGGCTCTCATGATGGAAGTCAGTCTTTTTTTTTTTTTTTAATTAAGATTTTATTTATTTGTCAGAGAGAGTGAGCACAGGCAGACAGAGTGGCAGGCAGAGGCAGAGGGAGAAGCAGGCTACCCACCAAGCAAGGAGCCCCATGTGGGACTTGATCCCAGGAGGCAGCCGCTTAACCAACTGAGCCACCCAGGCATCCCGATGGAAGCCATTCTTATCTGTTCTGGGAAGTTGTGGGTTTTCCAAGAAGCAGTGTGGGGTAGTGGTTCAAAGCACATGTTCGAGTTGCCTCATTTGTTTCCAGGTTCCTCTGCTTGACCTTGGTTAAGTAATGACCTCCCTATGTCTCAGCGTCTTCATCTGTAAAATGGGAGATACTACTCATACTTGCCGGTTTGTGATGAGGATTATGTTTATTCATATATGTACATAAAGTGCTTAGAACACGCCCAGACACAAGTAAGCCCTGAGTGTATATTCTGTACCAGCTCCCACAGAGCATGGCTCCCAGGAGAGATTCTCCGGGGTTCTGGGTCTGAATCGGCCTGGCTTCAAACCAGGTTTGTCTAAATCCAGAACTCATGGCCTACCTCCAGCAATTGGTTGGACAACTAGACAAGCCTTGCCCTCCAGGGTCCACTTTCCCCACAATATAGCAGGGAGGGATATCTTCATAGAATTCCTTTAGCAAATTCCAGGTGGCTATTCTTGAAGATTTTATTTATTTATTTGACAGACAGAGATCACAAGCAGGCAGAGAGAGAGGAGGAAGCAGGCTCCCTGCTGAGCAGAGAGCCCGATGTGGGGCTCAATCCCAGAACTCTGGGATCATGACCTGGGCCGACGGCAGAGGCTTTAACTCACTGAGCCACTCAGCCCCCCCCACCCCCCCCGCCGCCCCGGTGGCTATACTATCCCAGGCACAGTGTGAGGGCATAGCTCTAAAGAAGAGAGACCAGTCTCCCCCTTTGTGGAATTTACTTTTTTGAACGTGTTGAAGGAGGAGGTATAATAAATGTAGATAAATAGATAATAAGGCAACCGGGATAAGTGCTCGGGGAAAACAGAGGTGTGATATGATGGAGAAGGGTGGGGATAAAAATGTTTCATCTAGTTCTGAACTCCAACAGTACTGAACTCCTTGCTGTTTCTCCCAAACCTCTTACTTGCTTTTGCCCCAGGACCTTTGCACATGCTATTACCATCTTTTCTCTTCTTTACCTGCTAACTACTACTTGTTCTTCAGGTCACTGCTTTGATGTCATTTCTTCCAGGAAACCCTCCCTGATACCCCAAGGCTGTCTTAAGTGCCTCCTCTGTGTCTCTAAGAGTCCGGAACTTTTCAGCATCACACCAGTCACAGCATACTAGAACTTCCTGGTGATTTCTCCATGTCTTCCAGGCCTCCCTCTAAGCCTATGACTCTATGGTCTACAGTAAAGAATACATTTCATATCATTATGGAATACACACACACGCACACACACACGAACGTAAATGGTAGATGCAAGTGAAGCAAATGTCTCACAAAATAATATTCACTCTCATGACATATGATATACCTAAACTTTTATTCTCATTAAACAAAAAGAATGCTGAAATAAGTCAATTGAAATAAAGTCAATCGAGTGGGCCTCAAACAGCATTTGGAAAATGGAAAACAGCATTTGGGAAAAAAAAAATTTTTTTTAAAGATTTTTATTTATTTATTTTTCCGAGACAGAACACAAGCAGGGGAAGCATCAGGCAGAGGGACAAGCAGGCTCCCTGAAAAATAAACATCTGGAAAAATCTTCTCTTTTAAGTTATTTGTTTCAGTAATCTCTATGCCCAACATGGGGGCCTCGAACTCACGACCCTGAGATCAAGGGTCACTTGCTCTTCTGACTAAGCCAGCCAGGAGCCCCTGCATTCTGAAAATCTTGCCCTCGGGCACCTGGGTTAAGCTCATTCAACTCGGGCCATGATCTCCAGTCCTGGCATCGAGTCCCCCATCCCGCTGGGCTCCCTGCTCAGCGGGGAGCCTGCTTCTCCCTCTCTCTCTGCCGCTCCCCCTGCTCATGCTTCCTCTCTCTTTCAAATAAATAAGATAAAATCTTAAAAAAAAAAAAAAAAAAAAAAGGATAGAGGAAATCTTACCCTAGCCAGAGGTCAGAGTATTTCCTCTACGGAGAGCCTGTTAGTGGATGTTTTAGGCTCTGTAGGGCCATATGGTTTCTGTGATAAGAACAATATTCAAAACCCCAGCTGTTTGCATCACGAAAGTAGCCCAGACACCATGTGAATAAAGAGTTGTGGGGTCTTTTTCGATATAAATTTATGGACACTGTCATTCGAATTTCTTATAATTTACACATCATAAAATCTCCTTCTTCTTCCGGCGTCCTAGCTTGGCGCTCATCAGAAAGCAGGCGGCAGGCTGGGTTGGGCTAGGGGCCACGGTTAACCAACCCGTCCCTGCCGCAGCCCTTAAACTCGGCGGAGGCAGGGACCACGGTCTTCTCTCCTCCGCCACATCCCTCAAGTCCCACACAAAGCCTCCCTTGCATTCGCTCAGTACTCAGGGAGCAGATTACAAAAGGTGGCAATGTGTGAATTAAACATTTTTGTTACACAAGGACTGGGCGCTTGTGGAAGAAAAAGGAGCAACACAGCTAAAACCAAGCAGATCTTCAGTAATCCTGCCGCTGAGCGATCACCGCATCCTTTCCCACTTTTTATGCAGTAGAAGCCAGGAATTCAGAGAAAGGTTATTTTCTGGCCAAGGGAATGGTAAAAAAAAGTTCTATTTCCCCTCAGTTCACCAGGGACATGGGCTTCCCTTTTATGGTCTTAGGAGACAAACAGGGCATGCTGAGGGCTGTTTGGCGGGGGTGGGGGGGGGTGTCTACCCTTATCAGGGAGTCATGGAAGTTCTCCTTTCCTAGGGAAGTGATGTTCAGGCTGAGACGATTGAGCAAGAAAATGGGGAAGTTGCGCTGTGCCTTCAGAGGTGTCTGGCTGGACGCTAGAGAGGGGGTGGGGAGGAGCATGAGATCAGCCTGTGGAGGCAGGCACAGACTGCAGGACAAGGGTCTTCTCACCTAGATCTAATTACCAGCTTATAGGAACTAAGGAAGATAGATGAAGAAATTCAAAAAACCAAACCAAACCAAATGACAAAAACCAAAAACCACAGCAGAAAACATCTCAAGGAGGCAATCAGCCAGATCCAGAATGAGGAAGATTCTACGGGATGAAGATTCTGTTTCTCATTGAATCAGTGGCTTGCAAACAAAAAGATTAAAGGGAGGGAATTCCCTTAGGAAGCCAAAGCCACGTGTGGGGCCTTGTTTATGTCTTGGAACAAATCAGCTGTAAAAGCCATCTCTGAGATAATCAAAGAGATTTGAACGTGAACTTGGTATTGGAAGAGAGTAAGGAGTAATTGCTAATTTTGTTGGCTACAATAATGGTCCGGTGGTTACATTTGTTACTTGTTAGTTATAGATGCAAGTAAATGAGATGGCAGATGTCTGGGCTGTGCTCTCAAACACCCGGAAAGAAGCTGGGTGAGTGTGAGTGTGTGTGTGTGTGTGTGTGTGTGTGTGTGACATCTTGTGATAGACTAATATATATTTGGTCTTTGTTCCAGTTCCTGGCAGGCTGCTTCTCAAAATCTTGGAATTTCCCGAGTCAGAGGGGAGAGAGGAGGGATTTTTGTTATTCATACTAAGGCCTTTTCCAACAGGGACCTGAGTGCATGCTAACGAGGGTGGGTCCTGGATCTCTTCAGGACTATTCCCCTGGAATAACATCCTGCCTGTCTGGATGGCAGGCAGCCACCTGTGGGGGTTTAAGAAGGAGCTGGGAGGGGGGTCCTGCCTCTGTCCAGACAGTCTACTCTGCAGCATTTAAAGCCAAAGATATGCCCTTCAATTAGTCTCTTTCACAACCCACCTTTAAAAATGTTCTCCAGGAAGCTGATGATACCATCTACAGAATGAGGCAACTCTTTCACACCATACCCGCTGGTGTCTCTGGTTTTGCAGTGACCCCAACCCCCTCCCCGTGACCAGGGCACACTCGTTCTCACCGTGGCCATCTCCGAGGCTAATGGCCGAGACTTAGGCTGACAAAAACCTAAGCCCAAACCAGAACTCTTTTCTGATTTTATTTATGTATTTGAGAGAGAGAATGAGAGAGAGCGAGAGAGAGAGAGCGCGCATGAGTGGGGCGAGAGGGAGAGGGAGAAGCAGGCTCTGGGCTGAGCAGGGAGCCCGATAAAGGCCTCGACCCCAGGACCCTGGGATCATGACCTGAGCCAGAGGCAGCCCGTTAACTGACTGAGCCCCCCAGGCACCCCAAAACTCCTTTAAAATCTAATTTTGGCCACTGCAGATAATGACCAGGGAATGGTGTGTTTGTTTCCCTTTTTTCTTAGACAGACAGGGAACCAGCTCTCTGGGGGATGGGTCCCGTTCTAAATGCCACTGGTCAGTTTGTCTTTGGTAACAGAGTGTGGCCCCACTGCTGTTCACACCACGAGGGACCGCATGGCCACCGAGAGAGGTAAGCCTCCTCATCCCTTACCCATCCTCCTCTTCCCAAACCACATCTCTCTGGGAGCCAAGGCCAGTGTAGCCCACTTTTGACACTATCGATTAGCTGTTTTTACTCGTGGCACTCTGATACCAAAGTTGTGTGTATGTGCGTGTTTTCCCCACACAACCTATTCTCCACCTGCCCAGATCGCACCTTGTGGGGTGGGAAACTGATGTCCTCTTCGGCCAAGTCTCACACTAGGTCCCCAGAGTGAGCTCAATCTCCAAGGCTGCCCCCACTTTAGATGCCTCTGTACTTGTACGACTGAGTCGAAGTTAGGGCTCCCGGGACCCCCTCCGCAGGTCCGCTAATTTACTAGAGCGGCTCATGGAACTCAGGAACACGGTTTCCCACCACTGATTGATTACCAAGGACACAACTCAGGGACAGGCACGTGGTGGAGATGCACAGGGCAAGGGGTGGGCAGTGGGGTGGGGAGCCCTCATGCCCTCTCCAGCTGTACCACCCTCAGAACCTGCTTCAGGGTACCCACCAGCACAGACGCTCTCGGATCCCCACCGGTGAGGGGGTTCTGGGGAGGGTCTATTATCTTAGTACGACTGATGAGCTCTTGGGACTAACTCAGGCTCCAGCCTCCTCACCACTCCCTGGTGGTTGAAAAGTGGGGTGAAAATTCCGGCACTCCACTCACACTATTCCCAGCAACCAGCCCCCATTGGAAGTTAAATGGGTCCACCTAGGGTCACCTCATTAGCATAAACTCAGGTATGGTTGGGAGAGCTTGCGATGAATAACCCAAGATACCCTCCTATCACCCTTTTCACTAAGGAGCTTCCAAGGGTTTCGGAACCTCTTGTTCCGGGAACCTGGCAAATGCCTTATTGTGTCGTAGATTCCCAAGAAGTAGGAATGAAATGAGAGAAACATTGATAATTGTTGAAGCTGAGTGATAGGTAGAGATTCTGATGCAGTCTCTGGGCTTTTGTGGGTATTTGGAAACTTAGAAGCTAAAACCTTTATAATAAAAGAGAATGAAAGAAAGGGAGAGAAGAACCCGTAAGCCACGCGGCCTGTTTATGAAGACAAAGACGTTAGCATTGACGCAATACCGTTAGCTAAACCCTACAGATCTCGTTGGGATTCCTCCAGGTTTTTCATTAATGTGCTGCTTCTGCCCCAGGATCCAAGGCAGGGGACCACACCCTGGTCAGAGGTCCCCTGTCCTACTCCCTTCCTGTCAGTTTCTGGGACCTTTCTTGCCTTCAGTGACTTGGACGCTTTGAAGAAGGATGGCCAGGCATTTTGTGGACGGCCCCAGTGTGGACTTGCCTGCTGTTTTCTCACCATCAGACCGAGGTTATGGATTTTTGGGAAGAATACGAGGGTGAAGTGACTTTCTCACTTCAACCTCTTTTCAGGTTGCAAAACCTCGGGAAGCACAGGATGTCCACGTGACTTAGGCTCATTAACCTTCATCTCTTGGTTAAGGCTGTGTCTGCCAGGCTCGTCCACTACTCTTCCTTTTCTATACTCAGTGACTGAGTCACTAAACCCAGCCCACACTCCGGGGATTTTAAGAGTGGAGGAAGGTCACGGAGAGATTTAAGCAGGTTTAGTCGTGTCCTAGAAGAACTCCCTGCCTGACACGCGAGTGGGCAGTGAGAGTGGACATGACCTGGATTTGAGGGACGTTCCCAGTGTGACTCAGCACAAGCTGGGTCTCCGTGGCGCGCGAGGAATGGGAGGAGGATGGCCCACGGTTGGGGGGCTGGCGGCCTTTCTCGGCCCCTAAGCCAAGGCCTGCGCGCCCCCAGGAGCTCGTGTGTCCCCTGCCCGCCAGTGAGAAGCCCCTCTCCGCTCCTGGGTCCCGCCTCGACTCGGGGCGGATCCCTGAGGGCTACTGGGGCCTAGAGACTGGCACACAGACAGCAGGAGTGTGGGGTCACCAAGGAGGGTCGCAGTTGGACCGCAGCGGTCGCGGGGCTGAAAGAAGCTGGAGGAAAACGAGTCCGCCAAAACCCTTGCTCCCCGCACGGCTAGCGCGGGTCACGCGTGTGTAACCAGGGCGTCCGGACCCAGCGGTTGCAAACCATGCTTTATTCACCCCGACTCCCAGCCCGCCGCCCCGCGCCGCGCCTTTCGGTTCTCCCTCCCGGGGCGTGCGGGGGGCGGGGGGCGGCCACACCTGAGCCCTCACCTGCGCCGGCGCGCCCCCCGCCCGGGTTTCTTCTCCCCTCGGCGCCTGCGGGCGGGGGCGGGGGGCGCGGCGGGGGCCGGGACCGGGGGCACCGGCCCAGGCGCGGGTCGGGCCCCGCTCCCCTGCGGGGGCTTGTAGACCAAGTGGAAGATGAAGGCGTTGCAGTACCTGAGGGGGCGGGACGCGTCAGGGGCGTGGCTTCGACGGGACGGGGGCGGGGGCGGGGCGGCCCGACGCCCCTGGGTGGTGGGCGAGCGAGCGGGCGGGGTCCCGGGAGCTGCGCCCCGCCCGCCGTGTGGGCGTGGGGTTGAGGCCAGCGAGGGCGGGGCTGGGGGTCGCGGGAAGGGGTTCTCCGGAGGGCGCAGAACCCCGCGGGGGTCGTGGGCCCTTACCAGGGCATGCAGTTGTCCGCGGCTCGCAGGCGAAAGGGGGAGCGGAAGGGGTTGGGCCGCGGGGGGCTGGTGCCCCCTCCGGTGGCCACCGCCATGGTCTGGTCGTCCATCACGCAGCCGTACTCGCTGCTCTCCGTGAAGAAGGCCGGGACTCGGAGGGACTGCGGTGGACGCGGGCCTCTGACTCTCGGAGCGGCGCCTCCGCCCAGCCCCTCCCCAGGCGCCAGGGGCGCAGACCGCGGTGGAAGCCCGGGACCCAGACAGACTAGGAGCGGGAGAGGCACGAAGCAGACAGACAAGACAGACCGGGTCAGGAGGGCCCTGGGCGCGCCCCGGGTCTGGAGCAGAGAGTGGAAAGAAGAGGCTTTCGGAGAAGGAGGACGGAGGGGGAGTGGCAGGAGGGGAGATCCCTTTTGGCCCCAAAGCAGGTCCCTTTTGGCCCATCCCCCACCTGTAGCCGGGGCAGCGAGCTCAGCCAAGTGTCCTTGAGACCGAAGCCAGAGTTGAATCCTGCAGGCCGAGGGAGAGCGGGCAGAAGCTGTCTCCCACGGCCTTCGCCCATGTCCCCACACTCCTACCCCAGGCTCTTACCAATAACCAGGTCCGGCTTGGGCCCCTGGAGCAGGTGGTAGGGCCGCGCGGACACCTTGATCTGCAGGTCCCTTCGGCCCCCCTTCTCCTTAGTGCTAGAGCTGAGCCGCGCAGATACTCCAGAACCCGGACGAACAGATACTTCTGGGCCATCCTGGGGAGCCAGGAGTGGAGGGGAGAAACCGCTCCAAGTTGGGGCACTGGGAGGCATGTTAGGCAAAGGGAGTGCAGGAGGTAGTGGGCAGCTCCTCCCCCACCAACCCTCACCCTCTGCAGGGTAAAATGCTGCTGGTCACTGTCCAGGGGCAGGCCGTCACCCACAAACTGCAGCTCCAGCGCCACGTGGGGGAGCAAGACCAAGAGCTCCTGAGGCAGAGAGGACAGATCAAGGTCCCACCCCACAGCCAGCTCCACGCCCAAATGCCCAGCCTCTGGTCCTGGAGGGACTTACCCAGAACACCATGACGAGGTCGAACTCCTTCCCTGCTTCCACCACATGGATTTTCAGTGACTGCTTGTTCTGGATGTTGAGCTCAGGGACTGGGAGAGAAGCTAGAGGCTTAAGAAGATGGTCTCCCTTCCCCGTGTCCCCCTCCAGCTCCCTGCCCCCCTCACTCCCGCTGCTCTGCTCTCCTTACAGGATTGGGGCACCAGGTGTGTGATGACGTAATACACAGTCAACGGGTAGGTGAGAAGCACGGCCATGGGGGAGTCCAAGCTGAGGCCCCTCCATGTGTAGTAATCCTGCCATGAGCCTGGGGAGAGCGGGTTAGTGGGGGACCTGGCCCCCGTGTAGATCCCAGCCCCTTTTAGTCTAATAGCCAGCCCCCTCTTCCTCAGCAGTTCAGACTGCTGACCCGTCCGTCTTTGTCCCTACCTCTAGCTCCCTCAGGGCCCCTCCAGCTCACCAAAGAGGCCCCTGGGTGGATCTGGGGGCACAGGGGGCATCAGGGAAGGCCCATCCCCCTGGAGAAGCTGGTAGGGATCTCCTGGAAGGATGGAAGGAAGAAGAGGATCCTGGTGTCAGGAAGGCCCCCATCCGGCTCATCCCCCTCTTCCTTCCAAAGGAGCTATGTTTCCTGGAGCTACAGCAAGAGGAATGGGAGATTGCCTGTGGACGCGGCTTCTCGGTGGGGTGGGCAGGGGTGACTTCTTTGAGGACTGGGGAAGGCCTGAAATGACCGTGGGGGGTGGCAGGGGAGTTGGGTGCGTGCATGGGGGTGTTATCCAGGGCCCTGTTTTCTCCCCCCATCCTTCCCTCTAGGCTGAGGGACCCATGCCTGAAGAGAGGCCCCACGAACCACTGAGAAGAAGGCTGAGGGCTGGTGCGCTGCCCCGGGGGTGCCTGGGGGTGCCAGGGCCTGGAATGAGCATGCTGAGTTGGGTCCAGTAGCCGCGAGTGAGGCCCCGTGAGGCCAGAAAGGCCTCCTTGTTGAAGGTTTCACTGGTCACCTCTGGAGAAGGAGGAGGGGAGCAGTTGAGGGCCTGGTGGCTAGAACCCCAGGCTCTAGCTCTTCTTGAGGCCCCTGGCTCTGAACCAGGTTCTGGTCCTCCAGAGAACGAATATTTCCTAGTGTCTACAGGGCCAAAGGCACCAAACCCATAGGGCCCTTGTAACAATTTTACCGTTTTTAAAAATACTCATTAGACAGATGAGAAAACCGAGGGTCTAAAAACTCAAGGGATTGTTGATGGCCCCCAATCACTGGTGGGGCTGGGCAGCGGGGGATGCAGGCTCACACTCCTCTGCTCCAGACCCTGTCTGCAGCCCCAGGGCTCTAGCCTCCAATCCTAAATCCCCAAGCACTTGGCCTTCAGACCCAGAACCCTGTACCCAGGCACCCAGCCTCAGTCCCAAACCCCTACCTCAGTTCCCCTCCCTCCCACTGCCCCATCGCCTTGGGGTACCTGCGGCATAGGTAAAAGGCAGAGTTGCCAGCTCCCCGGCCCGCTCCATGAAGGCTGCAAGCCTTGGGCACCAAAATCGGTGGCTCACGTCGTCAGGGCATCGCCGCCAGTCGGCCCGGAGACAAGCCTCGCCACAGTACAAGACAGCACTGCACTGGGGGCTGGGGTCACAGGGGGTGGTGGGCACCCAGCTTTCAGCCCTGTGGGTGCTTGGTCCTTGTGTGCCCAGCAGCTGCCCGTGTATCATTCGGTCCGTTTTTCTGAATACTCTGCTCGGGACAGCTTGCTTTCTTCCCTCCTTTGACTTCCCAGGCCCGCCCTCCCCCACCGGCCAGTTTTCTCTGCTTGCCTGATTGTTGGGGGGCTCCCTCCCTCTCATGCCACCTCTTTGGCTGCTCACCAAGGTGTCAGCTTCACTTCAAAGCTATGCCTGTGACAGACGTGGCAGGTTCGAGCCCGGAGGGAGGCAAACGTGAAGCCCGGCCGGGGACCCCACGTCCGCATTGGCGCCTTGGCTAACTTCACTCCCAGCCTCGGGACCAGACTCTGCAAGTCTCTGAATGGGGGCAGGCACCATCAGGCTGGGGGGCTCAGGAGTCCAGATCCCTACGCCTCCCCAGCCTCAGATACCACATTTCTGTACCGATGCAGCTGGGCGTCTCCCACGGTGAGCTGCCGGGGCTTTCGAGGGTCTCCGGAGCCCATTGGGCAGGCCATGCTGTGGCAGAGGAGAGCATAGGCCCGAGGAGCCAGGTTCTCCGTCCCTGAGGCCTTGCCGGCACTCCCCTGGGTTCCGTCCATCAGCAGGTCAATGCCCAGGATGGTGCCATGTTCATCGGTCACCAGTAAGAGGCAGGAAAGATGCAGGGGGGCAGCCTCTGGGGAAGGAAGGAGAAGTCAGGGGCAGGGGTATGAACGTCATACGTGCAACGGCTAGACGGGCCAGCTAAGTGAACAGAGGGGACCGGGTAGAGAGGGTATGCCTCATCAGAAGGGGACACCGGTGCTGGGGTGTCTGTGGCCATGCAGAAGTGTGAGCCTGCTGTTGGAACTTTCCAGCTTTTCTGAGACTTCTGGAATTTTTTTCCTTTCAATATATAAATACTGGCTCCAGTTGAAAAAACAGAAAACATCGTGGGTCCATAAAAACACCTCTCCAGGCCAGACTGCCCTGCAGGCCAGGCCACCGATTGGTGACGCCCCGCTGGGCTGCCTGGTGGAGGAGGTCTTCCAAAGGGCAAATCCCCAGCCCAGGGGTTCTTACCGCTTCTCCGCCCCTTCCTCCTCTCAGGGCCGGCTTCATCCTCTGCCTTGTCCTCCCGGCAACCATCCTCTCCGCCTCCTGCCAACTGCACAGCCTCCTCTGTCTCCCCTGGAGGGTTTGCTTCCTGGGGGGACTCCCTGCTGGCGGGGACTGGCTCCCCAGCCTGGCCACGGTCTACTTTCTCCAGGCCTGCACCCTCCTCCTCTCCATTCTCTTCCTCTTCCTCCCCCTCCTCCTCCTCTTCCTCCCCTTCCTCCAGGCTGACAAAGCTGACATAGGGGCTTAGGTCTCGGAGGTGGAGTGGGGGTTCATCTCCCAGGAACCGGGCAGCTCCCAGGCCTAGTCCGGGGCCTGGCTCTGCCCCTTGCCCCAGGCTGATGCCCACACTTCGGTTGGGCAAGACGTGAAGCACCCAGAGGGCGGGGTCCTGGGGCAGCCTTCTGATCTGAGCCTCCAGCTGGCGCCAGCGGCCCTCAAGGCTGGACCCCGCAGCCCCGCGCTCCGCCGCGAACTTTCGGAACCAGCCAAACAGGAGGGCAGCGAAATCAAGGAACTCATCTCGGTATCCAGAAACAAACTCCATGTCTTCAGGGCCACAGGGTCTGGGCCCAGACTGAGCAGAGAGAGGAAGGGGTGTATGGTGAGGGAGAGGGTAGGGGTGGTTCACAAAATGGGGGCGTGATTGAGGGTCTCAAGACAAGTTTTCAGGGCTCAGGGTGGGAGTTCAGGGGGAGAACGGGGCTAGGCTTGGAAGTGGGCGAGCAGGGGTTAAGACGAGTAGTCAGGAGTGAGATGGTATTTGGGGCCCAAATCTGCGGCCCAGCCCCTCCAGAGTAGGGTAATCCTATGGGGACCGGACCGCCAGGAGGGATTATTTTGGATCCATCTGTAGGGTATGGTGGGGAGGGACCGGAGCTGGGGCATCCCCTCGGCTTGGATCGGTTCGGCCGGGGGCCCCCGCGGACCTAGCCCCTCCCGGCCGCCCCTCCACTCCGGTACCTGCAGCCGCCGCCGCCACTTTTCGAAGGTAAATACCTCGGGGCTGGCGGGGGGCGGGCGTGACGTCAGGGCGGCCCGAGCCCGCTGCCCGGCTGGCCCCGCCCCCAGCGCCCGAGGCGCGCGCGGAGGGGGCCGGACTGCGTCCGCCGCAGCTCGCGGACTTCCCCGGGGGCATCACCCGGCATGTGACCGCGGCCCGGCGCCGGCGCCCGGCGGGGAAGCGAAAGCGCCGCGGGGGTGGCGGGAGCCTAGCGGCCGAGACTCCGAGGGCCGCGGCCTGACCTGGGTCGGCCGGACGGGCACCCCGGAGCCGCGCCGAGCCCGTCGCTCCGCCGCCCGCGCCGCGCGCCCCGCTGAGCCGCCGCGCTCGCCCTTCGCTTTGCGCGCACCTCCCCGGCGGTCCCTGTTGGCGCGGTGGTCCGGGGCCGGCTCCCGGCGCTGGGGCGCGGGGGCGAGGGGGGCCCCGCCTCCTGGGCTTTCCCCGCGGCGGCGGGCGGCGGGCGCACGCGGGCCCGCAGTACCGACCGCGCTGTCGGTTCGGACGGTGGGATCGCGGGAAGAGGGCGCCGCCAGCTCGCGCCGCACCCCCAGCCCAGCATCCCGGCCGCGGCTGCCGGCGTCCCCGCGGGCGCGGGACCAAGCCGCCGGCCGCCGCGCTCCGGTCCCCTCTGGCCGCGGAGATGAGCCGGAGCCCGGGCGCCCGGCTCCTCGCGCTCCTCGTCCTGCTGGCGCTGCTGCCTCCGCCAGGTTGGTCCGGGACCGCGCTGGCCCCCGCGTCCCCGAGTCCGCACACGGGGTGCGGGCGGAGGGTGGGGGGGAAGGGGGAAGGGGGCGCCGAGGGCCGAGGGGGGGTGTTGGGTAAGTGGCGAGCCGGGGTCCCCAGGCAGCCGGGGCAGGGGATAGGCTGGGGGACATCCGGGTCCAGGCCGTGCTCAGGACGTGTTTGGGGGTGGGATGTGTGGGTTGGGCTCGGGGGTCAGATCCGGGATGGAGGGAAGAGGCTTAGTAACAGGGAGGGGAGCCCCTTGAGCGGGGAACCTGCGCTGACCACCTGGGTCGCCCCCGCCCCCCAGGCCATGGCAACGAGGGCAGCGTCATCGGCAGTTGTTACTGCCACAGGAGGATTTCTTCCCACTCCCCTCCGAAGGGGGAGGTCATGGCACATTTCCGAAAGCACCTGAGAGCCTACGATCGCTGTAATTCCTACATCAGGTAATCTCCCGGAGCGCTGGGAGCGCAGCGCCTCTGGGTGCCTCCGGGAACCTCGCAGTCGACCTGGAACTCCTGGGGGGAGCGACCCCCTCCCAGGATTCCATTCGCCCAGCAATTCTCCATGCCTTGCTTTCCCTTTCCCACCTACCTGGGAATTTCCCAGGCGGGGCAGAAAGGTTTCCCCCCACCACCCCGCCCTGCTCTTGGCAGTGACTTCACATCTTTGGAATGAGGAAAGAGCTGAGGTGACCAGGCTTTTCCTTTCTAGGTTCCAGCTACACTCCCGCAGCGTGTGTGGGGGGAGCAAAGATGCTTGGGTTCAAGAACTGGTGAGCTGGTTTGATCGCAAAGGTACGGGCTTCCCCCTTCTCCCTGGGGTCTGTCTCCAGGGCAGCCGTCTCCTCCTCACTGTGGGCTTTGCTTGGGTCCCCTCCCCATGACACCTCGTCTTCCTGTTGTACCTGGTGCCAGGTGAAGTCCCCTCGACCCCTGTTCACCCAGTGTCACCCACCATCGCTGTCGTGATTTGTGCCACTCCCTCCCGTGCTCTTATTTAATATTTTTCTGGAAGCCAAGGCACTACTTTTGCTTTCCAGTATTCTACTATGGAAATTTAAAGACTTACACAAAAGTTGAAAGACTTGTCCAGGGGACACCCATAGGACCACTACTTGGAGTCTACGTTTCTAGCTACGATTCTAGCTTTTATGTATTTGTATTTTATGTCTTTTATATAGTAGGTACAAAATACAGCAGACACAAATTCCTGTTTTACAATGTCAAGTTTATAGCACATAACCACATTTGCTTTAGTGCGAGCCCATCTATCTCATTCGTCATCAATTTTATTTGACAGAGAAGAGTGCCTGAGCAGGGGAGAGGGGGGAGGGGGGAGGGAGGAAGGAGGAGGGAGGAGGGAAGAGCAGACTCCCTGCTGAGCAGGGAGCCCTGTTGCAATGCGGGCTCCATCCCAGGACCCCAGGGATCATGACCTGAGCTGAAGGCACACGCTCAACTGACTGAGCCCCCACAGGCGCCCCTTATTTTTTGATGCGTTTCCTGGTTAGGTGCAGGCATGACCACACTTCACCCCCAAACATCTCAGCTTGGGTATCATGGAGCTCAAGACTTGATTGTTGCCATTTCTCTTTTGAGGCTAAATTTACATACGATAAGAGGAACAAATTCTTTTTTTTTTTTTTTAAAGATTTTATTTATTTATTTGACAGAGAGAGAAATCACAAGTAGGCGGAGAGTCAGGCAGAGAGAGAGAGAGAAGCAGGCTCCCGCTGAGCAAAGAGCCCGATGCGGGGCTCGATCCCAGGACACTGAGATCATGACCCGAGCCGAAGGCAGCGGCTTAATCCACTGAGCCACCCAGGTGCCCCAAGAGGAACAAATTCTTAACTGTACACATGCCACTTTTGAGATGAGCCTGCTGTATTTTTCTCATAAAATAAATACACAAAATGTCCTAACACTTGCAGAAAAATAGTCTTGCGCCTCCTCCATGGCGCACAGACCAGTCTGTGGGCTAGAGACCTGCACACAGGCTTTCCCTTCATCCTCCTGGCCACTGTGGCCCTTGCTAGAATTCTCCCTGCTCTATAGCTGAAAGAAAGGCCTCCCAGGGAGGTCAAGAGACAAGGGACAAGGTCACACGGCAACTCTGTAGCAGAGTCAGGGTTCCAGCCCAGGTGTCCCCCACGTCCCAGTGCAGATGCTTTTCCCAGTGCTTCCTTGTTGCTGGTCGGTTCACTTCCTTCTCCACCCCGCTCTGCCCTCCGCCTCTGCCTTCCTCTCCGGCCTTCAGCTGTGATCTTGATGTTCTGACTCCTTACTTCTTGCCTCTCCAGAATATGGATATGCTAACTCCGGGAGTGCGGCCTCCCAGGAGCTTTTACCTCCTCCCAGCACCCAGGTTCCTGAACCCACACAAAGGGCACCTTTAGACACGGGCTCCCCTGCTCCGACGCACCTGCCACCTGCCTTGCAGTCCACCGCACAGCCCATGCTTCCAGCAGGGGCCCAGTCCTTGGACAGAAACCTCACGCAGAAACCTCACGCAGATGACATCACTACATCCACTGAGGGCCACGGTCGGGGGTCTGAGGAGAGGCAGAAGCAGCTGGAAGAACAAATAGGGCCTTCCGCGAGAACCTCAGCCATGGTGCCAGTGGTCTCCCTCCTGACCATCATCTTCGTTCTCACTGTGGTCCTCCTGTACGTGTTGTGCAGGAGGAGGAGGGAGCAGTCACTGCAGCACACTCCAGGTAAGCGGAGCCTCTGGGGTCCATCTCCCTAGAAGCTCTTAGGTGGCCGGAAACCGGAAACCTGCCCCAAGCAGACAGATACGCATCTGTCTGCATCATGAACCATAGGCCATGAGAGAAGATCAGGTAGAGACGGTTACAAAAGAGGGAGAGAGGAAGGAAAGCCATCTCAGGCCCAGGGACCTATCCTTGACCTTCAGAGCCAGGCAGGGCTTGGAGCAATATAAGATGGTAGCTAGGGGCGCCTAGGTGGCTTGTTGTGAAGTGTCTGCCCTTGGCTCAGGTTACGATCCTGTGATGGTGGGATGGAGGCCCGCATTGGGTTCCCTACTTAGTGGGAAACCCGCTTCTCCCTCTCCCACCACGCCCTGCTTGGGTTCCTGCTCTTGCTATCTTTTTGTTAAATAAATAAAATCTTAAAAAAAGATGGCAGCTAGAGCAGGCTAAGGGGAGAGGAACTCATGAAGGAAGGTGGGAGCCATTTATTTAGTTCACAAGTCTCTCCTGAGCACCTGCCCTGTACTACGGTTGTATCGTTGAACTTTGGGAATCGAATCCTCCAGCTCAAGCTAGTCCCCCAACTTTCCTTAATTTTAAAGCTGATACCTTCATCCCTTTCTCTTTTCCAGATTTGCCGCGGTATTATACACCTGTGGCATCAGACTCCAGTGCCTGAGTGGAGAGCGGAAATCTGAGGGTAGACGCCGTCCTTTATGCAGCCCCGCACATCTTTAATACTCAGGATAATCTCTAGCACATGCTAGGCACTCCACAGCCAGTTGATATTTAATATACAAGTATCCGGCCACTGCCCTCTCGTCTGCTCTTCCGCGATTTCTTTTCCATGCTGTAACATAAAATCTACAACTCACTGTGATACCCTAGACAAATTATGTGCTTAATTACTAAAGATTATTTTTATAATTATTGACTCTTCTATTCTGCAGACACTGGCCTCAGGCTCCTGCCCCCTTCCCAGGGTTCCTGGCTCCAGCGCCTACCCTCAGGGTCCCACCGCCCCCTTGATTTTCTTTCCTCAATCCCAGTATCACCCACGTATGCTCCAGTGAGAGTCCGAGCTCTCTGCTTCCGTTGCTGTTGTTTTTTTAATTAAAACCCCTGGTTCTGCTTTTGTCTCTTTCCATGAAAAAGAATGTGCCTTCGCTGGTCCAGTCTACAGAAGCCTGGGGTAGGGCACGGAGTGTTGAAGGAAGTGCCTGGTGGTCTGATCTCTGTCTGAGCTTGTCTGCACTTCCTGGTGCACCTGCGGGAGCACCTGTGGGAGCAGTCAAGGCTGCCTGATCTTCAAGTGTCTCCATCCCCACCTTCTGCCCCCTATACCCTGCCCAGCCGGGCCCAAAGTGGCAGCCCTGATGTCCCACGCCACAGGTCTCTGGGCTTTGTCCCGGGTGCTGGTGGTGGCCTTCTTCCAAGTTCTCGCTCTAGCTGGTTGGCCTAGTTTTCCAGCATCTGCTCACAGGTTCGAGCCACATCGCTGAGCTTGAGACGGGCGTAGTCCACTCGCTTCAGGGCCATCTGGCAGTCCTTCCTCGAAGAGTAGCTGGAGCCCTCATGGGGCTGCCCGGTGGCCACCTACAGGACAGTCAGATGAGTCGGTGACACACCCCTCCCCTGAGCCAGCTCCCTAACCCAGCTAGCATCTGGTCTCTTGCCTCCTGTCCCCCCTGAGCCAGACGCCGCTGGGGCCCGGTCACTCGGGGTAAATCACCGAACGTGTTAACCTCGTCTAAGATGTGGGTAACCCCAACGACTTCCTAGCCTTGTTGCAGGATTAGATAAAGCGGCACGTCGTAAACACTCAGCGTCTGGCACAGCGAGAACCGGCTCACCCCTGCCCCTCCTTTCAGGGTGCCGCCCCTTGAGACCCCGAGGTCAGGTCAGGTTTCTGGGCGCACGGCCCTGGCTTTGGCACCGACCACCAGTCCCTCCCCAGGGCCTCCCCGCCCGGCGGCTCGTGGGCCAACGAGGCAGGCAAGGCCGCCTTCGACGTCTTCCTTCCCGAGGGGGAAGCCCACCCCGGAAGCGAGGGTTCGGCGGAGGTCACCGGCTCCCTGGAGGCCGGGTCGCCACCGCTCCGGAGGCCGAAGCTCCGCCGCGAGGACCCCGCAGGCCGAGGCGGAGGCGCAGGGCGCGGCCGGCCGCACGCACCTGGGTGAGGTAGCGGATCTGCCCCGACAGCTCGGCCTCCACGTGCTGCACCGACGCCGTGAAGGCCGCTGCCTGGCGGTCCAGCAGCCGTTCGTTGGTCTTCTCCTTGGACAGCTCCAGGATCACGGTACCTGCGGGGGCCGACAGAGGGCCGGGGCTGGCCGGGGCTGGCCGGGGCTAGCCCGCGCGGAGCCCGTCCCCCCGCCGGCCCCCGGGGTCCCTCCCCTCCCCGCTGCGAGCGCGGGCGCCGGCCGTCGTGTCCCGAACCTGCATTCTGGAGAATGGCGCCGATCTCCCGTTCGATGTCCTCCAGCGCGCGAAGCCTCTCGTTGGCCAGGCTGTAGGTCGCCATCGCCACCCCCGGCCGCCCCTTCCTCGGGGTTTTTCTCCCTCTGCAAAACGCGGCGCCTGAACCCGGAAGCGGCTGTCGGTGTGCGCCTGCGCGCGGCGTGCTCGGGGCTGCGACTACAATTCCCAGGATGCTCGGCGCCGGCCGACCTGGCGAACTACAACTCCCAGGGTATCGTGCGCACACCCTGTTCTGCGCCGCCGCCGCCACCTGGCGGCCACCTGTGGTAAGAGGAGGCAGCGGGGCGTTGGCTTCCCGGTCCAAGGCGGTTCGGCCCTGCGCGCCTCCGCGGCGTTCCTGGGGTCTCTGTTGCGCGGCTGCTGGTGCTGGGTGAGGATGCTGGGAGCCCCGGGGTGCTAGGGCACCCCTCGTAGGGGCCTGGGGGACAGGTGCGTGGCTCCTCCGGGGCGGGATGCCCGCGGACACCGGGCTTGGCAGCCTGTCCCCAGGGGCGGGCGCCGCTCAGCCCCCCTCTCCCGTTCTGGTCGCCGGTTACGCGGCGTCGTCTGGGGATGCGTCCTGAGCGGGATGGGTTCTCAGGCCGTCGCTTAGAGGCGCGCGCAATGCACCTCGGGGGACACGGGATTCTGGGCGCGCGGTGCACCTGCCCGCGCCCGGACACGAGATTACCGGCGGCGGCGCTGCGGGAGCCGGGGGCTTGCGGCTTAACCGCGCGGACGGGAGACGGGAGCCGGAGCCAGAGCAGGAAAAGGCTTGCAAGCTAAGTGGTTTGGACCTCGTCCTGAAAGCCCTTGGGAGCCCTGGAAGGATTCTCCAGACGTGTGCTCCGGCCGGGTTCCTTCTGGAGAGGTCGGTCGGGACAGCTCTGGACACGGGGAACGAGGCTAGTCGGCACGGGGCTAGCCAACGGATGGAGACGGTCGGTTCAGCGTGAGGGACCCAGCATGTGACTCCGCTGCTTTTAAAAGTCCTAATACAAGAACAACAAGGAGGGGGGTCTTATTTGGGGGTCAAAGAGAGAGAAGCAGAGGAATTAATAGGAAAAATTTAGATAGAAGCATCAAGACAGAAGGGTATCTGGTGACTGATTTAGTAATGAGGTGGAGATGAAGCCAGTAGTGAAGAAAGCATAAAAGCAACTTGATTTACTCTTAAATTCACCCCCGCCCATCCCATTACTGGAGTTTTCTTTGTTGAAGGCGGGAAACAGAGGGTCTTTGCATGAAAGGCCCACCCGGGGCAGAACTGTATTGGAAACAGAGAGTGGGGCGCCTTGGTGGCTCCGTGGTTAAGCGTCTGCCTCCGGCTCAGGTCATGATCCCAGGGTCCTGGGGTCCAGCCCCACATCTGGCTTCCTGCTCAGTGGGGAGGTGCTTCCCCCTCACCCACTTCCCCTGCTTGTGTTCCCTCTCTCGCTGTGTCTCTCTCTGTCAAATAAATAAATAAAATCTTTTAAAAAAAGAACACAGAGATTAGGGGCGCCTGGCTGGCTCAGTCAGAAGGGTGTGAGACTTGATCTCCGTGTAGTGAGTTTGAGCCCCATGCTACTTAAATGAATAAATAAATTTTTTAAAAACTAGAAGAAAAAAAAGAACTAAAAGAAAATGGGGGTTAAATGAAAGTTTATTTCCTGAGTTGTTCCAATCTGGAATTCTCTTCTCCGGGTGTGCTAGGATGCGGGCTGAAAATGCAATGATTCAGCAACATAATTTTTCCCCCAATAAAACAGCCCAGCGTGGGTAGTTCAGCATGCTCCACAGGTCATCTGGAGAGTTAGGGATGAACTCAGAGAATAAACAGATTCTTTAAATGACAGTGACTCAGGGCAGACAACCTGGTGCCGGAGGAGACAGGTCATCGATAGACGGCACGAGGATGCCGGGTAATGTAGGCACGAACGTGTGAATGTTGGTTATTGATCTAACCTCCCCCGATACTATTCTCTCGGGAGTATGGGGCCTGTGGGGGTCTCTCACTGCTGGGGAGAGACACGGAAGGGGGCTCAGTCTTCACGTCGTATGGTGGGACACCAGCGATGATGCTTAAGACGAAAGTCAGGAAGCAGCAAAGTGAGCACGCTGCTTGGAGGTCAACACCAGGAAAAACATCAAAGGATGTAAAAGCAGCTACCTCTGAGAAGGGAGCTGGCGAGCCATGGGGTATAAGCCTTGTGCTTCTATCTGACTCCTTACTCTTGGTGTGTCCATGACTTTGAAAATAACAACGTGGGGCACGTGGTTGGCTCAGTGGGTTGAGCGTCTGCCTTCGGCTCAGGTCGTGATCCCAAAAGTCCTAGGATCGAGCCCCGCGTCCGCTCCATGGGAAGCCTGCTTCTCCCTCTCCCACTTGCCTTGCTTATGTTCCCTCTCTCTCTGTCAGATAAATAAATGAATAGTCTTAAAAAAAAAAAAAGAAAAGAAAAGAACGCACGAAAAGTGAAATGGTAGTGAGGAAATGAGTAGAGACTGACTTTATGTGGAAGAGACTGGAGGGTCTTCTCTGGTTTCCATCCTTCCTTGAGCAGAAGAGACTTGCGTGGATGTATGACATACCGCAGATGGAGAACCGGCAGAGAAAGAGGCAGAGGTTGAAGAGAGGGGATGGCGGGATGAGCTGGGGAGTCAGAGGAGGTGGGAGAGGAGCGACCTGGGCACCGGTGGAAGGACGAGCTCTGAACTCTGGCGGCGGCGGCTTGAGCTTGGTTGCATAGGGAATCATCCCCGTTGGTGTTTGTGGGTAGAGGCGGGAAGTTGCAGTCATCCGTCCCTGGCGCCCTCATCTCTGTGAAAATCAGAAGTCACTAGGAGCATGGGGGAAGATTTGCAAGGTGGCGAGGGAGGTGGCCAGGAAGACAGAGAGGGACAGAGGCTCATTGGGAACTGAGGGCCCAGCTGAGGTTAGAGACCATAGGTTGGCATTAGCCCCGGGCGTGTACCCAGTGCCCGGTGTTGGCACCTACGATGTGTTAAAAATGACTTGCTGAGTGCCTGGGTGGCTCAGTCAGTTAGGTGTCTACCTCCGGTGCAGGTCATGATCCCAGGGTCCTGGGATGGAGCCCTGCATCAGGCTCCCTGCTCAGTGGGGCGTCTGCTTCCCCCTCTGCCTCTTCCCCTACTCACACTCACTCTTCCTCTCTCTCAAATAAATAAATACATAAAATCTTAAAAAAGAAGAAGAATTTGTCCTGCAGATCCAGTTCGTGTGTGCCCAAAAGACCTGTCTTCGGGGATAATGACTGCCCTGGTGTTTGCCTAGCCGAAGAGCGGACCTCCTTCACGGCCGTCGGCAGGAGATGGGTAGAAATAAAGGCCACCCAGGGAGTGGAAAGTCACAGGGCGACTGAAAGAATAAGGAAGATCTGTAGGCGTTGCTGCAGAAGGGAAGGCACCACTAACGGGAAAAGCGTGGTAGAGAGAGGAGGGCACATTGTGCTACTGTCTGTCCGGAATAAGGGGAAATGCACCTGGGCAGGTGTGACTGGATGAGAACAGCATCTGTGGTTTATTTGAATACTGTCTCGGGACGAATGGTCACGGGACTGGGGACAGTGGTGGCCCCTGGGAATGAGGCACGGGGACCAGGGGCAGGAGGGAACCTTCTTTCCGCTGTTGATCGTACATGGTTTGGATCTTTTTTCTCTACACCATGTGCATGTTTTGCTTTCTTAAAAACATTAACAACTTTATAAAAAGCTAAAAAAAAAAAAAAAAAAAAAAAGGACATCGGCTCTCAAATCGTGTGCTCATTCAAGATCTAGATGTGTGGATTCTTCCTGGGACCTGCGGGATCAGGACCCTGGAAGGCAGAGCCTGGGATGGTGCGTCCTTATCTCGCCTCCCCCCTTCCCTGGGGGTTGGGAGTGGGGAGTCCTGATTCACCTGAAATCCTGCTGAGCTCTGGGCCGAGAGCTCAGAGGTCAGAGTGGGCTCGTGGGAATCAGTGGATGCTGGCGCTTCCTCTGTGTGGCGGGGGCCGGGCTGTGCGGGGTGGGCTGGTGCTTCCTCTGTGTGGCAGGGGCCGGGCTGTGCAGGGTGGGCTGTACTGGGGAGCGGGGGGCAGCCAAGGGCACTGGCATTTTGGCAGCACTTAAGTCCGTGGGTAAATGGTGGTGGTCTAATTGGATGTCAGGCTCCACAGACTGAAGGCCCATAGGAGTGGCCCCCGGGCCCCATCTGGAACCACTTAGCCTTGCTGTCTCTGCCCCATTCCCATCTTCTCACATAGTGCTGCCATCGCCCAGAAGGTTCCAGCCCGTTCCTCATTTGCCGGTTCTGTGCTCAAAGGTCCCTCCCTCCAGAGAGATCATTCCCAAACCCCAGGCTAGGTCAGCACTCCTCGCCCTGGACTTCTCCTTTGGAGCATGGATACTGTCACGAGGTCACCAGGGAGTGACTCAATGGTGGCTTTGGTCACTGCGATGTCCTTCGTGATACCCGGCACGGAACGGGCACCCCAGGCACGGGCTGCTCACTGAGTGAATGATGAGCCTTACGAGACACAGGAGACAAAGGCTGGGTGACAGGAGTGGGAGTGGGTGCAGGGGGGGTAGGCCTTGTCCGTGGAGGGTTGCTCCCGCCCTGCAGCCCGGCATCCGGGAGTGCCTGACGCACATCCGAGAAGCCGCAGGGGGATGTCACAGGTGAGACTCCCCCCGGCCCCACGGAATGTCGTGTGGCTTCTGTCCAGGGAGGCCCGTGGCCGGGCTCCCACCGAGCCCCAGGACTAGGTGGCCGGAGCCGAGCACCCAGCACACATGACCGAGTGGTGACGTGTGCCAGCGGCAATGAGGAAGAGCCCTGCCCTGCCCAGCTCCCGAGGCCCCCAGCCTTCGGGGAAGTGAGCAGCTGTTTCCCCTGTGAATGCGACAGCTGACGCTGCGGGTTCTGGGCCGAGCAATCGCGTTTCAGTGCCTCCGTGGAGCACAGGGCAGCCCAGCACTCGGACACCGACTGATGGCCTTGGGGCCCGGCGAGGAGGCTGGCTGGGTGCTCAGCCCCCCGCGGCCGGTCCCTGATAGCTCCGGTCTGCTCCTCCCACCCCCCACTGAAGACACAGACGCTCCTGCCTATGAAAAGGTTTAATTTCTTCTTTATGCTCAGAAACAGAGAAGTGGCCTTGCTCCCCCAAGAGGGTCTCCTCTCCCTGGAAAGGGAAGCTGTTGCTGTGATGTGAGGTTGAACGCGGGGTTCCTTCTCCCCACTTCCCCGCTGTCTTTCCAGCACCCTCTGCAGAATTTAGTCTGAACACAGCTTGCCGCCCACGGGGGAGGGGGTGGGGGGGGGCGCAGCTGGAGTCCAAAACATCAGGCCCATGTTCCACGAGAGATGGGTCCAGTGTGTGCCTGGGGCGGCCAGCGCGGGAGGGAGGGAGGGGAGGCATGGGTGGGGGGAGCTGCTGGGCAGAGGCGGGGAGGGCGGAGAGTCTGCCCCCCCACCTCCGCACCCACCCACTCCTAGCAGAGCTGGTCCTCATAATCCTCCTCCTTCATCCCTTTTAGCCTGAGCCGGGCGAAGTCCTCGAACACAATGTCGTCGTCCGTGGCATAGCTTGACGGTGGAGGGGGGCGCAGTGAGGGCTCCAGGCCCTCTGCTCGGCCCCCCGCTCCCCTCCCAGACACAGGGGCGTCCGAGCGAAGGGGCTGGATCCATGGGCAAGGAGGCTATGCCATCTGGATTGGGTGTTTCGGCCCTCCCTCCCCAGGGAGGAGAAAAGCAGGGGTGAGGGCACCCTGGGGGGCTGCAGGGCTCTCTGGCCACAGAGGTCAGAGGTCGAAGGCAGGGGTGGAGTCTCTTACTTGGTATCAAATTCAATGAGGTTGGTGTCCACGGGTACACCTGTGTCCGGAGCAGCTGCAGGAGGAGAGGGGTAGGTGGGCAGGCACCGGGGGGGACCAGCGGGTCTCCCCTGGCCTTGCCTCCCGCTGCCTTGCGGGGGTGGGGGGCTTGGGGTGCGCTCACCTGTCTGGGGCCTGGGGAGGGTGATGTGGTCGTGGGGCTTGGGGTGCATGAGGACGAAAGGCAGCTCCACAGAGACGTCCCTGCGGGGCGGATGGGGGAGGTGGTGTGAGAGGCCCTCGCGGCCGCACCGGGAGGAGACCCCCGCGCCCCCCACATTCCCCGCACACTCACCCGCCACGAGACACCACCAGCTTCACCTTGACCCTGTAGGACACCAGGATGCCCAGCACCTCCTTGTTGGCGCCCTCCTTCACGCTGCAACGAGGGGGTTTGGGTGGGACCCCGTCCCGGCCGTGGCCTCCAGCAGTGTGGGCTGTGCTGTTCTCACACCAAGCACCCCGCGGCACCCCTGGGTGCCCCGCTTGCAGCTTAAAGTGTCCTTGTGACCTGTCCTTGTGACCCGGCACCATCCAGCTCTCCGCCACCCCGACCACATCCCCCCCCACCCCTCCCCACTCATTCTGGCCTCTGGCTTGCCATGCGTGTTCACGCAGCGCTCCCCTCACACCTGGGCGCCCTGGGGGAGGCCCGGCCATCAGTGACGGTGTGGCCATCACCCAGAGGTGTGGCGGCCCCACACTCCCTCACGCGTCCTTGCAGAGACAGCACCTGGGCCACCGGACCCCTCTGCCCAGGACGCTCCTTGTGTGGCCAGTCACCGACTTACTCTGGGTCCTTCCTCAGAAGGACTCATGCCTGGGGGTGGGGAGCAGCCTCTTTAAAGGGCACACATGCCGCCCACCCTGACACGTCCCTGCCTCCTCTGCCTTGCTCCTTCTCCACGCTCGTCACTAGACGGGTGGTACATTTCACCGTTGATCTGTCTGTCCTCCCCCTCTGGATTCTCTGGTCCCTTCTGAGCCCCAAGAGCACCGGGTGCCTGGGACAGAGCCTGAAGAAGCGCGTGAGCCTGGGCCATAGGAGCCCCCCCGCCTCCCCGCTCACATGGTGCTGGAAGCCAGGTTGGTGTCCTCGTGCTTGAGCTTCCCATCCAGGGCCAGACCCCGCTTCTCCCGGTTGTCGCTGAGCAGCGGGGTGACAGTATACACCTTGCAGAACGTGGAACTGGGGGACACCTGGTCACTGGGGAGCAGGGACAGGAGACTGAGACTCTGGGGGGGCGGGCCGGGCGAGGTGGTTGCTCCCACCCCCCGGGGGCTTCCCCCCCCACCAGTGCTGCCCTATTTGGGCCCACAGGTAATGGGGGCTGGGTTAGAGCTCAGTCCACTCCAGAAAGCGAGCTCAGAGCCACCTGCGGGGAAGGAAGGCCCTTGTAGGTGGGGACGGTTCAGAGTGGGGACGGTCTCTCAGGGTTGTTCCTCTGCCCTAAGGTGCAGCCCCGGGGTGTTCTGTTACTCACTCTTGTTCGATCTGAGCTACAGGGCACTTGTACTGGGCAGTGCTGAAGAGGCAGATGTCGGCGTACTGTCTCACTGCGGGGTGGGGTGAGGTCAGGCAGCCATGCTTGGAGCGCAGGCTGCAGCCCCCCAGGCCCCCTGCCCTGGACCCCACGGGGCTGTGTTTCCTTCTGAGGCAGCCTCCCGCACTGGGGTGTGTCCCTGCGCAGAAATCATACCACGTGGGCAGCAACTCCCACCCCCAAGACCCCCTCCTATCCCCCACCTCCTACCAGAGACTTTGATCTTCTTGATGGTCTTGGTGGAGTTGTTGGTGACGTGGACGTTGACATTGAGGGGCTCCCCGTGGTAGTAGAGCTTTCGGGAAGAGGGGGTCAAGTTAATGCGATCTGTTTGCACTGGTCCCATTATCAGCGTCCCCCCTTCCCCCACACAGACCCGTGGCTCAGTCTCCCTCTAAAGCCACGCCCACACCCAGCTGTCCTGGCAGGTGGCTCCAGCCCTCCCCCAGGGCCCTCTGCACTGGAGCCCCTGCATCCTGCCCCCGCACCCCACCTCCTTGTCCAGGGAGGCCTCAAGGTGCAGGGACCGGTCGGACATGAGGAAGTGGCGTGTGGTTTCTGCTGAAGGCTGGGGGCCGGGTTTCTCTGGGGCAAACTGCACCTTTCGGATCACCAGACGCACAGAGTTCCTGGGGGTGGGGAAGAGGGGCGGCAGGGGGTGAGTCCTCAGACACCCGGACCCCCAGCGCTGCCTCCCTGAGGCTTGGGGCTCCAAGGCGTGGGGAGGGGATGCGCACAGCATGGGGGGGGCTTGCTTCCCTCACCTTTTGTGGCTTTTCTCTTCTAGTGATTTGGCACAGAAGGCGCGAATCTCAAAGTCTACCCCGCAGGCCTTGGGAGGAGAAAAGGTCACATCTTACACAAGGCCCCTGACACCGCCACACCCTTCCTTCTCCCTCGCCTCGGTCAGGGGTTCTTGCCCCATCACTGTGTGTTGAGGAGTGTAGGGCCTGGGGCTTCGTCCTCTGCCTCCCGAAGCCCCCAGTACCTGGCAGCGCCTGGGTCCTGTCTGCAAGGCGAGCCCCTATACTCACCTGGGAGTGCCCAGAGTCACCCGGGAGCAGACAGACCACATTTCCACCGGGGACAAGTCCCACCCTGGCTTCTCCCTGACAGCCCCCCTCTCGATGGGTGCCAGGTTCCTACTGGAGCCCGTTCTGTCCCCTGACCCTCGGACCCATTCCCGCTGTACCTTCCCCGTGTCCTCGGGGCCTGGCTGTAGGGTGACGGAGCAGGGAAGGTTCTGGGGGATCTGTGGGGAGGCAAGGGGAGGCTTCGGTTCTTCCAGATCTTTCTCCCAATCCCCACTAAGAGGCTGGAGGAGGCATCCCGATGGGTGAGAAGGGGAAGAAGGGAGGGGCCCCAGGGAGGAGGCAGACACAAGAGTGACCGTGAAGGCGGGGTGGGGGGGCTGTCCAGGGTCTCCTCCTCACTGCTGATTCCAGATGTGCCTGGAGCAGGGGCCTCACCGTCCCCCCTTCCCGCAACTCAGTGGCAGCCCCCTTGCCCTGTAGAGGGTGGAGGGCGTCCTCACTGTGAAGAAGAAGGGGTGGGCGTGCGGGCCCAGCTTCCTGAGCAGCCGGTCCTGCAGGCGGGTGGGGGGCCGCGGGGGGTTGGGCGCTGGCGGGAAGGCCTGGTAGTTGGCGATGAACAGGTCTTTGCGGAACGACAAGCCAAGCACATCCAGGTCCTCGCGGCCATAGCGGAAGGCGCAGGTGAGGGTCACAAACACTGCGGGGGGGGGGTTTGTTGGTGGTGATCAGGATCCCACACCCACCCCCCGGCCCCAGCCCTCATCCCCAGCAGCAACCAACCTGCCTGAAACCGACTTCCCTCTTCCCGCCCCACTGGGCCACCCCGACTTCCCTGAGGCGCCCCCTGCTCTCGGGCCAGTACCTTTGCGATCCTTCAAGTAGTCAGGGTCCACAAGCACCACGCCATCTGGGAAAGGGACACACAAACTCACTTCCTGTCAGGGCCTCCCCTCCATCTCTGGGCCCAGGAGCCTCTCCCTGTCTTGGGGGCCTGGTGCGGCTTTCTGGACACACTTACCTACGGGGTCCACTTTGTCCAGGTGGTCTACAAAGTCCCGCTTCCCCAAGTACACAGTGAGCTGCGGATACAGAAGGGGCACAGGGAGGATGGGGCAGGAGGGTGCGGGGCACGTAAGCCCCAGAGCACTCGTCCTGCCCCTGGTCTTTCCCAGGCTGGGGTTAGCCCTGGGGTTCCTCCCAACAGGGTCAGAAGGGGAGAGCAGTGGGGTTTCCCAGGTTACCCAACCTTGAAGCTTTTTGCACCTCTGTCCACAAGTCAGGCAAGCGCGTGTGTGTGTGTGTGTGTGTGTGTGTGGTGAGTGGGGAGTGGGCTTGGAGAGGACTCAGGGGGGCCCCCCAGTCATTTAGAGAGCAGGGTGTGGTCTCACGGGCTCCTCTCCGGGCGCTCTGGGATACACAGGCTATAGCCTAGGGGCTCTTGACCATTCCCAGCCCAGGAACCCTGGGCCCACTCCCAAGAGGGGTATAGCCTAGGGCTCCTGGCTCCTCCCCCTTCCTCTAGCCTAGGGACCCGGACCTGTCCCCACCCAGGGACCTGTCCCCACCCAGCCCTGCCGCTGGCTGGGGTTGAGTGGCCTTTGCGGCAAGGGGCTTCGGGAAGGAAGGAAGTCAGCTCTTAGCTGTCACAGGAAGTGGGGAGCTAGGGGTTGGGGATGGGCGAGGGGCAGGCTGGGCCTTGCAGGGGCCCGGAGTGGGTTGGGAGCAGAAGCAGCATGGGGGACTCACCTTGCAGTTGGGGCTCGACTTTTTGAAGACCCTAGCAAAATAGAAAGGGAAACCCCGCTGCCTCACACTGGGCAGCGGGGACCTCCCCACCCTGGCCCGAGAAGCTGAACTCACCCGGGACTCTGCTTGCAGGCTCTGGGGCTCTGCCAGCTCTACCCCTCCCACTTCTTCCCAGGAGAAGGGCCACCACAGGGCCTGAATATTCCCAACACCCCACCCCCCCACTAGGTCCCCTCCTCCTAGGACAATGGCCCTTGGTTGCCACAGGAACTACCCAGGCTCTTCCCAGAGCACTTGCCCCAGGGGACCCGAATGGGCAGGCTGTAGGAGCCTCTGTCTAGGACCGAACCCTGTCCCTGACTTCTCCAGTACTTCAAAGACAGCTGGAGTGCCCAGCAGGGCAACGGCCCTGGCTTTTGCGCCTAGAATGGTTTCTACCTGTAGGCACTACTTTAGTGTGACCTGATTCCATTAACCTCCGACCGTTCCCCATCCCTGATCTCAGCAGCCCCAAAGCCCATCTCCGGAGGTCGAGTTCAGCTATCACTTCCTTTGGGAAGCAGATCGAGCCCGGACCCTGGTTACTCCTCTTGGGGGGGGCGGTGTGAGAGCTTGCACAGGCCCCGAGCCACACATCACCTGCCCCAGCAGGTCACCTGCGATGGCCAGAGGCCGTACTCAGTTTGCGCCCCCAGCACGAGGCCAGCCAATTGCTAGAACCGCGATGCCCGCTGCCGTTGATCAGGAGAATGCCCCAGGTTCAGCGCCATTTCAAGGGCTTTGCGTGTGGAGGTCCCAGTGTTCCTAGTTTACAGGTGAGGGAGCCGAGGCATGGGGGCCTGAAGGGTTTAGCCTAAGGCCCCACGAGGTGGAAACGGTGGGGCTCAGATGAACACCTTCGGTCTGGCTCCGAGCCCACGCTCTCCCTCACTAAACTGGTATTCTCCCATCTCTGCAATCCCCACTAAGTGTTGAATTGCAAGGGATTTGCTCCCCCAAGCTGAAACAATCTAACCCCAGACTCTGCCTACTGCTGTGGGTGTAGTAGGTATCCGGTGAGCCCCTGGGCTCCGGCCACTTGTGGGTCTGACTTTCCTCATCTCCATGCGCTGTCTCAGCAGCAAGCCCTGGGAAGGGTCTTTGGCAAGTAAAAACAGAAGTCCCGCAGACTGGCCCATCCTTCCTCCAGTAATAACCCCCGTCCCCGGTTTTGCTCTAACAACCTCACTTGCCACTTCTTCCCATAAGGTCAGGCTGTCCAAAGGCCATAAGGCAAAGGGTATGGTGGCCCCCGGTGTCCCCATCCAATAAAGGAGAATAAACACTGGTAGGGTGGCAGCTAGAACAAGTACCCACTCTAAGGACGGATAGCTAGGGCACCTTCCAGTCCCCTTGTCTTTGCTTCTAGTTTTCCTCTATGTCCCAGGGCTTCCTCCTATTAGGATGAAGCCACCGATGGTGGTTGTGGGGTAACGGCCCCCAAGTGTCCGCAGGGCCACCTGCCCTGGGGAGCCGAGGCTGGGGAGCAGCAGCACTTGTACACCGAGGTCGGCCAAGGAGGCAGACTGTGGGGGTGCCCAGAGGTGCCCATCGAGGGGGCCAGCGACAGCAGAAGTTCTCCATTTCCTGTGGCCCAGAATTAGACGGAGGTGGCGGGGACTGTGCCAAGTCAGCAGTCCCCCTCTGGTCCATCCATCCTCCTCCCGGAACCACATAACGGAAATTGGGGGCCTCCCTCAAGTCAGTGACTTCCCCTTTCTTTGGGGGTGTTTGAGCCCTAATCCAGGGCACCAGTCCTCCCTCTGATCATCTCTCTGATACTACTAGATGGGGTGCTCAGAAGCCTGGGTTCTTATCCTCTGCGGGCAGGGAGTGGTGGGGCTGAGATGATGATGTTTTTCAGCCAAGTGATGTCTGAGGACCCAGGCCCCATCCTGGTCCCTCCTGGATAGAGGCATACGGCCCCAATCTTTTCCTCTTCTGCTCCGGCTCCCCAGGGACCTGGGCATTCACCCACTATCCCCTCGGGGGGTGTTGGCCCACAACAGGAAGTGGATTTTGCTAGAGACCAAAAAAGAGAACTCGGGGTATCAGTGGAAGGAAGGCGCCTCGACGATTGCACAGAAAACATCCGGGGAGTGGATGGCGTGCTCAGGGCAGATACTGCCTTGCCTCACCTCCGGGAATAAAAGTAAGGCCCAGAAGCGGGGAGGGTCGTCAGGCACTCTACTCCCCCAAGATGAAGCTGTTGCTCCTAGCAACCTGGGGGAAGGCAGAAGTTTGGAAGCAGAGACACCTGGCCCTTGGGACAGCCCGACTGCCTGCGGTTTACCTGACAGGAGGCTCTCCAGCAGCTCGGCACGAGCCTTCGAGGGGGGGGGGGAATCCCCTCCCGGCATCCGGACCTCCCATACCCAACCCCTTAGGGCCAGCCACCTGCTCCTCCTTCCTCCGCCCCTGCATCGCTGCCTGCACCGGAGAACCCAGTCGTCCGGCCCCCACATCCCTGCGAGAACCCAGACGCCAGGCTCCTGATCGCCTTCAGCCCTCGGTTTCTGCAAGGGCCCTGGCATGCGTCCCCCTCATTATTCTCGAGGACCCAGGCGCGCGGCCCCAGATGGCTGCCCCCGCAGGGACCCAAGAGTCCGGCCCCCGGGTTCTCTCCCCGGTGTCCTTGTCCGGGGACCGTCCCGGCACCCGCCCCGAGCCGCCGCCCACGTCCCGCCGCGTGGTCCCACCTCCCTTACCTGGTGCCCGGTTTCTCCCCCATGGTGCGCGCGCCCGCAGCCCGCCGCCCGCCCGGTTCGCGGCTCGCTCGCAGCCTCCCAGCCTGCTGCCAGGTCCCCCGCTCCTCCCCGAGCCACTGCGCACGCGCGCCCGCCGCTCTTTCTCCTCTCCCCCGCCCCTTCGGCCCCCCCGCGCTCCTGGGGAACAGGGCCCAGCTGCGTCAGCCCGGACCGCGCGCGCCGCGGCGCCGCCCGCCCTCTGAGCGCAGACCGCGCGGTGATTGGCTCCTCCCCCGCGCCCGCCCCTCCGCGGCCCCGCCCCGCCGCTCCCGGGGCGGGGGAGGGGGTGGGTGGGCTGGTCAATCCTGCGCGCGCTGTCCCCCGTCCCCCCTCGGCCCGCCCATCTCCCCGCCCCTCCGCGCCCCGGTCGGAACCGATTGGGCTCCCCGGCAAGGAGGTGCCCGCCTGCCCGGAGGGGAGAGCCCTGTGATTGGCTCCCTGCGCCCAGGGCGCCGCGGGGGTCCCCTCCCCTTTGTTTGCTTTCGCCGCCGTGGTGGAGGCGACGGAGGCGGCGGGGGCGGCGGAGCTAGCTCTGGCACCGTCTGGGAGGAAGGATGAGGGGATGCGCACGTGGGTGAGCGCTTCCACATGCGTGATGCTTTGCTTCAGGGCGCGCCGCGCTCCCCAGTGCTCGAAGCCTTCTTCGGCCCGCCCTCCCGCCGCTTTACTGCGCTGTGTCAGCTCCCTCTGGCGTTTATCTTTCCTCTTCCACCGGGTTACTGTGCCTAGTGTCTCCGACTACCCATCCCTTCCTGTCGTCTCTTCGCGGCCGGCATCCATGCCTCCATCCGTCCATGCCTCCATACATCCATACCTCCATCTGTCCATCCGTCCATGCCTCCATCCGTCTATGCCTCCGTGCCTCCATCCGTCCATGCCTCCATCCGTCCATGCCTCCATCCATCTGTGCCTCCATCCGTCCATGCCTCCATCTGTCCATGCCTCCATGCCTCCATCCATCCGTGCCTCCATCCGTCCATGCCTCCATCTGTCCATGCCTCCATGCCTCCATCCATCCGTGCCTCCATCCGTCCATGCCTCCATCCATCTGTGCCTCCATCCATCCGTGCCTCCATCCGTCCATGCCTCCATCCGTCCATGCCTCCATGCCTCCATCCATCCATGCATGCCTTCATCCATCCGTGCCTCCACCTGTCCATGCCTCCATGCCTCCATCCGTCCATGCCTCCATGCCTCCATGCCTCCATCCATCCATGCCTCCATCTGTCCATGCCTCCATGCTTATTTTGTGCCAGTCACTGTGCTGGGCGATGGGGATGCAGACATGAATTCACGTGGCCCCTGCTTTCCTAGCACAGTTCAGGAGACACATAAACAGGTATTAGGGTCACAAGAATACTATCATGGAGGTATGGTTCAGAAGACAAAGCGACTACCGGCGCTTGACTGGAGCAGAGGTGGTGGGGGAACACTGTCCAGAGAAGGACACATTGGAGGGCAGTCTTTCTGAAGGGTGGGCAGAAGTTGAGAAAAGGTGTTGCAGAGATAGAGAAAGGCAAGGCACGTCCTCTGCGGAAGGGTTTGTGGGGTTCCACCACAGGAGAGATGAGGGGGAGGGGGAGGACTGGAACAGAGTGTGAAGGATTCCATACAGCAGGTGAAGGAATGTGGTGGAGGTCTTCCCTGGAGGACACTTAGATCCAGTAGTGGCTTTTTTAAAGCAAGAGATTGGCATGATGATTCCTCCTTCAGGAGGAGAATTCTGGGCAATGTGGAGGATGGAGAGAGTGGGGCAAGGTTGTCTGGACTGAAACAAGTCAAGAGGAGAAGAGGGGCCAGGCAGAAGGGCCATTTCTAGGGCACAATGGAGGGGGCCGAGGCAGGGGAAGGGGGATGATGGGTCGGACCTTTCTGGACTTAAGCAGCTGATGTATTTCCCCTTCTTCCATGTCTTTTCTCATTGTCCCCCTGTCTTTCCCGCCCAAATAACTTCACACGTATCCCTCCACTTTTCCATGCAACAGAGAAAGTAATATGCACAACAAGACAGTTTCTGAGATACTCTTTAAGGTTCAAACAGAGGAAATAAGATGAAATCAGAGAGGGAGACAAACCGTAAGAAACTCTTAGCTCCATGGAACAAACCGAGGGTTGCCAGAGGGGCTGGGTGGCTGCGGTAACTGCAGATGGGCATTTAGGAGGGCGCATGATGGAACGAGCACTGGGTATTGTGTCCAACTGATGAGTCACTGAATTCTACATTGGAAACTAGTAATACACTGTATGTTCACTAACTGAATTTAAAGACATGAAGTTATTTGAAAAAAGGTTCAAACATAGGCCCTCAGTTCTGTCTCCCCCTTCTAAGCTCACTCTTCCTCCCTTCCAAGCTTTAGATCATACATTTCTTTTAGACTTATGAATCACTTTTGTCAAAGGGTCAGGACCAGAACATAATGAGATAAATATTGGTATAAATCTAAAGTGATTTGGGGGGACACCTGGGTGGCTCAGTTGGTTGAGCATCTGCCTTCAGCTCAGGTCCTGGTCTCAGGGTCCTGGGACTGAGCCCAGTGTGGCACTCCCTGCCCAGCGGGGAGCCTGCTTCCCCTTCTCCCTCTGCTGTTCCCTGCTTGTATTCTCTCGCTCTCTGACAAATAAATAAATAAATAAAATCTTTAAAAAAATAAGGCGATTTTGGGACTGAACTGTAGTGGTCTCTGTGGCATGAAAGTTACTGTATTAAAAGGTACTAATATAAGGACAATTTTAGAGAGATGTTAAAGAAGAGTAGAAAAAAATTAAAGAGATGGGTCATATACGGGTGGGAAAACCCATCATTATAAAGAAGTTGTTTCTCTGCAGATTGTGTATAAATTTGACACCATATCAAAATAACAATGGGAAGCTGGTCCAAAGGTAGTGGCTTATCTCAAGTGATGGTTCATGGTTCCAACTTCTTGTTCTACTCTTGCCCCCTTCTCTTCACTGCTGCACCTGACTAGTCTTTAAAAGTAAATGAATAGGGGACACCTGAGTGGCTCAGGTCATGGTCTCAGGGTCCTAGGATCGAGCCCCACATCAGGCTCTCTGCTCAGCGGGGAGCCTGCTTCCCCCCCCACCCCGCCTGCCTCTGCCTACTTGTGATCTCTGTCTGTCAAATAAATAAATAAAATCTTACAAAACTAAGTAAGTGAATAACAATGGGCCTTTTTGGGGAGGGGAACTTGATTCTAAACAATCAGAAAAATCAACTCACAAGTTTAGCCAGGATAATTCTGAAAAATAAGAATAAAGCAGGCCTCTGTCTAACCTGATAATTTATTATGTTAACAATAATTAAAATTGTTATTGGTGCAATGATACGAAACAGAGCAATGAAAGGGAACAGAGGACCCCGATACAGACTCACATGGTAGCATTTCCAGTCGACGGAGAAAGAACGGCATATTCACTGAGCTGGGTTGAGACAGTCGGCTATTCATTTGGGAGAAAAGAAGTGATGTCTCCATCTCATGCCTTAAACAAAATACATTCCAGATGGGTTAAAGCTCTAAATGCATGGAATAGAACTATAGAAGGATTAGGAGAAAAACAGGAAAATATTTTTATAACCTTGGAGCTTAGGAAAATCCTCCTAAGACATCAAACCCCAGGGCTATAAGTAACACCAGGATACACTTTACCATGTGCCAAAACACTGTTCCAAGCATTTTACAAATATCAGGTCATTCAGTACTCACAGCTCTATGCGTTAGGGTTTTATGATCACCCCCCACTTTACAAATGAGGAAGTGGGGGCACAGTTAAGAAACTCAAAGACTCATACAGCTAGCAAGAGGCAAAGCTGGGGTCTGAACCCAGCGGTCTAGCTCAGAGTCTGTGGCTTTTATTGAAACGCCCTACCTCTAGAGGACTAAGAGATTAAAATAAATAAAATGACAAATTGGAAGAAGCCTCTTGCAAAGGGGCAACACATAATAATCAAGAATAACTCCGGGGGTACCTGGGTGGCTCAGTCCTTAAGCATCTGCCTTTGGCTCAGGTCATGATCTCAGGGTCCTGGGCTCTCTGCTGAGCAAGGAGTTTGCTTCCCCCCCCACCCCCCGCCTGCTTATGATCTGTCAAATAAATAAATAAAATCTTAAAAAAAAAAAACCACTCCCCACATCTCTGAAGAGTTCCTACACAGTAATAAACCTAGTTATTGGGATTATGCATAAAGCACAGTTTCATATGATTGGGGGGTGGGGTGGGTGTTAAGTTAAGGCAATCTTCCTAGAAGGCACTTTGCCAGAGTAGGCTTTCTCTTTCATCCAACTTTCATTTATTCACTCAACAAATATGTATCGAGCACTTTTTATGGGCCAGGCACTATTCTTGGCGATAAGACTGAAGTAGTGAGGAAGAGAAGACCCCTCTCATGTATTTTAGCCAGAGGAGACAGTAAGTAAGAAATACATTGGAGGGGCACCTGGGTGGCCCAATTAGTTAAGCATCTGCCTCTGGCTCAGGTCATGATTTTGGGGTCCTGGGAGCAAACCCCAGGGTTGGGCTCCCTGCTCAGCAGGGAGTCTGCTTCTCCCTCTCCCCCCTCTCGGCTTGTGTTTTCTCTCTCAAATAAATGAAATCTTTAAAAAAAATTAAATACACTTGAGGTAGTGTTATGAGCTATTTAAAAAAAAAAATAAGCAGGGTGACTGGTAAAGGATGAAGGGGTTTGGCGTGGGGGCTACTTAAAAAAGGAGCCCTCTTTGAGGATGGCAAGATGGTATCAGAGCTTGAAAGAGAAAATTATTCCAGGCAGAAGCAGCAGCATGTGCAAAGGTTCTGCGGTGGGAGCGGGCTTGCTGGAGGATAGAAAGTCTAGTTCGGCTCAGGGATGAGACAGCACAGGGACCTACTGAGGGTACCCGTGGTTAGCATGGAGGTGGGAGAGGTGCGACGCCTCAGATCCCAAGGATTCTAGGAGCCCGGGTAGGAGGGCGGGATTTCAGTCACCTCTTGGGAAGCCAGCGAAGGGCTTTACGCAGGGAGTGGGATTATTTATATTTATATACATATATTCTATAGCTACTAATATTAGTATTATTACTAACCGACTTACATCTGAAAAGACTGGTTGCTTTGCACAGAGAGGACTGCCCAGGGGCCACAAAAGAAGCCGCGAAGAGGCGATAGGAGTGCAGGGGGGCCGGGACCAGAGGGACCCTGGAGATGGAGAAATAGAGAAAAACCCAGCCATAACGGGATTTGTGTTTGGAGAGGAAATACGTAAGGGTGACCCTTAGCCTTAACTTTTCTTCGGGTTGTGAGGTCGCCCTCGTGCAGGACAAGCACACAGAGAGGTGTTGGAGCGTTCCGAGGCCGCACCGGGGGACGGCGGCACGGACGCAGCAGGGGTTAAAGCGCGCCCGCGGCCCAGTGGCCGGCAGCTCAGAGAGGCAGCGTGGGGCGGTCGCGATGGAGGCCTCGGGGACCCAGGCGGCTCGTCTCCCTGCAGGCCGGGCGCTGTCGGAGCTCGTGTTTGAGGGGTGCGCGGACCGCCGCCTGGGCATTGCCGCCGCAGCACACACGCCCCCGACCGCGGCCACGCTGACAGCCAACCGTCCGCACCCGGGGCGCGGCAGCTGAGTCCCGGGCCGCGGGCTCCTTTTGTCTGGCCCACGTGGCCCGCCCGCGCCCCGGCCGGCCCGCCCGCGCATGCTCCCTCACGCGCGGCGCGCAGAGCCCCGCCCCCGGCCGCCCAGTGCGCAGGGCCGCGGCCCCCTCCTCACGCCCCCTCCCCACCAGGCGCCCGTCGCGGTGCGTTTGCGTCATCGCGCCACGCCACCACCGGAGCCCGGGCGAAGATGGCGGCAGCCGTTCTTAGCGGGCCCTCGGCGGGCTCCGCGGCCGGGGTGCCCGGCGGGACGGGGGGTCTGTCGGCGGTGGGCTCGGGCCCGCGTCTCCGCCTGCTGCTTCTGGAAAGCGTGTCCGGGCTGCTGCAGCCGCGCGCGGGGGGCGCCGTGGCGCCCGTGCATCCCCCGGTGCGCTCGGCCCCGCACTTGCCCGGGCTCATGTGCCTCCTGCGACTGCATGGGACGGTGGGCGGGGCCCAGGTGAGTGCGGCCCGCGTGCCCGCGGCCCTGCCCGGGAGCCGGCGCCGCTGCGGGGCCGCGGGGCGCGGGGGGCGGCGGGGAGGGCGGGCTGGAAGGGCTGGGGGCTTCTGCCGGAGCCCGTGTCGGTCTGGGCGATGTTCACGCCGTCGGCGGAAACTCCGGGGCGAGAGGAGGGGCCTCGCTGCTCCGCCGCTGGGCTGTTGGTAGTCGCTCGGGACTGTGGGTTCGAGTCCAGGCCCCGCCGCTCAGCTGCACCATCTTCCCTCTCCCCTTCGCGGTCTGGTTGTGGGATTGTTCCGACCGAGTGAACGGACGTGGAAGACGAATGTTGACCGAGGCCCTCCCGAGCCGGAGCCTCGGGCGCTCCACTCTCAGATGCGGTGGCGCTGAATACAGTGTCTGGAAACAGCGAGAGTGGCGTGGCCGGGACTCCTCACCTGACCCCGAGGATTGCGGAGGTTTTCCTGAGGCGTTGGAGCTTAAGCCGAGATCCTCCCCCGTCCCCGGAAGAGCAGGGGGTTGGCTAGGGAAAGTAAATGGGAGAAGTCCACGTGGGAAGGTCCCGTGGCAGGAGGGGCATCGCGTATGGGGCTGGAAGGCCATGGGGACCAGCGCGGGCACAGTGAGGCTGGTGCGGTGCGGGGCAGAGCCTTGTAGACTGGCTTAGAAGGGGTCCTTCTAAGGACCCGCAAACTAGAAACCCAGATGTCCACCAAAACACGTTCCTGCTCCCATGCCTTCCTCATGTTCAGTCCTGTTGATTTTATTACCCAAGTAGCTTTCAGATCTGTCCACTCCTTTCCATATCCTTCCTGGCGTGTTCCAGTGTTAGCTTGAACCCTGCTTTCTCGCGCAGGTGAAGGCACTGCCTATAGGAAGGCATAGTGTGTCCAACCCGGCGTCTAAGGGTGGGTGCCACTGCCATTGTCCTCGCTTCGGCCCTCCCCAAATTCTACCCACCTCTCAAGATCCATATACATGAGGTCTTCCTTGTCCCATCTTTGTTCCTTGGACCTTGCTAGCACCCTGCTTCCTTCCAGCAGGAGGGTTGTCTCAACCTTGGATAGTTCTTTGGTCTGAGTCCCAGATTTATCAGGGACGGTCTCATCGCTGACACTGACGTTACTCCCTACCATTGAGGGTGACAGAACCGTACCTCTGCTACTCAGCCCACTTTGGGAAGTGGGAGCTGATGACGCATTTTCTCGTCTCAATCTCCCACCTTCTAATCCACGTGCGTTTCTGAAACGTTGTCTCTTCTGCCTATACACCTCTGGTTTCTTTCCTTGTTCCAAGTTTTGCCTTCTCCCTCAAGACAAGTCCGTGAGCCCAATGTCTTATTTTCCCCAAGTGTCTAAAGCCTGGCAGAATTTCGAGCAAAGCTAAAGGTGATGTGGGAATCTAGGCTCCCCCTTTAATATTGTCCGTGCCACATTCTGGGGCATAGCCTGCCTTTTTTCTTGCTAACATCTCTTGTCCCTCGTATTGGATCCTGGGTTCGTGGGGCTCACAGTGCCACCTGGAGGGTTTGCGTCTGCCTGTTTTCATTCAAACAATACCGAGGTGCTGTTACGCAGTAGCTATTGTTCTCATCTCTGGTAGACACGTAGGCGTGGTCTTTTCCCTTGGAAAATTTCTAGTCTAATTGAAATGAGAAATGAAAGTAAGGAAATAGGCTTGGAGCTTATTGGAAAGACAAATAGAACCATCGATTGGGCCATCTGTTTTGGCTGAATCACCAACTAGCTTTCCTATAGGTGGCGGGAACTCAGTAGTTGCACAGTGAAACTGCCCAGTTTCTGGTATGGATTATAGCAAGACTTGTGTCCTTGCCTTGGTCTTGTGGCATTTCACTCGTTTCTCTCATGGCACCTGGAGTGAGCTTGCTCCAGGAAAACGCTGATGGCGTTTGCCGGGTTTTACAATCTTCTCTAGCTGGGTTTTCTTGACTTTGGGCCTTTGCACTGTTCTCCACTTGGAGTCCTTCCCCGTGCTGCTGCCCTGCTCCCTGGAAAAATCTTTTCAGTTCTGTGCTTTTCACTGCCTTTGGGAAACCCTTCCAAACCTTTACCTGTGATTAGCTGTCCTTTCTTACAACATAGTGAAATGATACATTTATTCATTTCACATGTTTATATAACCTTCTTCCCTCACCAAACAGCTAGGCTTTGATTTGCTCTATTTTATATGTAATGAAAAAAGATGGAACTCGGGGCACCTGGGTGGCTCAGTGGGTTAAGCCTCTGCCTTCGGCTCAGGTCATGGTCTCAGGGTCCTGAGATCGAGCCCCACATCAGGCTCTCTGCTCAGCAGGGAGCCTGCTTCCCCCTCTCTCTCTCTGCCTTTCTGCCTACTTGTGATATCTCTTATTCTGTTAAATAAATAAATAAAATATAAAAAAAAATAGAACTTACTTCAGAGTACACAGAGGTAGAGAAAATAGTATTTTGAGGGATGCCTGGGTGGCTCAGGTCATGCTTCTTGGGTTCTGGGATAGAGTCCCGCATTGGTCGGACTCCCTGCTCAGCCGGGAGCCTGCGTCTCCCTCTGCCTTCCGCTCGGCCTCTTGTCGCTCTCTCTGTCAAATAAATAAATAAAATCTTTAAAAAAAACAGTATTTTGAACCATCCCACCCTATGCTGTCCCCGTCACCCAAATTTAACAATGGATGTTTTACCAAATGGTTTCATGCCCACTGTCCCAACTCTGCTCCCCTCCCCCAGCTTTTTAAAGCAAATCCCACATCTCATTTCGCTTGTAACCGCGTGGTCTTAGAAGGATGGAATGTCTTATTCTGCTTTTATTCCCAGGGCTTTGTACTGTTCTGTGCCCTAGTCAGTAGCCACTGATCTGCTTAAAAATATCAATAAAAGGGGCACCTGCTGGCTCAGTCCGTAGAGCAGGTAACTCTTGATCTCAGGGTCATGAGTTCAAGCCCCATGCTGGGCATCGAGTCGACGTAAAAAAAAAAAAAAGTATATCAATATAATGACAACATTCTTTTGCTGAAAACTGCACAGTAATCCCTACCTTGTGTGGCCTCTGCTGACCTCCTGACTTCATCTCACACCGCCCCCTCTCTGTGTGGACCCCGCTCCAGCCGCCCAAGCTCACCTTGTTTCTGGAGTTGCTGGGACCCTTGCTCACCAGCTCCTGGGCACTCTCTGGGAAACTTGGGAAGCTCGTGGAGGGTGACTTCCCACTTAAGTCTCAGCTTCTGTGCGCCTGTTTCACAGGAGTCTTTCCTGACCACTGCGCCCCAGTCCGCCCAGACACAGACGTTCTCTGACTCATTGTCCTGTTCGGTTTTCTTCCCAGCATTGATCTCCACTGGAAAGAAATAAACCTATGTCTTATCTGTTACATTCTTTGTTCTCTTCTTACCCAGTTTAAGCTCCACTATAATCCCTTTGCTGCCCCTCCCGTCATTGTACTTGCCGCCCGTACCTCCTCTGAGGTGAATTTAACTGTTCATTCTCTGCCTGCTCCTGCGTAGCCCAGTGTGGCTTCAGGACAGGTGTCCTTGCGGACTGTCACTTAGCACTCACGGCCGTCATCGTCTGCAGTGGACCCTAGTGTCGCCCTAGTCCCACCACGTTTCCACTTCCCCAGACAGCCTCTAACTGCCTCTGTGCACCCTCCCGCTTAGATGTTCACCTGCATCTCGTCTCACTGAGAAGGTAGAAGCCATTGGATGGGTGGCCCTTTGGGTTCCCGCCGGGTTCACTAAGTCTGTGGCCATACGCTCTGCCTTCCCTCCCATGCTGAGGGGTGAGCTGCTCCATGCCCCTGTCCCCCAACTTCACCAGCTCTCCCCACTGTTGGAGCATTTCATCCTGCACTGCCCCGAACAGCTTTAACACGCCCCTCCCTGGCCCCACTGTCTCCTGCCCCATTTCTCTTCTTGGCAAGACTCCTCAGAAGAATTGTACTTGATGTCCACAGTTCTCTTGTTTCTTCTTCTTCTTCTTCTTTTTTTTTTTTTTAAAGATTTTATTTATTTATTTGACAGAGAGAGATTACAAGTAGGCAGAGAGGCAGGCAGAGAGAGAGAGAGGAGGAAGCAGGCTCCCCGCTGAGCAGAGAGCCCGATGCGGGACTCGATCCCAGGACCCTGAGATCATGACCTGAGCCGAAGGCAGTGGCTTAACCCACTGAGCCACCCAGGCGCCCCTTCTTTTTTTTTTTTTTTTTTAAATACCATTGCCGGGGTGCCTGGTTGGCTCAGTGGGTTAAGCCTCTGCTTTCAGCTCTGGTCATGATCTCAGGGTCCTGGGATCGAGTCCCACATCAGGCTCTCTGCTCAGCAGGGATCCTGCTTCCCCCTCCCTTTCTGCCTGCCTCTCTGCCTACTTGTGATCTCTGTCTGTCAAATAAATAATAAATAAATCTTAAAACAAAATACCATTGCTTTGAAATAACTTAAAGTTTATGCAAAATTTGAAATAATTAAAGTAATCCCCATAGACCTTTCACCCCGATGCCCTACATGTCAACATTTTATTTTATTTGTTTATGTTTAAAAGATTTATTTACATATTTTAGAGGGCAAGGGAGGGAGAGGGACCAGCAGGCTCCCAGCTGGAGATCCTGACCTGAGCTGAAACCCAGAGTCGATGCCTTAACCTGCAGTTCCCCTCTTTGCTGTACTGTCGCGGATGCGTGGAGCCAGTCAGCCATCGCTGTGGTCAATCTCATGTATTTATTTTGATTACTGTTATTTTTAAAGGTTTAATTTTTTAAGTAATTTCTACACCCCACGCAGGGCTGGACCTTGTGGCCCGGAGGTCAAGAGTTGTGTGCTCCCTTGCCCGTGGGGGCCGCGCGCCCACCGTGATGGGTATAGAATGGCTCATTCCTCCAGAAGGAAGCCCTGGGCCTCCGTGGTCCCTGCCCGCTTCCCTACGGCTGTGCTCTACTCTTTGTCTCTCGGTTTGCCTGTCTCCACCGGCTCATGGGAACAGATTTTACACGTGGCGTTTCGGGTCTGGCTGCTTTCGTGTAGCATCACGTTTTGAATGCTCGTCCGTGTCCCAGAGCTTCGATATTATTATTATTATCATTATTATTTTATTTAATTTATTTTTTAAAGGTTTTATTTATTTATATGACAGAGATCATAAGTAGGCAGAGAAGCAGGCAGAGAGAGAGAGGAAAGCAGGCTCTCCATGGAGCAAAGAGCCCGATGTGGGGCTCGATCCCAGGACCCCGGGATCATGACCTGAGCTGAAGGCAGAGGCTTAACCCACTGAGCCACCCAGGTGCCCCTATTATTATTATTTTTTAATATGGCCACTCACTCTTCCGTCCTGTGGGTCTGTGGTCCATCGACCGGTGCGTGGGCCCTCGGGTGGTTCTACTCTTGGGCTGTCAGGAAGGACGCTGGGAAGCATCACGTGCGAGTCTTGGCAGAACTGGGTTCTCGGTTCTCTTAGGACTGTCCCCGGGGCGGCAAGTGCTGGGTCATGTGACCTTCGGAGATGCTGCCAGAATGTTCCGAAGTGGCTGCACCATCTTCTCTTCCTGTCGGCAGAGTATTCAGATAAGGGTGTGTCTCACTGTTCCCTTCGCTTGAGGGCGCCCCGAGAGAGGGCTTCTGTGCCTGCTGCGTGGAGGCCCGACCTCCCTCCCCCATGCCAGGCGCTTGGCTCCTTCCCAAGTCTGCTTTAGGCTGCCCCATGGCCCTCGGCTCCATCCCACTCATTAGTGTTGAGTCGTTTGTGTATTTTCTGCCCTGGGCATCTAGCACACACGCTCCCTAGCACCTAGAGCAACGTCGCATGTGAGGTTGACCTTGAATACGTATTGACTGAAGAAGCGAGTCAACATTTCCGTCATGAGAGCGGGGACCTTGTTGATTTTGTCTGGCTCTGGACCCCTTCATCCGTTGCCGTGTGTCCTGTGTGTGTTGGGAGAATGAGTGATGGGCACGGTTAGGGGGGCCCAGGGGTCATGCGAGGAGCTCGGCCTTCCGCGGGGCAGCAGGGTACTCTTGGGAGGCCTGGGAGGAAACCTGTGTCAGGGCCCCCAGAATGTGCGGGAAGGAGGCTCTGGCTGACTGGGTCGGTGTTGGCATTGGCTAACGGCTCTGAGGAGGCCGGGAACAGGATGAGGAGGGTTTGGGGGTGAAGGCCGAGGGTAACAGATGGGGTCAGCATCCATCTAGCAAGTGTGTGTGGCATCTGCTCTGTGCTGGGCGCTGCCCGGGGACACTGAGCTGGGATGTGGGTCTCGGAGGGAGGTGGGAGAAGGGGTCAAGCAGGACGGGCCTGGAGGAAGGCCCCTGAGGCACAGGCTGCTGAGTGTCAGCTGCTGGAAATGGGGCCTTGGGGCTCAGGGGAGGCTTCACAGGTGTGGGCAGGGAAGGGCCCAGAGAAGCACCCCCACCGACTTCAGCATCCTGTTCCTGATTCGCTTCCCTGTTTGCTCCCCCAGAACCTCTCCGCCGTTGGGGCGCTGGTGGGTCTCAGTAACGCACGGCTTGGTTCCATCAAAACTCGGTGAGTCTTTAAGCCTCATTTTTCCAGGGGGTGGTTCCTCAAGAAGCAGGCTGTCCATCTGTCCATCCATCCATGGTCAGCATCCTGTGGACTCAAGAGACTTATTGTCGAGAGGGTGGAGGGTTTCCTTCTTCCCGTGGGCTCCCATGGGGTGAGCTCCACCTGCCCCGGCCCCAGCTCATCCTACCTGGGACCACCTCCGTTCCCAGCGTCTTCGCTGCTCGCATCTCACCAGAGCCCTCCAGGCATTTCGGGAGTTGGAAAGCACTGACGGTCTGGAAGGGGCATCTGCTCTGGCCCCCGGTGCACCAGCGTGGTGACTGGTATTCTCGGGAGCGTGGCTGCCGCTGTGGGCTGTCACTGGCTGCTTCCCTGGCAGGTTTGAGGGCCTGTGTCTGCTGTCCCTGCTGGTGGGAGAGAGCCCCACGGAGATGTTCCAGCAGCACTGCGTGTCCTGGCTCCGGAGCATTCAGCAGGTGCTGCAGGTAAGGGGTCCCGCCCCCGCCGGGACAGGGGCAGGAGAGGCAGGGTCCTGACAGCAGGGAGCACGAGCGTCAGGTGCAAACATGGTAGTAAACTTTCTGATGTTTTTATCCAGGGGGTGTTTTAATTCATTTGACCTTCACACACTGGAACCACTGATGGATTTCACTTCCTCGCTAGCTTTTCTAACAAGCGACATCGCGAAAGTTCCTTTTTCCGGGTGTTTTATTTTTATGTATTATTTGCTTGGGTGTTTTTTTGTTTTGTTTTGTTTTTTTGTCTTTTTTTGCTGCTCCCTTTTCCTCTTTCAGCATTTTCAGTTTTTTTCTAACCTGCTTTGATGGTCTCCCCACTTCATTCTTGCGCAAGCACATTCTGAGCACGGGGGCTGAGTGCTAAGTTCTGGGGCACCGTGGTCGGGTGACCCTGGCCCCCGCTGGCATGGTTCTCAGAGTCTAGCACAGGGCGTTGAGGGACTTTCCAAGAAGTAAATGTCTCAGGAAATAAAGAAAAACAACACAGCATAATTTTACTCAGAAAATGCAGCATGTGAATCATGCCCAGTTAGCTGGTACTCACGTTTCCAGAGCATGTGTTCAGAGCAGGTCAGTAAATTGCACTTACCTGACAGCCGCTGTGGAAATCTGTAAATCCGTGTACCGGCGGGAGACGTGGTGCAGTCCTCCCGTCTGAATTCCCCCATGGTCAGAGCCTTGTCCTCCGCACGGCCCTGGCAGCTCGTCGTCCTTCGTTTGTGTGACTGCAAGCGTGTGTGTTGGCGTTCGGATTGCAGCCAGGTTTGATCAGTCTCTGAATTTTTAAGCTCCTGAGAACAACTTCAGGGGGTTGTACCCAGTAGGTACTGAAGGCCTCAGTATGACAGGATTCTGTCTGTCCAGTAATTCTCTAAATACACTGCTGACTGTGTGATCAAAGGCCGTGTTCTGTATCTGGCCAAACCTTTTTTTTTTTTTTTTAAGATTTTATTTATTTATTTGACAGAGATCACAAGTAGGCAGAGAGGCAGACAGAGAGAGAGAGAGGCGGAAGCAGGCTCCCCGCCGAGCAGAGAGCCCAATTCGGGGACCCTGGGATCATGACCTGAACCGAAGGCAGAGGCTTTAACCCACTGAGCCACTCAGGTGTCCCTCTGGCCAAACCTTCTTTAGGAAAATTTTCATCGTTCAAGTGCGGCTGACATGCAGGGTTGTGTTCGTTTTGGTGTGCCCACCATGGCTCGAGGGTTTCTGTGCTCTTCTCCGGGGTGTAGATAGGAAGCGTTCTGGCTTTGCAAACCACGTATGCTTTTTGTTGGCATTTTCTCTCTTTTTTTCCTTTCCAACTGTTTAAAAATGTAAAACTCCTGTTCTAGCTTGTGGGCTATGCGAAAATAGGCTGTACAGACCATACAGTTGCTGATGCCTTTTGTAGCGGGAGAGGCTTTTCTAGAATAATCGCACAGCTGGGGGCCCGGCCAGCCCGTCAGGAGGGCCAGCCTGTCAGGAGAGTGTGTGACTCCACGCGGGGCATGCTGTCTGGCCCGGCAGGGCGTGGAGCGGCTTACAGACAGAAGGGAAGGCGCCCTGGGTGTGGCGCAGCATGCCGCCCGGGACGTGGGGTGAAGAGCACAGTCTCTGTGGACCAGTGGTTCATGGAGGGCTTCTCTGAGCTGATGGGGCTAAGAACGTGTTGATAAGTGTGCAAAAGCCCCAAGAGGACAGGAGTTTGGCCCAGTTGGAGAATTACCAGCAAGCTGGTGTGGCCGAGTGGGGTTGATGAGATGCCACTGGGGACGGGGGTAGGGAGGGATGTCGGGACATGGGGCATGTTAGGGAGCTCGTGTTTGTTGTTGGAACACTGGGAATTCATGGAAGGTGGGTTTTTTTTTTTTTTTTTTTTTAGATTTTATTTACTTATTAGAGAGAGAGATTGAATATGAGTGAGGGATAAGGGCAGGGGCAGAGGGAGAAGCAGACTCGACTCCCTGCAGAGCAGTGAGCCTGACATGGGGCTTGATCCCAGGACTCAGATCATGACCTGAGCCAAAGGCAGACGCTTCACCCATGAGCCCCCCAGGCGCCCCTCATGGAAGGTTTTGAGTCGGGGTGAGGACGAGATGATGGTGGTGGTGACGTGATCAGATTCTCAGTTGGAAGTACTACCTCGGCTGCTGTTTGGAGAAAGAACTAGAAAGGAGCCAGATTGTAAGCAGAAAGACCTCGTAGAGGGGAAACCTCCTGGTAGCTTCTGCTACCAGGGAGGAGCAGAAAGGATGGGAGGAGGCCGCAGAAAGGATGAGAAGTTGAGTCCAGGAGAGGCTTAGAGGCAAAGTGGACAGGTCCTGATGGTGGAACAGGTATGTGTGAGACAATCCCGGATTTCCGAGCACCGGGATGGTCAGGCTCAGAGGGGAGGGGGGCAGCCTGGGGAGCCAGGCCTCAGCGACTCCCTTAGTGAGCATAGCCCTGAGCAGGTGTGAGCGGCAGTCCGCGGGCTCGGTGGGTTTGGGGGGCAGTGGAAGCTCAGGTGAGGGTGTACTCGGGCACTTCCATGGACAGCGTGGGAAGACGCGCCCCCCCCCGAACGCGGCCAGGTAGCGGAGGGGAGCCAACAGGACGGGGCACTGTGCCACAGACGGCATGGCAGGGCTGTGGGTTGGGTGGCGTGGAGGGAAGGGGCAGGACCCGTGTGTGTGTCTCTGCGGCTCAGAGGTGGAGCGAGGTGTGGACGGAATGCTGGGTTTCCGATTGAGCAGCTCAGGGGTTCGGAGAGGGGCAGAGCACAGACATGGGTCGGGAGCGGGAGCACGTGGGGGAGCCAGGCAGTCCCGATGCTGGGCTCGCATGGGAGGGAATTGTGCAGTGACTTTGGGCAGGTGCGTGGGGCTCGGGAAGGGTATTTACAGAGGGGTGCTTCTGTGCAGAGGACTCTGCGGGACTAGCGGGACAGGCGCTGGGGGACAGTCCACGCACAGGGTGACAGGATGGGGGAGAGGGCTGTGAGAATGAAGGGACGGTTTCAGGTGTGGCCGGGGACTCTTTCCCGTCCCAGGGCTTCCTTTGTCTGTGAAGGTGGGAGGAGGGGTGACCAGAGGGGGCATTAATGGGACCAAAATGCAGTGTCAGAGGTCCCTGTTCTCCCTTTCTTTTTTCTAATTTCTATTTTATTTTTTAACTTAAATTCAGTTAGATAGCACACAGTATATCATTAGTTTGCAGATGTGGAGTTTGGGGTTCCATCAGTGGTGTGGAACACCCAGTGCTGATCACATCATGCGCCCCCTCCATGCCCCGCACCAGTTGGCCCAGCCTTAGCCCTCCCTGAGCTTACTTGCTTACTGATGAGCTGTACTTGTTTTGTGGCTGCACGGCCTCGGGTCTGGCAGGAGGTCGGTGCCAACTCTGCTTCCCGTGTACACGTTGATTTTCCAGGGCAGTCCTAGATCCACTCTGTTTTTTCCTCCACGAGTCCAGGGTAGGTGTGAGCCAGGCCGAAGCCTACTCGGCGACATGGGGTGGCTGCGCTATGGCCGTGGCTGTCCCTGGGCGAGAAGGATGCTCCTCCGTTCCTAATGGGGGAGCGCAGTCAGGAGAACTACTCGCCATCTTCCGTTAGTCAGATCTGTAAGGCCTGGCTTTGTTTCTTCCCAGCACATTCAGGGCCTCAGATACCCGTGGTACTAAAGCCTAGACACGTGTCCTTTCTGTAGACACGCTACATCCCCGTGTCCCAGTGGGTGTATGGGCAACAGTGACAGTGCGGTGTTCCTCGGAAGCCCCATGCTGGCCTGCCCCTCCCCGGGCCACCGCCTCTTGGCAACTGCGGAGGCGAGCTCAGGAGCGTGGGGTTCGTTGCTTTTAGTCCCAGGACCCGCCCCCCACGATGGAGCTGGCCGTGGCTGTCTTGAGGGACCTGCTCCGCTATGCAGCCCAGCTGCCTACGCTCTTCCGGGACATCTCCATGAACCACCTCCCCGGCCTCCTCACCTCCCTGCTGGGCCTCAGGCCGGAGGTGAGACCCCTCCCAGCCCCCGCCCCCAGCCCGAACAGTGCTCTCCCTCCAGCGGGTCGGAGTGCAGGGAGCAGGTGGGAGAGGGAGGAGAGGTAGGGCCGAGGACAGTGTGGCGGGGGATGGTGAGCGTGTGGGGTCCTGGGGGCATTGGGCTCTGCGCCTCAGCCTGACTCTCTGTTCTGCCCACAGTGTGAGCTCTCAGCGCTGGAGGGCATGAAGGCCTGCATGACCTACTTTCCTCGGGCCTGTGGGTCTCTCAAAGTAAGTATTCCCCGAAAGGCCTTTTCCACCCACGTAACCCTTGCTCGCTGTCTTAGCTCAGAGCCCGCAGCGGAGGATTCGGAGCACCCGTCTGCCGAGCGCACGGTCCCGTCCCCGCGGCTGGCTCTCTGGGCTCACAGGGAAACTGACTTGCCGGTGCTCAGTGAAGATCGGAACCCGCGTCTGATGCCAAAGCCCTTAACCCAGACTCCTTCCCCCGTCTGCCTTGCCCGTTCTCCTCCCATCCTGTCTCACTTGCTGCCTACGGCTCTTGCCGTTTCCTCCAGGAAGTCTTCCTGACTGACTGCTTTTCTGTATTAACACGTAGTTCCGACTAAACTATGTCATGACCTGTACGGGGTTTTTTGCTTGTGGTTTTTCTGTTTTTTTTTTGTTGTTGTTGTTTGTTTTGTTTGTTTTTTTTTGAAGGTTTTATTTATTTGACAGAGAGAGAGACAGTGAGAGAGGGAACACAAGTGGGAGAAGCAGGGTTCCCGTGGAGCAGGGAACCTGATGTGGGGCTTGATCCCAGGATCCTGGAATCATGACCTGAGCCAAAGGCAGATGCTTAATGACTGAGCCACCCAGGCGCCCCTTTGTTTTTTTAACCAAAGTTTTACCGAGTTCTGTAAACTCTCCCTTTTTTCTAAAATGCTCTAAGGGAGTTGCTTGCGTGCCACAGGCTGGGTCCCTGTGCCTGAGCTTGCTTTGGTCGGTGGTCAGGGTGAGGCGTTCCTGTGGGGCTTATTGGTTCAGCTCTCGGTGGGCATGTCTGTCTGCCTGCACCACCCCCGCCCCCACCAACCTTTGGGTTCAAACCGTTGGGGCCTCTGGGATGCCCAGTTTCCCTGCACTGGTGCGTCTTGGTTGTCCCTATGAGTCTGGAGGAGAATTCAGCCTTGAGTTTCTGAGGCCAGGCCTGAAGTTCCAGGGCGCTTTGTAGAGCTCTAAGACCTTTTCCAGATGTTGCTACAGGGCGGGATGGGTGTGCTTTTATTTTGCTAAGAATAAGGTGTCCTGTGGAGAAGGGCCGTCTGCGGAGGGTTCTGGCTTTGTGGGCTGCCAGCGTGTCCGTGGGAAAATGCAAGGCTCCCGGGCGGTCTGTACCTGGAGGCTCTTGCCGTGGGGACAGGACAGGATAGGTGCCGTGGGAGTGTCTGTCCTTGGCTTGGTACGGAGGATCCCAGGGCAGCGGCGGTCTCCCAGGTTCTCCCAGTCTGGGCTGCTGCGCCCCTGCCTTCTGAGGCTGGGAGGTGAGTCCGCAGGGCCTCTAACTTTCCTCGCCGAGGAGATGAGTGCTTTGTGGCCTGAGACATGGGGGCCATGCCCCATGGGCACACTGCTTGCTCGCAGGTCAGGTGGAGTGTCTTGCGGGAGCCCCCACTCCTGTGCATCTCCTAGGGCTGTGCTTTGCCGCACTTCCGGACATGGCCCGCAGCCTGCCCTGTGCCTTGCTCTCAGCAGGGGGAAGCGGGAGCAGGAGTGGACCGAGAGGGCAGGGCACTCCGGGATCAGGCCTTTGGCTGCCCTCCAGGAAACGTCCTCGGGGAAACGGAGCAGTCAGGAGACATGTGTGCAGTTGCTGTTGGTCTGAAGCATACCGAAGCCTCCCGCATTGCTGGGAAGGTGCCCTCCAGGCACCCCCCGAGCCCGGGAGTGGTTCCAGGCCTTGTACCCTGGGGTCAGCGAGAGCAGCACTTGGCTGGCTGGCTGTGAGTCCTGAAGGGTGACATGGGAAGCCCCACGCAGTTCCCGCTGCGGGGCAGGTGTGGGGGAGGTTGGGAGGCTTGGCCTCTGTCCGGAAGTGCCTCTGCGTGTCTGCAGCCTGTGGTTCCTCTGCGAGTTCACCATCGTGTGCAAGATGCCCCGTACTCACTGGGTCTCTATTCCCCAGCCTGGGGTCCACGGCCTCTGTGCGCTCCCGACCATGCGTCTCCCTGCTGGTCCTACCCTGTGGGTGTCCTCCTTCTCAGCCCTGCTGGCCGCCGGCCCGCCCGGCCTCCTAGTGCCTGCCCCCGGGGGCTCACGTCTCGGGTCCTTCTGATGCCCTCTCACTTCCCCTGGAGCCGGGGCCCCGTTTCACACCTTCCCGACTCTGATGAGAACGTGCGTTCTGAGGAGTGTGATAGAGTCTCGTGTGTCACTGTTAGCAAGTTAGATGCGGAGATCGTAGCTCTTAACAGCGCCTGAAATTCCGAGTTAGTGATGTACGACGTAGACCAGTGTTTCCAGATGCCTGCGAATTAGAACCAGAGGTGGAAAGGTGTGATTTCCCCTGGTGGCAGGCAGAGATGTTGCTGCCGCTGCTGGGTTCTCTCTGTCCGCGTTTGTAGTTATCTTACAGGCTAGTGAAACAGAAAATGTTTCTTGCCAGCTACGTTTGCAGGCCCCCTGGATTCTAGATGGCTTTGCCGCGGCCAGCTGAGCGGGTGTTTGCCTATGGCCAGGCTGCTCTGACCTGTGCTGACCAGCGCACCCCTGCCTGGGGCCTCTCTCCTGGCTCACATCTTCGCCTGGTCGAAGCTGGAGGAACAGGACTCATTTTGCAGAAATGGGCGTGAGGGAGCCCAGTGTCTGTGGGGCGGGACCGGGAGGTGAACTGAGGACGAGGGCCCACTGTCAGCAGGTCTGCTCACAGGCTGGGCGCTGCGGGTTCTGTGTCCGCAGGAGACAGAAAGCTGGGTTTCCGTTCTGCTGCTGGCAGTGGACCAGAGTGTTCCTCTCTGGCCCTTGACTCACCAGCCTCTTCCTCTCTTTCCCCCGACCCAGGGCAAACTGGCCTCGTTTTTTCTGTCCCGGGTGGATGCCCTGAGCCCCCAGCTCCAGCAGGTAAAGGGAAGAGAGGGAGGCGGAGAGCCCGGGGGTCTGAGCTGGAGCTTCTGTTTGTTATCTCTTGGCTTTTCTCTCTGTTGCCGCCGTCGGATTGGGTTCTCGCTTCCCTCCTGTTTCGTGCACAAGATGCTGACCTCTAGCTCCTCTGCCTCGTTGTCCTTTCTGCTCCACTCTGAGCTCTCTTGGCGCGTGGGGGTCGTTGGGCTGCGGGGCTGGGCCGGGGTCCCGTCTGACCGCATCTGACCTCTCTCCTGCAGCTGGCCTGCGAGTGCTACTCCAAGCTGCCCTCTCTGGGTGCCGGCTTCTCGCAGGGCCTGAAGCACACGGAGAGCTGGGAGCAGGAGCTGCGCAGCCTGCTGGCCTCCCTGCACAGCCTGCTGGGGGCCCTGTATGAGGGCGCAGAGACCGGTACGGGCCGGGGGTGGGTGGTGGGGAGGGGGAGTGGGCAGTGGGTTTCCACCTCCACAAGGAAGGCAGGAGGGGCGGATGAAGGGTGTCAGGGCGCGACGTCCTTGTGTTTCCGTGCAGCCCCCATGCAGTATGAGGGCCCTGGCGTGGATATGCTGCTCACGCCCTCGGAGGACGGGGACGCCCATGTCCTGCTGCGGCTGCGGCAGCGCTTCTGCGGACTGGCCCGCTGCCTGGGGCTCATGCTCAGGTGCGTGGGGACCAGGGGCCGGGGCCATCCTCATCAGGACAGGGTGGGGGACGGGGGGCGGTCAGGCTGGGGAGCCCGCGCTGAGGACTGGTCTGCTCTCCTCCTCTTTAGCTCAGAGTTCGGGGCTCCTGTGTCCGTCCCTGTGCAGGAAATCCTGGACGTCATCTGCCGGGCCCTCAGCATCAGTGCCAAGAGCATCGTGAGTGGAGCTGGTGCTCTGCATGGCGTTCTCTGGCTGGACGGGGGGTGGGGGCAGTGCGGGAGCCGCCACTCCCACAGCGGCGTCTCCCGAGGCTGTCCTGGCCAGCCCCCTTTCTCTGGCCGGGTGCCACCACGGTGCTTGTCCTGACATGTGCCCACTGGGGCACGTTGGCTCCGGTTCTCAGGACGCATCCAGCGGGTGCTTCCCCAGGGTGGGGGTGAACCTGGGGCTCAGCGGGGTCATGGCTGAGAGGTCCAGCCACGCTCCCCGTCGTCCTCTCCCAGGTCTGTTTTAGAGGACGGGGTCTTTCCTGGTGGGCCAGTGGGGCGTGCGGGCCCCTTTCTGTGCGCACACATGTCTCTGTGTCCCTCTCTTTCTCCGCGTGGCCACCCCCCCACTCCTGCCGTGTTTTCCCGCAGAGCTTGCTTGGAGACGGCCCCCTGCGGCTGCTGCTTCTGCCTTCTATCCACCTGGACGCCCTGGACCTGCTGTCTGCGCTCATTCTCGCGTGAGTGGCAGAGGACGGGGTGGTCGGGGGATGAGGACGCACTGGGAGCGGAGCTCACTGTTCTCTCTTCACTCTCAGGTGTGGAGGCCGCCTCTTGCGTTTTGGGGCTCTGATCAGCCGCCTGCTTCCCCAGGTCCTCAATGCCTGGAACCTTGGTAGGGATACCCTCTCCCCAGGCCAGGAGAGGCCGTACAGGTGACCGTGAGGGCGGGCGCGTACCAGAGAGCACGGGCTGGGAGCTCTGAGGGCGTCCCCCTCATGGACTGCTCTCTGCCCACCCCCCCCACCCACCCACCGCCATAGCACCGTGCGGGCCAAGGTATATGCCGTGCTGGAGCTGTGGGTTCAGGTGTGCGGAGCCTCGGCCGGAGTGCTGCAGGGGGGTGCCTCCGGAGAGGCCCTGCTCTCCCACCTGCTCAGCGACATCTCCCCGCCGGCCGACACCCTGAAGGTGAGTGAAGGCCCTGCTCCTGGCCCAGGACTCTTGTCCGGCACCCTTGCTGGAGCGAGCCTGCCTGCCAGACGCTGTCTCCTGCTGCCCTCCCGCCTCCTTCTTGGCCCTGGGCCGGCGACTTAATGTCCGTCCTCCACCAGCTGCGAAGCCCGCGGGGGAGCCCGGATGGGGGGCTACAGTCCGGGAAGCCCAGCGCTCCCAAGAAGCTGAAGCTGGACATGGGGGAGGCCGCGGCCCCACCCAGCCACCGGAAGGGGGACACCAACGCCAATAGTGACGTGTGTGCAGCTGCGCTGAGAGGTGGGAGAGGCCGTGCCCTGCGGCCCTGGGCGCGGGCAGGGTGGTGTTGGACGTGCAAGAGGTCCTGCGTCGTCGGTGCTCTGGGCCCCGCTGCTGGCCCTGCAGCCTCTCGCTCGGCTCTGGCTGCGTCTCTGCTGGCCGCGGCCTTGTGTGCCCTGTTACAGAGGGCTGGAGTGGGGTGGTTTGCCTGCACCGGCCAAAGTGGGGGCTCATTGTGGGCTGCGAGCACCCGACCCACAGCCAGCCTGCCCTTGTGACCCCCCTCTCCTTCCCCAGGCCTCAGCCGGACCGTCCTTATGTGTGGGCCCCTCATCAAGGAGGAGACTCACAGGGTCAGTGGGTATGGGGGCGCTATTTGCATGGGGGCCAACCCCAGGGGTCAGGTGTCAGCCCTGGGAGCCAGCGCTGTGGGGGGATTGGGTGGTCTGAGCGCCGTCTCTGAGTGTGCTCCGTGTTCTTTCCAGAGACTGCACGACCTGGTCCTCCCCCTCGTCATGGGGGTCCAGCAGGGCGAGGTCCTGGGCAGCTCCCCGTATACCAGCTCCCGCTGCCGCCGGGAGCTGGCACTCCTGCTGGCCCCGGCTCCCCGCTGCCCGCCTCCCCTCTCCTGCGCAGTGCAAGCCTTCTCCCTTGGCCAGCGAGAGGACAGCCTTGAGGTAGCTGCCCCTTGGCCCTCCCTACCCCCCACATCTGAAGCCAGGGCCTCCCCTTCTGGTGCCTGATGCTCACACCTGCCCTTGGCCTCTTCCTCAGGTGGCATCTTTCTGCTCGGAAGCGCTGGTGACCTGTGCTGCCCTGACCCACCCCCGGGTCCCTCCCCTGCAGTCCATGGGCCCTGCCTGCCCTACGCCTGCTCCAGTCCCCCCTCCTGAGGCCCCATCTCCATTCAGGGCACCCCCCTTCCAATCCCCGGGCCCCATGCCCTCGGTGGGCCCCATGCCCTCAGTAGGCCCCATGCCGTCGGCGGGTGCCATGCCTCCGACGGGCCCCTTGCCGCCAGCGGGCCCCATGCCTCCGACACGCCCTGGACCTCCAGCCACAGCCAACCACTTAGGCCTCTCCGTCCCAGGCCTGGTGTCTGTGCCCCCCCCGGCTCCATCCTGGCCCAGAGAACCATCGGGCAGGCTCCAACGAGGACCCCGTCCTCGCCCCTAGTGGCACTCCTCCACCCCCCATACCCCCGGATGAGACTTTTGGGGGCAGAGTGCCCAGGCCGGCCTTTGTCCACTATGATAAGGAGGAGGCATCCGACGTGGAGATCTCCTTGGAAAGCGACTCTGATGACAGCGTGGTGATCGTCCCCGAGGGGCTGCCTCCCCTGCCGCCCCTCCCCCCCTCGGGCTCCACACCCCCGCCTATGGCTCCAGCCGGCCCGCCAACTGCCTCCCCTCCCGGGCCGGCCAAAGAGGAGCCCGAGGAGCTTCCCACGGCCCCGGGGCCTCTCCCGCACCCCCCCGACCCCCCCTGTACCGGGCCCCGTGGCGCTGCCGCCTCCCCAGCTGGTCCCTGAAGGGACTCCTGGCGGCGGAGGACCCCCCGGCCTGGAGGAAGACCTGACGGTCATTAACATCAACAGCAGTGACGAGGAGGAGGAGGAGGAGGAAGAAGAGGAGGAAGAGGAGGAGGAGGAGGAGTATTTTGAGGAGGAAGAAGAGGAGGAAGAGGAGTTCGAGGAGGAGTTTGAGGAAGAGGAAGGAGAGTTGGAGGAGGAGGAGGAGGAGGAAGACGAGGAGGAGGAGGAGGAGCTGGAGGAGCTGGAGGAGGTGGAGTTCGGCCCCGCAGGGGCACCGGCAGAGGAGAGTGGGCCCCCGCCGCCGAGCCCGCCCCCGGCGCTGCCCCCTGCCCAGTCCCCGAAGGCGCAGCCTGAGCCCGAGGGGGAGCCCGGGCTGCTGCTGGAGGTAGAGGAGCCGGGGGCCGAGGAGGGGCCGGGGGCCGAGGCTGCCCCCACACTGGTCCCTGAGGTGCTCCCCTCCGAGGGGGAGGGTCCGCCGGACACGGAGAGCCCCCCAGCTGGGCCACCTCCCCAGGAGCTCGAGGAAGAGGAGCCTTCGGCTCCCCCGACCCTGCTGGAGGAGGGGACTGAGAGCGGGGGTGACGAGGTGCCGGTCCCCCCCGAGACACCTGCCGTGGCAGACGTGGAGGCGGAGGCCGAGGCAGAGACGGCCGCCCTCCCCGAGAAGGTAGGCGGGCAGGGGAGGGGGCTCAGCTCTGGGTCTGTCCTTCTGTGTTGCCTGTGTGTGTGTGACTGTTTCCAATCTTACGTCTTTTTGCCGAAAAGGAGCAGGATGACACGGCCGCCATGCTGGCTGACTTCATCGATTGTCCCCCTGATGACGAGAAGCCACCACCGGCCCCGGAGCCCGATTCCTAATCCTCTCCTGCCCCCCTTTCGGTTTCTAATAAAGTTCTGTCCTGGGAGATCACCTGCCGCCCGACTCTTGCCCCGCGGCGTTCCCGGCCTGAAGCCCCATCGCCTGCGGGCTTCCCAAGGTACTCGTAGTGCTCCCTGTGCGTCTGCACAGCGGCCCGTGCTCCCCGGCGGCTCGACTGCCCTGCGACATCCCACCGTCCGCCCTCGGCGCTGCTGGCGGTTGAGACCACGAGTAAGGAGCGGGGCTGCTTGTCAGAGCCTAGGGTGGATGTGTGGGAGGTCAGAGCACTGTGTGTCCCAGAGAGAGTGTGTAAATATGCGTGCTCCCGTGCCCCCAAAACCGTGGGCTGGAAACCATGTGACTGGAGGTAGACAAATGTGAAAGGTACGGAGGTGTGAGCCCTGTTCCCGGGCTGGGCCTTCTTGTGACTGGATCTGCGCCCCCCCCCCCCTGGAGCTGTGGCCACGGCCCAGCTGGTGTCTGGTCCCTGCAAACACGTCACGCCTCGGCCTCTTTGGGGCTCTCGTGTGTGTGGGAGCAAGACGGGCGTCCGTCTGCTGTGGCATGAGCACAGGTCTGTCTATTGCGGCATGAACACAGGCCGGAGATGTGGGCAGGGCAGCTCGTCTTCCCGAGTGTGCGTGTCCTGAAGGCCCTTGTTAGTGAGGCCAATTTTTGGCAACTTACTCAGGTTTACAAAACTTTTCCCCCAACCTGCGATCTTGAGAAACCCCAAGCCTGTGGAAGGGCTGGAAGAAGAGTGTGACCATCACATGGACTCCCCGGTCGCAGACGTTAGTCCGCGTTCGTCTCTGTGCAGCTGTACTCTGTGTAGACCCGTGCGTCCGTGTGCACACGCACCTCTGCCCGTAGCAGTGTGTTCACATCTGGACCTACCTTTTTTTCATAGCATCGTGTAAAAGTCTGTTTGCAGACCTGGTCCTTGTCCTCTGAATTTGTTAGCGTTCTCTGCTGAGATTAAGGTCGTTTTTCTAGGTCATCACAATACCACCGTCAAAGCTGTGGTAAGAGCCCAGGAGCAAGGGTGGGCGCCCTGAGACGGGTGCGCGGGCGTGGACAGGGACGTGCCCACTGGGTCATGTGCTCCTGCGGGGATGGGTGACTGTGTGGGGACAGGGATGGGCGTGCAGGGCGGGGCTGAGGGGACTGGCGAGTGCGTGGGGCAGGTGTGTACCCTGGGACGGGTGCGCAGACACGCACGGCCTTCCCTTCAGCGTTCCCGGGGAAGGTGGTGCCTTACCACCAAGGATGGACCCATCTCACGGAGTCACGATGTGGTTATTCATCAGACACTGAGTGCCGGTTGCGTAATAGCCGCTGCTGTCTCCTTAATCCGGGTTTTAGAAATGCCTCCGGGTCACAGGAGCTTTGGGAGGAGCACAGAGGGTGTGGGGGCAGCCCCCCATTACCTCTTCCAGTTGTCTCTGCGTGGTTAGGGCACAGTGTCGAGACTAGGGTTTGCTGCTGGTACGGTGATGGGCCGTTTTACTGGCAGCAGGCAGGGCAGCGCACGAAATGCAGAAACCCCTCCCTCCAACCCTCCCGGGCTGAGCTTCCAGACGCTGCGTGGCAGGACAGAGAGCAGATGGGCGCTGAGAGTGAGCAGGTGCTGGGTTTGCAGCGCGGAGAGGGGAACTGGGGTGTGGGGGCGTGTTTTCAACATTTGATGAGAATTTTCAGACATCGAAAGTGCAGGATTTACACAGAGTGCACGCACGCACCCACCGTGTTCCTGCACCTGGGCACGTGTGTGTGCGCACCTTTGTGTGTGTGTGTGCATGCGTGTGTGCGTGGGTTTTAGGTAGGAGGGTTTGGGGGGTCTCCCTGAGATGGGCGGTGAATGAAGGGCTGGCAGGAGGTGATGTGAGGGCTGTGCAGGGCTGGGGGGGCTCCCAGCGTCGCCAGTAAGACGTCCTGAATCGGGAGCCCTCTCGGGGTGCGGAAGGTGGCCAGTAGGATGGACAAGGGGGATGGGGTCGGGTAGGTGGCAGGCTGGGAGCAGGAGAGGGTGGCGAGGGGGTGTTGCAGGAGGCATTGGGCAGACCACATATTAGGGGTTTTGTTTGTTTTGTTTTAACAATGTTCTTAATTTAAATTTAGCTTAGTTAACATGGAGTATTATTAGTTTCAGAGGTAGAGGTCCATGATTCATCAGGTGCGTGTAACACCCTTGTTACACGTGCCCCCCCTCCATGCCCGTCCCCAGTTACCCAGCCCCCCAACCCCTCCCCTGCGGCAGCCCTCAGTTTGTTTCCTACACTTAAGAGCCTTTTATGGTTTGTCTCCTCTCTGTTCTCATGTGATTTTATTTTTCCCTTCCTTCCCCTGTGATCCTGTTTTGATTCTTAAATTTCACGTGTGAGTGGAATTCCTTCCTTGCGGCGGTGGCGGATGCTCCGGTGCGCACACTGCCTCTGTACCCGCTCACCGGGCAGCGGGCATCTGGTGTCTCCACAGTGCGGCTGTTGTGGGTGTTGCTGCTGTGAACACTGGGGGGCAGCTGCCCCTTTGAATTACCGTGTGTGTGTTTGTTGGGTGAGCACCCAGGAGAGCGGGAGCTGGGCATAGGGCAGCTGTTTTCAACTTTCTTCGGAACTTCCATCCTGTTTGCCGGAGCGGCTGCCCCAGCGCGCGTCCCCACCAGCCGTGTGTAAAGGTTCCTCTTCCAGCGGGAGTTCTGTCGGCCCGCGTGACCTCTCTCGGGAGGTGGATGCGAGGGCGGGTCAGGCTGGGGACGCGCAGAGGCCAGGCTGCGGCTAGACGGTGTGGGAGTGGCTGGAGCCCAGTCGGGGTGTGTGTTGGGCGGGAAGCAGGTGGGTCTGCAGGTGACACCTGTGGCTTCTCAGCCTCCTCCCTCTGCCTGCGGTGGCGGCCGGCGCTGTCCTTCGCTTCCGCTGTGTGCCCAGCGAGTCTCTGCGCTGCTTCCCTAGCTCTTGCTGCCACACAACAAGCAGGCATGTGTGTACAGATCACGTGTGCACACGGGTATGGATGTGGGGTCCAGCAAGCGTGTATGTGTGCACAGAGGTGTGCACGCGAGTATTGATGTGCGGGATACAGATCTGACTGTACTGTTCTGTCCCCATGGGATCTATCAAACGGTCCATCTTTTCGTGGTTTGAAGCCCCAGCTTTGCTAGATTTCTGAATTTCTGCCTGGGTTTGGGTCTGTTTCCCAATCTCGTGCTCTGTTCCTCTGATCTGCCGGAGCCCGCTTCCTTATTGTGGCTGTGGTCGGTTCCAGGGTCTAGTTGCGGGGCAGGTAATTAGAGCATGTTTGGCTTGACTTTGGGCCAGGTCACCGTTCGGGGCTAGAACGGCTTCACGGTTCAGAACAGGGTCGGGCAGACGAGCCCCTCCGGGTTTCTGGATTGATGCCTGTGGAGATGGGGGAGCGCTTGTTCTCAGCGAGCTTTTCAGCAACGTGCCTCCATGCTCGGCGGCCAAGGGAGAGTGTGCTGACCAGACAGCAGGACAGTTGATTAAATTTTCCAGGCGGTTAATGATTCCACGCGGACAGTAGCGATCAGCGCTATGCTCTGGACCTTGCCCGAGATCCCTGTAAGCAGCTTGGGTCTGTGAATTACCTTTTCACGGGAGCACCGAGCTGGAAGGCTAGCGTGTGCTTGCCTGGGAACCGTTCAGAGGGATCAGGAGTTGGTTGTTTTTGGGGTCCCTCTGTGATTAGTGGACAGGGGGATGTCAGAGGTGGCTGGGGGAGGCGGCGCAGGAGAGCCTGGCTCCTGCGGGTGACTTCGGTCCAGGGCTGGCGCAAGGACAGGTGCGGACGGAAGCAGGAGTCGTGGGAATGCGCACATGGGTTCTGGAGCCGCCGGAGGCTGTGTCGGGGTTTGGGCTTTGTTTGCCACTGGCCAGGGTTCTTTTAAAGTTGAACCTCCCCGAGAGAAGTGATGAGCTCTGTCTCCCATGAGCTTTGGCTCAGAGATGGTTCAGGGAATGTGTGGTGGTCTCTGTGGAGGCTGGGGAAGGTGACTTCAGGCCGGCCAGCAGCAGGGACCGGAGCTCAGGCTTTCCCAGCATCTGAGCGCCCTCTGGCGGCTGTCTGGGCCTGGGCTGCTGGGGGGAGTCGTGAATGCTTCATTTCGGGTGACCCTTGCTAAAGCTGGCTGGGCCTCACCTGGGAGCAGTCCCTGAGTCTGCTTGTTCTCAGGAAGCCCCGTGCCTGGCCCAGGCCGTAGCCTCCCACCAGTGTCCTTCCTGCTGACTGTTCTGTAGAAATGGGGTGGGGTGAGGTGGGGTGGCTGGGAGCTGGGAACTGTAGTAATCCCCAAATGACAGGGCCTGTTGCCAAGGACGGAGTGGTTTTGGGTTATGAAATGCCTAGTGGTTTTGGCCTAGAAGCAGGGTGGTAGGCATTGGGGAAGTAATACGTTATTTGAGGTGTTTCTCTAAAGGAACCCACGGTCTGGCAGTATTTGAAACCCCGAGCGAGCAGTGTCTCTAGGAGGCCACGCAGCCAGAGCTGTAGGGCCCAGCACGGGAGTGTGGGGTCGAGGAGGGCAGAGAGATTTGGGGGGACAGGCACCCAGGGACGGAGGTGATGGAGGTGGTAGGAGGGAATGAAGTGGGTGGCGTCCGGAACGTTGTTCACACCTACATTTTAGGGGCAAAGGAGCCTTTAACGGGGAGAGAAGAGACCACAGAAGGGCTGATGTCCTGGAAAGTGAGAGAAGAACTTCAAACGGGAGGGGGACACGGTGCGGTTGAGAAATGTCCATAGGGTTTGTCTGCCATCAGTGGGTTCAAGGAGAGCCGCCTCACAAGCCTGGTGGGGGCCCCGCTCCCCAGGAGAAGAGGGAGGGAGCAAGACTCTGCAGGGGGAGGGGAGAGGAGCAGGTGGTGTCGCGAGGGGACCCTGGGTTTGTACTGCCGGCTCTCCATGCGGGGCTGGCGGTCACCCGTCAGCTGCCTCGGCCCTGCTCACGTTCTCAGTGGCTCCCGTCAGTTGGGGATGGGCAGCCCCTCGGCCCCACGTGCAGTTCCTGTACCACCCCTGGGAAGGGACAGTTCCCGGGCAGAGCTCAGGTCTGGGCAGTGGCCACCGGTCACAGGGACAGAGAGTGGATGTTTTCAGAGGCTTTGGACCTCCTGCTAAGCCCCCTCCTGCTAACCCCCTGCTCCTGCTAACCCCGCTGCTGCTGCTCGTACTAACCCCCCATCCTGCTAACCCACTTCGCTGTCTTTTCTCACCAGGCCCTTACCCTGCTCCCCAGCCCACTCCACTTCATAGCCCTCCCCGCCAGCCGATACATAGTCTTCACTATGACCGTTTGGAGCTCGTCTCCTCCCACAGAGTGTGAGCACCTCGAGAGCAGAGACCGCTGCTTTTGCTCTGTCCCCCGCTGTCCCCAGCCCCACACCTGCTGCTGCTTGCGCCATGGCTAGTACCGTTGCACGGTGGGTGGTTGGGGCAGAGTCCCCGCGGGGCCCCCGGACACAGGCTCCAGTCCCCTGAGGAGCACTGAGTGGGAGATAAACAGACCGTCCCTACCATGTGATAAGCTCCCCAAAAGGCAGGGCGCCCTGCTCCAGCCCTTCGATGTGCCTCGAGGGAGGGGACCTGAATCTGAGGTCTCGCAGGGTGTGGTCTGGCCACGGATGTCATCAAGCCATCTTCGCTTAGCCGACGGAAGGGGCAGCCACGTTTGCCCTGCCTGGGGTCTGCCCCTGGAATTGCACTGCCCCTTGTGCCCTGCCTGGGCCTTTGTTTCCTGGGGTCCTCTTGGTCCACAGCCCAAGTGCCTGGTTCCCTCTGCCCTTCACTCCCTGATTCTCTGCCTGGGCCCTAGGGAGGGATGCGTGGGGTCCCTGCAGCCTGCCCCGTGGATTTCCCTGCAGAATGGCTGTGAGGGCTTGTGGGGGGCGCTCCTCTGGGGTCCCTGGCAGGATGTGCGGCCCAGAGTGATCGCAGATGGTAAGTAGCTGTAACCATGTGTGGCCCGAGTTCCAGAGGAACTGCGCTTCCTTGCCCCTCCGACCCCTTGCAGGGTGTGCGGCGCTTGGGCTCCAGCTCCCCTGTGGCAGGCAGCACAGTGCCTAAGCCACGTTTTGGAGTCCCAAACACCAGGAATCTGAATCTGTTTACACTTGGACCATTCCAGTCCCTATTGGCCAGTCAGGAGGTTACCTGCGCTCTGCCAGGAGCCCGGGAGGACAGGGAGGATGCCAGACCCGTGGCCACAGCCCCTCCCTCTGCGCAGATCTCCATCTCCCAGGAGAGAGGAAGGCCCAGTGGGGCCCCCCAAGGAGGGCGGTGGGAGACAGTGCCAGAGGGCAGTGTTGCCAGCTTCTGGGGGGGCAGGCGTTGGGTGCAGAACGTGGAGGAGTCTCGCACCAAGCCCCCAGCAGTGGCCGTGGGAGCCCAGGGGCGGGACGTATGGACACTCACACTTGGATTATTCATAGCAAAGAAAGTACTTGACTTACGAAGAATTTTTAGAACTTCTAACTTAAAGAAAATCTGAAAAATGGAGAAAAGGTAGCAGTATCAGTACCTTTCCGTTAAAGTAGCCACACAGTGATACTCACCCCACCCCCCCGCCCCCGCGCATCCGGCGTTTGAGAGTAAATCATATTGAATCGGCCTGCTTCTCTCCCCTTAAACACTTGCATAGCCTCAAATATTTACATAGTATCTCCTCAGACAGCAGTTGTCTGCTCAAATTTAGCAGTGGGGGGCGCCTGGGGGCTGGTGAAGCATCCTGCTCGGCTCAGGTCATGTCCCGGGGTCCTGGGATCGAGCCCCGCGTCCGGCTCCCTGCTCCAAGGAAGCCTGCTCTCCCTCTCCCTCTGCCCCTGCTCATGCTCTCCCGTAAGTGAATTAACAAAATCTTTTCTAAGAAAGAATTTAACAGCTGAAAGAACACTCTTACTAACATTTTGCCCCTGTTCGAATTTCCTGGCTTGTCTCAGTAATTAGTCCGTTTCAGATGCTTGTGAATTTCAGCCTCTCACCTGCAGAGTCACAGGGGCTCTGGTCCCGCTCCCAAGTGCACCTGTGCTGGGTCTCGGGTCCCTCGGGCAGGTCTGCCTCCACCAACTCCCGCACAACAGTCTGAGCACCCGACTCCAGGGTTAGCCCTTACTCCTTCCTTCCTCTCCAGTCAGGAGCAACACGGTCCCGCTGACGGGAGGCTTATAGCTTGTGACTGGCGAGATGCCTGTTGTCAAGAACGCCGCGAATGCCCAGGTGGCAGAACTGACAGGCTCTCGGGCTCCCGGCATCTCTGCTCTCACCTGGCCACGTGGTCATGGTGAGGACGCTTGGCCGCCAGGGTGCAGACACATGCACACTGGCCCCTGCTTCCATGGAACACTGAGGCCCGCACCCCAAAAAGACCTCTGAACCTAGGGGTGACCCAGGTGCTCTTGTAACAAGATGGTCGCCATGGGAACACGGAGGAGGGGTTGGGGAAGCCGGGAACTGTCTGGACAGTAGGTGCAGGAAGAGAAAGTCTTAGCGGGCGTTCCAAATGGGAATCAGAAAACAGGAAGAAACCGCAGAGGCTGTGTGCGGGGAAAGCCATGCTATTCCTGATCTTCTGTTGTGACGTCTTTGTAATAACCTTAAAATATATCTGCATATAAATCTTAGTGTATATTTCATCAAAGGAAGCCATTCATTCGTTCACTCATTCATGGAGGCGTACTTACCATTTCCTCCTGGAGTCCTTGTTCTCTGGACCCACTGTCAGTTACCCTGGAACCTTCCAAACCCCCTATTTACCCGTTACTCTGGAACCTTCCAGGCCTGTTATTTATTTATCTAGAAGATTGTATTGATTTATTTGAGAGCGAGCACAAGTAGGGGGAGGGGCAGAGGGAGAAGCAGGCTCCCCGCTGAGCAGGGAGCCCAGTGGAGGACTTGATCCCAGGACCCTGAGATCATGACCTGAACTGACGGCAGACACTTCACCGACAGAGCCCCCCGGTGTCCCCGGACCGGCCGTTTGACTGTTCTTCTGGAACAAACCTTCATCATCACTGGGAATGCTCTGCATCTCTCCTTCGTTTCCGGGGCCCATGTGTTCCTCTTTCTTGCCTTATTTCCTTATTTCAGCGGAGCATATCCTCTTAACACTTTCTGGAGAAAAACTGCGTAGGACGTGAAATGTTTTTACTCCTTGCCTGTCTGGAAATACTCTTATTTGATCGAATATTCGGTCGCGTACGGGGGTGAGACACTGTTTTCCCCTCGAGATCTTGTAGACATTTCCCCATTTTTCTTGGTTTCCAGTGTTGCCATTCAGAAGTTTGATGTCATCTCAAGTCACTTAGTGGCCTGACATTTTCTTTTGAAGGTTTTAGGATTTGTTCTTTGTCCCAGAATTCTGAAATCTCCCAGTGGCGTGCCTGGGCCTAGGTGTGTCCGTTCTGTTGGCATTTGTGGGTTGTGTCGATATGGAACTAACACTCTTTGGGTTCTAGAAAGTTTCTTTATATCCTATCCTCACCTTTTCCTGCCCTCTCTCACTCACTAAATCTAAACTATTCTTCGTGTCCTTCTGGGAAATGTCATGACTTTTTCAACGCTTCTTTTGAAATTTTCATTTCTGCTCTCGTACTTTTATTTCCCAGGGCTCATCTCTATTCCCTGAATGACCCTTTTAAAGAAATTAGTTCTTGGGGCGCCTGGGTGGCTCAGTGGGTTAAGCCTCTGCCTTCGGCTCAGGTCATGATCTCAGGGACCTGGGATCGAGCCCTGCTTCCTCCTCTCTCTGCCTGCCTGCCTACTTGTGATCTCTGTCAAATAAATAAATCATAAAAAAAAATTAGTTCTTGTTTTGTGGCTACAATATCTTATCTATTTTTTTTAATTTAAAAGATTTTATTTATTTATTCGACAGAGAGAGATCACAAGTAGGCAGAGAGGCAGGCAGAGAGAGGAGGAAGCAGGCTCTCTGCTGAGCACAGAGCCCGATGCGGGACTCGATCCCAGGATCCTGAGATCATGACCTGAGCCGAAGGCAGTGGCTTAACCCACTGAGCCACCCAGGCACCCCTTATTTATTTTTTTATTTTAATAATTCTTTTTAGGGGCGCCTGGGTGGCTCAGGTCATGATCTCAGGGTCCTGGGATCGAGTCCCGCATCGGGCTCCGTGCTCAGCAGGGAGCCTGCTTCCTCCTCTCTCTCCCTCTGCCTGCCTCTCTGCCTACTTGTGATCTCTCTGACGAATAAATAAATAAAATCTTAAAAAAAATAATTCTTTTTAAGAGAGAGAAAGGAAGATGACAAGGGGGAGGGGGAGGGACAGACGGAGAGGGAGAGAAAGAATCCCAAGTAGACTCCCCGATGATCATGAAGCCTGATGTGGGTTCCGATCTCACAACCCTGAGATCATGACCTAAGCTGAAACTAAGAGTCATACGCTTAAACCACTGAACCACCTAGGCGTCCCATTAATTTTTTTTTTTAGAAGAGTTTCCTCAGCTCCCTCTTTTCTCTTTTCTCCAAGTTCCCCTCCCATGTGGTCTCTGTATCTCACCCCAGAAAATTCCCTCCAGCACCTGCTGGTGCTCGTCCCCCTTTCCCCTGAGAAGTAGGGCCCTGGAGACGCTGACTGGAAACTCGTGGACAGTGCTGGGACTCCGTGCTGGAGGGCTTTGCGGAAGGGGACCAGGTGCAGACCTGCTTGACTTGTGCCGCACTTCGCAGACTTGGCCAGGCTCAGTTTCCTCGAGCAGGAGCCCTCTCTCGTGCAGCCCGTGTGTTGGTGTTCTGGAAGCTTGGGTGGGGGGCTGGGCCTTCCCCCGGGCCGGTGGGTGATTTTCAGCATAGAAGGCACCCAGGTTCCCAGCCGTGCCTGGTATGCCCAGGAAGTGACCTTGTGGCCCAGAATTCATTGCTTGGCTGTCCAGATGCGGGGAGAGGAAGTCCCCTGTCCTTAAGGAATCTCAGCGACTTTTCCGTTGTCCCGGCCTCCTCTATATCTGGGTCTTCAGAGGTAATGGGTGCCTTTGATTTCGGAGCCCTTTCAGGACAGTCTGTGTCAGGAGTTGGCTTGCTTCTCGGGGTTTTAGAGCCCACGTCCGCCCCTCTCCACGGGCCCGGGTCACCTTTTCCCAGTCGGTTGTGACCGTCATGCCTTGATTGCTCTCAGGTGGCAGAATCGGTTGACGTCTTTCATCTTTGGTTGCCCCCTCTCCTGCTGTCTTTATTCTTGGGGGTTTATATGTTTTAAAAACTCCGGCACAGTCGCCGTGGGGCTTAAGGGGTGTGTGTATTAAGAGTTGGGTCATCCATTCTTTATCAGGAGCATTTGCAATATCTCTTTGACCAAGAGGAAGTGCCCTCGTCGCGATCATAAAACCCGGCTTCCCCATGCCCAGTATGGAGTGGATGGATGGGGGGGATCCCTGGGGGGAACATGTTTCTTTTGTATGCCATGTGCTATGTTTGAGGGAGGCCATAGAGACCTCTCCACAACCCTACTTCTTCTTCCTTTTTTTTTTTTTTTTAAAAAGAAACCTTTTTTTTAAGGTTTTATTTATTTATTTGACAGAGATCACAAGTAGGCAGAGAGGCAGACAGAGAGAGAGGGGAAAGCAGGCTCCCTGCTGAGCAGAGAGCCCAATGCGGGGCTTGATCCCAGGATCCTTGATCATGACCTAAGCCGAAGGCAGAGGCTTAACCCACTGAGCCACCCAGGTGCGCCCCCCCCAACCCTACTTCTTGACCTATCCTCAGCTCTTGGCCTCGGGGAGGGGGGGCTGCCATTCTTCTAGGGCTCCCTCCTGTCTGTGCTCAGGGACCACAGACTAGAAGGATCGCACTGTGCCTCAGCTAGCCCGAGTCTGGGAGCAGTGAAGTGGGAAGGGTTAGTCTGGGCTTCGGGAAACAAGGATGTCAGAAGCACCAAGATAAAGCTTTCCTGTCGCTGGATGGATGTGCGATGTCTCCAAGGACGGGGGCAGGATGGGAGGAGGGAGCGCCACGGCCGGACCCCGGACACCTCCCCCCCAGGAGAAGCTGTTCCCGGTGAACTTGTCCTTCAGGAGAAGTCTCGGCCCCAGCGGGACGGGGTGCTTCTTCCCTACGTGAAGCTCACGACGTGTTCTAGATCGGTGGTAGGCTGTCCCCGCAGTCCGGCTAGCATGCTTTCTTCCAGTCCCCGAGTCTGCAGATCGACAGACGTGTTAGAAATGCTCCTGGCACAAAGGCCCCATCTCCGTCCTCGCAGACCTGTCAGGTGGTGACATTAGTCAGAAATCCCGGTGAACGTGTGACCTGACCTGTTCTTCTGGCTCCTCTGCCCAGGATTGTCGTCTGTCTTCTGTCAGGACATTGACAAGGGCTTTGCTTTCCTTCATTCTGTCTCTCAGAGTCTCGGGGCTCAGGTTACCTGGGATTGAATCCCAGGTAAGGTGTTTGCAGAATTCTCGGCCACGCGTTCCTGATGTCTCAGCCTCTTCCTCATTCAGTTTTAAACCCGCACCTTATACTGAGTCCACAGTGACGCGACCGAACGGAAAACGCCTAATTCCTTGAGACTTGCTTGCAAGATTGTCGTTTTCTCAAGTTATGCCATGTGACTTGGAATTTCACTTAAAAAGACAACTTCCAGTGGCCAGCTTTCTCCTGGGTTCTGGAGTTTGCCCAAAACACCCTGTGTCTCCCTTCCCAGGTCACTGGGCTCTAAGGCTCTCAGAGGCTTGGTTAGAGCCTGCTGTGGCCAGCCTGCACCTTGTAATAGCACCTCCGGACGACTCACATCCCAGTGACCCCCTGAGAGCAACACAGCGGGGCCGACATGACGGTTCCTGCTGTCAGCGTTTTGAGTTGTGCCCTGACCGTGACCAGTTTTGTTCGCATAACAGACACGCACGGATCTTACCCACCAGGTAGAGCCAGATGCATAAGAAATTAATGCCTTCAATTCTCTGTATCTTGCCATTCCCTTTTAAGATGAAAGTTCCATTCATATAAGCAATGCCCAGACTCCACTCCCACGTTGAAACGCCTGGTAAACCACGCCACCTCCCTGAGCCCCACGCGGCCGGACAGTGGGGACCCCACTGTGGGGTCTGTCACTGTCCTGCCCGCTGAGCCTCAGGCGGGCGTGCTTTCCTCGGAAAACCCTGAAGATGTCGGCGGAGAGAGTGTGAGGGCCTTGGGCCTCTGTGGATCCTTGTGAGCCTTGAACGTTCTTCGTGAACCCCTGGCCACGGAGCCCGCGGAGCCCACGGAGCCGCCACAGAGAGCCCCGGGCGGTCGAATGGCCCTGGTCACTCCTGCCCCTCGCAGGAGCCCCGTCCGAGCCGCGGGGTGTGTTTCTGCGCATTCCAGACCCGGGAGGCCTGGTCGCGCTCCGCTTGCTCCTTCCTGCGTTTTCGAGTTCCAGATGAAGTAGTTCCTTGTGTCTCGAGGTCAGCCCTCCTGTAACCACACAGCCCTAAAAGTTCCCAGGTTGTGAAGTTGGAGTTCACCCACTGATTAAAAAAAACCAAAAAACCCCGTGCATCTTCAGCTTGCTCCTGAATTTGGTCTTTCCTTGGAATGTGTGACGATTGTCATCGTTTGACTGCCAATAAAGCACAGGGTCCGATTGCTTAGTCATCTCCTCATCTCTCTTTTTGCCAAGACACCACACCATTGGGTAACAGCGTGAGCTCTGCATTTAGCATCCTGTGGCCCATGAGTTAACTTTCTTTTTTCTTTTTAAAAGATTTTATTTATTTATTCAACAGAGATCACATGTAGGCAGAGAGGCGGTCAGAGAGAGGGGGGGAAGCAGGCTCCCCGCTGAGCAGAGAGCCCAATACGGGGCTTGATCCCAGGACCCCGGGATCATGACTGAACTGAAGGCAGAGGCTTAACCCACTGAGCCACCCAGGCGCCCAAGTTAACTTTCTTTTGATTCTGAAAGATTCAGAGCGAGAAACATCCCGAATTTCAAACCATAAATGCATTCTCCAGCTACTGAGACACAGAAGGATGTCGGTAACTGTGCGGTCAGCACTTTCTAGCCACAGAAAGAGAAGAGGTCAGTAACTGAGCTCCCACTGGTGTTTGCTCATTCATCTGCTCCGTTGTGTCTGCTCGCCGCTGTGTCCCGGAGGTCTGCTAGAACCTCCCGCCCGTCCTTAAGGTTACGTTTCCTTGAACTGCCTCCCAGCTTACACGGTTCGGATATGTGCGAGGTCCTCGAGACTCTATCAACAGCCCGTGGACGTCATCTCAAGGTTCCGTCCTAAGAAATTCCCTACGAGGCATCCACTCAGCTGCTGACGGAGGACAATCTTTATCCCTTTACCCTGTTCCATGCTCTCTTGAAAAAATATTTTCCGTCGCTGCAAGCCTGCTACGCACATTCTGGCCTGGAGAGATGGGCGGGGACAAGACTGGGCACAGAGTTGCTGTGACCCCTGGACCCTACCTGCCACCGCCCAGTGCTTCTCCCTTTCCTCCAAAGGGCGGGACAGGACCCTTCCTGGAGGCCTTCCTTTCGGGGTATTATTTCCTGCTTCCTCCTGGTTGATTGGAGACGGATTAAAAGTTTTCATCCTTCTTCCCCGTGGTGTCTCCTTTGCAAAATATACTCTACACCGTCAGCCTGGCTCTCGAGCGCGGAGATGACCCGCGGATACTGAGCAGGGGTTGGGAAATCGGCTGGCGGCTGACCCGAACACCAGTTGTGTTTCCGGCCTGTGTTTTGTGCCCACCCCCCACTTGATTCAACGAGAGGCTCCACAGGCATCTTGACATCCAGGATGAGGACACCATGGTGTGGACACATGCCCTGTTTGCCCCCAGGTGCCCTGCCCGGAGAGTTCTGTCCCATCCTCAAGAGCTCGTTAGCCATCCTGCGGCAAGGTCTGGGGGAGCGCTCTGCAGGCTCCCTGCTACCTCCTGTCCTGAGCTGCTGCGTCTGTGCCAACTGTCTGATTGCACAGTGATTCATCCCCCAACCCCGGGACTTCAGACCCTGGTGGTCACGTCACTTATCTGCTGCAGCTCAGGCAGTTGGCCGGGCTGGGGCTACCTCAGATCCTTCCTCATTCGCCTCATCTGGAGGTTGATACTGGCTGCTGATTGGCATCTCGAGTGAGGGCTGTTGGCCAGAGCATCTACATGTGGCCGGGGTTCTGCAAGCAAGGCTCTCCAGATAACACGGTGCCAGGAAGAGTGTGGCTTTTAACCTAGTTTTGGAAGGGGAACGGGGGGAGCCGGACCCAGCGTTCCGCGGGAGGAGTATGGGTGTTACAGAGGAGCACGCGGATGTTACGCGGCGGCGTGGAAATGTTCGGAAACAGCCTGGCACAGTCCACCCCCTGAGCACCCGCTGTCCCCTCCCACATGCGAAGTCTCATCCCATTAAGGCAGCAGCCTAGAATCGGGCTCTTGTCCGGGTCTTGTCCCTAGACCAGGTGTCCAGATGGTCTTGCAGGTGTGGTTCTGGGTTAAGGATCAGTCCAGCTGCCCTCGAGCCTACCGTGCCTCTTGGCCTTCCTCTTGGAGGTCATCTTTCCTTTTCCATAAATAGAAGCTCATGTTGGTAGGTGAGTCCTTTTCTTAGCCTGATTCTCGCCTATTGAAGAAGTTTGTGGGTCCAGTGTTCTCTTTCCTGTTTGTACTGTTGTTGTTCTTTTTAGTTCAATCTCATGTAATTAAAAAAGAAACCTTGTGGGCATCGTACGTATAAGCTGTCATCCAGCCCAGTAGACGATGTCCACATGCAGACCTCCGTGCTAACCCTTCCCTCTAGCTTGGACGCCTTGCCCTTAACGTTCTTAAAAGCTCTATTATTTTAACAGAGAAATTTTGCTAGACCTACCCTTAAGTTCCTTAAAAGGCCTTTGGCTGAGGTCCCACCTTGAATCTTTCTGAGGTTTTACCATTATGTGACAGTCACACCTTCGTCTTATTCTCTGGACCACATTTTCCTGAAAATGCCCCGAACTGGATCTCTGCCCACAAGACATCTTCTCGGTCGTGTTGGTTGTCTGGAGCGGATGAGATGAAGATATTTAGTTAGAGCCCAGCTAGTGCTGGATTGCTCATATGTAACGTTTTTTCTTGACCTTAACCTCTCTCCTCCTGTGTGTCATCGCGGGCAGGGAGGGCACTCTGTGCGGGGGTCTCCTTGTGTCACACAGTCCACTAGAGGTGGTTCCCACCCTCCAGGGTGCTGTGGGTGGACGGAGTTCCCTCTATGACATAATGATACCAGACGAATGACAACACTTCCCTTCCTCATATAATCCTTTCCTGGAGTTCCTGCTAATACTTCTCTGACTTCAGGTCAAGCCCCTGCCTTCTTGAAGGCTTTAGGTTCCCACCCAACCTCGGGTCCTGAGGCCAACACGATGCCTTGGGGTCTTTGTTTCATCAGCGTTCCACTCTTGGTACCAAAATCTATTGTGGGCACCTGATGCTGGTAACAAGTCATCCCAAAACATGGAGACTTGAAATCCTGACCGTGATGGTTCTGGGGGTTACCAGTGCCTGGGAGTCCTCACGTGGAAACTCTCACGTGGTTAGAGTCCAGCTGCGACCAGAACCGGGGTGCTCTCGAAGGCTTCCTCAAACATCCGGCGGCTAAAGCTG